>NC_068915.1:60606250-61217500 GCF_023091745.1 Budorcas taxicolor | reverse complement strand
GTTCCATTCTGTCCCCAGTATATATTTTTTCCAACCAGATTATTCGCGTTTTCTGCACAGCAAGAAAGATAGTATTGGCAAGTCAAACCACTTTTTGAAGTCCGCGTGTTCGTGCCTACCCACTCTTTTTTCTGCTCCCGGTCCCTGACGCAAGGAACCCGGGGCAGATAAGTTTGCTCCTTTGCTGAGAGCCTAGAGGGAAGTGCAGTCCGGCCCTTCCCCGGTTGGCCGGCGGTGGGGTAAAAGACGGACTGTCGGCTAAGCCAGGAATTTACGCGACAGCGGTACAGACTCTAGCGGCTTCCGAGCCAGCGGGAACCCGGCCCGCCTCTGCCCTGAGATCGCGCCCTAGAAAAGGATGGTGGACCCTGGAACAGGGTGAATGTCGGGGAGGCTGGGGCAGCCTGGGCTTTAGCCGGCTTGGTTTGGCAGGCTTTTGACGCAGTACGTGTTCTGTAAAATTATGACAGGTTATTAGCAAGGGAAGGGGCACGCGGGGTCACGAAGATGCCGCTCGCTCGGGCTGAGAATTCTAAGGCTGGTGATTCTTCGTCTGGGCCCAGCCCGCTGGATTGAGTGCCCGTCGTCGCTCGGCATCTGCATGGAAGTGGGTCTTCGCTCACCCTGTAGCCGCCAGACACGAGTTACAGGCCAGGAAGGCAACGGGAAGGGTTTCAGCACCAGCGCGTCGGGGACAGGGAATTCTCCTCGCGTGGTGAACCGAGCCTCTATTCTTCCACGCCCGGTTCCCGCTCAGTCCTCAAGCTGCCGCCCCTAGGAGACAAACTCTGGGACTTGCTCTTAGATAAAACAATAGCTTAGAACCGATGTTGCTGTCCTCGAAAATATCTAGACCAGGGAATCTGTACAGAGGCCTTAATACTCAAGTGGGTGCTCGGTCAGACCCCTGATTCCAAGGCAGAATTCATGACCACCAAACGGACAGGTTTTACCTGGGATAGTGGTTTATTAAAATAGTCTGCGCAAGAATAACCAGGGTGCAAGAGGCCGCGTCTCTGCTTGGGGCTGTGGGCAAACCCCTCCTCGCCCCAGGTCGGTTGAGTAGGGGAAATCCACTGCCTTTTGTTTGTAGGTGAGTGATGTGCATTGTGGCAGCAGCCGAGCAAAGGGGGGAAATTAATTGCAGCCAATTAATAATTAATCCCTTTTAAACAGCTTTATTATCTCTCCCGAACGACAGGGATTTGTCTGATAACCCCCCGAAGACCAAATGTCAAGTTTAACCAAATAGTTATTGCTTTATCAACCCGAGTCTGCAAATAAATTAATCAAAAGCAAATCTGTCCTTTGTGCGGCTCATTTGCTGGTAATGGATGGATATGAAGATTTGCCGATATTATTGTCTGTCATTCAATCTAACAAAGTGAACATTTATTGCATATATATTAAAAATTATCCCGGAATCGAGTGGCGCCGGCTTGCATTTATTGGAGTCTTCCCAGGGGTGAAGTCCCCTCGGATGAGGGCTCGTGGGGAAGAGAAAAGTGCGAGAGCGCGAATCCCAAATCTCTTTAAGCCTCTGCACCCGTCTCTGCCCCCTCCCCGCGGCGTCCCGTCCCCTTGCCTTTGCCCTCTTGGGGGGTGGGCGCGGGAGCCGGGTAGTGCGGGGCGGGGGGGTGGGGGTGGTTGGGGAACGTGCCGGCTGCAGACTGCTGCGCGGCCAAGGGCAGCCGAGCTGCTGTCAAAACAGAGGCCAGGAGCCGCGACCACTCGCAAAAGCATCGGCCCGAAGAAATTTGGGGTGTGATTGAAGAGAAAGAAACGGGAGGGGGGGACAGCTTCTCTTTGTCTTCTGTCTGGTTACATCATTTTCTAATTAGGCATAAAATTGTCTTCATACACTGGTATTGCGGCCTTCATAAACATAGCCATTATGGTTCATAAGGACGCCATTGTGGGGAGGCCTTCCCAAAATAGAAAGAACTGGGGAGGGAGAGGCCTGGAGTCAGGGAGGCCCGGCTTTGTCCTCCCCTGGGAGAAGATGGATGGCCAATGTCACGCAGATGATGACTTGGGACTATTAAATTGTCCTAGGGGGAAGAATCTTTACCACCCCCTAGCTGAATCCGGAGGCTTTGGGGTGGGAAAGGAGGGCCAGGTGGCCGGCTTAGCCGGGCAGGTTGGAGGACGAAGCGGGTGAGTGCCCGGCGGGAGCGGAGTGAAGGGTGGTCGCGCGCCGAGGTTCCGGTCTTCTCTCAGCCAGGCCCTGAGCTCTGCGCTCGGGGCACACCTGATCTCGAGCTGCCCTCTCACTCCAACCGCATCGCCAAGGCTCGGGGGCAAATGGGGCCAGAGAATGGACAGCGGCAGCAAGCCCCGAGCAGTTCAGGGTAGTGCCAGGCGGGGAGACAATTCTTCCCATTATTCGAAGCGGAGATCCAAGGCGGGCCTCCCACCCGGCGGGGGGCACGTCGCTAACTGGCTAGAGATGGATGGAGGCTCCTGGAGCCCCCGGCGTCGTGTCAGACCCCGGGCAATTACTGTCCCGCCAGGATGGACACGCTGCCCGCCACCCTGACCCCGGCGCGCGGGCCTACTGGCTGCCTGAGTCGCCTCGGCGGTCCGCTCTCTCGCTTTTGCAATGACCCGACTTGACATAAATAACTCCCATGCGCTTGTCTACATCTGCTTGACCTCCTGAACCCGAGGAGAATCTTTGCTGCATTTATCCAAGTTACATTTTTCTTTAGAATAAAAAAGAAAAAACCAACTTTAAAACTGTAAATTCTAGTCTCCTGCCTTGTTCCAGCTAATTCGAGTTCTGGTGTGTCTTGCTATTCACACTGCTGCCAGACACACCAATTCGCTTCTGGAGGACGGGGTCCCGCCTGCTTGTGCCTCAGGCATTGCTTGCGCTGTTGCAGGCACCCCTGAGCTTTCCGAGGTGACCTGAAGGCGCCCTGAGTTACAGGCGCCCTGAGGTGGTCCCGCCTCTGAAATCCCCTCCCCTGGCCAGACCTTGAGTGAGGGAGAAAGAAGAGGGGATGCTGATCACCGGCTTGGTCCTGGGCTGTCTGAGGTCGCAGCTGGGGCCAGGCCAGCCAGCCAGAGCAGCCTGGCGCCTGGCGTGTGCTCCCGGTGACCTGATCCAGCAGGGGTGCGGGGGTGGCCCCGGAAGTGCCCGTGCTGGCGCCACGCGCTGCGGTCACCAGGCGCCAAGACTGGAGGGCGCGGATAGTGGAGGGGGGTAGGGGGGATGCGACAGAAGATTCCAGGGAATCGTCTGGCCAGGCTTGTGTCCAGCGTGGATCCCCAGCTGGAGCTGGCCTGAAGATGCCAGAGCCGGCCTTGCTCTGCGAGGCTTCCTCTGGGTGGGCGCTGGTGGACGGCGTGCCACTGACTTCCTGTCAGTCATCTCTCTAGACAGCATCTCAGAACTTTCAGGATGGAAGAGCTCTTAGAGGTCTGGTGGTCAGAGTGACTTCTTGATGTGAAGGTCTCATGTGCCCGCATCTGGGTGCGGCCTCCTGACCTTCTCTGACTTCCCCACCTGCGCAGGGATATCTGGGGAGCCAAGGCTGGGCTCTGGAGTGGTGGGAATTTGCAATCGCAGGAACAAGATCCTGACTTTGCAGCTGTTACTAAGGCAAAACAGAACAAACAGTGATCTTCAGATTCTGAAGCTCTAAGACCAGTTTTCCTCATAACAGCTTCCTTTCCATTAAAAAGGGGTCATTTAAATGTCCCTATTTCTGGAGTATGGTTTTTTATACTGTCACTGTTAATGTCATTGGAGGTAGGCCCACGCTGGTATCTCTTTGATTAGTGTTCCTAATCCCATCCATTCACTTACTAGTCATTAGTCATTCTTTAATTAATTCTACAAACACTTTGTGAGGGGATGTTCCACATGAGATACAAGATAAATAGAAAACACTACACCCAAGGAACTTGCAGTTTCCTTGGAAGAAGTATCACGTGTTGTGGATACTGAAGGGTTTCTGATGTAGCCTGGTTATAGAACCTCAGAACTCAGGTTGAGCCTAGATTTGCCACTTCCTGACTCTAGGACCCCAGTTGGGTACTGAAAGCCTCTGAGCTTCTATATCTCATGTGTAGAGTGAACCTGTTGAGATATATGCTCTGGGAAAGTGAAAGTCATTCAGCCGTGTCCCACTCTTTGTGACCCTGTGGACTGTAGCCCTCCAGGCTCCTCTGTCCATGGAATTCTCCAAGCAAGAATACTGGAGTGGGTTGCCATTTCCTTCTGCAGGGGATCTTCCCAACCCAGGGATCAAGTCCAGGTCTCCCACATTGCAGGCAGACTCTTTACTGACTGAGCCACCAGGGAATCCCCTAAATGCTCTTGGAGTCCCCCTAAATTCTCTGGGTGCTCTAAAACACACAAGTAATAGCCACAGTCCAGATAGAAATGACCATCAAAGCACCTTCACGGGCTTGAGGAAGACCTCAGTTTCTCTGTCTGCCTCTGAATTTTGCATTCCAAACAGTGGAGGACAAAGTACAAGGAAGACATGGAATACGTACTAGATTAGGAATCTTGATTGTGAGAAATAAGCTGGCTTATTTAATCTTTCTGTGTCCTCACCAAACAGTGGGGATTTCTACCCTATTTACTCCACAAAGTAGTTGCAAGGATCAACTCTCATTAGGTATGCAAATGTGTTTTGAAAACTAACAGGCATCTTGGGATAGCAGAGGGCCATGCCTCCCTGCGTAGAAGGGAGGTGAGGTGGGTGGATGTGTGGCTGCTTGGCGTGGGCTGAGGTGGGTAGACCAGTGATGACTGCTGGAAGGTGGGCTTGTCTTCTGGCTCTGCGGGAATGGGAGGATGCTGAGTCTTAGGCAGCAGCTGTCCACTACTGGAATGACTTACCTTTTCAGCATCAAAGAGAAGGGCTTTCCCTACATAGGCAAAGCCCTAGAGCTCTAGCACAGACAGCCAGAGTACTTGATTCAGGAAGCTTCACTGAATTTTCAAGGCTCTGCTGCCAAAAAGTTTCTTTGAAAATAAGATTTGTTATTGATTGGGAAAAAAGTGAGCAAAGTGAGATATTCTTCTGAAGCTGTGTCATTAGCCATCCCTTCTGAAGAAATACATACTTTCATTCTTAGCAGGAAAAAAATGAGCCTGCTCATTCTGACTCAAAAACCAAACCATTCTTTTCATTCCATGCTCCTTGCTAAGAACTTTGCTAGCTCACTCAAGGAGGTGAGGTGCATTTTAAAAGAAACTTTACCTCCTGAACCGGGAGAAGGACAGTCGCAGTGGGTTCTGAGAGAAAGGACTTTGACTCTGGAGAGAGTAAGCGCCTTTGAGATGGAAACCTTGGGGAAGGGGAGAAGTGAGGTGGGAGTGAAACTCCAAGAAGCTGGTCCTCCTTTCCCTTGATGGTCAGAACGTTGATAAGGCAGCTAGTTAGCAACGTCTTCATCCCTGGTGGCATGTGGAAATCTTCCAGCAGGTTCTCAATTAAGGGAACTGCCTTTCCTTTCATTCTCTTCACTTTTGTGTTAAATGTTAACAACCTGATGCTATCTATTATGGTGCCGTTATCCCAGAATGTTGACTGAACTGGTTCTTTTATTTGTATTATGGGGCTGCCTCACTTGCAGATTTATGCATTTTTGATATTAAATTCTTTCTCTTGTTAAGCCTAAACTCTTGTTGACTTTCATTGACCCCCTGCCCTGGTCCCCAGTACTTTTCCATATTTAATATTGAAACATTTTTTCTCAATGCCCCTCCTGGCTTTGTTGCCGTCCGCTTGACGGCTGTCCCTAATGGCCGGAGCTGTTTGCTCTGTTCTTGAACTTGGTGGGGTCACACAGTCTTTAACAGTGATGTCCTCTGAATGTCCACCCTTGCTGTCCGGCTAAGTTGCCCTGTGTCACAAGCTCTGCCCTTTTCTCCGCCCCTAACTCCCAACTGCTCCTAATCACTTAAGCAAACACCTTGCCTCCTGACGCCCCAGGCCCCCTGAACCTTTTGGGTTTTGTTTAGCTGAGCTGCTAATGCTCAGCCCGGTCCACAGGCAGCTTGGCCTCCCTGACCTGATACATCGCAGCTCTTCTCCTTGGAGCGCCTGCCTTGTCCAGCGCCCCCTGGGCCAAAGGCCAGGGTCCGGGCAGGGTTGACCAGCTGCTTGAGGTGGCCACAAAAGACACCAAAAGACAACATCAGCTAGGAGCGGGCAAATGAATGTATTCATTTATCTTTCTTACCCCTCACCCCAAACCTACCCACAAACTCAATGACTGCCCGGCTTGAAACAAGACAAAGAGAAAATATTGGGAAGTTGTGTGGGGGTGGGGTGGGGTGGGGTGGGGTTTGGTGGGAGAGGCCCCTCTCACACCAGAAATCTTAGCTCCTTCTTGGGGGCCGTCTGCTCAGTTTCACAACACTTACAGACCAATTTCCAGAATTGAAGTTGCCTGGTGTTTTGATTCTTCCTTTGCTTGTGCATTTGTGCCCTGAAGGTCCCTTCCAAATGGATACTAATTGTGGGGGCTGCACGCTTCTGGCTGCTCCAGTGCCCCAGGGCCTCAGAGGACCTGCTTCTCAAAGCCTTAATTGACAAGGACCTGTCTGTATTTAGGAGCAGCTGGTCCAGAGCCTTGGCACATCAGTGCAATCTTAACGCAGCATCCCTAGCCCCGAGGAGGATGAGGGTAAATGTGGTTAAAATGAAGGAAGATTTATAGCTGGCCCCCTTGGGTAATAGGACAGAAGACAGCTCCTAAGATTTTCCCCTACGAGGGGGTTCATTCATCAGCTCCCGGGCCTGGTAACCCGGTAGGAGGCGCGCTCCAGCTATTATTACTAATGGGGGAGGGGAGGAGGGCAGCTTCGAACAATTAGGCAGGTGACAATATTCGACTACAATGCATCGTCCGCCAGACCGAACCGACTGACACTGCTCTGCCTCCTGCTTCCGCGGGCCTCGGCGCCGGTGCCTCCGCTGGCTCTGGCTCTGGATTAATAAGTGGCGCCGCCGGAGGGCTGGGGACAGAGCGCTGAGGACACGGAGTGGCCGCTGGGACTCCTCGTTTGGGTGTCTTAAAGTCCCAAGCGGCCGGTAGCCAGGGCGATTGCGTAGACTAGTTGCTCCTTCCTGCGTCCCGGCAGGCGCGCCGGGCTCCGCGGCTTCCCTGCTTCCCGCTGCCCGCTGTCCTTCTGAGAGCCTTTCTGAAACCAGCTCGCTCCGTAGATACAGCCATTCAGCGGGTCACAAAGGGGTTGATTGGTTCACTGGGAACCCGGTTTTGTTGCGATGTGTGGGAAATACTTTGATGTGCGCCCAGTTCGCACGTGTGAACAGGGATAATGGGTTTGGGGATCTTCATTGAAACTTGAAGTTTTAAAGCAGAAATCCCCTAACTTTTGCCTGTTTTTCTCAACTTTTTCTTTTTTTTTGACTCCTTCAGGAACAATGCCAACATTGAAGCCCGCGGTTGGAGTCTGCACAGTTGGAGATCTTTGGTGCCATTTTAGACATCTTTGGATTTCATCAATCAAACTGACTGCAATTTTCCATAAAAACCCTGAATTTGGGTCAGAAAGTGGGCAAAGTAGATAAAGATCATTCGAGCTGTCTTATGAGATGATAAATAGACATCCTTTCAGGCAACAATGGCAAAGTGCAGTTTTGTGATTCTCTTCCATGGGTTCTGAATGCAGTGAGTCGAAACGATTTATCCATGTTTTCCCATGGTTTAGGAGGTATCTTTACTTACTTGTCTCTAGTAGTCTGACCTTGCCCCTACTGAGTTGCTAAGTGTGCTGCTTTAAGTATTTTGTTTCCTTCATGTGTGTATGTGTGTTTTCCCCAAAACACACAAGAAAAGTTTTTTTTTTCTTTATTGCTCAAATCAATAGAATATGGGTCTGATCTAGATAATTCTCTGCCAGTAGAGAGGTTGCAGGCCCCTGAGTTGGTGTGGAAATTCCATTCGCTTGGTGGTTGCTCACAGGGCACCTGAGATACCATTTTGGATACCATGCTGGGTTGTAAACCCATTTTCCTAATAACAACCACAGCAACACCCACTGGCACTGTGTCCTTCCTATTCTTGAACTTGACGAATGGCCTTTTATATAAGGTGAATAAAAGGAAACACTAAAAGAAACAAAAGAGAGAAACTCCCAAAGAATATTTAGACCACTACCTCCAGAGACCTTTCAAAATGTTAGCTGATAATTTCTAAGTGAAGCAGAACATTTTACATTTTTCTCTTCATTATGAAGAAAATTATGTTTACTCAGCATACACATCACAGACTAATCACTGATCACTGAGGTTTAAATCCCCCTCCTTTTAAATCTTCTTGATCCTTCCCTTGAAAATGTTTTCATTTTGATAATCCCTTCACCCAATGTTTTTAGTTAACCAACTATCTTAAAAGATTCTTGAAGGATAGTACTGGCTCCTCATTGAGAGATCATGTTTGACATTCTTAGTTGTTTATGAATTAATTATCTGGTATGTACTCATGAGCTCTTAGTTCTTGTGGAGGTATACTTGATTATGCAGCAAACATTTATAGTTTTTGATGTAAGATTTCCTCCTATACTCATAGGAATATCATCTTTTTGTGCTTTGCTTTTTCATATTTCCCAACTTTTTCTGGTGTCTCAGCTGGTAAAGAATCTGCCTGCAATACTGGAGACCTGGGTTCAATCCTTGGGTTGGGAAGATCCCCTGGAGAAGGGACCGGCTACCCACTCCAGTATTCTGGCCTGGAGAATTCCATGGACTGTATAGTCATGGGGTCGCATAGAGTTGGACATGACTGAGGACTGAGCGACTTTCACTTTCATTCCCCAACTGAAATATCAAATGTACGTTATAAAGCATCTATAGAAGAGACTACGGTACAATGGGAGTTAATTATTGTTATTAACTTACTGGCTTTATTAATTTTGAATGAAGCACATAGCTGCAGCTACAGTTATTTAAGTACTGTTTATTAGCTAAAATAATTTGCAATTTTTGGATACACTCTCACTATGTAAAATTTAAAATGGCAATTGGAGATTCAGAAAAAATTCTCTCCTCTCATTGGTCTTTAATAAATCTTACTGTCAAGTAGTAAACATTTTAACTTAATGTATAGCTATTTGAATGATCCTTTATCTTACTTTTTCAATTTTACATTTTAAAAGGTTGAGAACATATCTACTAAATCTAATATCAAATGATATTTTAAATTTAAAAGTATTTTCTGGAATTCAGAAAAACTGCTTCAAATCATAAATTTATGAAGGGAAAAATAATTATCTTGTTTAATATTTTCTCTAATGCCCTGTCATTCTCTTTTGCTCTTAATATTTGTTTTAGCTATATCCATGATATGTATGAAATCTTAGTTACTTATCTTGTTGGTTACTTCCAATCAGGATATCACAAAATCATATCTGAAATAGTCATATGTATAAATGGAATGATAAAGTTTTGTTAACAATTGTAGTCTATTTTACATATCTTCTTTCAGTAATCCATCTACCATACCAAACAGTCACTGATAAAATTTTTAGTTGGAATTTTGTCATGCTTTGTAGTACAATGAAAGCATTGGTTAATTTGTCATTGTTGATGACAGCAGAAGCCTTATTGATGAACAGAAAAATTTCAAGCAGTCCTATCCAGTGCACTATGCTTTTTTAAAAAATTATTTTATAAAGTTCAGACCAAAGGACAAATGTTGAAGCATAAAGTTTCAGATATGAAGATACATTCTGGAAACATTATGACCAGGCAGGAAGTAATTTGGA
This sequence comes from Budorcas taxicolor, assembly GCF_023091745.1. Taxonomy (NCBI): domain Eukaryota; kingdom Metazoa; phylum Chordata; class Mammalia; order Artiodactyla; family Bovidae; genus Budorcas; species Budorcas taxicolor. The sequence goes on along the minus strand of NC_068915.1, from coordinate 61,207,743 downwards.
CTTTGTCAGGTACTGGATTTCCTAAGACCAGAACTGTAAACCAGAGAGGGAATATCTCTATCAATTTAACTTCCCATTTTTAGATGAGAAAACTGAGGCTGGGCAGATAAAACGGTGGTCACAATGTTCATTCATGGTAGGACTGTAAGAGCAACTAAGCTTTCTTTCCACTGTCTCTCTCTGCCTTCTTACTAAATCAGGGACACATTTCTCCACTATTTTTGTCCATGTTCATAAACAAGAAATAAATAAAGAAAAAAGCCATCTACATCCAATTCTTTCAAGATCCTTCTCCCACTTGCAGCTTACCTTTAATGAGTTAATCTCTGCATAGGCCAAAGGAAGCACAAGGGCAGCTAAGTCAATGCCAACAGCCCTCTTGGGGAGCTGGGCTGCAGTTCTCCTTTCATGGAAGATTTTTGTTCTTTAAAATTATTATTAGAGTTCCCTCAATATTCCCATTTCTATTTCTCTACTTGCAATAAAATGAAGGAAATGAAATTGCTTCAAATGGAGAAAAAGGAAGAAAGAGGAAAAAGGCTATGCCTATACATGCAAAGAGGAAAAATGTCCCCAGAGGAGTGAAAAAGAGGTATTTGGATCCACAGTTGTCCAGTCTGCCTGTTTCCAAATCCTGAATTTACTGTATGATTCATTTCATCCTTCACTTCTCTAAGTAACTACTCCACATCTTAAGTAACTGAGTAACTTCCACATCTCAAGCAATCATATAGAATGTACTTATTTTCCTAATACACATATTTTAAATCCATCATTTGACACAAATCCATAATTTGACAATGATCAATCATGTTTTTCAAAGATCTTTTAATGCTAGGTGAACATGCACAATAAGCAGGGATAGCATTCTTATTTTCAATAATGACATTCATTAACTTGCTATCATCTCCTCTTCTATAAGGATGATTATTTTGGTAGTTATTGGCAAATTTCACAATTTCTGAAAATCATGTGGTTTACTGACACATTTTTAGGGATCAAAAAGGCACTATCAAGTAAATAATTTAAATCACATCTATTTCCCCTCTCTTTTAGTTGGGTAATTTGAACCGTAGTTGACCTGACCTTCTGATTGTAGCCTATTATGTACGTGACTTTAAAAATTGTTTGTCAAAATGGCATTTTATCACTTCTTCACAAGCATGTGATACAGTTTTACCTTAGAATATTTTCAAGCTTTAATAAGAATTTAATAATCTCTGATTTAGAGGCAGAGCAAAGCTGTTGAATTTACTAGAGTCTAACATATGGGAAGGTTTTTAAAGAGCCATTCACATCAAACCCCCAAAATGGTTTCAATCAGCAGGTATCCTGATGTTTATTTAATGAAGAAATGTATGAACAGCTGCTGTCTCCCAATTTTAGAGGTAGTTATCTTTCGTTGTGCTGCAACAAATCAGGAAGAAGAACAGATTCTAGCTGCAATGTGGGATCATTCTATTAGATATGCAGGACTCCAACAGTAGATTCATACAAGAATAGGGAGGCTAGTTTATGAAAGAAAGTCAAATATAACAACTCTGGGGATGGGATCTGTGGGTCCTGTTTTCAGATCTATTGCTTAGTTTCTAGGTCATAAGAAATTTTCAAGTTTAGATTAAGCCCTAAAAGACCTTTGTGAAGAAAAATTAAAATCCAATCTGACACTGATGCTTGACTGACTTTGTGTTATTACTGCAGGTGGACATATGGAGCACATTTTTGTTGCCCAATGCATGGTGGGCATTGACAATATCATGGTATCTCTCTAACTATGCCAAGTGGACAACTGAGGCTGTGCTATGGTCCAGAGGGTTTATAGGTTGATAATTCCCAGAACAGACAGTCTTACAGCAGGTATGTCTAGTTGTGAATGCATTTTTTATTTTACTCCTATTTATAGCAAGAGATTTGGGACTATACATGTATTTATTTCTTTGGTATGTGTCTGCCTTCTGAACAAATATGAACTGGGGGGACATATACTGACTGCTCTCTCTCAGTATCAGCAGGACCTCCTAAAAATGAATAAAGGTGCTATTTAGCAACTTTAATAGGACTTACTTTAGAGAGCAATTATGAGAACATTTTGATAACTTTGGTCTTGGGGATAGGATTAACTACAGCCTTACAAGTTTTACCTAGTATTTCTTGTGAAGAGTTCCAAGGTTTGGCAGAATGAATCTTTTAAGAAAGGTAGCCCTGAAAAAAAAATAAAAACAAACAAACAAACAAAAAAAGAAAGGTAGCCCTGAATCTGCTATAAAGGGGCCTACTCTAATGTGGATTAAGGTTATTAAATTCTCCACCCAGGGCCATTACAAGTGATGAGTTTATTTGGGAAGGTCCTTGAGAATGCAAGTTTTTCCCCCGCCCATCTTTTTTCCCTTCCTCATCTGCTCAGTTTCACCATGATACATATGCATTAATTTTTAATGTGTTTTTTGGTGATTAAGGTAAAGTATTTGTCTGATTAAAAGTTTCAGAGGCCCTAAGTATTTCATGCAAATTCCTACAGTGAGCCTGAAACAGACAAAAGAGAGGTAATACTATCCACAGTAGTGAGCTCTAATGACTGAGTGTAGGTGAGGACCAGGAGTTTGGATCAATCTGTAATTGACCTGTATTACCTGTTACTCATGTGGCAAATGGGTTTGCTCATAAACTGACTGCTTAGGCCGAACACAGAGCCAATGGCACCCCACTCCAGTACTCTTGCCCGGAAAATCCCATGGATGGGGGAGCCTGGTAGGCTGCAGTCCATGGGGTCTCGAACAGTCGGACACGACTGAGCGACTTCACTTTCACTTTTCACTTTCATGCATTGGAGAAGGAAATGGCAACCCACTCCAGTGTTCTTGCCTGGAGAATCCCTGGGACGGGGGAGCCTGGTGGGCTGCCGTCTATGGGGTCACACACAGTCGGACACGACTGAAGTGACTTAGCAGCAGCAGTTAAATAAAAAGCGAAGACTCCGGGATCCGAGTCGGAATCTGGGTCCTCCCACTTCCCAGCTGTGCGACCCTGGGCAAACAACTTAACTTCTCTGCGCTCCTTTTCCTCCCTGGGTTGTTTGGCAGATTAAATGATTACTACTTGCTAAGTGCTTTAAACAAAATCGTTCGAACAACACTCGTTAGAGTGAGGAGGCTTCCGCTCCATCTTCCTGCCTTCACTTAGAAGCCCTTCACACCCACAGTCCCCTCGCTTCCAGAGCTCTGCAAAAGCGGCCTCCGCGGAGTCAGAAGACGGTTTCGCCCCTTGACTGTTCCCTGGATCCGCTCACACCTTAACACCTTGACCTTCCCTAAGCCTGGCTGGCCACAGGTCCGTCGGCACGGAGCTGGAGTGTGAGCCCGGATGAGGCCAGGGACCTCGCACCCAGGCGGATGGCAGAGACCCCGAGGGGCGCAGAAAGGCCCTGGAAGCGGGCGGGAGCTGGCGGGGCGCACTCGGGGTGCATGTTAATGAGCCGCGCCGGCAGCGCCCGCCGCCGCCGGCGCGCTCACAGCGCAGGAACCTCGCCCCGGCCGGGGCACGCGGTGCCACTCAGGCCGGCGGGGGGCGCGCAGCTCGCAGCAGCCGAGCGCCCGGGCCTCTCAAAGCCCCTTTCAGCAGCTCTGCGGGCTCCTCACCGGAGGAGTCTGGAGCGACATAAAAGCGCATTATGAAAATTATAATATCAGCCACAGAGCATGTCCAAGAAGGCAGCTCTGCACCTTTGAGGCATTGAGGCTCGTTCAGCTGGACCGAGGGGGGAAATATCCATTTGAATTCGGCCCCTGAATGGGGGCAGCGGCGGCGGCCACGGCAACAGTGCCTCCTTTATCCATCCGGCCACGTCTCCTGCTTGCTCATTCCCGGGCTGTTGCACCTTGTCTCCTTATGGGCAAGGGTGTGGAGCGGGAGGGGTACGGAGAGGACAAGGGCGCAGAAGCGGGTGTGTGTGTGTGTGGGGGGGGGGCGCAATTCACAGCCGGGCTAGGACAAGGAGCGTTGTCATTCGGGTCCCCGCGAGAATGATAAATGAGACGTTCTGGGGCCCGAGGAAATTTCTGTTCTGCTGGGGACCGGAGGACCGGGGGTCAAGGGCTGGGTGCATTTACCGGAGTTTGGAAGGGAGTGGATGCAGGGTTCATGTCCCATTTCCCTGTCTTTGTGCCAAGCCGAAGCAGCCATGATCAGGGCGTTTTCCCATGAGAGCTCGGATTCTGGTATCTGGAATAACAGGATGGGCAGGGGTGAACACCTTTAGGATTCGGGGATCCGGGTTCAGCCCTCTGGTCTCTGGGTGGGGACCGCACACATCCCGGGACTCCAGTGGGGAGCGAACACCTGCAAGGCCGTCAGAGACGAAGCTGAGGTCAGAGTGTCTAGTCCCAGCCTGCAGGGCGCGCCATTTCGGCCGTCTGACTTCCCCGTCCGGCGTTATCACGCCAGCTTTCCCAACGATTCCCTCGGACTCCTTCGGATCCTGGGGCGGAATTCGCACGCTGGGACCCCCGAGGCGGATTTGATCTATTATGGCAGCTGAGTTGCGCCACCATTCAGAGCACTGTCCATTGTCTTGTTAATCACCTTTCATTATGGACTGCTCAGGACCATCATAAAGCTTTTAATATTAATAAGGCCCAGCGCACCAGCCCCCGCGCCGCGGTGCTGAGCGACCCAGCAGACAGCGCAGGTGTCGCATTGCAACCTGTTTAGCCAGCCTGGGCGGGAGTGTCCCGGGTGCGTGCTGGGGGAGGCAGGTGGCGCCGGGTTCCAAAACGAGACTGGGAAGAGAAAACAAATCAAACCCAACCCCTCGACCAAACAAAGGGATTTGCTTGGCTCCAAATTGTGTGCCCGAAGAGTTTAAAACTCTAGGGGAGAGGGGAGGTGAGAGCTGGAGGTGGATAAGGAAAGGATCTGCTTGGGCTGGGATGTGACATTTCCTGTGGTGAAGCCTGTATTGGCTGCTAATAGAGATCTAATTGATGGGTGAAGTCCCATTTCCGCGAGCTCTCCTTTATTGCTCCATCCAGTCTGTTGCAAAATATAACCTTAATTTGATTTAGCAATTCCTCCAGGATTCGGCGCGAGCTTCCAGCCCGGTGGGGAGGGGCGGGGGGCGGAATCGTTATTAAAAAAGTTAAAGTACAGACTTGGATTCGGTGCGTTGCCTTTTAAAAATCTTACCCCAGCTCCTGACAGTTAGCACCTTCTCTTTTTTTGTAATCGCCTAGTCTTTTATGATTATTAATACCCGCAGGGCTTTGGGATGCGCGCAGTGCGCGGTTATTGGGGATGCAAATTGGCGTGTAAGCGCATAGGCCAGTGGGTGCGTGGGCTGCGGGCTGGAACTACAGGCCGGCCGGGATTCGCTAGGCCAGCATACTTGAGGGTTTCGGTAATCCCATTCCTAGCCCAGGATTCCTGAAGAGGCCGCCCAGGGACTGCGAATCTTGGAGCAGGAGTTGTCTGGTGCCAGGTGGTGGCGCGCAGGTTAGGGTTAGGGTTAGATTCTCATCCTTAGATTCTCCTCAAAGTCCAAAAGTAAAATAGCATGGGGGGAGGGGGGGTACAGGTGCCTGGTCGGTAAAATAGCTGTTTGGGTGCGTGAAGTGGTTCAGAGGCTTTGACCCCTGGTGCTGTACGGAGATGAAACTTGGCTCTTGTTTGTAATACAAATTGGATGTTAAGAGGCCATTCTAAGGTAATGGCTTCCTTCCTCTCTCCCACCCTCAGTCCCCAGCCTCCACCCCACTCCTACTTATCTCTTCTGTCAGTCAAATGCATATCCTTCTCAACTCCTGGTTGGTTCTAAGAGACAGCTATTTACCAGAGCAATAACATGTCTGTGTTTTTCTTTACTTCTTCCTACTCTTCTTTCTCCAATAGGCTGAGGAAGTCTTTCAGGGAAGTCCACTTGTATCCAGACATCTGAGGTCATCTCACAGAACTTGTTAGAAAAATTACACCCAAACAATAGCACCTTCCAGAATGTCTCTTTACCATGTTAGCAAAGTTGTGTAAGAGAAATGATAGGGTTTAAACCTAGTACCAACCATGTAATCTTGGTTAAATTCAATCTCTGCCTTGGCTTTTTCACTTTTAAAATAACATTGAAAGTAAAATATCTCCAAAGGTTGTTTTGAAGTAGTGTGTGAGAAAACCCCTTGTAATGTGTTTATAAGAATAAAATAAGCAGCCATAACCAGAAATTTCTATTTTCTAAAAATAGAGATGAGTCATAAGTAGTATAGAATTTTGTAAAATTGTATAAATTTCTACACATGTCTGCATTTTCCCCAAATTCAGAACTGGGTTTTGTCTAGGTTACCTGAATGGTGCTCATGATTCACTTTGCTGCTGCTGCTGCTGCTAAGTCGCTTCAGTCGTGTGCGACTCTGTGCCACCCCATAGACGGAAGCCCACCAGGCTTCTTCATCCCTGGGATTCTCCAGGCAAGAGCGCTGGAGTGGGTTGCCATTTCCTTCTCCAATGCAGGAAAATGAAAAGTGAAAGTGAAGTCGCTCAGTCGTGCCAGACTCGTAGCAACCCCATGGACTGCAGCCCCCCAGGCTCCTCCATCCCTGGGATTTTCCAGGCGAGAGTACTGGAGTGGGCTGCCGTCGCCTTCTCCGATTCACTTTGCTAGAAGACCCTAAGTTTAGTGTCAGTGTTCCCTCTGGAACTTGGATCCCTCAGACTTTTTTTTTTTTTAATTTTATTATTTATTTTATTTTTGGCTGTGTTGGGTCCTTATTGCTCCCTGTGGGCTTTCTCAAGTTGCTGTATTTGGGCTTCTCTTTGCAGTGGCTTCTCTTGTGGAGCACAGGCTGTAGGGTGCATGGGCTTCAGTAGTTGTGGTGCATGGGTTTAGTTGCTCTGAGGCACATGGGATCTTCCCAGATCAGGGATCAAACCCGTGTCTCCTGCATTGACAGGCAGATTCTTTACCACTGAGTCACCAATGAAACCCTAGACATTTTTTTATAACCAGCATTTGCATCTCTTGCCTTAAAACACTTCATTTTCTATGAAGCAGTGGTCTCCAAACTCCCCAGCAAATAAATGAATTCTTTAAAAATGGGTCATCAAATTTCCCAAGTCCAACTCCAAGAAGTCTCCCAGAGCAGCAGGTCAGGTGAGGCCTAAACGTCTAGTGGCCTTATAAGTCATCCTGTGCACCTCTCCCCCACGATAGCAGGGCCTCTTCACTCCTGAGATGTGGGGCAGTGGGAAGAGTGCTCAGGCATTCCCTGGCCCCACTGCCTTTCCCCCGATTGCTTGATGGGTTAAATGAGGCGGAACACCATGAAGGGGATGTGAACTGGTCCAAATGATTGATGAAGCCAGGGGCAAAGCCCAGGCATTTCCAGATAAAGCCCCATAGAGCCCGTGATAAAGGCAGGATAGTGGCAGGGCTGGGCTCCTTCAAAAGCAGCGGCCCAAATGCATTGAGAGGAAACAGGGAGGGAAGGTGCTCTGTTGTTACCTAATCAGTTCAGGCATTAAGCCACCAGCCGCAGAGAGCAGAGGAGAGCTGCAGAGGAAGTGGGGAGGGTGAAAGGCAGATCTCCATGCTGGTTCCCTCTCTCTCTCTCTCTCTCTCTCACACACACACACACACACACACACTGTCTCCTCCGGCTTAGTCAAGACCAGATCAGGCTCAGCCTCCACAGATGTCCGGGTACTCAGTATGGGACCTGGGTATTCCCTTCCCCGGGTCACAGAGAGAGAGAGTGAAGGTCCCAGAAGAGCACCAGTGGCTTGGCAGGCCTTACTCAGTGTTCAGGCACCTCCCTGCCTAGCTATTAGAAAGTGATGATGCTAATCACTTTAAAACAATCTAATCTAAAACAAAAGATTCTAGTCTGTGAAGGTTTGGGGGTGGAGGGATTCCCAAATCTACTCAGGGATGTCAATGAAAAAAAATTTTTCTATTAAAAACAACTAAAATAAAATAAGATTTATTAGCTTAGGGTGAAAAAAATCTCTAATTTTTCTATATATACGTGTGTGTGTGTTATTTTTGAAAGAATAGTTACTATAGTTCTTACAACAAATAAAGAAAGTAGCCGTCATTTAGCCAGAAATAGTTTTGGAATTAGACAGCTCAATGACCAGGGAAGCAGAAATTGCCAAATGAACATAAATACACTTATCGCAGCTGACACCCTGCAGTTAAGGAGTTTCTGTTCCCTAATAAACTGAATGAGAATAAGGTGAAATTTGGGGCTTCCCTGGTGGCTCAGACAGTAAGGAATCTGCCTGCAATGTGGAAGATCTGGATTGGGAAGATCCCCTGGAGGAGGGCATGGCAACCCACTGCAGAATTCTTGCCTGGAGAATCCCCATGGACAGAGGAGCCTGGTGGGCTACAGTCCATGGACACGACTGAACGACTAAGCACAGCACAAGGTGAAATTTTGCCGTTTTTGCCTCCTGGGCCTCAAGGCCTGGTGGGCACACACAGTCCCTTTTTCCCCACAATCCAATGTCAATTGATAAGTACTTACTTATAGGTACAGAAGGATTAAGGAACATTTCCATCCATAGAATAGAAATTTGGGGTTTTAGTAGGGGCACACTGACACAGTTCATTATATACAACTGCTTCCCTGTAAGTTTTAGTCACTGACTAGAACTTGTCTTCAGTTTCCTTTTCATGCATGTAGAAGCTATATCTTGTTATATGTTTCAGTGGACAAATATGATAATGTTGTTGGCACCCATGAAGATTTGAGAGCCCTGTAGGTGAATGAAGTGATAGAAACCCTCCCCTGCACCTGCAAATTCTGTTTTCAAAAGGAACTTGCCTGGGCATTAGCTGGCTTCTCTATCAAACAGCATTTGTACAATGTAGTGACTTACTCTGTTGATTTTTACTGTTCACATCTATCAACTGCAGCTTGTTCTTCTTTCGTCCCTGAGTTTTTAACTCAGAGGGCATGCTTCTGGAGTATAGGTTTCCTGTCTATTAAATGGTGGTGTATTGTATTACAAGCAAGCAGAACTTAATAAACAAATCATATGAACTTATCATTTAAAAGAGAAAAGGTAGGAAATTATGGTCTTGCACCTTTGGATGAGAAGAAGTATTTTAAAAATAATCTTTATCTCTGATTGCAAGGCAATATATATTAAGAAGGTTTTTGAATATGTTATTTTAGGATTCTTTAGAAAAAGCAACGTTAATGATCACATTTCTTAACAATATTCCTTTGAAAACATTCCTCAATTTACTGTATTAAACTGAATCCTGTTCTTTTTTTTTCTGGAGCTCCTAAATATTATATGTTTACAGAAATCTTTACAGGAAGAAGATGAGACCAGACCCGAAAATTTCATCTTGAATACAACTAGGGGCTTGTCTGAGATTCGAGGGAAGTCATCATCTTTTAAAAGCAACAATTAACTGCAGTCAGTGTCATCTACATAAAATCTTTGTGGCCACATCATTTACCAAATTGGGCTGTAGAATTGAGATAATTTGGCTGAATGGATATTTGGTAAATGAAAAAACTTTTCCCTAAAAGTATTTTTATAACTAGATATTTTAAAGTATATATCTCCATGCACATTATGGAGAGAAAAAAAGAAAAGAGATTTTGATCTCAAACTCTCCTATTTATTCAAGTAAATTGATTTTGTTGGTTTAATAACCACTTAGCTCTCAATTTCTTGTCTGTGAACAAAATAAACTGCAACCTTTTTGGAAGAAAAAGGTTGCTTTGTGTCTCTGGATCCCTAATATCAAGTAGAAGTATCTAGTACTGTTACTTTAAAGAGAGAGCAAATCCATTTTTCCCAAAGTAAAAGTGAAAAGTGTCAGCTGTTCAGTTGTGTCTGACTCTTTGTGACTCCATAGACTCAGTGGTATCTGACACTTTGTGCCCCAGTAGACTGTAGCCCACCAGGCTTCCCTGTTCATGGGATCAAACCTGGGTCTCCTGCATTGTAGGAAGATGCTTTACCATCTGAGCCACCGGAGAAGACCCAAAGTTGGCCTAAGTTTCTGACAGAGGTTCTAAGGAACTTCTGCAGCTATACGGGAACCCTGCAGGCAGTGTGCTTACAGGAAGTACTCAAGACAAGGCATGGTTAACTTTTTATGCAATAATTTTTTAAGAAGTGTTGGAGATGAATGCACCTACAAGGTGTACTTTAATTAGCTGCTGTATAGGGAAAGCTTTTATTGTCTTTTTTATAGTTCTGAACTCCTGTTGTTTAACTGGATTTAAGAAAAATTATAAAGGAGGTTTATGCAGATGAATGAGTCAGCACTTTTGTACCTTAAACATTGAAAAGTGAAATGATTTTATATGAATATACTTAAGCATATATGATTATTTGGACTTTTAGGGAATATTTTTTTAATCATAACAAAAATGTTCAATATGAGAAAAATTTCCTGAAAGTGAGTTAAAAAAAAAAACCCTCTACTTGACATTGTAAAATATCTCTTTCTATTCCCTCTCCTTTCCCAAGTTAATTCAAGTTTTGTTTTCTCATTAAAAAAGAAAATAGTTGATTATTACCTCCTCGTTTACTTTCTTTTAAGAAAGGTCAAGGAAATGAGTCTAAAATTGCATTTAAATTTTGCAGGGGCTGAATTTTTACTTAATTTTCTTTTCATGATAAACATTATTTTATTAGCTTATCCAAGTACTGTTACTAAGGCTATGCACATATTTGCATAGCTATTTCTTTATGCTTATAATTTTTCAGGAATATTTGTTTAAAAGTGCAGGGTGAAAAATTTTGCTTTTCCTCTGAAAACTGGCTGGTTGTAGAATAAAAATGATGAAACTTTTTATGTGCTTAGGCCTCACTGGATCTCTAGGGAAATCTGGTAAGAAATGACAAAATAACTAGCTATAGTGACTGAAAAATTGCATTTGTTCAAGTGTAGGATGGAATTTCATAAACATTGGGATTTACATAACTATTTGTATGACTATAGAATTTCATAAGCAGGAAGTATTGATGTTTGATATTTACATGGCTATAGTTTTAGTACATTTGTTTGATAGTGATGCAGGTGGATTTTGTTTGTGTATTTAAATAAGGCTGTAGATAGCGGCATTCATATTCTTTTTATTTTTAATTCTTTTATCCTTTATGGTAAAAGCAAATCAAAACAAAGAAACTTCATGGCCTTAACTCAAACCTAGATTCCCTGGACTTTTTAATAAAGCTTTAAGGTCATGAAATTAAGCACAAGCAAAATATATAAGTTTGGCTCTCAGAGTCAAATGTCTTTATCCATATTATGAATAACAAACTATCTTTCCTGCTTTTAAAATGTACTCTCAAATTAATTTATGAAAGAGGTTGGTTATTAGTATGTAATTGTATAAATATATCATAGTCGAACTTGTAACATTTTCCTTTGCACATATAGAACATACCCCATATTTTCAAAGATCATCCACCTATTTATTGTTTTGAAAATAAATGTTACTCACAGTCTAGCTTCCAAACATTCTAGACACACATTTTTTGAGACTTTTTTTTAATATAATTTCCCAACAGGTCTTTATAAGAAACACTATTTACCTCATTTTTTCCATAAACTACGTTTTCTAAGTACGTCCTACTCTATCAACAAAAAATGTTTTCTTTGTATATTCTCAGTCTTTCCTATGATTTTCATAATATATTCTTGTTTGGAAATGTCTCTTTAAATTTTTTGAATGGTTATTTAAGAAAAAAAATTTCAAACAGTTATTTAAGAAAAAAAGCGTCCACTGAAAGTGAATAAAATGAACAACAATGATTATCTGGGAAGTGTTCAATGTGCCTTGTTTGCCTTGCTTTCTTCACAAGCCACTCCTGTCAGTGGTCAGTTATAATAAAGAAAGAACAAAGTTCCTTGATGTATAACTGAAAAAAAAAAAAAAGCTGCCTGCAGTTCTTTTCAATTGCTCTGTTGCCCAGGCAGGCCGGCCTCCAGCCAGAAGCCAGCAGGCAAAATTTAACAGCCACGCTTCCAAATGTTAGTAGCAAGTATCAATGCATCCATAACTCTTAGCCCTCTAGATATGGGGTCATCTTTCAATACTATCCCACTGTCATATACAACATTTGTCTTGTCCTACATTCAACTGATTGTGTCAGACTGTGGCGGGACTCTATAATACACATATACAATAGCACAATGAAAGCAATAATCTCCAACCCAGCTTCTTTATTTATCTGAGTGCTATTACAAAGTTTCCTGCAGCAAGGAGAAGCTGGGGAGGCTGTGACATGTTCCAGCCCCACAGTGGATCTTAGAGGAGTCTGGGCTCCGAAGGGCTGAAGTATAGAATGAAGTTGCTTTGGTATTATGCAAGAATCTAGCTTTTCCATTAGTTTGATAAGCCACTTTGTTTTCCTAAATTTCGATAATCACTACTTATAATATGTAGAATTTATTTTCTCTTTTACTTAAAAAAAGTATATTATGCTAATGTTTATGGATGCTGGCTAGCAAAATAATAGGTTATTTACTCACCTTGATGTGTCAGTACTACAGATTCTTCAACCCAAACACATCTTATACGGAAAAGTACATCTTGTTTTCTTGTAACTGAATCGTATTTTCAAAATCATAGTGAGAGTTTAAAGGTATACTTGCCTTAGATCTTTTTCAAGTTGTTTTATCTATGTATCAAAGCCTTCAAGAAAATAAAAGTTGGCTTTGGAGAATGATTGCATTTTCCTTTTGAATCTATACCTGTTATAAGGACTGAAATGTCAACAAGTCAATGGAGAACATTTAATTATTTAGTCATTGGAAAGGTTGACGAGGCATTTAGATAGAAGCCTGTATGACTGGGTAAAATAATATTGAGAAGTACTGCACTCAATTTAGAAATATTACCTTTAGCAGAGATTGATTAGGCTAAACAATAGGAACCATTTAAAAGCTGTGATACAAACACTCTTATAATTAGGATTTGTATAAAACTAGTTAATTTCTGTAGACAATTATTTAATTGTGTGATTATATTGCAGTGTTTCTGAGCCATAGAGCCTACTTTTGCTATGACAATGTAATGAGAAAAATGACAAAGAAAGGGATGATTTGCAGGAGAGTGATGTTTTTCTCAGCAATCAGAAGAAATGCCTTGTTCAAGAATATACGTCAGAATAGGATTAATAGGCAAATGACCATCAAAAACCAAATTGCGTGGGGAGAGAGAACGGGATCCTAACCCAGGTGTGACAAATAATTTGTAGTTCTCATCCATCACAGAGCAGAGAAAGTCACTGAGAGCAGAGTCAGCCTCCTTCCAAGGACCTTCACAAAGAAAAAGAATCTTGTAAATATCTTCGCAAAAGTCAGTTCTCTTTCAACAGTCACACAATGCTCTTGGTAATATAGCTGCAAAGGACCTGGGGTTTTCCGCCACACGGTAATATTTTTATAGCCCCGCAGTCACCATCTATTCCATATACACAAACATCCGCGTACCCAGAAAATAATTGTGGATAATTCAATGTTCAGATTCGATAATGGATGCTCAAATAAATATGAGAATTCCAAGCAAATTTGTGCAAATGAAAAAAGATTTCCTCTGACATAATGGCATGGTGCAAGGCTGTGTGTAATGAGCTGTAATTTGTCTGGTAGAGCATTTTAAAGGGGTTGATCCATCCATTGGAAGGCCAGCAGCCGCTCCGAGTCTTGCAGCAGTGAGCTGGCCTGCCTCGTCTCAGAGGAAATTACACCACAAGCAGGCCAAATTTCTGACAACTTCCATAAATTATTTCAGATTTTCATATTTCAAATTTCATCTGCATTCATCATGTGAGTTTGACTGGGGAAAAATGTCTAGGAGGAGTTCTGCTAGCATTCAGTGCAGCAGTCCCAGGAGCCTGCCCTGGGACTAGATAATTTAATTTCGTTTTGATTAGATTATTCTTGCTGCAGTCTACTGCCAATCTGAAGTATTGTGCCTTCTCTTCTACTTAACCTTCCTGCCCCATGCCTGCTCCAGCCTGCATGCAGCTCTCTGTATTGCAGAATATATTTGAACAATCAAAGTTAGGAGTTATTATTTTGCTTTCCATTGTCCATCCTTATAAAAGTACACATCTTTCACTGGGCTCCCTCTTCCCAGAAATCAGATTACTCCTTTTTTTTTAGTTTGTAATATTGTTTACCATTTTCAGTGGAAAGTGCCCTGTAATTTAGGTGGAAAATCTAAAATCATTACTAAATCTCAGGATGATGCAATAGATCAGAAATGAGGATCATCTTTAAAACAACTATAATCATCACTAGGCTGATACACAAGAGACTGAAAACGGGTAAATAATGAATATACCCATCCATTAAAGTAAAAATCTATTGTAAACCAAAGTTATTTTTCAACCCTTTACCTAATGGTCAATGAAGAAACCCCTCTGTAATCGGTCTTCAAAAGCAGGACATTATAGATTCAGAGTGCAAACTCTTATAAACATGCAAAGCATAAACATGATTTAACTTACAAAAAATACTGGCACAATAGCAAAATAATATGGGAAACAGACTCAGTAAGGTTTTAATATATTCTTTTAAATTAAATTTGAATACATGAAATGATGATTAACAGTAAGTATGGACCAGGGGTACCTCAAAATTCATAATCACGATTTTTTTCTCTATTTTTAGAAAGTGACTGTACTTATACGGGATTCAATAACCCAGGAACACCAAAACTATTTGTTGCTTACTAAGTTAGAGGCAAGATTATTAGAAACATAGATAAATAAACAAAGCTAATGTTGTTCTTTAAGTAATATCTATCACTTCCTCCTTATTGAGTTATTTCTTTAAACAATATAATGTTTTTGATGCTATGTGTCTGAACTGAGGACTTTCGGTTCTTTATTGTTCTCCATTTTGATGAAAAAAATTGAATTGGGGTCTGTTATATTGAATTTTGTTCAGTAAATATACTGAAATCATATTTTTGTTAGGAACTATCAATAAATCCAGTATAAGAAAAGTAATAAGATACAAATATGAACAGGACCTTTGCAAAGGAAATATTACAAAGAGAGTGCTCCCAGAAAATATATTAGGGAATGTGTTTTTTCCCTTGTGCGAGGAGAAATACAGAAGGAAGGACATGAAGCTGTGTTGTTTTTAATACAGATTCTGTACTTGAAATAAAAACAATTCTAACCACTATTTCACATGGTTCAATAAAATCATTTTTCCAGCGTTGAAGTTAAAAAAATTCATCAGAAACATACCTAAGTCTTTTTTGCTACATCAAGATAACTTGCTAAAAAAGCATCACACTTGATACATAATTGACTTTCCAGATTATGAAAATTCGGAACCTTTTGCTGTCCATGTTCCAATAGAGGTTATGTAACAGTCTTTCTTCTTAAATCAATTTCAGTGGCTTATGTGGCTAAATCACCTATATTTAGAACCCCATTATATTCTATCTGTAATAGCCTAGGAAAAGGTACAAGGACTTAGCGTCTACTATATTATGGATATATGCGTTGAAGCAGTAGATCATGTTTATTTCCTCTAGCTTTGGAGATGTTGGGGATCAAGAGAAAAAAAAATGAAACATGTTGAATGTTATTTTTCCTCTTTCTTGTTTAACTGAATCCTCTGGGAAAGGAATGCCATTGTAAACTACACTGGCTTGACGCAACTTCATTCTGTGAAGAGTCATAATTTGCTTAGTGACCCCTTACTCTGTCATATGAAGTCAGACACTGGGTGCTGGTCAGTTGAGGTGCTAAAAGTTCTGTGGCATTTTCACTTTTATATATCATAATGGGCACAAGCACCTTAAATCCAGGAAACGTTAATGACATTCCCTATTAGTTGAGTTCTTTGAACAGTTATCTATCCACTTGGATATAGTGGCAGTTGTTAAATAACTTTCCAATAAATGAAATATGAAAAGGAAAAAATTGTAGCTCAGTATTTGCAGCTTGTCTTAAGGTTCTAAAACTTGTTCTAATAAAATTAAATGGATGCACTTTTAAAGTCCCATCTAATTACTGTCTTGAAAATCTCTATGACTTAATGTTGGAGCCACTGTGCCGTTTGGCTTGGAGGACTGGCAATTAAGCTTTTTGTACCCAGTATTCAAATTTGAGAATGTCACTTTATTACTTTGATTTTTAATTATGGACCATGTCAGCAGAAAAACTTCCATTGAGAGCAGTAAAAGAAAAAAGAAAAACCCTTTCCTGGAAATGGCAGTCAATGAAAAGAAAAGCAGCATTCCTAGAAATGTATAATTTATGATTGTAGCAATAGGCTCCTGTGGCTATCAAACCAGTTTGGAGACTTGTGGGCATGTCCATATGGCTGGTACCTTTGGCAGCAGAGTTTTGGCTTCTGGTGCTGGGGAGTAGCCTAACTACTTCAAACTTTGTAACCTGAGCTCCAGAAGAAATGCAGTTAGTTATGTGTCAGCATGGTAGAAGGGCTAACTCATCTTTTCAGTAGAGCAATAATTTTGTTGCTCTTAAGAAGAAAAATTAAAGCCTTGTTAAGGTGGGCTGTTTTCCCAAGGTAAAAGCATTCGAGCTTTCAGTCGAAAATTTTAGTCTCCTGGTCCCAAGTTTAGAGGCTGCTATGTTGCCTGCATTGCTTAAATCCAGGCGTGCCACTCACACATTATATACTATGGCTTTTGGGGGTCATCGTCATCAAATATAGTGGGAATAGCGCCCCCTAGTGTTGTGGAACATGGAACAACAGACTGGTTCCAAATAGGAAAAGGAGTGAGTCAAGGCTGTATATTGTCACCCTGCTTATTTAACTTATATGCAGAGTACATCATGAGAAACGCTGGGCTGGAGGAAGCACAAGCTGGAATCAAGATTGCTGGGAAAAATATCAATAATCTCAGATATGCAGATGACACCACTCTTATGGCAGAAAGTGAAGAGGAACTAAAAAGCCTCTTGATGAAAGTGAAACAGGAGAGTGAAAAAGTTGGCTTAAAGCTCAACATTCAGAAAACTAAGATCATGGCATCTGGTCCCATCACTTCATGGCAAATAGATGGGGAAACAGTGGAAACAGTGGCTGACTTTACTTTTCTGGACTCCAAAATCACTGTAGATGGTGACTGCAGCCATGAAATTAAAAGATGCTTACTCCTTGGAAGGAAAGTTATGACCAACCTAGACAGCATATTAAAAAGCAGAGACATTACTTTGTCAACAAAGGTCCGTCTCGTCAAGGCTATGGTTTTTCCAGTGGTCATGTATGGGTGTGAGAGTTGGACTATAAAGAAAGCTGAGCCCCAAAGAATTGATGTTTTTGAACTGTGGTGTTGGAGAAGCCTCTTGAGAGTCCCTTGGACTGCAAGGAGATCCAACCAGTCCATCCTAAAGGAGATCAGGCCTGGGTGTTCACTGGAAGGACTGATGTTGAAGTTGAAACTCCAATACTTTGGCCAACTGATGCGAAGAGCTGACTCATTAGAAAAGACCCTGATGCTGGGAAAGATTGAGGGCAGGAGGAGAAGGGGACGACAGAGGATGAGATGGCTGGATGGCATCACCGACTCATTGGACATGGGTTTGGGTGGACTCCAGGAGTTGGTGATGGACAGGGGAGGCCTGGCGTGCTGCTGTTCATGGGGTCGCAAAGAGTCGGACATGACTGAGCGACTGAACTGAACTGAGTGTTGTGGAACTCAGAGGCTCCTGTGAAAGCTGTTATGGAATAGTGTCTGTTAGCTTTCTGCAAAGGAGAGAAGACAGAAATGGGAAGAGAGGAAAGACCATTGGGTTCCATTCCCCTACCCCCTCAGTGCAAGCACAGTTCCTAATTTTCTTTCCACTCCTTGTGGACTTTTCCAAACCACTATGAAGAGGAACTTGGTACAGGTCCGATCTGCCTATATGAAGGAATGGGGAGAAGAGAGCTTAGGCTGGCTGCATCCTGGAGTTGCCTCTTATTCTGACCTCTTTTGGGTAGTCAGAGAACCTTAGATTGCTAAATCAGACAGGCGTCTCTCTGTGAATCTGAGTGGCAGTACTGCATTAGAATTGAAACCCAGAAGCTAAATGGACCCAAATGTATTCTCTCAAGGGGGTTCTTTGGGGGGTCAAATGTAGGCTTTCTTACTCTCAGGCATATTCAGGCCAGGAAATTCTGGTCCCTATCATGTAGATTTGGACTGTTGGTAGAATTAATTCATTATTTGGAAAGATTGCTGGTTAAGGAAATGTGACAACTGGCTTAAACCCCAAATCTGTTATGTTTAAATCTTTGGTTGAGAAGAGCCCACAGGGCAAGGAGCGTAGGAGGCAGATCAGAAGAATCTACCTTCTCGGCGTTCACTTTCCTCGTCTGTAAAATGGAATGACTGGATTAGATCAGTTGTGAAATGTGTTGCAAGTAATCAGAAATGAATAATGTATAGATCTTTGTGAATTTTAATTTTATCTTAAACATAAACTAGAACAATTTTGCATCCGCCTAATTTCAACTATGATTTTTTGAGTAGGGGAAACAGTGCTATTTATAGTCAGTATCCTGGGATTGGGAGTGTGTCAGCTGTGAGAGTTATCCGCTCAGACAGAGTTAACTGCTGCAGCTGGAGACCTAAAAGGCAGCTGCCATCTGTGACAATTAGGGAGCCTGGGCCTGTTCCTGAGTGGACTTCCTGGTGGCTCAGATGGTAAGGAATCCACCTGCAATGCAGAAAACCCAGGTTCGATGCCTGGGTTGGTAAGATCCCCTAGAGAAGGGAATGAGAACACACCTCAATATTCTTGCTGGAAAATTCCATGGACAGAGGAGCTTGTTGAGCTATAATCCCTGACATCATAGACACACCCGTTAATTAGGTAAATTCACCTTTGGTATCTGTCTACTCTCTGCTTTTTTAATATTTCATTACTCTTTTCCCATTATCCCCATGCTCTCTCTTCTGTCTCTGCCCTCAGCCCTCACCTTGTCCTTGCCTTTTTCTTCCCTCAAAAAGAAATTGACCACTTCCTAGTGGTCTAGTCCAGCCCAGTTTTGTAAGACATAGTTCATGTAAGCCCAGTAGTGTTCAAGATTATTTTGGATAGTATCCACATAAATCTGTATGGTGTAATAGTTAAGTATGTATTTTGAATGGTATTAGAAACATAATTTGTACATTACAACTATGGTTCTGGGATATTATTGCTTAGAGCTAGGCTAAGATAGGAACATGCATTTTTCTCAAAATAAGTCAATTTAAATAAAATACTGAGTATATAATAGTATAATGGTACCACAATACGGAAGAAATTGTGAAAGGTGGTCCATCAAGGACTGAAATTGGGAAGCTTTGGATAGATTAATTTTTGCTAAAGAAACAGAAAGTCATTCAGTGAGCTTTCCTCCCGTTCCAAGTAACTGAAAATCACAAAAGTAACAGTGGCCTTATGTGTTAGAAAAGGAAACTATGGAAATTCCAATGATATTAAGAATATTCTATTTATCTTTGTGTGGCAGTTCTCATTCTGCTCTCCATTATTTCTGCCAGCTTTTGCTCATAGTGTGATTTCATTTCTTGTGCATTCTGTGATTTTTTAAAAAATTAACCACATGCTCTTGCTCTTTGGGTAATTCTTTGGGAATTTCTTTGAGATATGGTTTGAAGGGTAATTGTTTCTTCTGTTCTAGGTTCCTTGGGTGAACTACCAATTCAGAACTACCTTAAATTCTAGGCTTGAGGTTTTTTTAGACCTCTCAGGTGACATGAATTTGGGTTACAAACCTGTGCAAAGGCCAGCTTTTGGTTATGAATTATCAGGGTGAATTTGTCTTTTCCCTCTCCCACTCCATGCCAAGGTTCAAGAAAGGCAACTTTTTTGTTCTCTGCCTCAGGAAGAAGTTTATTTCTGGTTTACTGTTACTTGGGTGCTTCATCTCTCGTCCCTCATGTCCCTTGAGGCCATAAATTTTCCAAGCCCCAAATCTTATGTGCTCAACAAATGTTTCCTGGGGGAGGTTAACTTCAAGGCCCTAAGTACTCCTCTGGATTTCTGCTTAAGTTTTGGCCTCTGAATATTTCTTATTTTACTTACTTATTGATATGTTAAAAAATACTTGATACAAGAACTCTCATAGATGGTTCAGAGAATGAAATTTGTATAACCACTTTGGAAAACTGTTTGACAATATATACTAAGGTTGAATCTATATGTAACTTATCTATGATCCAATAATGGTTTTCTTAGCCATATAACCAATAAAAATACATATACAAATTCTCCAAAAGACACTTACAGGAATGTTTATAGAGGGCTGTTCACAATGGCCTTTTACTCAAATTTACATCAGCAGAATGACTATATAAATTGTGGCATATTTATATCATGCATAGAATTTACACTACTGTAGACAGGCTGGGAATGGACAAATGGCAATTATATGCTATAATATGAATGAATCTCACAAATATAACTAAAGAATATAGACACAAAAGAAAATATTATGTGAATCAGTTCAGTTCAGTTCAGTCGCTCAGTCGTGTCCCACTCTTTGTGACCTCATGGATCACAGCACGCCAGGCCTCCCTGTCCATCACCATCTCCCGGAGTCCACTCAGACTCATGTCCATCGAGTCCGTGATGCCATCCAGCCATCTCATCCTCTGTCATCCCCTTCTCCTCCTGCCCCCAATCCTTCCCAGCATCAGAGTCTTTTCCAGTGAGTCAACTCTTCTCATGAGGTGGCCAAAGTACTGGAGTTTCAGCTTCAGCATCATTCCTTCCAAAGAAATCCCAGGGCTGATCTCCTTCAGAATGGACTGGTTGGATCTCCTTGCAGTCCAAGGGACTCTCAAGAGTCTTCTCCAACACCACAGTTCAAAAGCATCAATTCTTTGGTCCTCAACCTTCTTCACAGTCCAACTCTCACATCCATACATGACCACAGGAAAATCCATAGCCTTGACTAGATGGACCTTAGTTGGCAAAGTAGTGTCTCTGCTTTTGAATATGCTATCTAGGTTGGTCATAATTTTTCTACATTTATATAAATTAATTTAACATCTGCAAACTAATCTGTGTTGTTAGAAGTTGAGGTGACACTGTTGGTGGGAATGTAAATTGTTGCAGTCACTATGAAAAACAGTATGGAGATTCTTCAAACACTAAAAACAGAGTTGCCATATGACCTAGCCATTCCACTCCTGGGCACGTATCTGGACAAAACTATAATTCAAAATGATACCTGCACCCTAGTGATCATTGTAGCACTATTTGCAATAGCCAAGACATGAAAACGACCTAACTGTCCATTGACAGATGAATGGATAAAGAAGACACGGTTCATATACACAATAGAATACCACTCAGCCATAAAAAGAATGAAATAATGCCATTTGCAGCAATAAGGATGGACCCAGAGATTATCATACTAAGTGAAGTAAGTCAGAGAAAGACAAATACCATATGATATCACTTGTATGTGGAATGAAATAAGACAATGAACACATCTATGAAATAGAAAGATTCACAGATATGAGAACAAACTTGTGGTTGCCAAGAGAGGGTAAGGGAGAGAAGGGTGGGAGTTTGGGATTAGAGATGCCAATTATTATGTATAGAACAGATAAACAACAAGGTTATACTGTTTAGCACAGGAATTATATTCAATATCCTGTGATAGATCATAATGGAAAAAGTATATATAGACACAACTGAATCACTTGCTGTACAGCAGAAATTAACATAACATTGTGAATCAACTCTACTCCAACAACATTTTTTGAAAAGAGTAGAAGCAGCAGGGGTGGTGATCACTCTGGGAGGATTAGCAACTGGAAGGAAGCGCAGGGAGACCTCTAGGGAGCTGATCCCTTGTTACTTCTTATTCTGGATACGGTTATACAGGTCTGTTCAATATGCAGAAATTTGTAGAGCTGTACACCCACGACATATGCATGTTTCCAAATATATACTTTTCTAAAAAAGAAAGCAATACTTTGTGCATCCTTTTGGATTCTTTCTTGTGAGGAGTGGTCAGAGTAGGTGGCTCGCCATGCTGCAGGAAAGGAAAGGTGGCAGTGCCCGTTTGATTTGCCATTACATCTCCAGTGTCTAACCCAGTATTTGGTCCAGAGTCAGGGCTCAATAAATACTTAGAAGTTAATTTTTTAAAAACACACCGTTACCAGTTGACCAGTTTTCTTCAGTAAAAAAATCAACTAACCAATTACACAAGCCAGGAAATAACTGATATATACCTTTAGAAATACAGTCCACCTTACTCTAAAAATTGCGGGCTGAACAGATTATACTATTTAATTCACTCTCAGGAAGTTATCAGTGAGGGAGGCTCAAAATGTGTCTCAATTTAAAGGAGGGCAGAATGCACCTAGGATTCATATATGGATCAAAGGAATTCTTAAGAAACTTCTTTTTATTTTAGATGCTTTGCCCTTTGAGATATCAATTCCTTGAACAAAGAGTAAAAGTAATTTCCCTAATGGGAAGTAACGGAAAAAAGTCTTTAGAAAAGTTTAAATTATATTTAAGACATGAAGGACATTTTACTTGAGGAAGTTAAAGCTTATAACAGAAAATTGCTGTTGACTCAGTAAGTTGCTGTGTAACCTTGACCAAGCCTACCATCCTTCTCTGTTTCTAGTTTTCTCATTTGCAGAATAGGAACAAGCACTAGGTTTTTTTTCAAAATTAAAATTCTATAATTGTGCAATTTCATCTAATGATAGAAAACATTGGCTTGAATCACTTTAAACTTACGGATTATAAATCATTAAAAAGGAAAGGTGGTCTTATTTAGAGTAACAAAATACAGTATAATTTAGGATAAATTTCATTTTGTTTAGTGGAGATCTTTTAAAAGGGCTTGATTAAGGATTAAAAAGGATTTGAAGTTAGAATATTCTTTGTTTAGAATTGTCAGTGCATTTTGCTAACCATTGTGGCTGGACTGAGCTGTTTCGTAGTCTTCCTGGGCACATAGCTAGACTCTAGTTTCTTCCTTCATAGTAAACTGTGGTCATGTGTTCTGGCTGATGGAGCATTAGCAGAAGTGATGCATGCCACTTTCAGACATGGCCCAGTAACACCTCTGACCCAGGATCGTCCCATTCTTTCCTTAGGCCATAGTGTTAGAAGCAACCCGTATTATAGAAGATGGTAGGGCCATAAGGTGAAAGGATTCTGGCCTGATTTATCACTCAGAGGAGAGCTGCTGATAATCACGTACACCTGTTTTGGTCTTTCCATGAACAGGAAATAAATATTTGTAGTGAAAAGTGAAAGTGTAAGTCACTCAGTTGTATCCAACTCTTTGTGATCCCATGGGCTGTAGCTGATCAGGCTCCTCTGTCTGTGGAGTTCTTCAGGCAAGAATACTGAAGTGGGTAGCCATTCCTTTCTCCAGGAGGAGATCTCCAGGGGGATCTTTCTGATGCAGGGAAGAGGGCTCCAGTCTCCTGAATTGCAGGCATGGTTTGAGTTTACAACTATTAATGTATATTTAACTAAACAAAGCTTCACAAAATGTGTCTTCAGAAGAGAAACTGCAGATTGAAGAGAATGCTAATTCTCAGTTTGTGAAAATTCATCAAACGGTACACTTAAGATACCTGCATTTTTCTGAATGTGTACTAAACCTTTTCTAAAAAGAAAAAAGACTTTAACTTTCTGACTTTTGCAAGCAAAGCAAATAAGAAAATCAGATGTTCTTATTTCTCAAATACAATTTATCATGTTGCTTTTCTCCTACTAATATATTCTTTATAAAAAACAGTTTTGCTAACAAGATAAAGTGTGGCCCTCCCAATATTCTCTAGGCACTGGGCCACTCTCTGCAGTATTGACATTTGGAAGGCACGAGGGCATGGTAGACTGTAGATTCAGTTAGGTTGAGCTCAAATCCACTCAGTGCCTCATTTTTCTAATCTATAAAGTGGAGCTAATAATATGTACCTGCTTAGGCCATTAAACGTAGAACAGAGTGGCTCAAAGCATGAAGTTGGGATCAGGCTGCTCTGCCTGGGTCACTGTCTTGGGTGAGATACTTAAATTCCCTGTGCTCTGTTTCTTCATCTGAAAAGTGGGGATAATGGTACATATTTTGGAGAATTAATATGGGAATGAAGGGAGTTAAGACATGCAGAGTGCTTAGAATAATGCCTGTCACCAAGGTGTATGTAAATGTTTGTTTTATTGTTATTGTTGCGAGGATTCACTAGAATCTGAACAAAGATTCACCCATGTTGTAGACACTCATTAAATGGCAGTAGTGTAGTATTCAAAGGTATTTGGGAATACTTGTTTGGACACAAAAATGACAGAATCTTAGTTTGACACTTTCTCTATACACAATACCCTATTGTCCAGAAATTTCATTCTAACTTATTTTGGTTAGGTCCATACCACACTTGTGTATTATAATGATATATATTAAGAGTACATAAATGTGTATACTCATATATATGAATACTAAGCAGATGCTGTTTGTAAGTGAACATATTGTACTTATTTTGAAAGTGCATGCTTTAAAATTTTTTGCTGATAAAGAGCACAACCAGAAAGGAAAGTTTGTCCTAGCTGAAAGATGATTTCATAAGTCTTCTCAGGTAAAGGGATAAGTACATCTTAGAGTGCTTAATTCTCCAACCTAGGCTTCAACAGTGCATGAACCAAGAACTTCTAGATGTTCAAGCTGGATTTAGAAAAGGCCAAGGAACCAAAGATCAAATTGCCAACATCCATTGGATCATCGAAAAAGCAAGACAATTCCAGAAAAACATCTACTTCTGCTTTATTGACTATGCCAAAGCCTTTGACTGTGTGGATCACAACAAACTGTGGAAAATTCTTCAAGAGATGGGAAGACCAGACCACCTTACCTGCCTTCTGAGAAACCTATATGCAGGTCAAGAAGCAACAGCTTGCACCGGACATTGAACAATGGACTGGTTCCAAATTGGGAAAGGAGTACGTCAAAGCTATCTATTGTCACCCTGCTTATTGAACTTATGTGCAAAGTACATCATGCGAAATGTTGGGCTGGATGAAGCACAAGCTGGAATCAAGATTGCTGGGAGAAATATCAATAACCTCAGATATGCAGATGATACCACCCTTACGGCAGAAAGTGAAGAGGAACTAAAGAGCCTCTTGATGAAAGTGAAAGAGGAGAGTGAAAAAGCTTGCTTGAAACTCAACATTCAAAAAACGAAGATCATGGCATCCAATCCCATCACTTCATTGCAAATAGATGGGGAAACAATGGAAACAGTGACAGACTTTATTTCGGGGGGCCCCAAAATCACTGTAGATGGTGACTGCAGCCATGAAACTAAACGACACTTGCTCTTTGGAAGAAAAGCTATGACAACCCTAGATAGCATATTAAAAGCAGAGACATTACTTTGCCAACAAACGTCCATCTAGTCAAAGCCATGGTTTTTCCAGGAGTCATGTATGGATGTGAGAGTTGGATCATAAGGAATGCTGAGCATTGAAGAATTGATGCTTTCGAACTGTGGTGTTGGAGAAGGCTATTGAGAGTCCCTTGGATTACAAGGAGATCCAACCAGTCAATCCTAAAGGAAATCAGTCCTGAATATTCATTGGTAGGACTGATGCTAAAGCTGAAGCTCCAATATTTTGGCTACCTGATTCACAGAGTTGATTCATTGGAGAAGACTGTGATGCTGGGAAAGATTGAAGGCAGGAGAAGAAGGGGATGACAGAGAATGAGATGGTTGGATGGCATCACCAACTCAATGGACATGAGTTTGAGCAAGCTCTGGGAGTTGGTGAAGGACAGGGATGCCTGCCTTGCTGCAGTCCACAGGGTCACAAAGAGTTGGACATGACTAAGAGACTGAACAACAACAATTTATGTCACTATAATACACAAGAGCAAACATTTTAGCATAGTGCAATAAAGGAAATTACCTATAGTTTAAAATGTATTACTAACTGTGATGACTTAATGTGATCATTAGCCAATATCTCAAGGCTTAATATATACTTGGGGTGAGTTTCATTGTTAATGAGTGTGCATGTTAACCTATTTTAAACAAGATAATTTCTTGACAATTTCAAAATTATTTATCTGACATGTCAGATCTGATTAGATCATCTTAAAAAAAACCTCATTATAGCTGATGATATCTTTCTAGAAGTATAAATTCTGCTGTTTTCATGTTGTTTGTGTTTGCTTTGTTAGAATGACCTTCAGTTCACAGTTTCTTCTTTTAAGCTGCTTTTCTACTTGGGCTTCCCTGGTGGCTCAGTTGGTAAAGAATCCACCTGCAAAGCAAGAGACCCAGGTTCAATCCCTGGGTGGGGATACCTTGGAGAAGGAAATGGCAACCTACTCCAGGATTCTTGCCTGGAAAATCCCATGGACAGAGGAGCTTGGTGGGCTATAGTCCATGGGGTCGCAAAGAGTCATACTCAACTTAGCAGCTAAACCACCATTATAGCTGATGAGTCTTTCCAGAAGGATAAATTTTTCTGTTTTCAAGTTGTTTGTGCTTGCTTTATTAGAATGATCTTCAGTTCACAGTTTCTCCTTTTAAACTACATTTCTGCTTTCCTAGTTTAACTAAAACTAGAAAAGTTAACTCTCAATCTATTAAACTGGGCACACTCTAAATTGCAAGATGTTTCACTATGCCACTGGCAAAAGTTTACATTAAGAACCCTAAGGGTGCTCCTTCCCTTCTCTGGGAGAGACTGTTGGACACATGAATATCTGTCGGAGGGACTGGATGAAGGCAGGAATGTCCTTACCTATTTCACATGTTACTTAAGTTACAATTCTGACTTTTAAAGATAAAATCATAAATACAAGCAGAAGTCGTAATGTTTTTTCCTACATATATAAAGGGTCTTCTGAGGCCCTCTTCTCACTTCTCACTTCTCTCTGCATGTGGTTTGTGTGTCTGTGTTAGTCGCTCAGACGTGTCTGACTCTTGACGACCCTATGGACTATAGCCTGCCAGCCTCCTCTGTCCATGGAATTCTCCAGGCAAGAATACTGTAGTGGGTAGCCATTCCCTTCTCCAGGGAAACTTCCCAATTTAGGGATTGAATCCAGGTTTTCTGCATTGCAGGCAGATTCTTTACTGTCTGCCACCAGGGTGTAGGCTGCCCTAATTCATTCTCTTCTAGTTGAAAATTTTTATTACATGCCAGAGGATACTACCCTTCCATCTCAGGCAGATCTGAAGCTTTCTTTCTTAATGGGAAAAAGAAATTTACCTTCTGTAATATAGTAAGTACCTGTAATTGAAACCTCAGTTATAGAGCAAGAGAAAACTGAACAGCAGGTGTAAAGCCTGCCCTCGGGAGGAGGCTGGTTAGCGCAGGGGCACAGAACTTGGCCTTGAGCATCAGTCATGCCTTGATCTGAGTCCTGGTTCTACTGCTTACTATTAATAATTGTGCGAACTTGATGTGAGTGAATCAATCTGGACTTTAATTTCCCCATCTGAAAAGGAGTGATAATAGCTGCTGCATTAGGCAGGAAATATGTTAGGCTGCTGTAAAGAGAAACATAGGAGGGGTAGCTCAAAATACACTGGCTTACAAAGATGTCTGACTCAATGGACAGGAATCTGAGCAAACCCCGGGAGATAATGAAGAGCCGGGGTGCTTGACGTGCTGCAGTCCAGGGGGTTGCAAAGAGTCAGACGGGATTTAGTGACTGAACAACAACAACACAAAGATACAATTTTACTTTTACACGTAAAAGTTCATGCACACTGGGCTCCCATCTCATGACCAAATGCGTCTTTCAGTTACTGCTATTATGTCTGATTGCAGCAAGAAGGAAGGAGGAACAGGAAAGGTAGGATTCACTACTTTTCTTTTCAGATCCTGACTGGGAAGTCTTTTAAATCCCACTGGCCACGCCTTAGGCCCGTGGCTGGAGCTAACCGCAAAGGATCATGGAAAGTGTAGTATTTCCTGGTGGCCGGGTACCTAGCTTCAGGTTTCTATTACTATAGGAAAACAAGAATAGGATAGAGATTAAATGACATCTTTAGCACAGAACTGGGCCCATGACTAAACTACAGAACTAAACATCACTATCATCATTATTCTTTTTTTTTTTATCATCATTATTCAATCTCTAAGTTTTTTGCTTTCTCTTAAGCAAAATGAGTATTGATTGACTGCTTCATTCAGTAAACAGGTATTGAGTAGTGATCTTGTGGAAGGAGTGTCCTGCCTATCTCACCAGGTGACAGTGAAAGTGAAGTTGCTCAGTTGTGTCCGACTCTTTGCGACCCCGTGGACTGTAGCCCACCAGGCTCCTCCGTGCATAGGATTCTCCAGGCAAGAATACTGGAGTGGGTTGCCATTTCCTTCTCCAGGGGATCTTCCTGACCCAGGGATCGAACCCAGGTCTCCTGAATTGCAGGCAGATGCTTTAACCTCTGAACCACCAGGGAAGCATATCACCAGGTAGAAGGTATCAAAACAATAGTAACAGAAGTGGATGGGTTTTGAAAATGTTATCATCTATCTAACATCTATTGTCTATACATGTATCTTTCGCTGTAAGAGATCATTCTTATTTTCATGTTGACATCTTCTGAGGGCCTTGTATCACAGCTAGAAAAAAAGGATAGAAAGAAAATTTCTACTCTTTTTTACTGAGGATATGAAAAATAAAAATACTAGAAAAAATAGGCTGATGGGGGAATCGCCTTGAAAAATTGGAGGTAAGAAGCAATAGAGCAAAGTGCAAAAGACCTGGCCTGTGGATTGACACGACCTCATGTATTAGACAACTTAGGATGTCTAATAACTGCCCAAATCAGTGTTTTACAACAGTATTTTCTCCCAGATCTAAGTCTTGGCAATAGCTTTGCTTGCTTTTGCCAGACTCTTCTTAGATTTGCTCCATCTTTTCATTCTGGTTCTTCTATGTAGGGCAAGTTTTTGTGGTGGATGGCAGGAGTGTAAGAAGTCAAGCTACATCATGAAAGTGCTTTTAGAGCCTCTATTTTTTTCTACCCAGCTTTATTGAGATATAATTGACACACAACATTGTGTAAGTTAAGGTGTGCAAATGTGATGGTTTGCTCCACTTACATACTATCTAATGATTCCCACCTTAACATCACCTACTGGCTCCATCCTATCATATAGTTGCCATTTCTTTTTTAAAACAATATTAGATATTTATTCATTTATTGACAATACTGGGTCTTCCTTGCTGCACAGGGGCTACTTTCTAGTGGTGGTGCTTGGGCTCCTCACCATGGTGGCTTCTCGTGTTTTGGAGCATGGGCCCTAGGGCTCTCGGGCTTCTGGAACTCTGTTGTGGGGGCTCAGGAGTTTGACTCCTAGACTCTGGAGTGTGGGCTCAGTAGTTGTGGTACAGGGGTTTAGCTTCCCTGCGGCAGGTGGGCCCAGGGAGCCAACCCGTGTTCTCTGCATTGGCAGGCAGATTCTTAACCACTTGACCACTAGGGAATTCCAACCATTTCTTTTTGTGATGAGAACATTTAAGATATAGTCTCCTAGCAACACTCAAGTATATGTTTTGGTGTTATTAGCTATAATTGCCATGCTGTACATTAGACCCCCCAATTGCTAATCTTATAACTGGAATTGGTACCCTTTGACAATATTTCATTTCTCCCACCTCCAGCCCCCCCAACCACCACTCTACTATGTTCCACTCTGCTATGTTTCTCTGAGTTTGACTTTTTAGATCCCAAATATGTGATATAATATAGTATTTGTCTTTGTCTGATTTACTTCATTTAGCATAATGCCCTCAAGCTTCATCCAGGTTGTCAGAAATGGCAGGAGTTCATTCTTTCTCGTGGCTAAATAATATCACATTGTACATGGACATGCACTGCGTCTTCCTTATCTGTTCATCCATTGGTGGACACAGGTTGTTTCCATATTTTAACTCAAATTGTGAGTAATTCTGCAATGAACATGAGAATTCAGATATCTTTATGAGGTTGAAGCCTCTGTTTGGATATGGCATCTCCATCCACATTTCATTGACTGAAGCACATCTTATGGCCAAGACCAAAGTCATTAAAATGGAGAGTATTTTCTATCTTACAAGTGAGCACTGCAAGACGGAAAAGGAATAAATAATTGTGAACAAATAATATAGTCTAAAACCCCTGAGTGTGAATTTCCAACTAGCTGTGTGACCAGGTGCAAAGCTCTTAACTTTCCTGAGCTGCATTTATTTAATATAAATAGGAATTACAAAAACCCTAGGTGGTCAGTTGTTCAGTCATGTCAAACTCTGCGACGCCATGGACTGTAGCCCTTCAGGCTCCTCTGTCCACAGGATTTTCCAGGCAAGAATACTGGAGTGGGTTGCCATTTCCTCCTTCAGGGGATCTTCCCTACCCAGGAATCGAACTTGCATCTCTCGCATCTCCTGCTTTGGCAGGCAGATTCTTTACCACTAGTGCCACTTCGGAAGCCCACCCGCCCATAAGCTTGTACTTACTAGATGATATAATCCCTTTAAAGAAGAATTTCCTGGTGGCATGCCACAGATGGATTAAGAATGTGGCATAAAAGAGTATTTTTCAGTCCATAGACCAGTTGGGTAAGAGAGGCTCACCCAGTGGCCTCCTGCCATGAACAGCCATGCCTGTATGTTGGCTGCACAGATAGTATCATTTTCTTTGTGCCATGATATGAAAAACAATAAAAGGCACTGGGAATGAAAGTACCTAGATGATGCCTGACACTTAGTAAGGTTTAAACCAGAAACAGCTGTGGTGACTGATGCATGGAACTTAGATTGAGGCGACAGTCTGATGGCAATGAGGCATCCGTAGGAACCACTGACAGGAGAATTCTTTCCCCACCCCCACTGCCAGCAGTTTCAAGAAAACTCTACTTGATGCTTTGCTGTTTTCCTCTCTGTGACCCTATGGGGGTCATGACCTCACTCCACCCCCACCCCCCAGCAATTTGAGAAATCCTGGGAAAGAGGATGCGGAAGACAATGTCCAGAGCCTATGCTCTGTGTGACCAGAGTTGAAAGTTGAATCTAAAAATATGTCTTACTATAGAACACCAATTGTGGCTGTTTCTATAGTCATTCCGGAGCTTATTACAAATCTTCCCCAAAAGAAATTCCTGGAATTGTGCTCGCCTGTGAATTGCTGGGAAGACACAGTACCATTCTTGGTCTGGCATGTGGTCAAGGCTGACTTGTAATGGTCTCATTTGGAGCTTCTCACCATCTGAGAGGGGGAAGTCAACGCTCTGGGTCTCTTTAAATCAGAATCACTTCTGGATGCTGAGACAGTCTTCTCTTACTACCACAAAGATGAGTGTCCTCAGTGTAGACCAAAAACTGGAGGCAACAGCCTAAGTCACTGGGACATGCTGCTCATCTTTAGGCTAGTTTTACTGCTGGGCAAACATGTCTGTGCACAGAGATGTCTTCCTATTATTTCACTCTTATGTTTTCCCAGGACAGCACAGGTGCAGTCAGGGCCTAGTGTCCTAAGACAAATATAACTGTGGAGTAGATTCACTTGAGAACTGAAGTTTTAAAAATAAAGCTGGATCCAATTTTTAGGTGTTTTGGAAACTCAGTTTTATCCAAAGTCATTTCCATGGCATGACTGTCGGTTTGTTTGACACTGATTCAAACTTTATTCATTACTTCAACAGAAATGTATTCATTATGTATTTATTTTTAAAATTATTTACTCGTTTATGGCTGTGTTCGATCTTCATTGCAGCGCAGGCTTTTCTCTAGCTGCGATGAGTGGGGGCTTCTCTTTCTTGGAGCGTGCAGGCTTCTCACTGCGGTGGCTTGTCTTGTTGCAGGGCACAGGCCCTGGGGCGTGTGGGCTTCAGTAATTGTGGCACTTGGGCTCAGCAGTTGTGGCACATGGGATTTCTTGTCCCACAGCTTGTCAATCCTCCCGGACCAGGGATCAAACCCATGTCCCCTGCATTGGCAGGTGGACTTTTAACCACTGGACCACCAGGGAAGCCCAGCAGACATTTATTAAAAGCCTTTTATGTGTGAGATTCTGGAAATACAATGATTAGTAAGACATAGTTTCTGGCCTCAAGGAGCTTCCATAGTGAGAACAAGAGCATTAATGGAAATAAACATTATTTTGAAATTTCATCACAGCGTTAATTAACTACGACTTCTAATATCTTGAAGAGGAAAAAAAAAAGCTGCATGAAAATTCTCCGGTGATTAAACAGTACTTTAGATACACACATTAAAAGTGTTGTTAACAAAGTAAATCCCTCTTTCCAAATTTATGTGTCATAATGAGAGTCTCCCATTATCTTTCTGTGGAGGGAAAAACCCACTTAGTCAGCAGTGTTGCCAAGGGAACAGAGAAATGGCCATAGCCATGAACTGCTGATAGCACTGAGAGGGGTCTGAAATGGTTCATGCTTTCAGGAATGGCAATCTGGCAATATGCAAATGCCCTACAATGGGGAGGGAGATTCTTTAAATAAATTATGGAACATTGCACAAGGGAATACTATGTGAACCATAAAAATGATGCTCAGATGAATATGGAATATGTCTTTGAGCAAGAAAAATACAAGACAGTAGACACAGTATGATTCCAATTACGTGTGTGTATGCCTGTGGGTATGGGTGTGTGTGGGTGTGTATACATGCATAAATAAAACCTGGAAAAAGATAATGCTGATATGTTAAAAGTGGTTATTTCTGAGTCTTGAGTCCAAGTGATTTTTTCAGCACTTTTTGAATTTTCTACAAAGAACACTTATTACTATCATAATCAGAGTGGGTTTGGGGTAGGTTTGGTATTTTTGTTTGTTGTGTTTTTCATTTATTTTATTTTTGACTGCACTGGGTCTTTGTTGCTGCACTCAGGCTTTCTCCAGTTGCAGGGAGCAGAGGGCTCCTCTTTGCTGAGGTGCACAGGCTTCTCATTGCGGTGGCGTCTTGCTGCAGAGCACGGGCTCGGTAGTTGTGGCCCACAGGCTTAGTTGCTCTGCAGCATGTGGAATCTTCCCCGACCAGGAATCAAACCTGTGTCCCCTGCGTTGGCAGGTAGATTTTTATCCACTGCGCTACCAGGGAAGTCCTGTTTGTTGTGTTTTTTAAGAAGCAAAAAAGTCTGGGTTGGGTCATGTCAGCTCCAGGAGAAAAATGATTCCAAGTAAAAACATTTACCTTGTGTGGCAGAATTTAAGACATGAGCTTGGGTAGCTGGTGGGGTTTAGACTGATGGAGAATTTTCCAGCTAGGCCTGTTGAAGAGGTAACTGGGTTTTTTGTTTGTTTTGTTTTTGTGTTTGTGTGTAAGCAAGAAATTCATGGAAATTTAGCACTCTTACAGGAAGAAGATGTAGCAGTTCTCTTAGACAAATCATGCCATCTTTGTGGCTTTTCAATGAAAATTTGGGAAAAAAGACAACCAGGAGGACTGCTTGCTGGAACACTAGCTGGAGGTAAGCCTGAGTAAGGAGTGGTGTTAGAGTTACCTCATGTCACCCCTCACTTGCTGCTGCTGCTGCTGCTAAGTCGCTTCAGTCGTGTCCAACGACTCTGTGCGACCCCATAGACAGCAGCCCACGAGGCTCCCCTGTCCCTGGGATTCTCCAGGCAAGAATACTGGAGTGGGCTGCCATTTCCTTCTCTAATGCATGAGAGTGAAAAGTCAAAGTGAAGTCGCTCAGTTGTGTCCGACTCTTAGCGACCCCGTGGACTGCAGCCTACCAGGCTCCTCCATCCATGGGATTTTCCAGGCAATAGTACTGGAGTGGGGTGCCATTGCCTTCTCCCATTCACTTAGGTTGTTGAATTTATAGAGCTCAAGAGAGCTGATCTCTAATTTCAAGTTTCTAAGTAAAAGTTGATTCTTTTAAGCTACCATATGATCCAGTGATTTCACTCCTGGGCATGTATCTAGAGAAAAACTCTAATTTGAAAAGATACATGCACCCCAAAACTCATAGCAGCACTGTTTACAGTCGCCAAGACATGGAAGCAACTTGTGTCCATTAACAAATGAATGTCTAAAGAAGATGTGGTACGTATATGTGATGGACTCGCCATAATAAGAATGCAATAATGTCATTTGCAGCAGCATGGCTGGATCTAGAGCTTATCATACTAAGTGAAGTAAGTCAGACAGAGAAAGACAAATATCATATGACAGTATTTATATGTGGAATCTAAAGAAGTGATACAAAAGATTTTAACTTACAAAACAGAAACAGACATAGAAAACAAACTTATGGTTACCAAAGGAAAAAAGCTGGGGCTGAGGGGGAGGTGATAAATTAAGAGTTCAGGATTAGCAGATATAAGCTATTAATACTATATATAAAATAGATAAACAACAACATCTTACTGTATACCACAGGGAACTATACTCAATATCAATATTCAATATCTTATAATAAACTACAATGGAAAAAAGTTGATTCTTTTATTTTAAACAGGGCATTAATAAAAATTAAAAAAATAAACAGGGCATTAAAATTTCTACATATCTTAAACATTCTTGAAAAAATAGAAAAATTATAGAAAGAACACAGTTTAAAAAATTGCCTTATAGTCTTCAGAGTTTTCTCTTCCCATACCAATATAAATATTATAAATAAAATTGAAGCCATCTCTGAATCCTCTCCCCAATCCCATTTTCCTACTTAGAGTTAACCACAAAAATTATTTCAGCACTCATCATTTCTATGCACATTTTAATAATTTCTCTCTATATTTTGTATCAATAAACATCTAAACTTTTGGGGGATATTTTTCCTAGGCTCCTCAAACTTGCTTATTTTGGTTGTTGTTGTTCTTAGATTTATTTGTGTTGATAGATGTCACTCTAATTTATTCATTTTGACTTCTGTGTAGTAACCCCTTGTAGACATATGAGACAACATATTTAGCCATTCTTCCATCGATGGACATTTAGGTTGTTTACAATTTTGTTTTGTTTTTACTATTTCGAACAATGCAACAGTGAACATTCGTGAACTTGTATCCCTCTCTAGCATGTAAACCTGAAAGTGGATTATTGAGTCATAGGCTAAGTGTAACTTTTGTCTAACTACGTATAGCAAATTGCTCCTCCAGGTGATTATACCAGTTACAGTCCCACCATAAGTATATGAAGGTTCTTGACAATCTTTGGCACTGCTGTTATTTAAATGTTTGCCAATTTGAAGCCTGTGGAATGATTTCTCATTGTTATTTGGTTTCCCTAATTAATTTTGAGGCTGACCTTCCTTCCGTACTTTATTGGCCATCAGTTTTTTTTTCTTCTTAGCAACATTCTATGTCCTTTGATCACTTTTTAAAAAATATTCTTTTCCATTATGGTTTATCACAAGATATTGAATATAGTTCCCTGTGCTATACAGTAGGACCTTGTTATCTATTCTGCATGTAATAGCTTGCATCTGCTAATCCCAAACTCCCAATCCGTCTCTCCTCCATCCCACCTCCCCCTGGCAACCACAAGCCTGTTTTCTATGTCTGTTGATCACTTTCTTAACGGGTTTTTAGCCTTTTCCTGTTTGGTTTATTCTCATTTTAGCTTTTAACAAACAAGAAAAAGAAATCCATCTATCCATCCATTAAACACTTTTTTAAAAAGTGAAAATTGGCTGTTAGATGCTATGAGATGAATAAGAAAAAAGTTGTCTCTTACATGAAAATATTCAGTTTATACTATTTTTGATGGTAAGAAGAGGAAGCTCTTCTTCCATATATTATTTATATTGTATTAGGACTAGTCTTCATTTACATTTTGTTCTTAATGTTTACTTCAGACTATTCCTGATAAAAATACAAAATGATGTAGTTACAATGATTACTGTATTGCCCTTAATTGTCCAAATAAAGCATCCATTCTAGACTTTAGAATCAGAAAATAAAGAAAGATGGCCATGCTCCCCCAAGGTTATCTTGCCCTCATTATGCAGCCGCACATGTGGGATGGTCAGGGGTACACAGAGAATGACTAATGCATTAATAAGGCTTACATGTACCTCTCACCCCCCTATAATTGCATTCCTTTCATTAGCTTTTACCCAGCTGGTCTGAGTTGCACAAACAAAATATTGTATAAGATTGGCCCATTGATGGTAAATTCAGGACAATTTTTGTAAAACTCTTGCCAAGTTACATACTGACCCCAGGGTCTTTAAACCAGCCAAAAAATGTTGAGCAAAAACTGAATTAAATCTATTATCACAAATTTGTGCCCCATAATCTGATGAGACTTCCAGATGTCCAGCCCAAGACCATCTGCTGAATGTCTGTGGGCGCGCACTCCCAAAACATGTGCCTGGATAAGAGTAACAGACCAACAGCCTGCAGCTCTGAAACTCTGAGTAGTTCCTGCTTAGACATAAAAGCAGACAAACAGAAAACAAGTGAGTGAGGGCTTTTTGAGGGTTTTTTTTTTTTTTTTTAAACCATAATTTGCTTCCTGTTTAACTGACCAGTTGCTTTGTTCTTGTAGTCAAATGGCTCATCTCTCTCAAAAACAACAGACTGTGATTTCAAATATTTTAAAAAGCAATGAATTCCAAAACCTTTGGGAGTTAGTTGCTAATTTACACTTGGTAATAATTCTGAGTAGTATGATTTGTTGATTATAGTATCTTCATCTTATGACAAGATTCTGAGAGAACACACTTAGAGAAGGACCTGTATGGGCAGGAAGTTATTGGAGGGTGCTCTTGGGAACAGTTTTAGTGAGAGAGTGAGGAAAGTAGAATTGGGCAGAAGGAGAAGTTGGACTGAGAGGCAGTGACAACTGAGGCTGCACTCATTCCTATGGGGAGCTTTAGAGCTCAGATGGTATGACAATTTATGTGTTAACTTGGCCAGGCTGTGGTACCTGTTTGTTTGGTCAAACACCAGGCTAGATGTTGTTGTGAAGGTTTGTTGCTGTTGTTTTTTAGATGTAATATTTAAATCAGTACACTTTCAGTGAAGCAGATTATCCTCATAATGTGGGTGGGCTTCATGCAATCAGTTGAAGACCTTAAGAGGTTACTTTCTTTCTTCTTTTCTTTTTTTAAATTAATGAGAGCATTTATTAATGTATAAAATACAGTGTAATGTTGTTTGTAAATCAGGTTATAACAAATGAAAATGTAACCATTAATACATTAAATTGAATTAACAGCTGTTTACCTTACTTGATTTGTATTTAAAAATAATGAATATAACTTTAAACTTATATTCTAAGCATTTGTAATAATAAATCCCACTTATTCAGTCATTCAAAGTATTAAACAATTACATTTTTTAGACTCTGTAGTTGGTACTAAGACTATATCAATTAATAATAATAATAATGATGGTACCAGTGAAAGATCAAATGGAAAAAATGGCCTTCTTTTACAAAAGACCACTTTTATTAGATCCAACAAATCCCAATTGGGCAATTCTTCTACTATTAGAGGAATATGTCTTCTAAGTTACTTTTGCTTCAAAGAGCCAAGACTGGGGTTTCTTGAAGGAAAAGGAATTCTCCTTAAGACTGCAACATAAAAACACTGCCTGAGTTTCCAGTGCTGGAAATTCAACCCCAAAATTGATGTATATTAACTCTTATCTATATTTCCAGCCTATCCTACAGATTTCAGCTATGACTGTCCCCACATGTATGTGAGTCAATTCCTTAGCCTAGGGGTTAGATCCTCCGGGTCGATGTTATGGCACTTTTATTAGGGTTTACCATAAATGGCATATGACATCTGTTCCCATCAGTGTCAAGAACTGTGAAGGGTCTGAGATTTTTATTTTATTTGCAAGCTAACAGTGTGGCTTTCCACAGTTTCTTGGATGCTGCTGGGGCCCCATGGATGAGGCTACTGGGTCAGAGATGAAGAATGGTTTATAACTCAAAGCTATAGACAGAGCCAGAGTTTAAGCATTTTATGTCGGTTCCCTGAGCCCCAATTTCCATAAGGTGATACAAGAAGGATCACATCACACCTGCACCCACAGTGGACTGTATTGTATTAGAGGGACCCTGAGTTTAGGGAACCCAAATCTTTTATAATGGGCATTAAGTATGCATGTCCTTCGCTCCAGAAGGAGTTATATCTCTGTCTTCCATGTCTGTAAGAAAACTTAAGCTCTGGAGGAAGACGCTAGCTCTTCCAAGGCTATTCGCTATACAAACATCCTTGAAATGGTAATCCAGACCAAAGGCAGCCAATGCCTCAATTGGACTTGCAAAAATGCAAGAACCTGTGGAGAGCCATCTCTCAACACAGGATACTCCTAGCATATGATCTGCCAAGTTATATGATCCAAAGAACAGTGCTTTTAACATGTTGCTTTTTAATGAAAATCTGAGAATTTGGTCTCTAGCTTTATGTTAAACTGTTCTGTCTTTATTTGGCAGCTTTTCACCAGTAGAGTAAGAGTCAGACTGCCTGGGTTTGATCCTGCCCCTGTCACACATTTGCTGTGTGACCCTGGGCAAATCATTTAATCTTCTGTGTCTTCAAGTTTTATCTGTATCATAATGATAATAAAAGTACCTTCCAGATAGGGTTGTTGTGAAGATTAAAAAATTAATAAGGGTAAAGAATTTTTTATTTTCATTTGATGCCTTTGACATTTGTGCTTAAGGAAACCATTTGCCTCTTCCTCTTCTACTTCAGACTGGTATATTGAGGCTAGATGAAAGGATGAATTCATTTCCCTTTACAATCTCTATTGCAGAATGTATGCTAATATGTCAGATATTGCTATTGCCTAAGCTAATATCCATTCACCCTCATTTCCTTAGTGCTAGAACTTGAATTCCAGGCTAGAAAAAAGACTAAATTTCCAAGTCTCTCTCGCAAGTTGGTATAGCTTTATGACTGCATTTTAGATGATAAGTTTCCAAGCTGCTGAACAGAAGCAACCCCATCTTACAGGGAGCTCCCTTTTTGTCCTTCTACCTTATCTTCTAGACTTCAGTTTGGATGTGATGGTGGCAACTCTAGCAGCCATCCTGAATTGTGAAAGTACAAGCCACACTTTGTGCATAGCTTCAAAAAGACAGGAGGGCATGTCTCTGAAGACATCACAGAACTGCCATGTGTAACAACCTGATAACATTTGACTCTGGAATTCTTTAACATGAGGGTGAAATCAATGTTTTCTTGGTTAAGCCATTGTAATTTTGCTTATTCAATATCAGCTGTTGGCAGTCAACTTCTCCTGACCCATAACTGCTAGTTTCTGTATTCATTCATTCACTGATTCTTTATTCATTCATGTATTTATTGAGTCCTACTAGTCAACACTGAAATCAGATTGATTATAATCTTTGCAGCCAAAAATGGAGAAGCTCTATACAGTCAACAAAAACAAGACCAGGAGCTGACTGTAGCTCAGATCACGAACTCCTTATTACCAAATTCAGACTCAAATTGAAGAAAGTAGGGAAAACTGCTAGACCTTTCAGGTATGACCTAAATCAAATCCCTTATGATTATACAGTGGAAGTGAGAAATAGATTTAAGGGCCTACATCTGATAGATAGAGTGCCTGATGAACTATGGAATGAGGTTCGTGACATTGTACAGGAGACAGGGATCAAGACCATCCCCATGGAAAAGAAATGCAGAAAAGCAAAATGGCTGTCTGGGGAGGCCTTACAAATAGCTGTGAAAAGAAGAGAGGTGAAAAGCAAAGGAGAAAAGGAAAGATATAAGCATCTGAATGCAGAGTTCCAAAGAATAGCAAGAAGAGATAAGAAAGCCTTCTTCAGCGATCAATGCAAAGAAATAGAGGAAAACAACAGAATGGGAAAGACTAGAGATCTCTTCAAGAAAATTAGAGATACCAAGGGAACATTTCATGCAAAGATGGGCTCGATAAAGGACAGAAATGGTCTGGACCTAACAGAAGCAGAAGATATCAAGAAGAGGTGGCAAGAATACACAGGAGAACTATACAAAAAAGATCTTCACGACCCAGATAATCATGATGGTATGATCACTAATCTAGAGCCAGACATCCTGGAATGTGAAGTCAAATGGGCCTTGGAAAGCATCGCTACGAACAAAGCTAGTGGAGGTGATGGAATTCCACTTGAGCTGTTTCAAATCCTGACAGATGATGCTGTGAAAGTGCTGCAGTCAATATGCCAGCAAATTTGGAAAACTCAGCAGTGGCCACAGGACTGGAAAAGGTCAGTTTTCATTCCAATCCCAAAGAAAGGCAATGCCAAAGAATGCTCAAACTACTGCACAATTGCACTCATTTCACATGCTAGTAAAGTAATGCTCAAAATTCTCCAAGCCAGGCTTCAGCAATACGTGAACCTTGAACTTCCTGATGTTCAAGCTGGTTTTAGAAAAAGCAGAGGAACCAGAGACCAAATTACCAACATCCGCTGGATCATGGAAAAAGCAAGAGAGTTCCATAAAAACATTTATTTCTGCTTTATTGACTATGCCAAAGCCTTTGACTGTGTGGATCACAATAAACTGGAAAATTCTGAAAGAGATGGGAATACCAGACCACTTGACCTGCCTCTTGAGAAATCTGCATGCAGGTCAGGAAGCAACAGTTAGAACTGGACATGAAACAACAGACTGGTTCCAAATAGGAAAAGGAGTACATCAAGGCTGTATATTGTCACCCTGCTTATTTAACTTCTATGCAGAGTACATCATGAGAAACACTGGACTGGAAGAAACACAAGCTGGCATCAAGATTGCTGGGAGAAATATCAATAACCTCAGATATGCAGGCAACACCACCCTTATGGCAGAAAGTGAAGAGGAACTAAAAAGCCTCTTGATGAAAGTGAAAGAGGAGAGTGAAAAAGTTGGCCTAAAGCTCAACATTAAGAAAACGAAGATCATGGCATCTGGTCCCATCACTTCATGGCAAATAGATGGGGAAACAGTGGAAACAGTGTCAGACTTTATTTTGGGGGGCTCCAAAATCACTGCAGATGGTGACTGCAGCCATGTAATTGAAAGATGCTTACTCCTTGGAAGAAAAGTTATGACCAACCTAGATAGCATATTCAAAAGCAGGGATATTACTTTGCCGACTAAGGTCCATCTAGTCAAGGCTATGGATTTTCCTGTGGTCATGTATGGATGTGAGAGTTGGACTGTGAAGAAGGCCGAGCGCCGAAGAATTGATGTGTTTGAACTGTGGTGTTGGAGAAGACTCTTCAGAGTCCCTTGGACTGTAAGAAGATCCAACCAGTCCATTCTGAAGGAGATCAGCCCTGGGATTTCTTTGGAAGGAATGATGCTAAAGCTGAAGCTCCAGTACTTTGGCCACCTCATGCAAAGAGTTGACTCATTGGAAAAGACTGATGCTGGGAGGGATTGGGGGCAGGAGGAGAAGGGGACGACAGAGAATGAGATGGCTGGATGGCATCACTGACTCGATGGACATGATTTGAGTGAACTCCGGGAGTTGGTGATGGACAGGGAGGCCTGGCGTGCTGCGATTCATGGGGTCGCAAAGAGTCAGGCACGACTGAGCGACTGAACTGACTCTGTGGTAGACCCTGAAGTGTTAAAACAATGTCTTGGTATATTTCCTTCTCCAGGGTACTGGGTCTCATGGAGATGAGTTGTAGCTCCAATAAACCCGAATGGAAAATTATACAAAATAATTGTGTTTGTGGTAGAATATCTTCCTGTTTTTGAAAATGGAGCTGTTTAATGGTCTGCAAATTTGTGCAAGTTCAGAGGAGAGAATGAAGCTGCCCTAAAGAGGCCTTGGTGACTGTGAGTTTCAGAGAGTCCTGGTAACGTGCTTTGATTTTGCTTCCTGCCCCTGCGCTCTTCCCTGCATCCATCTTTGGTTAGAAATGACATCATCTCTCACTCTCACCAGCCTGAAATGAGTTGTCCTTTATCTTTTCAACAATGAATGTTCCTGTGAAGTCTTCTATTTTTAAGACACAGGGGAAACAGATATGAAAGTATATGAGGGAATTGTGAGCACAATAACCGTACACTCTCCATCTTTAAAGTAAAAATTTCCAAACATTCAGCTAACGACATAAATCCTTTAGTTATCTCCTGACAGGTCAGACATATTTAGCCTTGGTCTATCTATGGAAAAGGAAACTGTGTGTTGAAGTTCTAAAGCTTCAGGTACTCATTTAATAAATATTCATGAATATTAACTACAGACTTGGCACCAGAGATAGGGGTAAGCAGCAAAATCAGAATAGTCCTTACCCTCTTGCTTCTTAGAGTTTTCAACAGCTGTCTTCCTTTCCCTGACAAAAATTATTCAAATTCTCACCTTTCTTTACTTCAAACACGCATATATTGTGTTGAATTGGTTCCTTCATACTGGAGTCATGTGTAAAACTGCCTCAATTTAACCTTTGACCCAGTGTAGACTCATTCAGATTTCTTTTTCCAAAAGAATACCCCCCACCCCTATTTTACATGAGCTATGGTATATGTTTTCATAAGGTAATATGGCATACATATGATGTGAACTGCCCTAGCAGAGAGCTATAAAATTAACATTTATTTACCTCTCTAGGAAACTACCCCCTCTTCCCATACAAATTAAACCTAATGTGCAAATATTCAGTAGCCCTTTTTCTTTCCCTTACCTTCAGCGCATCTTTGCCTACTCAGAGTAAATCATATTTACAAGGTAGGTTTTGTTGTTGTTGATTGTTTTGTTTTTCAACATCTGGAGTATAATTGAGATAAAATGTAGGTCACTGAATAAAAGGCCCAGGACTTGTGTTTTTCCTTCAACAATCAGCCCTTTGATCTATTTCAATTCATCAATAATATATTAAGCACATTACTATTTTATGTATTTTCCACAACCCCAAATCGGTTTGAAACTTT
The DNA here is from genome assembly GCF_023091745.1 of Budorcas taxicolor. Classification (NCBI taxonomy): domain Eukaryota; kingdom Metazoa; phylum Chordata; class Mammalia; order Artiodactyla; family Bovidae; genus Budorcas; species Budorcas taxicolor. The sequence goes on along the minus strand of NC_068915.1, from coordinate 61,164,952 downwards.
AAAAAAAAACACCATCCTACTATATTTGTATGTTTGTATGTCTTCCACATAGTATGAACTTGACAGACTGGCACTGCTTTAGAATTCTGATATGGTGGAAATTGTATTTAATTAATGTTATAAAAGCAAGGGGAAGTAACATAGACTTGAATAGCCAAAGGAAAAGGGTTGGCATTTTTTTTTTTTGAAGCAAAGAAGTCTGGAAGTTAGATCAACAGTTGCATTTTTTTCAGTTCACTTTGTTTTCATTCTCCCTCCCTGACTCCAATCTAATTTATTTTTGCATTAAATAATTCAGCTCCTTTCCTTTTGTAACAGGTTGGATTTGGGGAGATGAAGACAAACAGCTTAGACCTTGAAAAACACATGGGCTCCTCGGGTAGATGGCATCTGGGAGGAGTCAGAACTGCCTCCACATTCTATAGGGAAAAAACAGAGCCAGGTGCATTTCTTCCCAAATCAAATTAGCCGCGAGATGCCACATCCAATTGTGGCAAATTGATGTGAGAGTTTGTGATGTCTGCACCAGCTCTTCCAGCAAAGGTCACCACGGAAAGACACAGGCACCAGGCAGGGGGGTGCGGCAATTCTTGCTAGAGCTGCTCCAACAAGAGCAGGGAAGATGTAAAATGCAATCAGCTTTTGGAAAATTGCAGGAGAATCCAGTGGTAAGTATGTATTCTAATTGGATTTACTGTGCCATCATTTACCTCTTTAAGGATGTTAACATAACATTATGTTTAATTGAAAAAATGGGTAGTTAACTGTTCAGAAGAGATTCTCCAGCCCCCTGTATAAGCCACAGTCTAATCAGGCACAAAATATAGGATGCCTTAATCGCATCGCTGCACAGTTTTCACATTTCTTAAATAAAATTCGCTTACTTACTCTGAAAATTAACTCAAAATGTTGACATGTGACAAATTTGCCCATCTTGATAGTTGTTTTTAAAGATCTCCCTTGACATTAACAAGTTTACATCATGGTTTATGACATTTAATTAGTCATATTTTATTTAATTAGCATGGTAAGACATCTAAAGCAATCCGAATGTTTTCTGAAAAGCCCAAGCAGAAGGCGGCAGTTCCATACATTGTGAGAGACCAGAAAAATGTCTATTCAGACCTATTACCAGACAGTCTGCATTTTTGGCTACATCTAATAGGCTGTTCTTGCTGAGAAATGGGAAGATTTTAAGGTTTTGATTAACCATTTCAGGACCCCTCCCGCAAAAGCTGTCTATAAAGAGAATATACTTCTTCACACTAACTTTACCCAGGACATGTCTCTGCTTGAAGGTAAAAATGAAGCTGTGTACCTAGTAGGCTCGTGATCTAACTGTATTTACTAAATAATGAATGGATAAGTAAGTATCTCATCTTGGAGGAGATTGTTTTATACAACTGAGATCTTTCTCCTCATAGTTTTTTTGGTGTGTGACTTCTCACATACTTTCTTCATACAACTATTGGTGAGCTTCAGGGTGCCAAGACTCTGCTATAAATGTAAGTCTTGAACATACTGAACCTGGATTATTTTTAAAATTTTTATCTGCTTATTTTTGGCTGTGCTACATGGGCTTCGCGTCAGTTGCGGAGAGCAAGGGTTATTCTCTAGTTGCTGTGCGAGGGCTTCTCATTGTGACAGCTTCTCTTGTGCAGCATGGTCTCCAGAGCACAGGCTCAATAACTATGGCACATCAGCTTAGCTGCTCCTCGGAATGTGGGATCTTCGAGGATCAGGGATCGAAGGAGTGCAGGAATCCTGCATTGGCAGGTGAATGCTTTACCACTGAGTCACCAGGGAATCCCTTGAATGTTTATTGAGTATTACGTGCCAAGCAACACGACAACCACTCTCATGCATTTACTCCTTCCCCAGGTATTGGGAGGTAGATGCCATTATCATTACCATACATTAGAAGATGAAAAGCAGGTGTAGAGATGGTTAGTGACAGCTAAGTAACAAAGTTAGGGGTCAAGCCTAGAGCTTCTCAGAGTAGGTCAGGGCTCCTGCAAAAATCACCCTGCCCCTCAGAGGGCAGACTCTTCAGGCCTGTTCAAATCCAGCCTGCTCTATTCTGAATCCAAAGCCAGAGCACATAACCTGTCTACATGACAGCCTAACTCTTTTATGGCTAGTGGTGGCTGGTCCTATTCTTTATATATACATATATAAAACTCAAAGCAATTATGGACTATCCATAATAAAGTACCAAAAAACCATGATGGAAACTTAATTTCTAATTCTAGAATGTAAATTCTGCTCCCCTCATACTGTAGCTGAGTAATAAAGCTGAGTCACCTACCCTGCCTGAGTTCTCCTAGTTATGATTTCATTTTAAATGCTACATTAAATCCATATGTTGCCTCCAGACTTAATATTTTTTCTGTGCAGACATGAGTTAGTTCAACTTTTTAAACAGCAATAAGGCAAAGAACAACCTTTGTTCCATGCAGGTGAGTAAATGAAGATGTCCAATGTGAGGGGGCAGTGATAGGAGAGGACTCCGAAATCTGCTCTCTGTCTTTACCTAGATGATATAGAAAACTTGGGGGAGAGTTTTAAAAACACCCATGCAAATCTGTTTCAGATTTGGATTGTTTGTATTTGAAAGTGGGATAAGTGTAACTTTAAAGCATTTACTTAAATATTACAATGGATATGACCCCCACCCTCCCCATATCTGTGGTTACTCCAACCACTTCCAAATTCCCCCCTCCCCCACCTAGGGAATGCAGATGTAGGTTTTATGCTAAAATAGCAGAGCTCTAAGTGCATTAAGAAAATCATTTCAATAGAGCTTTTACTAATGCAGACGATTTTTTAAATGAAACAAGGCAGATACAGTAGCAGAGGCGCCACAGATTGAATAAATATCACTTAACCAATTACCAATTATCCATGCTAATGAAGGATGAGACAGAGCTCTGATAAATTAAAACCCCAAATAGACTGAATGTTGGTTTAACCAATGACTCTCCCCCTTTTGCAAGAGTGTCTAAGGGGCAGCTCTGAAATGACTGATCTGAATTTTACTTCCTCGCCCTTCCTCCACCTGCCCACCCTGTGACTGTGGCTCTGATGGGCAGGAAAACGGTCAAAGGGCAGACAGCTGGAGGGAACTCAAAGGGAGTAGGGGAGACCCACAGAGTGGAGGAGCTGCCCCTGGATAATTGGAAGTTGATTGGATGCACAATGGCCTCCTTTTGTCCACTTCTCATTTTGGATGAGGGGCCATAGCCAAGCCTGGTAAGTAGCTCTTTCCTGGACCGTCCTCTCCTGGGCCAGTGGTGAGCATTCATGGGTGACAGCTGTGTCTGGCACATTTCTTGCTTTGCTTCTTTCCCCTCTGAGTAATCAGGGATTGCGCTAGAACACTCCAGCCATACCGGAAATCTGCTTCTTGTCATCTTGCAAAACTTCAGCGTGGGTCAAAGAAGTGAAGGGGCTCCAGAAAAAAATCTTCAGTGATGTGTCTGACATCAATGGTATGATGCCTGGAGCTTCAGGCTACAGTATTCATAAGCCTCAATTTCTGTCCCTCCACCAGACTTCCTCAAAATCTTCCTTTCTTCCATTACTCTCACCCTGCATTCCCTAATCTGCACCCCTTCCCTCACTCCTGTAATACTTTGTGTTCCATCTGGCCACCCTAGTCCTTCGCCTTATTTCTACTTGGTGAGTGGCCTCACTCCCTTCAGTGCCACACATCCTGCGTGTGGTGGGATAATAGCTGTCTTCCTGATACTCCATGGGCACCTTGCCCAGGACTAACATAAAGTCACATGAAACTGTAAGGTCATAGCCTTGGCCAAAACGTCTCAGCCTATACAGTGCAGCTCTGCTGATCTGGGCTTTTCAGCCCAAACCTTGGGACTCCCCTCCCATCTTTCCATACTTCAGCAACCAAAGAGTTAAAGCTGGCACAGCAGGGTATTTTCTTGACCTCCATCCTATTCAGCTGGTGCTCTTGCTCTGCAGTGTCCTTCAAAAGACACTCCACCTCATCATCCCATGGCTCAGGTGCACTCAAGGTACCCCCAGGAATCTACAAGGCCAAGTGTTTATACACAGTAGTAGGAGAATAAGTATAAAATGTTAAATATTTAGCCATTTGCAGGCCAGAAGTTGCCTTCAGCAGAGCTCGGACTGACCTACGGCTACATATGTAGCACCTAGGGTAACTTAGGAGAAAGATTTCTGCTTGTTTTAGAATTCCAAAAATGGTTCACGGTTCCACACTTTCGTGTATACTCTTTACTCTACCTGGAATGGCCTCCCCATCTGTGCTCACAAACTGCCACCGATCTTCTAAGACTGCTCATGAGTCTCCTCTTCTGTGCAGTTCTGATGACCCTTTGTCTATTTAAGCAGTCACAAGCTTCCCTATGTTTCTGCAGAGGTTTGTACCATTCTGCATCTAATGCCTTATGTTGGAGCTATTTGTCAACCCATTTTCAACCCATTGTCTTTGTTCGACTAAACCAGTGTTGGTCAGCCTTGACAGCACATTGGAAGTCTCTGGGGAGTCTTACCCGCAGAGATTCTGATTTAATTGTGAATGGGGAGACCTGAGGGCTGAGAGATTTAATCCTCCCCAGTGACTCTCACATGGAGCCACTGCCTTAGACTGTGAGGTAAGGGAGTTACTGTATCTCATTCATCTTTATTACCTCTTCTCCTGGTGCAGTGCATGGCATACAGTAGGTGTTCATTGAATAAATGTGAATCTGCATTTGTTGTCCTGGTCTAGGCAGTCAAGGGCCCATGGCAGAGACTGCCAACTTTCCACCAATATTTGTTCTCCATTCTATAGGAGAGCTGTAGAATTTCAGCTGCAGGTACAGAGATGCTTAGGAGAAAGGTCAGGTTTTCCAGGTTCGCTTGTGGCTAGGAGAGGCCAAGAAAGTCATTCTGATCCATGGGATGTGAGCAGAAATAGTGGGTGCAATTGCTTAGGTTATGCCCTTAGAAGGAATGGTCATCCCTTTCTATGCCCTCTTTTCTCCTTGCCTGCCGGCTAGAGTGCCAACGCAGTGGTGGTGGTGGTGGGCCATCTTGGACTTGGGAAGGAGAGAAACATAATGGAGTGGACCTGATCCCTGACTTAGGAAGCCATCTTGCTGACCTTAGAGAAAGATGTAAACTGAGGTCACTCTTATTCTGGGTCTTTGTTATAGCACCCAAGTGGTTGTGCCTAACTTAAACTTGCAAAACCATTAAAAAAAATCATTTTATGTGAATTCTAAAAATTAATTAATTAGACCGCCTTCTTAGGTGAGGGCTGTCAGATCTTTTGTTGCAGCTTACAGAATTTCTAGTTGAAGTGCTTGGGCCTAGCTGCTCTACAGCATGTGGGATCTTGGTCCCCTGACCAGGGATCAAACCTGTACCGTCTGCATTGCAGGGCAGATTCTTTACCACTAGACCACAAAGGAAGTTGTGGAAAAACATTTATATTGTTCTATCACCAAGCCTGATACTTGAGCTTGATAGCACTAGCAAAACTAGAGCCACACTACTTGGGTTTCTGATGGCTCCCCACCACTCTTAGGCTAATGACCAGAATCCATGTCATGGACCACAGGTTCTTGCCCCTCCAGGTCCTGTCTGCCTCTCCAACGTCATCCTGTCCTCTGCTCTCCTTGGTCTCCCAACCCCCATCTCATTGACCTGCTCTTGATTCCTTAACTGTGCTGCATTCTCTTCCAGCACAGGGTCAGTGTACGGGCTCCTCCTCCTGCCTGGAATGATCTTCCCCATGTTTTTACCCGGTTAACCCTAACTCATCCTACTGCCCTTCAGGTCTCAACTTGGTTGTCACTTCCTCAGGTCTCCCCTGATCTCTCTGACTAGGTAACCCCCATATGATACATCTTGAAACTCTAAATTTATCTGAGTTGTGATTTTTGTCTTTATTGGGAGTGATTATTAAATTAGCAATTGTCTGCATCACAAGACTTTTAGTGCCACAAGAGAAAGGCCTCTGGCTACTTTTGCTCACCACGGACTCCCCGTGCCCAGCAGAGTCAAGCGTGTAGTAGATGTGGTTGCTATTGAGTCGCTTAGTTGTGTCTGACTCTTTTGAGACCCCATGGACTGAAACCCACCAGCTCCTCTGTCCATGGGATTTCCCAGGCAAGAATATTGGAGTGGGTTGCTGTTTCCTTCTCCAGGGGCTCTTCCTGATCCAGGGATTGAACCTGCATCTCCTGCATTGGAAGGCAGATTCTTTACCACTGAGCCTCCAGGGAAGCCCCATGTAGTAGATGCTCAGTGAATATTTACTAAAAGGAACATTGTGAAAAAATGAGTGAACCCAAGAGGGTAGTCTTTCCTTTCCATTGCAGAACCAGGTAGAGGCAGGGAAGATGGAAAGCATAGGTGAAGAGGGACTTTATTTCTTAGCTCTCTTGCCAGAAAGCATCAGCCAACCATGGTCTGGCTAGAGGAAAGTTAGCCAAGTGTGATCTCACTAGCCTCAGTCTCAAATTAAGTTGTTCTTGGCACTGTAGCTACCCGTTCACAAAGAAGTGGGTCGCCTCAGCTCTGAGGTGCAGCATTTCTTCCTCGAGCTGTGATGAATAGAGAGCACTAGTACTTTACTCTTTCCTCTCTTGTTTGCAGGCTCATCTGCCTGAAAGTTCCTGGTTTGAGCTTCCCTAAAGAGTCATGATCTCTTATCCAACCTGGCTCCAAGTTGCCTGAATCACCTCTCCCTGTCTGCTTCCAAAGTACCCAAGTCCCGCCTCTCTTCAAAGCCTGAGTTTGTTCTGTTTCCTTCAGGAAGACTTGATGAGCTACACTAACTTGTGAATTCTCCCCAATCCCTCCCACACCCTCAAACCTCAGGAGTTTTGTTAGGAGCATTCAGTAGGCTTTTGTGATGACTTGCCTAGCAACAGTATTTCTTTTCATGTAACTGTACTGTCTCCCCAAACAAAATATGAATTCTTTGAGGGCAGGAATATGATCTTTTTTCTTAGTGCTCAGTGAGTGTTTCCTAGTAAGCAGTTAGTGAAGCATGAAGTGTTTGTTTAGGACAGTGATGATGGTGGTGGTGGTGATGATGATACATAAGGAAGTATATATCTTCTCCCCAAAGACTGTGGCTAACCTGTAATCCTGTGCCTTCAAATTAGGCCAGGAATGGAGTGCACGTGGGTCATGAGAAAATATTTCATTCCAGGATTAAAAGTCAAGTCCTTTCTAGCATAGCATACCACGAGGGCTCTAATTTACTCAGGCCAGAGTGAAATAGCTGAGATCTGAATCTCAAAATTGCCCAAGGCAATGAAAACTCTGAGTGAATTGAGGAAGTCTCTTTTAACTTTGGTTATAGTGAAAGAAGAAAAAAATGACCAAGTTAGGTTAAAAGGGCATTAATCTTGGATGCTAATCCTGTGTTTTGTTAGATTTACCTGGTGCCTCAAAGCCACCCACATCTGACTACCCGATTTATTCACAGAAACTTACAGTTTCTTTTCTGAGAAACTGCCAAACTATTTTTTCAAGACATGAATTGGTGTGTTTGCTTTTGTCTGTCTGTTCATCCGTCCACCGTTCCTTCCTTTTAGCCAGCCAGCAACGATATATTGAGAGTTGCTCAAATGTTAGGCACTATGCTAAGAAAGTGATATAAGAATAGGTATTAGTAATAGTAGCAACCAAAAAAGTGATGAGGGTTTTGTTGAGTGTTTAGCATGTGATAGATACACACGTTGCTGTGTTTAATCCTTCCAACAACCTCTAATGTGCAGGACCATTGTATGCCTTACCTTGTCTATTCCTGACTCATCCATTTTTTTTAAGATTTATTTTTGGCTGTGCTGGGTCTTCGTTGCTCCACAAGTCCTTTTTCTGGTTGCGGTGAGCAGGGGGTACTCTTTGTTCTGGTGCACGGCCTTCTCATTGTGGGGGCTTCTCTTGTTGCTGATCACTGGCTCTAGGTGCTTGGGCCTTAGTAGTTGCAGTGTGTGCAAGGGCTCAGTAGCTGTGGCCCACGAGCTTAGCTGCTCTGTGGCATGAGGGATCTTCCCAGACCAGGGATTGAACCAGTGTCCCTTGCGTTGGCAGGAGGATTTTTAATCACTGGACCACCAGGGAAGCCCTTGACTCATCTTTTTAAGCCCAGCTGTTTGCCATGACCACCAGTTTCCTACAGGGATAACCTGGCAGAACCTTGTTTCAGCTACACCGCTGACCTCTCACTTTCTGCCCCAGAGCTTTGGTGCAGCTGCCAAGAACTCTACGTGTAGAACTGCTCAGCCACTCTGATGTGAGCTCAGAGATGAGAATATGAGGGAGTTGCCATGTGGATAAATGCTCCTTCTGTCTCTCAAAAGGACAGTTCCGAGGTCTACACGGTTCCTCAGAGAGTCCCAGCAAGACAGAGCCTCAGTGGCCACACTGACCAGCTCACTAATGTGTGCTTATACTGATTTTCCCTCCTGCGTGGTTTCACTCTTCCTAGTTCCCACTCTTGTTTCCTGAGATAGCTTCCCCCACAAATAACTACTTGCATAAGTCCTTAGTCTCAGCCCTGCTTTCCAGGGGGGAAATCAGATGGAAACAATTAGTATTTACATTTCAGTACTTGAGGGATGTATTGGTGATCCTCAAAGATGCTAAATCCCAGTCCCTGGAACCTGTAAACATTCTCTTATTTGGGAAAAAGGTCTTTGCAGTTGTGATTAAGTTAAGGGTGTTTAGATGGGAGATTATCCTGCATTATCAGATGAGCCCTACATGCCCTCATATTTGTCTTCAGATGTTATTATTCATGGGATAAGGTAGAGAGAGAGAGCTGACGCATACAGAATAGGAGGAGGTAATACGACCACAGTGGCAGAGTGGAGTGATGTGACCACTAGTCAAGAAATGCCCTCTGGCTCAGTGGCTCAGTGGTAAACAATCTGCCAGCCAATGCAGGAGACAAGACGTTCGATCTCTGGGTCAGGAAGATTTCATGTGTTGAGGTGCAACTAAGCCTGTGTGCCACAACTATTGAGGCTGAGCTCTGGAGCCCGGGAACCGCAGTTACAAAGCCCGCATGCCCTAGAGCCTGTGGTCCGCAACAAGAGGAGCCCTCGCAATGTGAAGCCCGCGCCTCGCAACTGGAGAGTAGTCCTCACTCGCAGCAACTAGAGAAAAGCTCACACAGCAACGAAGACTCAGCACAGCCAAAACCAACCTAAATAAATAAGCAAAAAAAAAAAAAATTTTTTTTTTAAAGAAATTCCCCTAGCGCCAGAGGCTGGAAGAGGAGAAGAGAAAAATTTCCCATAGTACCTCAGAGGGAGTGTGGCCTGCTGACACCGTGGTTTCAGCCTACAGACACTGATTTACAGCTTCTGCCCTCCAGAACTGTGAGAGTGAATGTTTGTTGTTTCAAGCCACCAAGTGTGTGGTGGCTGTTTGTCACACAGCCACAGGAAACAAATACAAGGAAACCGAGGTTCACAAAGTTCAAATAATTTGCCACAGGTCCTAGTAACTGGCAGAGCCAGGATTCAAACTCAGTTCCGTCCAATGCTGGTGCCCAAGTTCTCAGCACTGTGTTTCCTCTCCAAACAGAGAGCGCGGGGCTCCTGCTCTGGACGGTAGGCAGACAGTGAAACAGGGAGTCGTGCTGGCCTTGTGAGGCTATCATGGAAGGAGGTGGGTGTCTGGAAACTTCAGGGAGAGGAAGGCTTCCCTTGGCAGAGGTCGTTGCCTAGTGGCAACCAGGAAACCCCTCGTGAGATGGGACCACCCCGCAGGTCACATCTGATAGAGTTCTGTCTGCCCACTGCAACCCGCTGCTGTGCTATGCGTGTGTATGCTCGGTCACGTCGGATTCTTTGCTCCCTCATGGACTGTAGCCCTCCAGGTCCCTCTGTTCTTGGGACTTTTCCAGGCAAGAATACTGGAGTGGGTGGCCATTCTCTCCTGCAGAGGATCTTCCCCGCCTAGGGATCGAACCCACGTCTTTTGCATTTCCTGCATGAGCAAGTGAGTTCTTTACCAGGTGAGTCACCAGGGAAGCCTCTGATGCTGGCTGAAAGCCAAATCCCTACCCAGTCTGTTCAATATATTTGTTTTGATTCTCCCATGCTGATGCTCAGTGTGGACTGAGATGGATTCTCCACAGGAAGGCTTCTCTCTATTCTGGAGAACTTTCTGGTTTCAAACTAAAATATGACATTCTGTCTCTGAAACCTCAGGGAGGGAATTTACTGTGGACTCAAATGATCACTGAAGGCATGCCTTACCTCACACTATGGGGTTCACCAAATGGGTTGAGACCCACTAGAAATATGTTACTTCACTCTGGAGAGGCAGATAAAGGGACAACTGGAAGTGGAATTGTGCACAAAAACAGGCAAGGGACTCTGCAGGGCTTGTCTGATGGTGGGTGTTAATTCCTTAACTATGACTAATAGTTCTAATTTGGCCATTAATTCATAATAAAGCCATAAAAATTCTAGCCATTACCACTTGACTTTAAATATTTCACTCCTTCAATATCTCAGGGGCCACTAATTCCTTTCATCCAAGAGTTTAACCCTGAAAACGTTCTTCGGGTAAGATTATGAGATGGCCTTGTTGGATCCTTCTCAGGGTACAAGGCTGGCACGTCTGCTGCTCTTAGGAACTTTCTACCAAACGCTGGGCAAAGTTCTGGGGTTATGAAGATGATGTAATCACTGACCTCAGGGAGCTCACACTCTGGGTGGTAGGACGGATGAGTATACACTTACCAAATAATCTTAAAGGCTAGGTATGCAGTAGGATGGAAGAAGAGAAGAGGCCCACCTAGCTTAGCATGGGAAACCAGGGATGGGGGTGGCCACTTGTAACAGGAGAAGTGTCTGTTCCTGAGTCTTACAGGAAGTGGCCGGGGTTTTCCAGGTGGGAAAGGAAGGGCGGGGGCTTATTTGAGGGAAGGCAGAGGGAAGTATGTTTTAGTCCAACTGCCTGCCATAAAAAACATTATTGATTCGGTGTCTTAAGCAAACCATATTTATGGTTCTGGAGGTTAGAAGTCCAAGATGAAGGTGCTGCCTGATTCAATGTCTTCCAGGTTTGCACATGGCTGCTGTCTTACTGAATCTTTATGAGGTGGAGAGAGAGAGAGGTCTCCAGTCTTTCCTCTTCTTATAAGGGCACGAACATCATCATCTAACTCTAGTTACCTCTCAAACACCATGAGTTTGGGGATTAGGGCTTCAACACATGAATCTGAGGGAGACACAAGCATTCAGTGCAGAGGTATGTATAAAGGCAAAGATGTGAGAGCAATAATTGAGAGAGAGGGAGAGAGAGTGAGAAAGAGGGAGAGAAAGAACCAGGGAATTGGTAGGCACTTGGTAGTATTGAAGTCCAGGGTCACATGCATGCAGCTGGAGAGGTAAGCACGAAAGCCTTGTCTGCCATGTTGAAGTTAGATTTCATTATGAATGTAATGGGGAGTCATTGAAGGATTTCAGTCAGGAGTGACATGATCAGATTTACTTTTTAAATGATCACTGTGACATCAGTGTGCAGAATATATTGGAGCGAGGCCTGACTGGAGACAGAGAGGCCAGTTGGGGGACTATGGCAGTGATCCAGGTGAGGGATGATGAAATGGGGATGACAATAGGGGACAGATGCAAGAGCAATTTAGGACATAGAATCGGCAGGAGGAGCTGGGCATAGATAAGCACTGGAAGCTCAAGGAGAACTTGAGGCTGACATCTCGATTTTCAGCTTGTGTGAGTTTGTAAATGAGTAAAAAAGTTTGGGGAAGAGGGGAAATAAGGAGTTGAGTTAAGGATATTCTGAATTTGAGACTATTCCCCATCACCCCAAGTGAAAATGTTTGACAGGCAGTTTATTCGGAAAAGAGTTCTTGGGATTTCCCTGGTGGTCTAGTGATTAAGAATCTGCCTGCCAGGGCAGAGGACATGGGTGCCATTCTTGGTCCAGGAAGATCCCGCATGCAGAGGAGCCGCAAAGCCTGTGTGCTACAGCTACTGAGCCTGTGCTCCAGAGCTCACCAGCCACAGCTACTGAAGCTCGCAAGCCCTAGAGTCTGTGCTCCAATACAAGAGAAGCCATCACAGTGAGAAACCCTTGCATCTCAAGTAAGAGTAGCCCCCACTTGCTGCAACTAGAGAAAGCTTGAGTGTGGCAACAAAGACCCAGCAGAGCCAGAAATAAATAAATAAGAACTTAAAAAAAATTAGTTCTCATCCCAAGCAATAATATTCTGTCCTTGAGTAGTCTTATACACTCATACACACCAGCTGCTGTCTAATTGCTGAGAGCTCTCAAGACTTTAAATTCTGGGACCTGTCTTTTGAGCTCCCACTTTCTGGATCCAACCACCAATTAGGTATTTCCTCTTGGATAGCCCATCTCAAAGGTTAAGTGACTGCATCCCATTACCAGGGTAATCTGTTGAAAGCTGTGCTGTCTAATTCAGTATAGTAACCATTAGGACTGTTGAGTACTATTACTACTGTTATCCAAAACATATAGAGAACACTTAAAACTCAACAATAAGGAGATGAACAACTCAAAAAATGAGCAAAAAAAACTTAGACACCTCACCAAGGGATATACAGAGACAAATAAGCGTATGAAAAGTTGCTTAACATCATATATCACTTACGAGATGCCACCACATACCCATTAAAATGGCTAAAATTCAAAACACTGACACCAAATGCTGATGAGGATGTGGAGCAACAGGAGCTCTCATTCAATACTGCTGGGAATTAAAAATGGTATAGACACTTTGGGAAGACAGTTTGATTGTTTCTTTCAAAACAAGATCATATTATCTAGCAATTGTGCTTCTTTCAAAAGAGTTGAAAGCTTATGTATACACAAAAACCTGTACAAATGTTTGTATCAGCTTTATTCATAATTGCCCAAATGTGAAAGAAACCAACATGTCCTTCATTAGGTAAACGGATAAATAAACTGTGTTATGTCCAGATAATGAAAAAATTATTCTGTGCTAAAAAGAAAAATGAACTATTAAGCCTAATAGTTAACTACTAGGCCTAAATGAACTATTTAGTTCATATTAAGAAAAATGAACTAAATATGTGGAAGAAACTTAAATGCATACTATTAAGTAAAAAAGTCAATCTGAAAAGGCACCATTCTGTATGATTCCAACCATATGACATTCTGGGAAAGGCAAAATTATGGAGATAGTAAATGGATCAGTGGTTGCCAGGGGTTAGCAGGGAGGGAGGGATGAATATGCAGAGCACAGAGGATTTTTAAGGTTGTGAAACCATTCTGTATGATACCGTAATGGTGGGTGTATTACATATTTGTCAGAACCAATAGAACATATAACACCAAGAGTGAACCTCCATGTAGACTACAGACTTTGGATGCTAGTGATATATCATTGCAGGTTCATCAGTTCTAACACGTGTACCTCTCTGCTGAGGAATGTTGATAGTAGGGGAGGCTGTGTGTGGAGAGGGAGACGTAAGAGTTACATGAGAAATCTCTGTACCTTCTGCTTGATTTTGCTGGGAACCCAAAACTACTCTAGAAAAATACAGTCTATTTTTTAAAACTGTGATTAGTGCAAATTGAAATGTGCTATAACTACAAAACAGACTCCAAATTACAAAGAGTTGCATGAATAGAAGGAGGAAATATCTTAATAATTTTATTGATTACCTGATAGAAAGGCAATATTTAGGATATATTAAGTAAAAAATATTAAAATGTATTTACTTTTTTTTTTTACTTAAAAATGTGGCTACTAGAATTTTTTTTTTTGAAAATTTTAAGTAGTATGTGGCTTGCATTCTAAATATTTCTATTGGGCAGTGCTGGCTTAAACTATACTCAAGCCAGCTCTAGAAACTAAGACTCTTGGCTTCTATTCCAGAATGCATCATTCATTCAACCAACATATTTCAAGTACATACTCTGTGATGAATAAAATAGAGATGATCCCTTCCTTTGGGAAGCTTACAGTCTTTTTGTGGCTTATTATAGAGCTCAGTAAAAGAAACAGTTTTGAAAAGCACAAAACACCTTAACAATACAAAGAATAACATGAATATAACTTCCAGGAGGAAAGATGACATGCTCTGATTTCCAGGTGAGAGTTAGAGATGTTAAGAATCCTTGTATAAGTAGAAATCCTTGTATAAGTACAAAATGCTTGTGTAAGTAGAAAATCATGCAATCAGTCCAATAATTATGATGAATTAAGAGAATTGAAAGGGAAAAGAGAAAAGGAAAGATACACCCATTTGAATGCAGAGTTCCAAAGAATAGCAAGTAAAGATGAGAAAGCCTTCCTCAGAAATCGATGTAAAGAAATAGAGGAAAATAATAGAATGGAAAAGACTAGAGATCTCTTCAAGAAAATTAGAGATACCAAGGGGACATTTCATGTAAAAATGGGCGCAATAAAGGACAAAAATGGTATGGACCTAACAGAAGCAGAGATATTAAGAAGAGATGGCAAGAATACACAGAAGAACTATACAAAAAAGATTTTCATGATCCAGATAATCACAATGGTGTGATTACTCACCTAGAGCCAGACATCCTGGAATGCGAAGTTAAGTGGGCCTTAGGAAGCATCATTACGAACAAAGCTAGTGGAGGTGATGGAATTCCACTTGAGCTGTTTCAAATCCTGAAAGACGATGTTGTGAAAGTGCTGCAGTCAATATGCCAGCAAATTTGGAAAACTCAGCAGTGGCCACAGGACTGGAAAAGGTCAGTTTTCATTCCAATCCTAAAGAAAGGCAATGCCAATGAATGCTCAAATTACTGCACAATTGCACTCATTTCACATGCTAGCAAAGTAATGCTCAAAATTCTCCAAGCCAGTACGTGAACTGTGAAATTCCAGATGTTCAAGCTGGATTTAGAAAAAGCAGAGGAACCAGAGATCAAATTGCCAACATCTGCTGGATCATCAAAAAGCTAGAGAGTTCCAGAAAAACATCTACTTCTGCTTTATTGACTATGCCAAAGCCTTTGACTTGTGGATCACAACAAACTGTAGAAAATTCTTCAACAGATGGGAATACCAGACCATCTGGCTCACCTCCTGAGAAATCTGTATGCAGGTCAAGAAGCAACAATTAGAACCGGACATGGAACAACAGACTGGTTCCAAATTGGGAAAGGAGTACATCAAGGCTCTATATTGTCACTGTGCTTATTAAACTTATATGCAGAGTACATAATGAGAAACGCTGGGCTGGATGAAGCACAAGCTAGAATCAAGATTGCTGGGAGAAATATCAATAACCTCAGATATGCAGATGATACCACCCTTATGGCAGAAAGTGAAGAACTAAAGAGCCTCTTGATGAAAACGAAAAAGGAGAGTGAAAAAGTTGGCTTAAAGCTCAACATTCAGAAAACTAACATCATGGTATCTGGTCCCATCACTTCATGGCAAATAGATGGGGAAACAATGGAAACAGTGACAGACTTTATTTTGGGGGGGTCCAAAATCACTGTAGATGGTGACTGCAGCCATGAAATTAAAAGATGCCTGCTCCTTGGAAGAAAAGTTATGACCAACCTAAACAACATATTAAAAAGCAGAGACATTACTTTACCAACAAAGAACTGTCTAGTCAAAGCTATGGTTTTTCCAGTAGTCATGTATGGATGTGAGAGTTGGACTATAAAGAAAGCTGAGCCCCAAAGAATTGATGCTTTTGAACTGTGGTGTTGGAGAAGACTCTTGAGAGTCCCTTGGGCTGCAAGGAGATCCAACCAGTCCATTCTAAAGGAAATCAGTCCTGAATATTCATTGGAAGAACTGATGCTGAAGCTGAAATTCCAATACTTTGGCCACCTGATGCAAAGAACCGACTCATTGGGAAAGACCCTGATGCTGGGAAAGATTGACGGCAGGAGGAGAAGGGGACGATAAAGGATGAGATGATTGGATGGCATCACCGACTTAATGGACATGAGTTTGAGTAAGCTCTGGGAGTTGGCGATGGACAGGGAAGCCTGGCATGCTGCAGTCCATGGAGTCACAAAGAGTCGGACATAACTGAGTGACTCAACTGAACTTAAATGTCATTGAGGTTATACCAGAGGATAAAAAGAAAATCTATGAGGTCTCTAGGGGCTTCCTTGTGGCTCAGTGGTAAAGAATCTTCCTGCCAATGCAGGGAGACATGGGTTTAATTCCTGGGACGGAAAGATATCCTGGAGAAGGAAATGGCAACTCCCTCCAGTATTCTTGCCTGGGAAATTCCATGGACAGAAGAGCCTGGTGGGCTACAGTCCATGGGGTCACAAAGAGTCAGACACTAATGACTAAAGAACAAAAGCCACAAATGAGGTCCATACAAATTTAATTTCTGGCAAAAGAAGTTCAGGTTGGGACTCCCTGAAATGTACATAACCAAAGGAGCTCTGCAGAGAGATTTGCACATCAGATGGTCTTTGCCTTGGTAGTAACAAGAGAGGTTAGATTTTAGTCAGCTTTTCCTCACTCAGTGCTGTTGGGAGATCATAGCAGGAAGAGGTGGGGCAGAAGTTTAAATCCATCCCGGTTGGCAAGAAATAGTGGCAGTAGGGATGACCTTGCAGGGGCAGCCATGTCTTGAAGAGCAGCTAAATTTGAACCAAGCCTTTGGGAGGCCAAGAAGCTAAATGGCAGGTGACCAACTGCCCTGTCTCTGCATGGATAGAGGGGTGGAGAAAGTGGAGGCCAGGACCAAGTTTTGTGGTGTGCTTGGCAAATGTTCACCTCCGGGCCAGGGACTGGGAGGGGGAGGCCTTCACGACCAGGCCTCTCATTTTATGGATAAAAGAGAGGGAGGAGCAAGAGGGAAGAGCACTGGTTGAGATCCTGCTTTGTGTCAGGATCTGGGCTACCCTGGGGGAGCCCACAGGGAATAACACTGTCCCTCCTTCCAGGGAGCAATTTCCAACTGGAAGGAGATTCCATTTATTTGGCAGAGTTTCTCCCACACTGGAAGCTGTCTGTAAAATGATTAGTTTTAAAAAGTACACTGTACTATTTTAAAGCCAATTTTGATAAAATATTCCAAACTTCTTTGCATGATTCTGTAAAATTGGGATGGTTAGAAGAATTAATTATGAGAGAACATTTGGTACTTCAAAACAAAACTGAAAAAAACCCAACAACAACAACAGGGAACTAAAGGAAAAATCCCATTTTGCTACAGTGGGAATGGTTCTTTGTAATTTGCAAATCTTCCCCATTCAGGCATGAGCTGGAGCTGGTGCTTGCATAGTGATAAAGCATCTAAGACAAGATTTGGAGTCATGGGCCTGGGTTCTGACTCCATTCCCACAACTTGCTAGCTGTGTGCCTTGGAACAAGTTACTTTACTTCCTAAGGCCTTGACTTCATGTGTAAAATGAGGCAATGGTCCCTACCATAAAAACCTATAAATAGGATTGAATTAAATAATTGATTTTGCTGAAACTGAAAATATATTGGCAGGAAGCTAGTAACGTTCAATGAAAGGTAGCAACTATTATTGTTGTTGTTATTGTTAATGTCTTAACAAGCCTAAAATCTGGATTTTCCAAAAATCTCCCTCACTTTCTTGCTTGAGCTCATACACACATACTTATATGGTGAATTTAAGTGTCAGAACCAGAACTGGGACTGGAAAGCCTAAGACTAGGGTCAGTTCTCTCTGTCTTTCTTTTCATGTTGTTGTTGCTGTTGTTCAGACACCAAGTCAAGTCCATCTCTTTGCAACCCCATGGACTGCAACAGCCAGGCTTCCCTGTCCCTCCCCAACTCCTGGAGTTTGCCCAAATTCATGTTCATTGAATCTTTTCATCTTATTCTCTGACAAAGGTCAGATCCTATTATTGAGAACTCCAAGAGACTTAAATACTTTTTTCTGCTTGAAATCATTGTTTTGAATGTTACTTTGATATAGGGATGTCAGTTTAACTGGCTAGAAACATTTTTTTTCATTTATTGGACAAATATTTCCTAAGCAGTGGCTATGTATCAGGCACAGATCTGGGCCTTGAGGATTCAGTTTTGAAGAACCAGATCCTTGCTCTGAGGATCTTCCATTCTAAGCAAATAAGAATGATGTCAGATGTTCTGAGAAACAAATAGAACAGGGACTAGAGAATGACAGGGCCAGGCTGTTTTCAAAACACAATCTGGAAAGGCCTCTTTGGAAAATTATAATTGAAAAATAAAGTTTATGAGCATTAAGGAATGATGAAAAAATCCATGAAGACATCTCAAGTAATCAGCAGACATGGTGGTGGGTGGTTCTTGACAATGACTCCATTTGCTGAAGTGAAATTTGCCTCTGTGAACATGACTGTGTATATACTCAGTGAATTTCCCATGTTCACAGGGCTTTCAATAAAAGTAGAAATTTGGAGGACAGTTGGTTAAAGCTGGGGAGAGAGTCTGGAGAGTGAGGGGAAAGCTTAAGGGAATGATGAGGTGAGATCTTTAAATGGCTCTATATCTCACTGTTTTCATTCTTAGGGTGTGTCTACATCAGCATTTCTTAATCTTGGCACTGTTGGTGTTTTGGACAGATCATTCATTGTTAAGGGTGGGTGGAGGGAAGCTGTCCAGGGTACTGTAAAATGTTTAGGAAAATCCTTGGTCTTTACCCACTTGGTTTCAGCAATATTTCCCTTTTGTAGCAATCCAAAATGTTTCCAGACATTGTCAAATGTCCTCTGGGAGCAAAATTACTCTCAGTTGAGAGCCACTGGTCTATACATTGGTGGAACAAGTGTTCAAAGTCTCATCATGGGAAAGAAGTTTAATCAACACTTAATGCAAATTTGATTGGGAGGTTAGCTGCAAACATCAAGCACTCATATGTCAAGTACTTCTCATATGCTAGCTTATTTCATTTTCACAATGATCCGATGAAGGAAGTATCATTAGCACTGCTTTATATATGGGGCAGCTGGGGCTTCTGGAGATTGAGTGACTTGTCCAAAGTCATACAACTAGTGAACAGCAGAACCAAGATTCAAATCCAGGTTTTATGGACTCCAAAGACCTTCTTTTACTCTAGATTTGCACTGTGCAACATGGTAGATACTAACCATATAGGGCTATTTTAATGAAATTAAATAAATTCAGTTGCGCTAGTTGCATTTCAACTGTTCAACAGCAACATGTGAGTAGTGACTACCATGCATGCGTGTTCAGTCACTTCAGTCGTGTCTGACTCTTTGTGACCCTATGAACTGTAGCCCGCCAGGATTCTCTGCCCATGGGATTCTCCAGGCAAGAATATTGGAGTGGTTGCCACAGCCTCCTCTAGGGGATCTTCCTGACCCAGGGAGGGAACCCAAGTCTCCTATTGGCAGGCAGGTTCTTTACCACTAGCGCCACCCGGGAAGCCCAAGAACATACCCCCTCCTAAAAGGGGAAGAGCTCATAGTTCTTACTAATTATCTCATTGAGATCAATTTCTGAGAACAAGAGCAGACTCTCATTTTGTTGTTGTTGTGTTTTTGGCCACATGCGTGCAGGTTGCTGGATCTTAGTTTCCTGACCAGGGATCGAACCAATGCCCTCGGCAGTGAAAGCATGGAGTCCTAACCACTGGGCAGCCAAGGAATTCCCAGACTTTCATTTTGAAAGTGTGATTCCTCAGGTGTTTCTACCTTTGGCTACTAACACTCAGGACGTATTATTGAGTGTCTCCTTCATGCTAGGACTGGGTTTATAGCAGTGAACAAAACCAACAAATATACTCACCCGTATGGAACTTGCCTGTTAGTGAGATAGATGTAAAAGAAAATAAGTAAGATATATATGATGACAGACGGGATTAGTGCTGTGAAGGAAAACACCATATGGAAGAGAGGTAAGGAGTGCAAGTGAGGTGAGAAAGTGGCAATTTGAAACACAGTGGTCAGGGATGGGTTCAGTAAGTGAAAGCCTAAGGAAAGTAAGATGAAGAGCCACTTGGATATCTGGGAGGATCTGTAGTCCAGGGAGAGAAACAACAGATGCAAAGGCCCAAGGAGGTAGCAGGAGCGGCAAGGAGACAGGAAGGGCTAGAGAGGAGAGAATGGTGTGGAGAGGGGAGGAGGTGTGAGCAGACAGGGTGCAGGCCACTAGCGCTCATAGGACTGAGGCCTCTGCAAGGATTTGACTGCTTCCCTGGTGGCTCAGATGGTAAAGAATCTACTCATAGTGTGGAAGACCCGGGTTCAATCCCTGGATTGGGAAGGTCCCCTGGAGAAGGGAATGGCAACCCGCTCCAGTATTCTTGCCTGGAAAAACTCCATAGACAAAGGAGCCTGGCAGACTATACAGTCCACGGGGTTGCAAAGAGTCAGACGCGACTGAGAGAATAACACAATTAACTGAGTGAGATGAGAAGCCACTGGGCAGAGAATCGACATCAATGATCACTCTGACTCCTGTACTGAGAAAAAAATGATGGGGGAGGGTGAGGGCTTTAAAATTTGTATCCACAGATGCTTTAATGCTCCTCTCTTTAAAGAGTAGAGCCTGGTTTCCTCTCCTTGAGTGTGGACTGCACGCAGGACTTACTTCTCACAATGGAAATGGTGGAGGTGGGGTCTAGGAGGGGAGATTAAGCATAAGGAGCAATGCAGCCTCCTGTTCTTTCCTCTCTGTCTCTCTCACTCTCTCGGGCCACTTGCTCTGGGAGAAGCCAGCTGTCACGAGGACACTCAAGCAGCCTATGAAGAGCCCGTGCGGTGAGGAATTGAGAACTCCTGCCAGTAGCCAGAGAGGAACTGAGGTCCTGTGTGGACTGCCTGCTGGGAAACCATCCTAGAAGAGGATCCTCTGAAGCCCTCCGAGGACTGGGTGGTCATGTCATGAGAGATGCTGACCCAGAACCCCCCGGCTAAGCCTCTCCTGGATTCCTGACACACAGAAACTGTGAAGTAATAAATGCTTACTTTACACTGCTAACTCTGGGGATAATTTGCTCTGCAGCAATAGTAATTAATACATGGAACAAGGGCAGAAGCCAAGAGTTCAGTTATGAGGCTGTTTCAGGAATCCACATGACTTGGTGAAAAATAGTCTTGCTATCGGGATATGGCGTGTGAGAGAAGGAAGAATCAGGTTTTTACCTTGTGAAATGGGAAGGACAACTCCCACTTGAACTCTTGAAATTATTCAACACTTTCAGTCATTCCCACCTTAGAAAAATATTTTTTCCCCTGGCTTCCACGCCAGCACACCCTGATTCTGGTTTTTCTTCTATTACCAACTGATCCTTTTTATTCTTTGGCGACACATCCTCTACTCAAGCCCTTGATGTTGGAGTAACCCAGGGCTAGATTTTTGGCTTTATCCTCTTTTTCATTTACACCTTCTCACTAGGAATTCTCATCTTCTGTAAAGACTTTAAATATCATCCATAGGGATCCAGCAATTCTTAATCCTCTAGTCACGTCTTTCCTACTGAAGCCCAGACTAAAAAATCCCTTTGCTTTTTAAAATAAAATTTTATTTACTTTTGACTGTGCTGGGTCTTCATTGCTGCGTGAGCTTTTCTCTAATGAGGCACAGGCTCTAGAGTATGCGGACTTCAGTATTTGAGGCATGTGGACCCAATAGCTGCCGCTTCTAGAGCACAGGTTCAATGGTTGTGCTGCACTGGCTTAGTTTTTCTGAGGCATGTGGGATCTTCCTGGATCAGAGATCAAGCCTGTGTCTCCTGCACTGGGAGGCGAATCCTTTACCACTGAGCCACCAGGGAAGCCCTCCCCTTGCTTTTTGACATTTCCACATCTCTATCTAATGAGTTCTGAATTTTACCATGACCAAAACAGAACTCTTGGTTTCCTGCCACCAGCCTTACTCCCATGACAGTGGTCTCCAACTCGATGAGCGGAACCACCATCACCCCAGTTGCTCAAGCCAGAAGTGGAGGGGTCATTCTCAATTTCTCTCTTTCCTGCAACCCCCACCTTCAGCCTCTTGGAAAGTCTGAGTGATTCTAGGTCCCAAACATTCTAGACATGTCTACTTCCTGCCCTCGCCGCAGATACCACCCTACTTGGAGCTATCATCATTTTTCACTTGTCCTCCCTCTCCCCCATGGCAGCCAGTGTGATATTCAAAGCATACAAATCAGATTGAGAAGCTCTTATTCTTAAAACCCTTCAATGACTTTCCATCTCAGTCAAAATCAGATCCAGGCTTGTCAGGGCTAACAAGTTTCTACATGAAGTTGGCCCCTGTCTATCTCTGACTTCATCTGATACTACTTGCCTGTTTTATTTTCCCTCAGCCACTCTGACCTTCTCTCTGTTTCTTGACGATGCTAAATTCATTCCTGGATTAAGACATTTGCATTTGTTGTTCCCTCTGCCTGGAATACTCCTTTTCAGACATCTGTGTGGCTATAACCTTCTTGTCATTTTGGTCTCATACAAATGTCATTTTCTCGGAGAGCCCTTCCCTGAGTTCTAAATCTGAATCTCCTTCCGGTCACATCTTGTCATTTCATTCTTTTTGGTTTTCTTCATAGCACTTACGTTCTGAAAGTATCCAGTCCGTTTGTTCATTTCCATTTTATTCATTTATTTTCAGTCTTCTTATCCCTGGACACCCTGACCTTAACCTTAATCCTAACCCTCATCTCTCTTATTCATTACCATATGTATCCTCAGCCCCTATCACATCAGGCACATTGCAGGTATTTGATAAATAACTGTTGAATGTATATATGTGTGAATAAATAAATGATCTGACAAAGAAGAAAATATACCCATTGACTTTTCCATCACCATCTGAACTCAAGGTGGGACAGGTTAGAGGGGATCTTCTCAGCTTTACCAGTCTTCACTTGCCTTTGCATCTTGACTTCACGTTCTTGGTTCCCTTCTTCCTTCAGATGTCTGCTCAGATGTCATCTTATTAGAGAGGCCTACCCTGACCACTCTTAATCAAATAGATCCCTCTGACATTTATTTCTTGAGATTTGGGGAAATAATTCATCTCCATTTTCTCCTCCAATTAAAATACTGGAATGGTTTTTCACTAAGTTGATGAAAATTTTAACTATGGTGACAAAACTTTAGGCTTCCCAGGTGGTGCTAGTGGTAAAGAACACACCAGCCAATGGAGGAGATAAGAGAAGTAGGCCTGATCCCTGCGTGGGGAAGATCCCCGCAGGAGGACACAGCAACCCTCTCCAGTATTCTTGCCTGGAGAATTCCATGGACAGAGGAGCCTGGCGGGTTACAGTCATGGGGTTGCAAATAGTCAGACATGACTGAAGTGACTTAGGACTCTAAAACTTAGTGCTTGAGGGAGCTTTTATTGCTTTAAAACAAAGAGCCCCGAAACGTAGTGGTTTAAAACAGCAATTTATTTCCTCATGATTCTATGGTTTGGGCCCAGTGCTATGAAGTCTCCCCCAAGGGGCTGGCCGTGAGCGTGATGATAAGCTGGGAGCTCAGCTGGGGCTATGGACATGCCTTAGTTCCCCTCCACTGGCCTCTTCATGTGGTTCAGAGTTTTCATAGTTCGGCAGCTGGGCTTTAAGAGGAAATGAACTCAGAAACTGCAGGTTGCTTGAGACCTAGCTTTGGAAGCTGTACTGTGTCACCTGAAGTCAGTCACAGAGGCACACCAGAATCAGAGGGAACAGAAGCAGACTCTGCCTCTCAGTGGAGGCGCAGGGAAGAATTTATGATCTTCAAGCCATCATCTTTAATCAGCTCAGAAAGGCAATCATTTTTATTTCAACGTTTGTTGATGAAAATGTTTCTAAAATATATTAGTCCTGCAAGTAGATTATAATGGACATAGTCTCCTCAATGATTAAAAGTCTTTCAGAAACTCAGGGTCACTATTCTTCATTACCATTATTATCAAGCTTGGGTCCTAGCCCCAGCTCTGTCACAAGCTAACTAGTTTTGTTATCTTGGGGAAATCATAGAGGATCTTGGTGTTGGTTTTCTCATCCGCAAAATGATGGAATAGAGTTATGGCTTCTATTTTCATTTCCAGCTCTGAGACACTATGACTTTATAGTTTCATTTAAGAAGTACAGGAGGTTAGACTACATCTATAATCAATTCAAGTCATATCCACTATGCATAAATTTCTTGTATGAACTTGTGTTTGCTTGTGGTTATGCTGTTTCTTTTCTTTTTCTAAGAAGATATAATCCATAATTCCACCACTGAGAATTTACCTCCCTTAACTCCCAAATTTTGGGGCCTTTATATTTGAGGTCAGCTCAAATATGGATATTTGTGTGTGGCTTTTGGATGACGTTTGCATTGCCCTCTCATTTCTGTGCTTTTATAGGTGGAAAGACTAACCAACTAAAGATCACCTAGTTAGTTGATCTTTCATGTTTAGAGAAGGGCAGGAAACCAGAGACAGAGGATGGAAGGAGAAAATCCACCTCTTTGATGTCTTTTTCCTTCACCTCAACATGATAATTTCCCCCTCATTCTTCACCTTCAAAATTTACCTTAACTCAAACTTCACCCTTCCCCTCCCTCTTCCTCAGGACACTTACATCTTCACTATGGGCATAGAAGAAAAGCAATAAGAACCACCCCAAGAGCTAGTATTCACTGAGATGATGTAATTCTCTCAATGATATTGAGTATTGCAATTAGCCCATATGTCAGATGAAGAAGCTGAAGTACGGAGAGTTAGTAACTTGGCCAAGATCTCTCAGATAGGAAATGGTTAGATCCTGGATATGAATCTAGACCCTGTAATTCCAGAGTCTTGATCCAAACACTATGCCATCTGACCATGAAAACAGAGTTCTGGATCCTACTGACTGGGTTTGTGCTGAAGCAGAGCATGCATATACCAAAAGTAGGAAAATCATAAGTATATAGATAGCTTAATGAGTTATCCAAAGAGAGCACACCTGATAAGCAGAACATACAAGGAATAGACCATTTCAGGATCCCTGTCACATGTCTATTCCAAATCACTGCCCTCTCTTCCCAAAGAGTAACAATCCTTCTAACTTCTGAATTAGCTTTGCGTATTTTTAAACTTCCTGTAAATTGAATCATATAGAAAGTACTCTTTTTTAAAAAAAACGTTTATTCTTTTTTAAAATTGAGGTATAATTGACACATAATGTTTTATTAGTTTCAGGTGTACAACATAATGATTTGATAGTGGTATACTTTGTGGAATGACTATTTTAATCCTTATGGAATGAAGGAATAGAATATTTGTTAGATAGTTGAAGGAAGATGGTTGTTAAATTCAGCTAATCAATTTATGGCAGAGACCTCTAGGTGTTCTCCAAAGCCCCTTTTCTCATCTCCCTAGAAAATAAAACTACATTTCCCAACCTCCCTTGGAGTTCATTGTTGCCTTGAGACTGTGCTGTCACTAACCAGGGGAAAAGTACTGTATATCCCTTTCCCCTTTCAGTAGGCTGGGTGGAGACAGACCCCAGAGTGACTGGAAACCCCTTCTTAAAAATAGCGGCGCCTCCATCGGCATCAGTCCCTGGGTGACTGTTCACCCTATAATAAATGAACTTCATTGTGTTTTGAGTCATTTTATATATATATATATATATATATATATATATACACACACACACACACACACACACATATATATTATTATATATAATGTAGTTACATATAATTATATATTGGCTAGTCTATTTACTGTGTTTTTCAAGATGCTTCAAACTAGTTTAATGCCATTCTATTGGCTACAGAAAATAACTAAGTTCTTTTCTATTGAAAGATCTTCAACACTAAGAGGATATCTACAGTGTCTTATGTGTCTCTGGTCCTAACCTGTCCTCAGAGTCTACCTTGATGGTTCTCTTTTATCCATCCTCGTCTCTGCCCTTAAACTTCCCATCAGCCTTCAGTTATTAATTAAACAAATATCACTTTGGGCATCAATTATGTACCACCAGTGTCATAGGTATCACTGAAAGGCAATGTACAAAACAGAGCAAGCCCTGCCTTCACACAGCTGGGAGGAAGTTAGTGGCCTCCGGAAGTCCCTAGGTCAGCCACAGTAACTCAGTGCAGGCCAGAACCTCCCATGGACAATAAACTTGTGATAATTGAGTTTACCGTATAATGGAGATGTCCCACTGAAAGTTAAGAAAATTATCTCTCAAATGGCCTACAATCTTCCATCTTTTTCTAGACTCACAGTACAGAACACAGCTTTACCTTGTTATCATTATAACTGCATTGTGTGGTCACGTAGCAGTAAGCCAAGAGCCAATGAAGTGCAGAGAAGAATTTGCTGTACTCAGCCTGGCTTCAGGCTGTTATGCCTTTGGAATTCTCACATTTACCTTCGATAGTTTTTCTATCTCCTTCATCCCAGTTGGCTTGTTTTAACTCACCACCGGAATCCATTTTCACCTTGCAGGTTGCTCCTTGTAGCTAAGAGAACTGAGAACTCAAATTTTCTCAAATAGAGTTCTAATGAGAGGGATGAAATGAGAGGGCGCACGGCCACTGGAACCTTGCTTTCGCAGTGCTATTTTGGCTGCTTAGAAACTTGACTGATCATTTGTTGCTTCCTTGCTGAGTTGTAGGTAGCTGAGGTAGATGGATATTTGATTTTTGTACCTGAGCCAAAACTTTGCCTGATGTTTCCTTCATAATTCTACTTTCATCCTTTTCTAGAAATGTTTACATTTTGGGAAAAGGGAAATAAAGAGATTAATTGCGAGAAACTCTGTTAGACATTGGGCTTTTAGTAAAAACAGATTTTGAAGATATTTGGAGAGGTTTTATTGTGGGGAAAGAATAAGAGTTCTGTGCACTATGAAAGCTAAGGATCAGGGAGCTGGCCTGGGAAAGGAGGTCTAGCGGGAGAAGCCCTGGGGCTCACACAGAAAGGTTCTGGGGAGTGAGTCTCAGTTAACTCTGAGGAGGGCAGTTTCACCTTGGATTTCTTTAAAATTAATTTTTATTGGAGTATAGCTGCTTTACAATGTTGTAAAGTTTCTACTGTTTCTAGTTTTCTAGTTTCTACTGTACTAGCAAAGTGAATCAGATATATATATATATCTTCACTCTTTTTTGGATTTCCTTCCCATTTATTGCCTTGGAACTTTAAGTGGGCGTGAAGTCCAGACAGAAAGGATTTTGCTTTCTCCAAGGGAATTGTGATAAATAACCATGGCATTAACTTAGGTGGACATTAGTAGTTGAACTAGAAAGTGAAACTGCAGTTGACTCTAAAAATCTAATTTATGGATTTACTGGTACCCAGTCAAAATAACTAATAATTCTGCGACTCTAATTACCCACCTGTAGACTTTCTATTTTTTGCTCCAACTCTCTACTTTTCTGTATTTTACAAATGTTTAATAACGAGCACACATTCCTTTTATAATAAAAAATCCAATTAACTTAATTAGAAAAAAATTACCCACCAGGTGATGGGAGATTTCTCATTAATTTATCATTGGGCATCAGAGTCCGCCTTCAAGATCTTTGCTCGCTGAGGAACAGTTACTCTTGTGCTCTCAATGGCTGATTCCAGGGGTGTGGGAGAGGAGGGAGGCGATAGGAAGACTGAAGAGAAAGACTATTTCTGAGAGAGACCATCCTGGGAAGAGGGAGCCAGGGCAACTCCCTCTGGGTGGGAGCAGCGCACATCAGTCCCTGGCTTTGGTGGTTTCAAAAGGAGAGAGGAGGGATGGAAGCAGAGGTTCCAATGGGGTGGGAAGACCTCTCTGAGTGTCTGACTTTGTTACACTATGTCCACCATCACTGATGATGTTACATTTGGAAATCTCGGTTTGGTCCAAAAGGGGCCTAGAAGAGAAGCCTGCCTCTAGGCTGAGTGGTTCTTGCAAGGGACCAGGGATGGAGTAGCCAGCTAGCCTCCCTCCCACTTGGAGCCATGATCTAGCTCCCGCTGATGTGCTGGTTAGGTAGGCTTGTTGAGTGCTCTGCATTTATACTGCCTGGAAGGTTATAAAATCATCAGCGTTTCTCTAGGTTAGATCTGAGGCTGGTGTTTGGGTGACCCATTCAGGAAACTTGGGAAGACCTGAAGTGATTTACTCAACGTAAATGGAACCATTAATTTCACTTTTATCTGAGAGAGTCAACATCATCTAATGAGCAGTCACTCTAAGCTCATTAAGGAAATAAAGGACGCAATCCTCGCTAGCCCAGGCTCCAAATGGAAGAATCTTCATTTCTCTGAAGTGCAGTGCCACCCAGAGATTCCAACATCACCACTCCCGACCCAGTCCCACATGTGGGGAAAGGAGGCATTTAGTCACAGTTTGCAATGAGGTTCAGAGGACTGCAAATGAGAATTAAGAGCACAACAGAAAATGAAAATGTGTCATTACGAAAGAAAAAAAAAAAGTGCATTTGGAATTGGAAAGGATGTTTATACTTTGAAAGAAGCACTCACACAGTAGGTATAGTTAATGCATGACAGCTTCGTGATAATCATTCCATTATCGATTAACTTCATATTGTTCTGCTGTTACTTAATTGCAGCCTTTTCCTGTTTTTGGCTCTGGTGTTTAAAGGCAAAATAGGCTCTTTGTTACACTCTCAGAAGAACTATTTACACATTTTGATTTGGCAAAGAACAGCTCATTTTTTCTGGTCCCTTCTGGCTGTTTTATTCCACATGGAATATGCAAGCAAAACTGGCTGAACTTTCAAACATCAGCTAAATCCTAATAATCACTAGAGTGTTCCTTGCCTTGCTCTCCTCAGATGGCTGTATTTATTATAAACCAAGTCAACTTTCTGCAGCAGAAAGGTCAGTCTAACGGGCCCATCTGTCTGCTGTGCTAATACTTCCAGAGCCAGAGGCCCTGTGACACTGCTCATTCAGCTTTGCAGGCAGCCTCATCTGGAATGTGGTTCTCTCCCCAGGGAAGGGTCCTGTGGCACCATATGGGGGAGGGGAGGTTGCAAGCAAAGTCCTCAGCCCCTTGGAAGACGTCCTGACCTCCCTGGGACTGAACTTTCAACCTCTTGAGCTGACAGTTAGTGGTGGATGCACAAATTTTGTTTGCGACTAATTGCAGCTTATAAATGGAGCATTGTGGTCCTGGAAAAGAGTCTGTCTCCCCAGGGTCACCCAAGTGGAATCTGGACACAAGAAAGCCTGTCCCTTAATAGGCCTCCTCCCCGAGCCCTTCACAACCTCTTGGGCTCTGGGCTTGTCTCCTTCATCAAGCTGAGAGCTAGAGGGCACAGCGGGAGACCCCTCTGCAAAACTTCCCTTCCAAATGCCAGGCTATTCATAGCAACTTGCAGCTCCCTCAGGAATTCCCACAGGAATAGTAGCTGACTGCTGTCTTCCCACCCAGCAGCAGCGAGGCCTCTCACAGACCCAAGGACATACATGCCATCTCAAAGCACGTAATGCTTTGCAAACCATCCATTGGGAGTTCGCCAAGGAAACTCCTGGAAGTTGAGAGGAGGCAGAAGCAAGTTGGGAGGGTAGAGGGTAGATAAGATTTTCCAGCAGATTGACTGCTTCTTGTTAGTTTCACAAAGCTGATGAAGTTTGTAAAGGACGCGTAAGTGATGGCGTCGCTTGGAACAAGAAGCTCCATTTCCGTCTCTTCGAGGCGGCACTAGGGATGTGCCCAGCCTCTCTCTGATAGCGCAGCTGGCTGCACGTGTGAATCACAAGCCTCATTCACCGAAACCTTCGGCCGGAAGACAAAAGGGGTAGCCAAGGGTGACGCTCTTTGTTTTCTCTGAGGGTCTCATTGGACTGAAGAAATAGCTAATATCATCCTGTATCCTTAGACCATGAAAAGAACATAAGGGACTCTGTGAAAGTGTAGACCAAGCTTCCTAGGCCAGCATCATATTGTTCTCAGTTAATCAAATTTGTCAAATTGTTCCCAGTGCCTTAGAGCTAAAGGGTGATACTTAGGACCATGGTAAACAAATCTCCAGCCATCTGCTCTGACAGCTGTTGGACCTTGAGCAAGAACTTGTACCCGTAGAGTCTTCTGAGAGCCCCAGGCGTGGTGACGGACTAGAATGGTTCAATCATCAAGTGGCCAAAGGTTAAAACTACTGACGGCCGCTGGGATACCCAGCTAGAGGTACTCCCAGGAAGGCCTCACAAGAGCAAAATTTCTCCTTTGCCCATCAACCTCCAAACATCCCAGTTTCTGTGTCCCCTGGATATTTTCTCAGTATCTTTAGCCTAGCCTTAAAAATCAATGCAGTTAGTGAACTGCTTAGTTGAAACTGAACACATCTATTGATGCTGAAACAAGAGCTGTGCACTTCCAGCCAATTTAAGGAAATCTGCTTGGATCATCTGTTCGATTCTGTGGCTTTCAAGTGTAAGGGCTCAGAGAATTAGCTTGCAGTTACAGTAAATTGTTTCTATGAAGGTTGCTTGCTTCTAACAAGTTAGTTTTCCTGTGCCAATTTCATTAGGCCAATTGGGCTTCATAAATGATGTTAGAATAGGATGACTAACCATCTCAGTTATTCTGAGACTTCCTTATTTTAAAACTGAAATTCCCACATCCCTGGGGGAAAATATCCCTCATTCTTGGACAAACTGGGATGGTTTGTTGTTGTACGAAGTCCTTTGCTTTCCAAGAAGTCAAGATGTTCTGCTGAGTTTGACAGTGAGGCAGTGTCATTAATTCTGAGTTTCTGTGTTTAAAATCTTAGTGGGGTAACATTGGACGGGGGTCTTCTGAAAGTGGGAGGGGCTTCTTTCCTGGAGATCTGTTTACTTTGTAATTATCCAAGAGCTAGGGGACTCTTTGTGACATCTGGCAAGGGGGGAGTTCAACATCCAGGCATGCCACCCTGAATTACCACATGCGGACATTTATAGGGCTGGCCAAAAAGTCGTTTTTCTGGAAAAACCCAAATGAACTTTCGGCCAATCAATGTTGTCTAGTGTGTTAATTTTTCTTCTGCATCCTTAATTTCTGATAAGGAAATAAAAATGCATACAGATTTTTATGAATGTTTTCTTGGAACATTTTGTATTTCCATCTGTATACCTTGAAGACTTGCGTGAAAAAGATAAGAACAAATGTTTAAACCTCAAAAACAAGTGGTGTAAACCTTGCTTTTACTGCATTCTTAGAAGATAAAGGACTTCTCTGGTGACACAGACGGTAAAGAATCTACCTTCAACGCAGGAAACTCGGGTTCAGTTCCTGGGTTGGGAAGATCCCTTGGAGAAAGAAATGGCTCCAGCATTCTTGGCTGGAGAGTTCCATGGACAGGGGAGCTTGGCAGACTACAGTCCATGGGGTCTCAAAGACTCAGACACTACTGAGCAACTTTCACTTCACTAGGAGATCAAATTAATTTTGTGTGTTATTATCTATCCATGTCTAAACTTTTATGCTTGACTTTTTTTTATTCCATTAGATTTGACCTGTCAGTGTTTTTATTTAATTATTTAAAATTTTTACTTTTTATATAATTTTATAAAATTTTAAAAGGTTACTTTCCATTTATAGTTATTAGAAAATATTGGCTGTGTTCCCAGTGTCGTATAATATCTATCTTACACCAAATAGTTTGTACTTCGCACTCTTCCACCCCTATATTGCCCTCCCCTCCCAGCTGGTAACCATTAGTTTGTTCTCTCTTTACCTGTGAGTCTGCTTCTTTTTATTATATTCACTAGTTTGTCACTATTTTTCAGATTCCACAGGTAAGTGGATATCATCCAGGATTTGTCTTTTTCTAAGTCAGTGCTTTTTAAACTTGAATGAGCCTACACATCTCCGTGGGGATCCTGTCAAAAATGCAGGTTGTGGTTCAGTAGTTCCGGGATGGAGCCCAAGATTCTGCATTTCTAACAAGCTTCAGGGGTTGCTGGTGGTCTGAGGCCCCATTTTAAGCAGCAAGATCTCAGGGGACTGTACCTAAGCTTTCCATACCTTTAGGACATTTCTAAAGAGAGAGGAAAGTATATTTTAAAGTGAGTAGTGGAAGAAAATTGCACTTTATACCCTCAAAAATAATGTCTGTTGAGAAAGAATCCTGTGTGCTTTAGTGTGCAACACAAACGCAATTAGAATTGAACCAAAACATCAGCGTACCTAGGAGAGGAAAGCAGATGGGAGGAAGGAGAAGGAAATGAAGAGGGGTGGTAATTACAGTGTCTGTGGCTGGAGGGAAGCCACTCTTCTTCAAAGTACAAACTCTTGCTTTTTTCTCCATCACTCTGTTTCCTGAATGTCAGGCTTTTCCTTTCCAAAGGTTGCCTCAAGTGGAAGCAGTACTTTGGGTGCAAGGCAAGGAAATGTTTCAGTCTCTTTTGATTGGTTGCAAGAACCCTACAAATAGACCCACTAAAGATGAAAAATGAAATATGTTCTGAAAAATGTACCAGTCTTTTCCTGTTGGTTATCATTTACTGTGTTTCTGAAGACACAAAAACAGATAATGAAATGCATAAGTAAGTAGAAGAGGAAATATCATTAAGTCAAATGCCTGACAGAAAGTGGATTATACTAAATCACATACAGTTCCGATATTGTTTTACAATAACAATTGTTAATGCAATTCAATGAAATGCTATTGCTCACAGAGTCCTGGTTAATGAGATGATACATTTAGGGGCAGAAAAGGAATTCTGCGATGAAAAGTTTTAATTATTTAAGAACAAAATCTATGTGCCTCAGATATGGATAGGATGTTTTTGCTCCCCAAACTGCATCAGCCATGACCTTGGGAGTGTTAACATCCCTTTCTCTGAAGAGGAGCATCAAACGTGGCTGACTGAACTGTCACTAAAAACCAAAAAAGTCCCCCAGTGTATGTTTATGTTCCATGAAAAATGTGCTGCATCCAGTGTGACTTTTACTTACTGCTCTTTCAGGGGCTTTGGAATCAAACAGAAAACACTTTTTCTTTTTTTTAAATGTCAAAGCAGAAGTGGCTCAAATTATGCTCTATACTTCTTTACATTTCCACAAGGGAGGAGGATGGAACTGGAATAGATAGATTTCATCTTCCCTCACCTAGGAGTCTGCCTCTGTTCAATTGTCTCCCGTGATTTTGTTTTGAACAGCCAGCTGCTCACAAATGTTCCTTCTGATCTGATGTCCTCAGATGCCCTTTCAGACTGTGCCATCCTGGTCCGTGAAGCTGCTTCCTGGCTGATCACCAACCCAGGTGGTTTCTCAGTCCAGGGCACAATTCCAGCTCTTTAGAGAACTCTGGTGCTGCTCCTTCGGCTTCACATGGTTGAAGATTTCTCTGTTACAAATTAGGTTTGCTTCCCTCTCCTCTTCCTTGATATGGGTGTGTGTAGGGGTTGGTGGGGTGAGGGACAGAAGAGGGACAATGAAGGAGGACCAATCGTATTCTTCTGCTTCTGCAGCCCTTCATGTTCAGGTACACAGCCTCTGCTGGGAACCATGCACAACCCCCTGGAACGTCATCCCAGTTCCTCGGGTCTCCACACCTCGGACTCTGTTGCCAGTGGCAAGTCACAGCTCGCAGGCAATGGTCTGTTTAAAATGTCCTTCCTTGCCTCCTTTTCTTTAATTTGCTCAGTCACTAGCACAGAGTTACACAATCATTCCATTTATATACAGTTTTGGCATTTAATCTTATAACTGTCTCTCTCTCCTGATATATATATATATATATATATATATATATATATATATATATATGTATAGTTTAGTCATTAAGTTGTGTCCAACTGTTTGCGACCCTGTGGACTGTAGCCCACCAGGCTCCTCTGTCCATGGTATTTCCCAGGCACAAATACTGGAATGGGTTGCCATTTCCTTCACCAGAGGATCCTCCCCACTCAAGGATTGAAACTGCATCTCTCCTGCATTGGCAGGTAGATTCTTTACCACTGAGACACCAGGGAAGCTATCACATCACAGAGGGTTTGGGAGATCACTGTAGAGGCTTTGTCTTTTACTTGAGTGGAAACAGGAAGTAGGCAGAAGGTTTTGAACTGAGGAGTGATGTGACTTGATTTACATATTTCAAGAGTCACTCTGAAATGCGGAGGTTTGATACTGGGGACAGGAGCACCAGATGACAATAAAGAGACTACTGCAATTCTCCAGGGGAAAGAAGATGGTGGTTTGGCCCAAGGTGGTGGAAGTGGAAGTGGTAGAGAATATTCACTCTGGATATGTTTTTGGAAGAAGCCTTTCATTTACATGTGATTCCTGCGATCCACTGACTTCTTGCACATTGTGATGAGACTCCTTTTCTTGCACACCGGGTCTATTTCACCAGTCAATATTTTACAAAAGTTTGGGCACCCTTGGAGTTGGAAAGGTTCTTAGAGGCAGGCCAGCTAGTGGAGAAAGAATGAGAACAGAGACACTTGGCTTAGTCTTCAAGCTAGTGGGCTCTTGGATTTTGATGGAGGTGGGTTAAAATGAGATTGATGCCTCATAATAAATTGCTTTCATTTGGAATCCACAGAGGCCCCCCACTAGTGAACTGAAGGTGGAGGCTGGATCCTACTGTAGGAAAGCAAAAGATCTGAAATCTCCCAGTCTCACTGAATTTTCTTCTGAAGCTGTCTGTTCTAACCTCTCTCACACAATGCAAAGACTCTTAGCTCAGAATTCCAAAGCACGTAAACCTGGCTATGTCTATATTTCCTGGCAGAGTGCTCATTATTTAAAGGTGATTCACCATGCTGTGGGACATCCCCAAGGTTCTGGAAGTTTTTTCTTGTATGAGGCTGAAATCCTCCTCTTTTCTACCCTTCTGCTCTTTGAAGTTATGCTGGCCAGGAGAGACAATCAGCTGTATTGGTTAAGAGCCGGGCTCTGGAGCCAGACAGTCTAGGTCAGAATCCAGGTGTTTTGTAAACCTGAGCAAGCTACCTAACCCATCTGTGTCTCAGTTTCCGTCAACAAGGTATCACATCTAAAGCACTTATAAGAGAACATGATACAGACTCCTGATTGCCAAATTCAGACTTCAGTTGAAGAAAGTAGGGAAAAACCACTAGACCATTCAGGTATGTCCTAAATAAAATTCCTTATGATTATACAGTGGAAGTGACAAATAAATTCAAGGGATTAGATCTGATAGAGAGACTGCCTAAAGAACTATGGACGGAGGTTCATGACATTGTACAGGAGGCAGTGATCAAGACCATCCCCAAGAAAAAGAAATGCAAAAAGGCAAAATGATTGTCTGAGGAGGACTTACAAATAGCTGAGAAAAGAAAAGAAGTGAAAGCAAAGGAGAAAAGGAAAGATATACCCATTTGAATGCAGAGTTCTAAGGAGAGATAAGAAAACTTTCCTCAGTGATCAATGCAAAGAGATAGAGGAAAACAATAGAATGGGAAAAACTAGAGCTCTCTTCAAGAAAGTTAGAGATACCAAGGGAACATTTCATGTAAAGATGGGCACAATAAAGGACAAAAATGGTATGGACCTAACAGAAGCAGAAGATATTAAGAAGAGATGGCAAGAATACACAGAAGAACTATACAAAAAAGATTTTCATGATCCAGATAATCACAATGGTGTGATCACTCACCTATAGCCAGACATCCTGGAATGTGAAGTCAAGTGGATCTTAGGAAGCATCACTACGAACAAAGTTAGTGGAGGCGATGGAATTCCGGTTGAGCTATTTCAAATCCTGAAAGATGATGCTGTGAAAGTGCTGCACTCAATATGCCAGTAAATTTGGAAAACGCAGCAGTGGCCACAGGGGTGGAAAAGGTCAGTTTTCACTCCAGTCCCAAAGAAGGGCAATGCCAAAGAGTGTTCAAACTACCCTCTAGCAAAGTAATGCTCAAAATTCTCCAAGCCAGGCTTCAACAGTATGTGAACCATGAACTTCCAGATGTTCAAGCTGGATTTAGAAGAGGCAGAGGAACCAGAGATCAAATTGCCAACATTCGTTGGATCATTGAAAAAGCAAAAGAGTTCCAGAGAAACATATACTTCTGCTTTACTGATTACACCAAAGTCTTTGACTGTGTAGATCACAACAAACTGTGGAAAATTCTGAAAGAGATAGAAATTCCAGACCACCTGACCTGCTTCCTGAGAAATCAGTATGCAGGTCAAGAAACAACAGTTATTACTGAACATGAAACAACAGAATGATTCCAAAGTGGGAAAGGAGTACGTCAAGGCTGTGTATTGTCACCCTGGGTATTTAACTTATATGCAGAGTACATCATGCAAAATGCTGGGCTGGATGAAGCACAAGCTAGAATCAAGATTGCTGGGAGAAATATCAATAACCTCAAATATGCAGACAACACCACCCTTATAGCAGAAAGTGAAGAGGAACTAAGAACCTCTTGATGAAAATGAAACAGGAGAGTGAAACAGCTGGCTTAAAACTCAACATTCAAAATACAAAAATCATGGCAGCTGGCCCCATCACTTCATGGCAAATAGATGGGGAAACAATGGAAACAGTGACAGACTTTATTTTTTGAGCTCCAAAATCACTGTTGATGGTGATTGCAGCCATGAAATTAAAAGACACATGCTCCTTAGAAGAAAATCTATGACCAACCTGAACTGCATATTAAAAAGCAGAGACATTACTTTGCCACCAAAGGTCTGTCTAGTCAAAGCTATGGTTTTTCCAGTAGTCATGTATGGATGTGAAAGTTGGTCTATAGAGAAAGCTGAGCACCAAAGAATCAGTGCTTTTGAACTGTGGTGTTGGAGAAGACTCTTGAGAGTCTCTTGGACTGCAAGGAGATCAAACCAATCAGTCCTAAAGGAAATCAGTCCTGAATATTCATTGGAAAGATTGATGCTGAAGCTGAAACTCCAATACTTTGGCCACCTGATGCAAAGAACTGACTCATTGGAAAAGACCCTGATGCTAGGAAAGATTGAAGGCAGGAGGAGGGGACAACAGAGGATGAGATAGTTGGGTGGCATCATCAACTCGATGGACATGAGTTTAAGCAAGCTCTGGAAGTTGGTGATAGACAGGGAAGCCTGGCATGCTGCAGTCCATGGGGTCGGGAAGAGTTGGACACAACTCAGCAATTGAACTGAACTGATAGACTACGAGCTCAAAAAAATGATTTTTTTTGCATATTGATATGAAAATGAGAAACTGTTCCATGTTTGAACATAGATCTCAAGAAGCTGTAATGCCCTGTTATTTACCAATTCTCATAAAGTTTTGTAACTCCACATGATTCCTGGTAGCAATTATCAGTGTAGTCTTATAAAAGCAAAGGGTCTGAAAAAAAAAAAAAAAAGCAAAGGGTCTGGGTTTGTCTGGGGGAGCAAGGATAGGGGGATTTACTCATTACTGGTTTGAAGTTCAAGTAGCAAGAAATGTATTATTGGTTCTCCAGCATTTAGAAGTTGACTCCAACTCAAATATTGATTCCCAAACCCCATTTTACTTGGAAAGCAGTTTTTCAGGATGCGATATAGTGGTGTGAAAGAAAACCCAGGGTTTGGACTCTGATTTTTGGCATTTGAATCTGCTCTGTTACTTCTTATTCTATAATCATGAACAACTTATTTAATGAGAATGAAAGTGAAAGTGTTGCCGCTCACTCGTGTTCGACTCTGCGACTCCACGGACTGTGGTCTGCTAGGTTTCTCTGTCCATTGAATTCTCCATGCGAGAATACTGGACTGGGTTGCCATTCCCTTCTCCAGGGATCTTCTTGACCCAGGAATCAAACGCAGGTCTCCTGCATTGCAGGCAGATTATTTACAGTCTTAGCCACCAATAATACTGCTTTACATTCCTCAGGTTTGTTGTGAAGATTAAAAGAGACATTGCATACAAAGGGCTTAGCACAATGTAGCTGATCCAGAGGTGGTAGCAATAATTTTATTTTTTGCTAGTAATAATTTTAAATTCTAGAAATGAATTTCTGAAATCAAGTTGCTTCTTAAAAATGACCCTGTTTGAAAGTAAGATAGCATATTGAAAAGCACAGACATTACTTTGCCAACAAAGCTCTGTTTAGTCAAGGCTATGGTTTTTCCAGTGGTCATGTATGGATGCGAGAGATGGACTGTGAAGAAAGCGGAGCACTGAAGAATTGATGCTTTTGAACCGTGGTGTTGGAGAAGACTCTTGAGAGTCCCTTGGACTGCAAGGAGATACAACCAGTCCATTCTAAAGGAGCTCAGCCCTGGGTGTTCTTTGGAAGGAATGATGCTAGAGCTGAAGCTCCAGTACTTTGGCCACCTCATGCGAAGAGTTGACTCATTGGAAAAGACTCTGATGCTGGGAGGGATTGGGGGCAGGAGGAGAAGGGGATGACAGAGGATGAGATGGCTGGATGGCATCACCAACTCGATGGACATGAGTTTGAGTGAACTCTGGGAGGCCTGGTGTGCTGCGATTCATGGGGTCGCAAAGAGTCAGACACGACTAAGCGACTGAACTGAACTGAACTGATGTAGAGAGGAAGATGGGAAAAATCAAGACTTCTTGTTCCTACCCGCCTG
Organism: Budorcas taxicolor; assembly: GCF_023091745.1. NCBI lineage: Eukaryota > Metazoa > Chordata > Mammalia > Artiodactyla > Bovidae > Budorcas > Budorcas taxicolor. Next base: position 61,126,559 of record NC_068915.1, on the reverse strand, counting down.
TCAAGTGTAGGCTCCCAGGGCTCAAGGAGGTTCATGGTTGGAACCATATGGAGCTGAGCTCACAGTCAAAGAAATGCAGGAAATGCTGAAGCCAACTTACTGTCTATGGCCATACCACCTTGAACACACCAATTCTCGTCTTAAGCCAGCTTACCCAATACCCACCCAGCAGCTGAAAATTAAAAATTTGCTTGAATTGGTTACTTGGTAGCAGGTAGTTTTTGATAGTAAGATATATATATAAAATAACTGAGGTATCATTGATTTATAGTATATTAATTTCAGATGTGTAACATAGAAATTAAAAATTTGTGTAGATTATACTCCATTTATAGTTATTATAAAATATTGGCTGTATCCCTGTGCTTTATAATATATTCTTGCAGCTTATTTATTTTTTAGTTTTTAATTATTATTTTAATTGAAGTATAGTTGATTTACAATGTAGTGTTAGTTTCAAGTGCATAGCAAAGTGATTCAGTTATATATACATACAGACACCTACATACAAATATATGCACGCACATATATATATTTTTTCTCAGGTTCTTTACCATTTTAATTCATGCCAAGATATTGAATATAGGTCCCTGAGTTATACAGTAGGACCTTTTTGTTTATCTAGCTTATTTATTTTATGCATAGTAGTTAATATCTTTTAATCCCTTGCCCCTATTTTGCCCCTCCCCTCTCTTCACTGGTTAACACTAATTTGTCCTCTGTATCTGTGAATCTGTTTCTTTTTTGTTACATTCTGTATTTAGTTTTTAGATTTAGCAGGTAGATTTTTAATAACATTTTTCCCCCAAAGGACAATACATTTTTGTAGTAGAAACATAGGAAAGCATAGAATAACCTGAAGAAGCAACAAAATGTTTATTTACACTTCTCAGAAGTTGCCCCTTGCAAGGTTTTCTGCACAGCACAGAAGGCGAGTGAGCAGCATAAGGCAGAGCAAGTCTGACTGATCCACTTCCAAGACCCTCACAGGTACAGTGCCTGGTACAGAAGAGTCCTAGGTAAAGGGCTGTCAGATGAACACCATATAATCTGGTGTATAGATATATTTTGGTCCCCACTGGGGAGAAGGCAATGGCACCCCACTCCAGTACTCTTGCCTGGACAATCCCATGGAGGAGGAGCCTGGTAGGCTGCAGTCCACGGGGTCACTGAGTCGGACACAACTGAGCGACTTCACTTTCACTTTTCACTTTCATGCATTGGAGAAGGAAATGGCAACCCACTCCAGTATTCTTGCCTGGAGAATCCCAGGGATGGGAGAGCCTGGTGGGCTGCCGTCTATGGGGTCGCACAGAGTCAGACATGACTGAAGCGACTTAGCAGCAGCAGCAGCAGGGGAACATAATTGTCAGGTAGATTTCTTTTCATGTTTCTTTCACTCAATTGGGCCCTCTAAAATAATGAATTTAAAGCCAACAGTGACTATAAGTGGACCTAAATGTGTCAAGAATCATAGGCTCCTGTTTTGTCCATCTGTTGATCCACAGCGCAAGAAGTGCTCATATGAATGGATCCTGAGGCTGAGTTGGCTGATCCCAAGTGAGTGAACCCTGCCCAGGCTTCTCTTCTCTAGGCTCCAAGGGTCAGTGGGTCCCTTAGCTTGGTCCCACTCAGAAATCTCTCCTCCTAAGCTTTTTCAAATTACACTTTCAATTATTTGGAGAACTTTGCAAACATTTTAGAGAATTTCCTTCCACATTTCAATTCAACATTTCTACTAATTACAATAGGTACCATATATTAAATGCTTACAACAGGCATGAAAGTGAAAGTGAAGTCACTCAATTGTGTCCAACTCTTTGAGACCTCCTGGGCTGTAGCCCACCAGGCTCCTCCATCCATGGGATTCTCTGTCCATGGGATTCTCCAGGCAAGAATACTGGAGTGGGTTGCCATTTCCTTCTCCAGGGGATCTTCCCGACCCAGGGATTGAACCCAGGTCTCCTGAATTACAGGCAGATGCTTTAACCTCTGAGCCACCCGGGAAGCCCATGGTCCTATGCTAAGCCTCAAACAGGTGTTATCTCATTTAATCTTCAGAACAAGTCTTTGTGTTGGTTATCACCACTCATATTTTATAGCTGAAAGAATTAGAGGCTTAGGAAGGTGAGATGACTTTCCCCAAATCACAGAACTTGTAAGAGGGAGATTCTAGTCAAGGTCTGTCTGACTCTGAATTCCATGCTTCAGCTACCTTGATTGTTATTATCTGAGTTTATGTGTAATTTTGCATTTTGTCCCCCTATACTTAGTTTTGTTTGAAGAGCATTTACCCAAATTATTCTACTACCTTCAGCAGCACCATTTGAAATGTCAAAAGAAGTTTTCTGAGTAGATTGTCAGAGCAGAGGTGTCCAACATTGGAAATTCAGAGAATCTGGAAGAGTATCCTGTTGTGGACCCCCAAGGAGTGAGAGGGGAGCAGAATAAAAGCCGGCAAGCATAAAGGGCCCTCAGCTTGGCAGGACCCAACATTAGACTCTCCGGAAATGATAGGAACACTGAACACGGGGCCGCAGAAGGGCAAAAGGAAGGTTCTAGGCTTCACATTTTTCTTGATCTATTTTTTGCCTATCAGCTCTATTTATCATTGGGCTGAATTCTCATTACCCAGATTACATGAGATATTATGAGGTTTGGGGGCGGCGGGATGGGCATAGGTGGGAAATACGCTCGAATTCTGATCTGCTGCTACGATCTCTCATCCGAGGAATCTGGAGGACGACCAGCAAAATAAAAAATAGGCTCCTCTTCCTCTCTCCCTGCCCCTCCCGGGGCTGAGTCCGTCTGCCCTCGGAAACCTCGGCGGGCGGCGCTGTCATTGATTGTTAGCGAGGCTCTGCCGGCGGCTTCAGACACTGCCCGGGGGCAGACCGCTGCCCCACCTCCCCACCCGCCGCAGCCCAGCCCTGCTTCCCCCGCACAATGAGGACTCTTCAGCTTCTCCTCCAGCTGTCTCGGGGCCACCCCTGGTGGGGTGGTGGTGGGCGATCAAGAGAAAGAGGTAGAAGGGCACGGTTAAAATCAGAGTTTTTTCGAACTTTGGGTTAAAATCCCAATTCTGCCATTAATCTGTGTGGCTTCGATTTGTGTTACTTGACCTCGCAGAACCTCGGTTTTCCTGTCTATAAAATGGTGATGATGGTCCCTATCTTACAGAATTGCTGAAAGTATTAAATAAAATTGAAGGATTATGTTGCGGACCAATACACGTTCACTGGTAGTGATGTTGTCAGCCTTAATAGCACGAGGAACTATTTTCTTCTGTTTTTAAAACACTCGTATCTTGGTGACATCTTCTACTTAGTTAAATTGTTCATTTATGCCTGGATGAATTAATTTACTAACCTTTCCTTCCCTCCCCCAAAGTTTTTGTTCTTCTAGGTTCAAGGCTTGGAAAAAAGAGGGTATCAGGTCCTTTTTGTTTTGAAGGATACTTGGGGCCTGAGGTGACCCTCAGGTGACCTTCTAATCTCGTCAGACAATCTAGCTGGGAAACCCGTGTGGCATGTGGGCGGCACAGAAACCATTTGTGATTTTTGGTTCAAGAGTATTTAAAGCCATGTGTTATACTTTGTAGGGTGTATACAGAAGTTATCCTAACATTTGTAGGTAAGATAGTAAAATACTCCTTTCTCAGGAAAAGAAATTCTGTTGATGTTATCTTTTTCTCTTAATTAAAAAAGTATTATTTATTTATTGAATATATTTTTTAAATTGGAGGATAATTGCCTTACAATATTGTGTTGGTATTTGCCATATATCAACATGAATCAGCCTTAAGTATATCTATGTCCCCTCCCTCTTGAAGCTCGCTCCCATCTCCTACCCCATCCCACTCCTCTAGGTAATTTTTTTTTAGCCTTGGGAACCCAGAAGAGGAAAGTGTGTGACCCTGGGAGAAAAGTGTGACCAACAATTCCTGATCCGAATCAGCAATACTCTGTGATCTGTGTGTTTGTCATTTGTAATACATTATGATTGCGGAGAGTTTAGAACAATGAGATGAAAGAAAAAAGGAATAAAGAGAGAGAAAGAAAAAAGGAATAAAGAGAGAGAAAGAAATGGAAGGGGGAAAGCAGTGTCTTGTATTTCAAGAAAACGTTATTATGGAAGAAAAAAATTTATTTTGCAAAAATAAGAAGGGGTTTTAGAGTTAAATGATGCCTGTTTACTAAGTGTCTGGATCATTTTTATATTCCTTTAAGAAGTTCCTTAATTCCTAGGCACTTCTCTGTATTTCTTCCTTCAAGGGTAAACATTGTCATTTTTCCAGTGACTATAGCAAGTCATCATTTCTTCTTCTAAAATGTGGGTTTAGAAAACAGCAATTGATAACAATTCTGCCAGAGAATCTTAGGACAAAACTGGAAAAAAAAAAAACTAAAATAATGATTATTTCTAGAAACTATTTAATTTAGGGGATTTTAATTACCAGTAATAGTCACAGTTAATTATCCTAGAACCCACTGTATTTACCCAAATCTCAAAATTAACTGTGTGTGCTGTTAGCTTGATTGATATGTTGCTGTTGTTTACCACAAATAATCCCTCAAATTGCAGGATCTGTTTAATTTTTCCCCAAAATTAGAATTTAGCTTTTGAACAAAACTTGTTTATAGTTACTTAAAATTCCATGTAAATATATAAACTCCAACTTACTCTTATTTCATTTCTCTGCCATTTTCATAGGCAATTTTTATATGAAAATCATGTCATCCTTAACAACCTAGACTTATTTGCTCATTTCCCTTTAATGATTCTGTGTTCCGAGTTTAAGAATGGATTGCTTACATTTCACTTACAAATCTCCCTTCTAATCACTGTTATTAATATCACAATTTTGTTGTAATATCTATAAAAGCACAAACTGTGTCTTCTTAAAGATGCATTTACCAACCCCTGAATTGCATACATTTCAATTACAACCCTCTCCCATAATTATTATTATTAATATCACAATTACCATTGTAATATCCATAAGACTGCAGAAGGTGTCCTGTCATGGGTGCCTTTACAAACAGCTTTTCCAGTTTCCTCTTAAGAAAAATGTGCCAGACTTTATCTAAATTCAACTTCCCCCTGTAATTTACATTAGACAACACACTCCATCAATAAAACCATCAAAATGATCTACTGCATTGTAGACAAAAGTTATTGTGTCAAGTTGACACTAATCAGTTAATTCCAGCAAACCTTCAGATAAACAAAAGCTTGTTGTCTATTACTGATGTGTGTGATGGGCTCCTTGTATGTCCTATGGTTCTGCCCATCTATAGAGATGTATCTGGCAGACACTTGCCCTGAGGCATCTATATGGAAACCGAGACAAGATCTATAGTTAATGATGTTGACCCTGACTCCCCCAACAGAGATTGAATTCAAGTCCTCATAATATCTCGACAGCTGATATGTATACTGTGCTAATAATATTAACAATTACTCTGCCACTGGGATTCCCCAGGCTGACTTTAAAAAGCAACTTTAAAGCTTCCTCCCTTATATGAACTGATTTCCCTGTTTATAACCCACCATTAGCATGGTCTCCCCTTAAGATAAGGATGGGTTTCTGAATAGAGAAAGGCTTTTATTAATAGGTGTCCTATATTTCTAAGAAATTCTGTGGGAGTTGACTTCTGGATAAACTGATGGTAGGAGTGATGGTTTCAGGAAGTGTTTTTAGTCACTATTTCCTTGGCAGGCTGGGCCGGTAGGGACTGGGGAGAGAGCCAGCTTCACATTGTTACTGTTGTTGACGTGGTTCAGAAAGCATTCCGAATCTCCTCTGCTGTGACCCTTCCTTTGGACATGAAAGGGCAGCATGCCAATCCCTGCTTGGAGTGGCCAGGGGGTTGAGGAGTCAGAAATCACCCTTAGGTCTCTTCAACTGGACGCTGAGACTTGGAGGAAAGTGAAGGAGCTGAACTAGACCTCTATTCCTGACCTGTTCTCTCCTTTCCTTCCTGCTTCCCTTTCTTCTGCAAAGACTGAGTTGGAAAGGCTACTGCTGGCTCACAGGCCGCAGAGAATCTGAGGATGAATTGTTGACAGGGGGCACTGTTAGAAATTAAATTCTGCCCTATTTTGTGTACCATTCTTGTGAGTCACATTTGTGAATAGTAGCGAGAGATTTAATGATCGCATATTTTTTATCTTATTTCCCTTCGGTCGATGGCAATTTTTTTCTGTTAATGTCAACTTAGAGCTCAAAGTAATTTAGTAATTGATTCTAAGCACAGCAGTTCGCCAATGGCAGCTCTCCATTTGTGGGGAATATCTTTGCTAATTTTATCCATCAGAATGAGATTACCATGCTAATCTCTCCTATCCTTATCTCTTGGTCATTTGGGACATGCTGATGCAAATAACTTATTAGACACGGGCCTTCGTCCATCCCCAGGATCAGGGGAAGATGAAAGGGAGCCAAGATAAGAATGTTATAATACCCTAACACACACACAGATGCTACGCATATCTAATACTAAAATGATAAGACTTTAAACTGGAAACTGGTGTAAAAACTAGTTTTAACAAATGAAAAATACAATGCATCACAATATATTAAATACATTGAAAGGAAAGAAAAAAAGAAAGAAGGCAGAACAAATACATCTGGAGATACATAATTGGAAACCTAAACATTCATTGGCTCAGGGAAACCTAGAAAGTCGTAAGTCAGGTGGAAGGAAGGGGGGGCGCCCTTAATGAGATTAAGTGGAGAAAACCAAAATGGCTGTGTTAACAAAAAGATTGAGGCTCTATCTACAGACACAATCCGTCTGACTGTTTTCAGTGAATGGTTACTGACTAAGTTAGTGATTGGTTGTTGGTCTGATTTAATTAAAATGCTCAAACCAGTGTGAGCGTGTGTGGTAAAAATAGCCTGAGACTAGTTTGGGTTACCCACACACAATAGGGTATTGTATCATACAATGGGCTGAAAGGGCTTCCAGAGACATTTCTAGTAAATGGACACATTCTAAAATGCTGTGCTTTATGAAATAGCAAAATACTTAGACGGAGTTCGGAAAAGATCTGTTTAAATAATTCAGGTAAAAGGGAATTTCAGGAAAGAAAAATTAGCTAATATAGTAGCTGGGCCAGGGTTTATGAAGGCAGAAAACCCCCCAGAGAGAGAAAAGATATTTAGCATTTAAGATGCCTGATGTGGGATCAAAAGAGGAGAATCTAGATATTAAGCAAATAAATAAATCCTGTCTTTATTTTCCTCAACAGAAGACAGGAGAAACTGACATTATGGTCATTTTTATCTTCAAAAAGCCAAAACCTTATTACCAAAATAACAAAAATATATCATGAAAATCTAAAACAAAACGATTTTCAAGTTCCAATCATTGGCCCAATTATTTCAATGTTTTGTTCTCTAATGCTGCTACACAACAATGTCAGTAGCCTAACAACAGGACAAAGCAACTCCAGTGGCCTCTTGGCTCTTACACACCCCTAACCATGATCCCTCCCAAACCAGGATATTCTCTTGACTTCCCTGTCAAAGAGGAAGTCTTCCCCTGACTAAAGAGGCACCGTTCTAAAACTTCAGGGTTATCTTTAACTCTTCGAAACTGTGGTGTTGTCTTAGGGTCTTTGCCCTGTTCTTCTCACAATGTAGTCAGTCGCCAAGTCATATAGACTCTAACTCTGAAAATAGTCTCACCATGTTTTCTATGTTTACTCCCAATTCCCTCAGTTGGGTCTTCAATTTTATTTAAGAGACAAAGCAAATGTTTTCATCTTGGTTACTTATAGCAGTGGATATAGTCCAGGAACTGAAACTGGGCCCCCTGCAGTGGAATCCTGGAGTCCCAACCACTGGATTGCCAGGGAATTCCTATTTAATGCAGTATTTTTTTTAAAAAAATAAAATTAATACCAAAGAAATCCAGGAGGAGCAAAATATCAAAATTTAAAATTAAGAACAGGATTCAACCCTGTACTTGCATAACCCTGTGTGCTGTGCTGTGCTTAGTTGCGTCCGACTCTTTATGACCCCGTGGACTGTTAGCCCTTCAGGCTCCTCTGTCCACAGGGATTCTCCAGGCAAGAATACTGGAGTGGGTTGCCATGCCCTTCTCCACAGGATCGTCTCATTCCAGGGATCAAACCCAGGTCTCCCACATTGTAGGTGTATTCTTTACCTATTGAGCCACTGGGGAAGCCAGCTAGCCAGTCCTAAATATAACCAGAAACAAATTCTGGCTCTGCTGCTCACAAGCTATAGCCTGCTTGGGTAAGTGACTTCATCCTTTGGCCTCTTACTTTCCTCCTCTGTAAATGAGGATTAAATACTGTTTACAGAAGATATCCTATTTTCTAGGCTTACCAATCCACTGCTGCAAAAATGCATAGTTCTGTGTTTCGTGTAATACATTTTCTGACTTAAGTCTAATAATAATCATGTTAGTGAGCTTCCCTGATAGCTCAGTTGGTAAAGAATCCGCCTGCAATGTAGGAGACCCTGGTTTGATTCCTGGGTCAGGAAGATCTGCTGGAGAAGGTATAGGCTACCCACTCCAGTACTCTTGGACTTCCCTTGTGGCTCAGCTGGAAAAGAATCCGCTTGCAATGCGGGAGACCTGGATTCGATCCCTGGGTTGGGAAGATCCCCTGGAGAAGGGAAAGGCTACCCACTCCAGTATTCTGGCCTGGAGAATTCCGCAGACTTTAAAGTCCATGGGGTCCCAAAAAGTGGGACGCAACTGAGCGACTTTCACTTTCACTTCAGGGAAATTTGATGCTGCTTCCTCCAATTGAATCTCCTTCCCCATCAACTTTGCAGTTGAAAACCGTAGCCCTGTAGCCAACTTTCAAAGCCAGCTTCTAAATGATCACTTGCACGAATACTTTCTAAGTCCTGCAACTGTGCAACCATAACAAAAACAAACTGGGAGCCTGTGATGGGGCAGTCATTCGGGATTCAGTGCTGAACGTGACAGAGATAAGGCCCATCTTCATGGAGCTGGAATCTAATGAAAATGGACAAATAAACTACCAAACAAAAAATAAATAATTTTAATAAATAAATGCACTAATCATTATAACTAATAAAATCAGTGATTATTTTAAATTAAATTAAAGCAATTAAATTAATTCTAATATACTTAAAAATAATTCCAGGCAGAGGAAATAATGATGCAAAGGTCCTGAGCCACAACCACTCTGTTTTTGTGTTGAAAGTGCTTGAACAACTGGAAGAAGGTTAATCCAAGCTGAAGGAGGATGGCAAGATTCAATTTTCTATAAACATTCAGGCAACTTTTCATGTTTATTTCCTATAACGATTATCTCTCCCCACTTTATGTTCTGGTCAACTGTACTCTCGTATGGTTCCAGTATGCGAGAGAGTTAACAGAGTGTGGATTTAACTAGATTGTCTGGTTTAAATCATGGCTCAATTGCTTATTAGCTGGAAGACCATGGACAAGTTTTAATCACTCTAAACATTGTTTTCCTAATTTGTAAAATGGGAGTGGTAGTCATAGGCTCCTTGTGAGGACTGCATTCATGGAAAGCATTTAGAACACGGGTACATAGCAAGTACCATGTAGGGGTTAGTTTCTGCGATTACCTTAACTAGCCTGTAAACCCCGTTAAGATTTCCTGCCTTTACATTATGCAGCAATGTTGCACACTGCTTTGCAAATATCTCAGAATATGTGTATTGAATGTAGACATAGAGGAAAAAATGTTAATATACTGATAATTTTTTATAAATACCAATGATGAAATGATTATAAATTGAGGCATAGATTCTTTATTTGGTATCTTCTTTGCTGTTCTTTGACTTCTTACTGACTGAAAGAAGCCATCAGTCCTTAAGGAGTACTCAGGCTGACACAGCATTTAAGAAGGGCCATTAGCAAATGTGCTAATGGTTGTGGAAAATTCTGAAAGAGATGGGAATACCAGACCACCTGACCTGTCTCTTGAGAAACCTATATGCAGGTCAGGAAACAACAGTTAGAACGGGACATGGAACAACAGACTGGTTCCAAACAGGAAAAGGAGTACGTCAAGGCTGTATATTGTCACCCTGCTTATTTAACTTCTGTGCAGAGTACATCATTAGAAATGCTGGGCTGGAAGAAGCACAAGCTGGAATCAAGATTGCTGAGAAATATCAATAACCTCAGATATGCAGATGACACCACCCTTATGGCAGAAAGTGAAGAGGAGCTAAAAAGCCTCTTGATGAAAGTGAAAGAGGAGAGTGAAAAAGTTGGCTTAAAGCTTACCATTCAGAAAATGAAGATCATGGCATCTGGTCCCATCACTTCATGGGAAATAGATGGGGAAATAGTGGAAACAGTGTCAGCCTTTATTTTTGGGGGCTCCAAAATCACTGCAGATGGTGATTGCAGCCATGAAATTAAAAGACGCTTACTCCTTGGAAGGGAAGCTATGACCATCCTAGATAACATATTGAAAAGCAGAGATATTACTTTGTCAACAAAGGTCCATCTAGTCAAGGCTATGGTTTTTCCAGTGGTCATGTATGGATGTGAGAGTTGGACTGTGAAGAAAGCTGAGCGCCAAAGAATTGATGCTTTTGCACTGTGGTGTTGGAGAAGACTCTTGAGAGTCCCTTGGACTGCAAGGAGATCCAACCAGTCTGTCCTAAAGGAGATCAGTCCTGGATGTTCATTGGAAGGACTCATGCTGAAGCTGAAACTCCAGTACTTTGGCCACCTCATGCGAAGAGTTGACTCATTGGAAAAGACCCTGATGCTGGGAGGGATTGGGGGCAGGAGGAGAAGGGGACGACAGAGGATGAGATGGCTGGAGCATCACCACCTTGATGGACATGGGTTTGAGTGAACTTAGGGAGTTGGTGATAGGGAGGCCTGGCATGCTGCAATTCATGGGGTTGCAAAGAGTTGGACACGACTGAGCGACTGAACTAACTAATTATTAGCATACCAGCTTCTAATATGCACCTGAAACCAACACTGCTCAACATTTACATCATTCTTTCTTTCTTCAACAGGGACTGGTTTAGAATTTAGGCTATGTCAAATGATGAGTTTTCAAAAATTCTATGTTCAATAACATTGCTGATGGATCTGGGCTGAGCTTTTTATATTCATTTCCTCTAGGAGGTTGTAGAAATTTCACACCATCAGGAGTGGTTTCTTCCTTGGCCAGGAGAGTTAATTGTTATAGAGCATTTCTTACCATGGCCATTAGTATAGGCATGTCGGTATATGTGATGCACTGTAGATTAAGTAGACTTGGTCAACTTCTCAGATAATTTGGAATCTTATAGAATATACCTTCAAGGGTTTTGAAATTCCTTTTATAAATAAAACTCCAATAATCCTCTAAAATTTATCCTGAAATGCTTATCCAAACTTGCTTTAAGGGTATTAACGACTCATCAGGGAGGGAGCTTGGTGGAGTGGATGGAGTACAGAGCAGGACTCAAACCCCAGTTCTGCTGTGTAATTGCTGTGTGATTTCAATCTGTGTTTGTAACGTCTTTAAGCTTCTCTTCCTTCATCAGTAAACATAAAATATTTCATATTATTAGTGTGAGGAACAAAGAATACACACACACACACCTTACACAGGGCATGATACATGAATTAGTTTCTTAGTTCTGCTGTAAAAATTTACCACAAACTTGGGGTCTTGAAACAACAGAAATTCCTTCTCTCACAGTTGTGGAGGTCAGAGGTTGGGAACCATTATCACTGGGTCAAAATCAAGGTGACAGCAGAGTTGCACTCTTTCTGGAGGCTTCAGAGGAGACTCAGTTCCTTGCCCTTTCCAGCTCCTGGCGACTCTTTCTGGCTGTGGCTGAATCTCCAGCTCCTGGCGACTGTTAGTGTTCTTTCTGGCTTGTGGCTGAATCACTCTCGTCTGTGCCTCCATGGCCATGTTGCCTTCTCTTCTGCCTATTTCCCCTGCCTCTCTCCTGCAGGAATCTCTGGGATTCAGACAGAGAGAGGAAACTGGTGGTTACCAGTAGGGACAAGGAAGGGGGAGGGGGGCGATGGAGGAGTCAGGGCTTAAGGGGCACAAATGATTAGGTATCAAGTAAGCTATATGGATGCGTTGGTGATGGACAGGGAGGCCTGGCGTGCTGCAATTCATGGGGTCGCAAAGAGTTGGACACGACTGAGCGACTGAACTGAACTGAACTGAACTGAAGCTATATGGATATATTGTACAACATGGAGAATATAGCAAATATTGTGCAATAACTATAAATGAAGTATAACCTCTAAAAATTGTGAATCACTATACTGTACTCTTGTAACATATATATTGTACACCAACAATACTTTAGTAAAAAAAAAAAAAGAATCCATGTGATTGCATTTAGGGCTCATCTGGATAATTCAGTCCAGTTTCCCCATCTCAGGACTCTTATCTTAATCATATCTTCAAAGATACATTTTCCATATAAATTGTTGCAGAGATTAAGATCTGATACCTTCAAAAGAAATGATTTTATTATTTTATCTTTAAAATAACTTTATTGGTACATAGTTTATTTATAATGTGTTAGTTTCAGGTGTACAGCAAAGTGAATCAGTTATATATACTCACGTGTGTTTGTGTGTGTGTGTGTGCATGTGCGCTCACTCATGTCTGACTCTTTGTGACCCCATGGACTGTGGCCAGGCTCCTCTGTATAGAATTTTAGGCAAGAATACTACAGTGGATTACCATTTCCTTGTCCACTGTTTTTCAGATTATTTTCCCATATAGCAAAAGCCATTTTTTTAGACTACTTTAGTACACAGTGTATATTTAATAAATTGCCTATTATCGTGCTAATTATTAATGAATCTTTAATTTTAAAAAATAAGAATTAGGAATCTGATAAAAATATATTAGTGGCATAATATTAAAAATATAGTTATAAATATATTTAGAATTTCTCTTTTTTTTAATCTCAAAAGGTGACCAATAGGTTCATTAAAATATTTTACTCTGCTTTGTGTAGTAAAATGTGACACAACTTAGTGACTAAACAACAACAACATAGTAAAGTGTAATAGTGAGGTACTAGGCTATTAAATGCCGCCTTCCAATATAACTTTGGCCATATTATATAGTCTTTCTGAGTCTCAGCTTCTTGTTTTGTTAACAAGGGACAACCACAGGCATAGAGTTGTCACAAGGATTAAATGAAGTAAGCCTGGGACAAAGGAAAGACTCTCCAAATGGTAGGTTTTATCGATTCCAAAAATAAATGTACAAGCAAAAGTCTGGCCCCATCTCTCACTTTTTCCCTGTGTCACTATGAAGATGTATTACAAGACGTAAATGTCCCCTGCCTGAGGAATCATTTCAGTTTGCATTTATATCGACCTCATTTTTAATCTCGGTTTGACCAAATTTCTCGCAGAGTTAAAGTCTCAGATCCTGTTTCGAATTTGCTTGAAGACTGCTGAGCTTTCAGGAGTGGAAGTGCAGCTTCCTCTTTATGTGAACTATTTCAGCTTCAAACCCGTAAGGGGCTGAGTATGCTCTCCGTTCTTATAGCAAAGTGGACATCAGTTGAATGCTGGACTCTGTAATTAACTTCTGCATCCACCTGATGATGAAATAATCAGCCAATTCAAAATCAGATTGCAAAGTATTGCAACAAGAAGTCTTGGGGATCATGTGTGTGTAGATGTTCTAAGTTTCCCATTGTTAGAAGTCTTCCTGAACCAATTTATGTCTTACAAAGGAGAACTATCAGAAATGGCTGGTCCAGGGCGTGCAGCTTGTCGGGGGTACCCTTGTTGGGGGTACTTTAAGAATGGGGCATTTTCTATTCTCCAGGGAGCTGCCTCTAATACTTCCTTTTTTTTTTTTTTGTCCTTATATCATCTTTCTTTGTCAGCTCTTGGCTGTGAGCCAGATGGGCCTATGGCCTCAGCAGCCAGGTGATGGGAAAATGAATTCTCCCTACGCTGTGTCATCATATACCCAATATACAAAAGAGGGAAAGTGGGAACAAAGCAGGGTTTGAGCAGTTAATTATATAGACATCTCTTGGGTTTAGTAATATTGTTTGTACAGAGCATTCCATGTGGTATGACTACATGGAATGCTCTGTACAAACAATATTTTTTTCTCCTTTTGCAAAATACTATTATTGGGTTGAATTTTTGTTCAATATTGACCCAGTACATATAAAAGGACTCCTAAAGACATCCAAGAGGGAATAAATCTTCAAATAGCAGTCTAAAGAGAATGGAATGGACTGTTTTTATCATGCCATACTAGTGATAAAATTTCAGAAATTCTTAGAGTGAGATTTTGGAGAATATTACAACAATAAAATGTAGCAATAAGTAATCCACAATATTATGTGTACAAACATGTTTGTGCATACATTTAATTTAATCTATAAGATTTCATTCTATTTATGATTTTACCTACTAACATCCTCTGAGAAAGGGCTTAAAATCAAAACAACAATAACAAATAGCTACTATTTATTAAGCACCTATCATATGCTAAGGCCTTGATTTTGTTTACTCTCACAGGAATCTATGAGGCTATTTCTTTTTCTTAAATAAAATTTTAGCTCCTTTTTGCAGGTGAAGAAACTGAGGCTTTGAGAGATGAAGCAATGTACTAAAAGTCCTGGTGGAACTAGAGTTTGAACCTGAGTTTGGCTTTAAAACCCATGTTCTTGACACTGCACAGGGCACTATCCCCTGTGGCCCACCCCCCATAACCAGTGTTCTTGACTCTCTCTGTTAGCCATACTTGAGTCATTCATTGTTCATTGATGTAGGTGTTAAACATTTTTTTTAAGTTTATCTATTTATTTGCTTATTTGTTTATTATAGGCTGTGCTGGGTCTTCGTTGCTTCACTTGGACTTTTTCTAGTTGTGAAGCGAGGGCTTCTCCTTGCAGTGGTTTCTCTTGTGGTGGAGCATGGGCTCCAGGCATGCGGGCTCAGTAGTTGTGGCACGTGGGCTTAGTTGCTCCTCGGCATGTGGGATCTTCCTGGGCCAGGGGTCGAGCTCATGTCCTCTGCGTTGGCAGGCGGATTCTTAACCACTGGACCACCAGGGACGTCCCCAGGCACTTCTAATCTACATTCTTCAAAGTGTGTAGTGAAAACACAGCACGAGTCTCATGACGTCACGACCAAGCTTTCTATCGGAAGACACGTGGTCAAGGGCCCGGGTCAGAAGAGCAGTTCTGTTTCCTTGCACACAGGGCACTTAAGGCCTTTTCTGCTTCTGACTGGCCAGACCACATCTGCTATCATCAACTTGCCACCCTGCATAGTTCTTTCATTAAGTCTTAAAGAGCTGAGAAATCAGGGGAATTACTGATAAATATAGAAGAGGGCAGGAGGACATTTTTATTGTTATTTTAAAATGCTTTATTGAGTTCATACCAACAGAGGAATATTTTATTTATGAATTTAATATAAATGTCATGAAATATATGCAAAAATACATGAAACCTATGAACAAAACACTAACACTACTCAAGTTTAATTTTACCAATATCCCGTGGGTTCCATGGGAAGAATTTCAGAATAACATAATTATTTTCCGCTCAATGCAAAAAAATATTGACTGAGCTTTGACTATGTGCTAGCACTGAATCTACAAGCGTTCAGGAGGCTGATGCTTGCCCTCTTCTTTCTCTGAACACAAGATATGGTCCTTACTAACCTTTCTAATATGGATTGAAATGTAGTTCTATATTTTAATAACTTTCCAACCCAAAGTTAAGTGAAAGAGCTTTCTCAGTAACCTTGTGTACTAGATTTTATTTTAGAAGGAGAACTCGAGGGTGTAAAGACATTCCTAATGAACATGGCACTAGTTCTTGATGGGTTAAGACTTAGCCTCAGAATCCTTCTCAACACAGCAGTCCAAGTCGTCACTATTGAACTGGGCATGTGAGCTGCCACTCCTCTTCTAAGATTTTTCACTACACATGTGAAATGCCATCCATTTTGTGTTGTTACTACTGAACCTTTTCTAACATTCAACATTCATTCCATAAAGATTTATTGAGGAATATAATAGCTAATATAATAGTTAATGTTATGGAGCTCTTGCAGTGTGCCAGGCACTGGGCCAGGTGCTCTCCTTGCATTATTATTTAATTCTCATAAAAACTCAATGAGGTAGAAGTAGATGTTATTATCCACTGTAGCAGACAGTTATAGATTAGTTGTGTTTTACTTTTAGTCTTGCCTGTACTTACCGTCCCTTCATCTACAAGCAGCAACTCAATTTTTCTTCTTAGAACCGTCTAAGAACTATCTCCATCTGTGTAGTCAGGTGAGATTGATCCCACCCCCAACTCCAGCAATAGGCTTATGACCCAAGCCTTGCTAAAGAATACAAGCATCTTCCTGGCCACAGCAATTGGTTTAAAGATGGGCTTGGACTCAAGCTGGGCAAATCAAAGGCAATAACAGCCACTCTGGGACCATACATTGTAAGGGCTGATGCTGAAGCTGAAACTCAATACTTTGGCCACCTGATGCAAAGAGCTGACTCATTGGAAAAGACCCTGATGGTGGGGAAGATTGAAGGTGGGAGGAGAAGGGGATAACAGGAGATGAGATGGTTGGGTGGCATCACCGATGCGATGGACATGAGTTTGAGTTGACTCCAGGGGTTGGTGATGGATAGGGAGGCCTGGTGTGCTGGTGCTGCAGTCCATGGGGTCACAAAGAGTTGGAAACAACTGAGAGACTGAATTGAACTGAACTGGGACTTCGGCTGGGACTCTTGGCAAAGAGGCATTTTCTCTACTGGATTTGTTAAAGCTGTTTCAATGGAAACTGGGAGCTATTGTGGCCATCTTGCCCTTTCCATGAGGATCTTGGCTGAGAATATGGCCAACACAGAGGAAAGCAGTACTCAGATGTGGAGAAAAAGTCCCTACGCCAGAATTTGAGAACCTCAGTTGGCCACATTTGAAACAAGCCCTTCAGTTTTCTGCTCGGGCAGTTATGCTGTTATGGTTGCTAATAAATCCAGTGTGTGCACGTGTCCGTGTTTAATAAGCCAGCTTGATTTCTGTTTTCTGGTTCTTACAATCAAAAGACTAACACCATCTCATTTTATACATGAAAATTCTTAAACTTATTGAAGCTAAACAATTTGTTCATGGTTACATAACTAGTTAGTGATGAAGCAGACTTGGGGTAAACTGGCATGCTCTTCTATTCATTCCGGCACTAACATTGAAATCTCTCTTAGTACTCAAGACCAAAGAATAAGGCATCAAAGTGTACTGCTGGTATTGAA
Organism: Budorcas taxicolor; assembly: GCF_023091745.1. NCBI lineage: Eukaryota > Metazoa > Chordata > Mammalia > Artiodactyla > Bovidae > Budorcas > Budorcas taxicolor. Next base: position 61,109,279 of record NC_068915.1, on the reverse strand, counting down.
CATGATAGCTGATGCTGGATTTGAGGACTTATTTCTGGACAGGGCTCAGATGGTAAAGAATCTGCATCCAATGCAGGAGACACACATTTGATCCAGGGGTCACAAAGATCCCTTGGAGGAGGGAATGGCTATCCACTCCAGTATTCTTGCCTGGAGAATTCTATGGACAGAGGAGCCTAGTGGGCTATAGTCCCTTGGGTTGCAAAGGGTCAGACACGACTAAGTGACTAACACTGTCACTTTCCAGACAGTAAAGGTTTAGCTGCAACTTTCAAAATTGACCATAGTGAGTGGGAATGGGGGCTGGAAAGAGATGATCCCTGAATATCCAGGGTTTAGACAAAGATCTCTGTCATGCTAAAGGAGAGAAGGTACGTACTTCCATCTTTGATGGTGGAAAAACTCTGAAAACAGAGGCACTTTGCCTTTTTTGTGGCTTTTGGGCCAGAGCTTAATTTATAGACTATCAAAGGAATTATTCTGTAGGTTTCAGAGCCTGTGGAGAGCCCTCCAAAAGATTATTTTCTTATTTTGAGAGTTCTTGATAACCCAGGAACTATGATTTTAGAAAATCTCATAAAACCATATTTCAAGGACATCATCTGACATGTTGTCATCTGACTTCTTCTCATAAATAATTTAATCTTAAGGGTAAAAAAATATTCTTCAATACTACATAAATCATTGATCATCCTAGTAATTGTCCAGGTAAGTATTAGCTAACTTATATAGTTTATTCACAAGTGGGTGATCTTAGTCGTTCTGACTCTTTACAACCCTATGGACTATAGCTCACCAGTCACCTCTGTCCATGGAATTTTCCAGGCAAAAATAGTGGAGTGGGTCACCATTTCTTACTCCAGGAGTCTTCCCAACCCGGGGATCAAACCCTTGTCTCTTGCGTCTCCTTCATTGACAGGCAGATTTTTACCACTGCACCACCTGGGAAGACCCCTTAACAGGTCTATTCAGTTCAGTTCAGTCGCTCAGTCATGTCCAACTCTTTGCAACCCCATGGACTGCAGCACACCGGCCTCCCCGTCCATCACCAACTCCCAGAGTTTACTCAAACTCATGTCCATTGAGTTGGTGATGCCATCCAACATTCTCCTCCTGATTTCAGTCTTTCCCAGCATCAGTTCTTCACATCAGGTGGCCAAAGTATTGGAGTTTCAGCTTCAACATCAGTTCTTCCAATGAATATTCAGGACTGATTTCCTTTAGATGGACTGGTTGGATCTCCTTGCAGTCCAAGGGACTCTCAAGAGGCTTCTCCAACACCACAGTGCAAAAGCATCAATTCTTTGGTGCTCAGCTTTCTTTATAGTCCAACTCTCACATCCATACATGACCACTGGAAAAACCATAGCTTTGACTAGATGGACCTTTGTTGACAAAGTAATGTCTCTGCTTTTTAATATGCTGTCTAGGCTGGTCATAACTTTCCTTCCAAGGAGTAAGTGTCTTTTAATTTCATGGTTGCAATCACCATCTGCAGGCCCCCCAAAATAAAGTCTGCCACTGTTTCTACTGTTTCCCAATCTATTTCCCATGAAGTGATGGGACCAGATGCCATGATCTTTGTCTTCTGAATGTTGAGCTTTAAGCCAACTTTTTCACTCTCCTCTTTCACTTTCATCAAGAGGCCCCTTAGTCCTTCTCTTTCTGCCATAAGGGTGGTGTCATCTGCATATCTGAGGTTATTGATATTTTCCCCAGCAATCTTGATTCCAGCTTGTGTTTCATCCAGCCCAGCATTTCTCATGATGTACTCTGCATATAAGTTAAATAAGCAGGGTAGCAATATACAGCCTTGACGTACTCCTTTTCCTATTTGGAACCAGTCTGTTGTTCCATGTCCAGTGCTAACTGTTGCTTCTTGATCTGCATTACAGATTCCCATCTCTTTCAGAATTTTCCACAGTTTGTGGTGATCCACACATCAAAGGCTTTGGCATAGTCAATAAAGCAGAAGTAGATGTTTTTCTGGAACTCTCTTGCTTTTTCTATGATCCAACAGATGTTGGCAATTTGATCTCTGGTTTCTCTGCCTTTTCTAAATCCAGCTTGAACATCTGAAAGTTCATGGTTTAGGTACTGTTGAAGCCTGGCTTGGAGAATTTTGAGCATTACTTTACTAGCGTGTGAGATGAGTGCAATTGTGCAGTAGTTTAATGGCACCTCACTCCAGTACTCTTGCCTGGAAAATCCCATGGATGGAGGACCCTGGTAGGCTGCAGTCTATGGGGTCACTAAGTCGGACATGACTGAGTGACTTCACTTTCACCTTTCACTTTCATGCATTGGAGAAGGAAATGGCAACCCACTCCAGTGTTCTTGCCTGGAGAATTCCAGGGACCGGGGAGCCTGGTGGGCTGCCGTCTATGGGGTTGCACAGTCGGACACAACTGAAGTGACTTAGCAATAGTTGAGCATTCTTTGGCATTGCCTTTCTTTGGGATTGGAGTGAAAATAGACTTTTTCCAGTCCTGTGGCCACTGCTGAGTTTTCCAATTTTGCTGGCATATTGAGTGCAGCACTTTCACAGCATCATCTGTTAGGATTTGAAATAGCTCAACTGGAATTCCATCACTTCCACTACTTTTGTTGGTAGTGATGCTTCTTAAGGTCCACTTGACTTCGCATTCCAGAATGTCTGGCTCTAGGTGAGTGATCACACCATGGTGATTTTCTGGGTCATGATTTTTGTACAGTTCTTCTCTGTATTCTTGCCACCTCTTCTTAATATCATCTGCTTCTGTTGGGTCCATACCATTTCTGTCCTTTATTGTGCCCATCTTTGCATGAAATGTTCCCTTGGTATCTCCAATTTTCTTGAAGAGATCTCTAGTCTTTCCCATTCTATTGTTTTCCTCTATTTCTTTGCACTGATCACTGAGGAAGGCTTTCTTATCTCTCCTTGCTATTTTTTGGAACTCTGCATTCAAACAGGTACATCTTTCCTTTCCTCCTTTGCTTTTCGCTTCTCTTCTTTTCACAGCTATTTGTAAGGCCTCCTCAGATAGCCATTTTGCTTTTTTGCATTTCTTTTTCTTGGGGATGGTCTTGATACCTGTCTCCTGTACGATGTCATGAACCTCCGTCCATAGGTCATGAGGCACTCTGTCTATCAGATCTAGTCCCTTAAATCTATTTCTCACTTCCAATATTGTATAATTGTAAGGGATTTGATTTAGGTCATACCTGAATGGTCTAGTGGTTCTCCCTACTTTCTTCAATTTAAGTCTGAATTTGGCAATAAGGAGTTCATAATCTGAGCCACAGTCCACTTCCAGTCTTGTTTTTGCTGACTGTATAGAGCTTCTCCATCTTTGGCTGCAAATATAATCAATCTGATTTTGGTGTTGGCCATCTGGTGATGTCCATGTGTAGAGTCTTCTCTTGTGTTGTTGGAAGAGGGTGTTTGCTATAATCAGTGTGTTCTCTTGGAAAAACTCCATTAGTCTTTGCCCTGCTTCATTCTGTACTCCAAGGCCAAATTTGCCTGTTACTCCAGGTGTTTCTTGACTTCCTACTTTTGCATTCCAGTCCCCTATAATGGAAAGGATATCTTTTTGGGGTGTTAGTTCTAGAATGTCTTGTAGGTCTTCATAGAACCATTCAACTTCAGCTTCTTCAGCATTACTGGTCAGGGCATAGACATGGATTACCATGATACTGAATGGTTTTCCTTGGAAATGAGCAGAGATCATTCTGTCATTTTTGAAACTGCATCCAAGTACTGCATTTCAGACTCTTTTGTTGACTATGATGGCTACTCCTTTTCTTCTAAGGGATTCTTGCCCACAGTAGTAGATATAATGGTCATCTGAGTTAAATTCACCCATTCCAGTCCATTTTAGTTCGCTGATTTCCTAGAATGTCGATGTTCATCCTTGCCATCTCTTGTTTGACCACTTTCTATTTGCCTTGATTCATGGACCTAGCATTCCAGGTTCCTATGCAATATTGCTCTTTACAGCATACAGACCTTGCTTCTATCACCAGTCACATCCACAACTGGGTGTTGTTTTTGGTTTGGCTCTGTCTCTTCTTTCTTTCTGGAGTTATTTCTCCACTGATCTCCAGTAGCATACTGGGCACCTACTGACCTGGGGAGCTCATCTTTTAGTGTCCTGTCTTTTTGCCTTTTCATACTGTTCATGGGGTTCTCAAAGCAAGAATACTGAAGTGGTTTGCCATTCCCTTCTCCAGTGGACCAGATTTTGTCAGAACTTTCCACCATGACCCATCCGTCTTGGGTGGCCCTACATAGCATGGCTCATAGTTTCACTGGGTTAGACAAGGCTGTGGTCCATGTGATTAGATTGGTTAGTTTTCTGTGATTGTGGTTTTCAGTCTGTCTGCCCTCTGATGGAGAAGGATTCAGTCTATACAACTTTTCAAATCCCCGAACTTTTAAATGCATCAAAACGTATTTGACTTCTACTGGAACTAGGTGGAAAATGCTCAATTAATCATTTATTACAACTTGGTTGCTATCAATATATAAAAATAAAATCCTTTAACCCACCCCTCAAATAACTCAGATCAATTCAATACATACAGACTCAGTAGGTCTTACATGTAGAATATATTCATTGCCTCATTTATAGAAATAAGAAGATCCATTAAATATTTTCCTTTGAACAAACTTGTACAGTATCTTGATCTTTTTGAATGTTTTCTGAAATAACTTGAATTAACTGACATTTTCTTTTCTAGACTAGGATATCTGAAAATAGTATATAAAGGAGGTGGGTAGAAGTAATCCAATGTAGAACATATTTTTTGACGTTATTTCTGCTGAGACTTGATCAGATGATAAAGCATGCCTGGAGGCAGAGGGGTGGGTTTGATGCCTTCTTGGAGTCCTTGGCAACTGAGTATGTCTAGGATTATGATTATGTTTATTTATTAACATTTATACTGGGCCATTTTAGTTGATTAGCACAATGCAATTACTAAAAATCTTCAGCTAAAAGTTCTGGGAAATGTCTACATTGCTAGGAAAGTCTAGATATGATATCATTTCTGATTTTCAATAATTTAATTAAATAAACAAGCATATTACCTCCATGTTACAGCAGTCTCTCAGGATAGTTTCCAACATGATAAAGAACTCAGTCTAATTGCTTAATATGAGGGCAATGAGAGTTACTAATCTTAAATTCTTTGCTAATTACTCATAGAACCCTTCTCTGTCCATAAAACAAGAAACAGTCTTAAAAGAGAAGAAGCTGTGGATGACCCAAACATGATTGTATACTTGCTCTCCTCTTGTCTCTGAAGGATCTAGTCTTGTGGCCACAGCTTCTCCCTATCCAGGGCCAGACTCAATGGAGGCTGAGAGGGCAGAGTCCTGTGGAGTGGACTAGAACAGGGGGCCCTTAACCAAAGACCTCTATGTTTTTGAAATGCTGCCACTAGAGATTGATTCTTCGGAGGAAGACTTCATTCCTTGTTAAAATACAAATTATTCTAAAAATCTGAACCTGTTAAGAGTTATCAGCTACAAGTAAATGAACACGGGGATTAATTTTCTACATCATTTCCTTAGAGCAGTTGTTTCCTCAACATTCATTTGGTGTGTGTTGGGGTGGGTCTGTGAGGTCAAAACTATTCCCATAGAAATACTAATACATGGTCTACCTCAGGCAGGCTCATTTTCTCTCAAGTATGCAGCGAACTTTTCTAGAGGTTACATAACATGTGATATTGCAACATCTCAGTGCCGAAGCAAATATGAGAACCTAGGTTGTCTTCTATAAAGCTAGGTATTAAAAAATTTTGCAAAAATGTCAAACAATGCCACTCTTTCAATAATTTTTTTTTGTTTTGAGAAATATTTCATCAGAAGTATTTTGCTTGTGTTAATATTTAGTAGATTTTTTAAAATGTTTTTCATTGTGGTAAAAGTCAGATAATATAAAACATACTATTTTAACCATACTATTTAATAGTTCAGTGGGCTTCCCAGGTGGCCCTACTAGTAAAGAACCCACCTGCCAATGCAGGAGACATAAGAGATGTGGGTTCGATCCTCGGGTTGGGAAGATCCCCTGGAGGAGGGCATGGCAGCCCACTCCAGTTTTCTTGCCTGGAGAATCCCATGGACAGAGGAGCCTGGCAGTCAACAGGGTCAAAGAGTCAGCATGACTAAAGCAATTTAACACACACACCCAATAGTTCAATGGCACTAAGTACATTCACATTGTGGAGCAACCCTTAACCATCGTCCACCTCCTAAAATTTTCACCTTCCTAAACTGAAAGTCTGTCCCCATTAAACACTAACTCCCCATTCCCCCTCCTCATCTGCACCTTCCCAGCCCCTTGCATCTACCAATGTATTTTCTGACTCTGTGAATTCGACTATTATTGGTATGTCATATAAGTAGAATCAAATAGTATTTGTCTGCACCTAATGTATATTGAAATGCACTTTTAAGGTTAATAAATTAGGCTTTTATTATTTTTGCATAAAATAATACATAAATATTTTGCAATTTCTCAGCTTTCATCTCCAATGTGACAAATATCAATAGGTATAACCCACATACACAAAAGTTCTTTGGGACTCTCAATGATTTTGAAGAGTGTAAAGAGTATGTCAACGATATCTCAATAAAGCTGGAAGAAAAATAAATTAAATAAGTGGTCATTAAAAACTGGGTAAAGGTGTGCTGGGACCACAAAGGTTAGCTGTTGACAGTGTCAAAGTGGAAGAGGACCTTAGAAAGTATTAGGTTCTTTCACTCCATTTACACATTGAAAATTGACTCCCAAAGAATTAGGATGACTTTTAAGATATTCCGGTTACCTACTGCTGTGCTATACACCATGCCAAAGCTTAGTGTCTGAAAATATAATAATCATTCCTTTTTTCTAGCATATGAAATTTGGACTGGACTTGGAGGGATGGCATCTCTGCCCCACCTGATGTCTGAGGCTTCAGCTGGGGTGGTTCCAGCATCAGATGGCTGCAGCAACTGGGCTTGCTGGACATATTTCTCTCTCTCTCTCTACCTGGCCTTCCCTAGTGACAACCGGGGCTTCCTCACAGAGTGAGCATTCCAAGAGCTGGGTAACAACAGCAAGGCTTCCTGTGACCTAGCCTCAGGAGCCCCACAGCTCCCATCACATTCTATCAGTTAAGCAAGCCACTGAGACCAGCCCAAGTTCAAGGGGAGAGGAGTTGGATTCCCTCTCTCAGTGGGGGAACATCAAAGACTTTTTGGTCATCTTTAACCGACCACACCTGAGGCCCTGGGATTAGCATGAGAAGAACTAAGCCTAGAATCCATCTCTCTTGAGTCTTTGTGCCATATGGTGACATCTCCAGTGGTACCCTGGAGGATGAAATGATAAGACCAAAGTGTGGGGGCACCCTGTGAATGAAGAGCGTTTCAGGGTGGAGTCTAATCAGCCATGTCAGTTAGCACGTGCAGCTGGGAGCCTGAAAGGGAAGCTGCTAAGGATAATGGGGCTCATGGATTCTCTGATATAGAAGAGAACTCAATTCCTTCTTAAGATGACTGGTTTTCCTCAATGACTTCCCTGCTAATTATCTCTGTCTTTAAAATGGTAGGTTTGATTTGAGGGGCAGCCTATTCTGCCTCTGAGAACTTTATTGTAACGTTTTTCACAGAGCCTACATCTGTTTCCCTCTGACTTCTGCCCAATGGTTCCAGTTGTATACTTTTATTGCTTTAGGGTAATAGCGCGAAAAGCTTCTACATGCAGCTCTATGCCTTGCCTATTATAGCACTTGTAGACCCTGTGAATTCCTTGAGTTCAGGTTTCTGACACTTCATTATAATTTTTAAAATTCCTCTATCAATTGAGATACTCTGGTATAAGCTCCCCCAGTTGGCCAATGGCTCTGTCTAAGTATTCTCCAATAGGAAGCTGGGTAGCCCACTGTTGACACAACATATACTGTGTACCCTGCTGTGCACACGCTAATGATATGTGAGGCAGATCCAAATCCTTACACTTTTTCCATGTATGACCTACTAACCATGCTTCTTCTAGGAGGTTGTGTGCTTGTGTGTGTCTGTGTGTGCCTGTTTTTTTGTGTGTGTTTTTTACTCAGCTGTGGAAATTTACATTCACCACCAGAAATTTTATCTCAATAGATTCAACCTGACGATATCTTTTTGAATCTAGACTCAATCACTAAGACTACTCATTATCTCCTATAGCTCCCTATAACCTGCAGATCTGTTATGTATTTTTTCTATTACTTTTATTTAAATCATTGATAAAACATGTTGAACTAGACTGAGCCCTATGTCACTCCATTAGAGACCATCCTCGATGCTGATGTTAATCCACTGATCAGCATCCTTTGGGTTCATTTATTCACCTAACTGCTGTTACTTTATCTCTTCCTCCTATCAGTTAGTCTGTATTTCTCCATCTTGTCCACAATGATATCACGAGAGGCCTGGATACATGCCCTGCTGAAGTCCACACACATGTCGAATGCAGTTGGCTTCTGCCTCCATCCACTATCCCTGTCAGAGGAGATGAAGCAAATCTGACTCTTCTTCAAACACGCCATGCACTTTGATGATTGCAGGGCTTTGCTCCTGTTCTTTTCTCTGTCCAAATCTTCCATTCCACCTCAGCTGCCTGCCTATTCCCATTGCTCAGATATCACCTCCTCACTGTAGCTCTATTCCTTAACTCCAAGTGTAATTATTTCCCCAAAGCTCTTTATACACAGCATCACGCCCCAGTTGTTTGTTTAGGACTATTCTCCCCTCTCTCATCTAGAATGTGCGTGTGTACGTGCTAAGTCACTTCAATCGTGTCTCTTTGTGACCGCATGGACTGTAGCCCTCCAGGCTCCTCTGTCCATGGGATTCTCCAGGCAAGAATACTGGAGTGGGTTGTCATGCCCTCAAGGGGATCTTCCCAACCCAGGGATCAAATCCTTGTCCCTCGTCTGTTTCCTGCATTGTCAGGCAGGGTTCTTTACCGCTAGCGCCACCTGGGAAATGAGCTATGTCTTATTTGATAAATGGTGACGACTTTAATTTTACTAGACCCTGGTGTCTAGTGATTCTCACTTCCTTTCCAAAATACTCATAAATCACTCATGCCAAAATCCAATCTAAGACTCTCAATACCAACTCCAATTCTCTAAATACCAATTCCCGCTAAAAAGAACCATGGGTCCTTGGAAAAATAGTTGATTCCAGGTCTAGGTAAAAAGTATAAAAGAGGAGCCTGGGCTATCTTGTTGTACCAGCTACATGGACAATTAGGGTCCTAATCAGAAGAACTGAGAAGCCAAATGGAAGAGGCTTTCATTGGTCTCATTTTGGATAATTTGAGCATAAATAAGAATAAATACTGCAATAAAAGAAAATACACAAAATATATTTACCCATGAGTTCATAATGCTTCAAAATAAAACAAACCCAAAAAACAAAACACAAAAATCCACTGATGGTCTCTGAAGGACACCACGGAACAAACTCACTCTTCTGAAAACTAGTAAATAAAGAGAAAGAACTCAGCATTTTCCTTAACTTGTCACATCTCACCATACCTTAGATACCTAATAATTGATAGAAGTCTTTTTTCTCTTTACAGAAATATTCTAGCTAAAAAACTAACAAAAGTGATATAATTAGAATATTATCATTTGAAACCCCTAAATGAATACAATCTTGTAATCTAGGCAATGCTAATCAGAGTCTCCTAAAATCATTAGGTAAAAAGCTCATGCAGAACTTTTTAATGGATGGTTCCAGCCAATAATACCTCAACCCCGCAGATCATATCTGACTTTGTAAGGAGAGAGACAGGCGGTGGTGCAACAGGAAGTACACAGACCACCTGTGATAGATCCTTGCTGGAAATAGAGCCTGAACCTGATGAAGCCTCGAAATTCAACTCCCACTTTACAGAAATAAAAAGGGTTAGGATTAAACAACATCACAGGGAGGCTATCAGCCAAATCCAGAATATGGGTACTCAGTTCAGTTCAGTTCAATCGCCCAGTCGTGTTCGACTCTTTGCGACCCCATGAAAGGCAGCACACCAGGCCTCCCTGTCCATCACCAACTCCCGGAGTTCACTCAGACTCACATCCATCGAGTCAGTGATGCCATCCAGCCATCTCTTCTACAGTACATATGATCCATTTTCCTCTAAAATAAACTGTAAGGAGGAAAAAAAAGATCGGGAGGTGGGGATAGACCTGTAGAGCAGAAGAGACTTTGGAGACATGAAAACCAAATGCAAAGGGCAGAAATTGTTTGGATTCTGAGTCAAACAAAACAACCTAAAAATTACTTTTTGTGAGACAATCAGGGAAAATGGAACACCAGTTATTTGAAGATATTAAGAAATTACAGTTGATATTTTGGTAGTGTGGTTATGTATTTTTAGAGGGAAAAGTTCTTATCTTTTAGGGATAATATTGAAATATTTAGGGAGGAAATTATATGATGTCTTGGGTTGCCTCAAAACCACCTAGTCAGGAAGTCAGGGTGACCAGAATGGTGGGGTTGGGTGTAGGCTGGGGATGGAAAAACAAGGTTGTCCATGAGTGGGTACTTGTGTCTGGATGAAAGGTTCATGGTGCTTGATTTTTCTATTTTTAAAAATTTTGGCCTCACCCCATGGCATGTGGGACCTTACTTCCTGACCAGGAATTGAATTTGTGCCCCCTGCTTTGGAAGGCAGAGTCTTAACCCCTGGACCACAGGGGAAATTCCCTATGATGGTTTCTTTACATTGTTCTCTTTCCTTCACACGTGGGGAATTTTCATAATACTGTTAAAATCCAACCTAGAATTTTGCCTGAAATGGTTGTTGAGTTCACCAGTCTGTTATTTTCAGAACCTGCATTCCTTTTTTTGGTTAATATTTACGGGTTTGCCAGAAGAGCAATCTTTTCATTCCTCTTTCATCCTTCATGATTCCATGGAAACCACCAACCACCCTTTGGTGATGCCCTCAGGACAGAGACCTTGCAGAATTCATTAAAGTGGACAAGACCCCTCACAGTCACTCAAACCACATGGGGCTCTGGTCCCAGTCACTTAACGTTCATGCTAATCCTTTCTGTTCTGAAGCACATTCTCTTTGACAGAAAACATACAAATAAAAGTGGAGTTTTATTCAATTTTCTTTATAGTTTCTCAACATTAAAATCAGAGAAGGCAATGGCACCCCACTCCAGTACTCTTGGCTGGAAAATCCCACGGATGGGAGAAGCCTGGAAGGCTGCAGTCCATGGGGTCGCCGAGGGACGCGACTGAGCGACTTCACTTTCACTTTTCACTTTCATGCACTGGAGACGGAAATGGCAACCCACTCCAGTGTTCTTGCCTAGAGAACCCCAGGGACAGCGGAGCCTGGTGGGCTGCCGTCTATGGGGTTGCACAGAGTTGGACACGACTGAAGTGACTTAGCAGCAGCAGTAGCAGCAGCGTTAAAATAAACCTAAGGGCTTCCCTGGTGGCTCAGAGGTCAAGAATCCACCTACCAATGCAGAAGACACTGGTTCGATCGCTGATCGGGGAAGATCCCACATGCCCGTGCACCACAGCTATTGAACCTGTACTCTAGAGCCCAGGAGCAACAACTCCTGAAGCCCATGTACCCGAGAGCCTGTGCTCCACAGCAAGAGAAGCCACTGCAATAAGAAGTCCAAACACAGCAACTAAGAGTAACTCCCACTGGCGGTAACCAGAGAAAAGCCCATGAAGCAGTGAAGATGCAGCATAGCTATAAATACATAATAAACAGTAAAAAAAAAAAAAAAAAAAAAAAAAAAACCTCATTCCCAAGTAGTGAATTTACCCTTTAAAAAAAAAATCATCTAGTTCTTTGTCATCATTAGATTTTTATTTTTTTAAATAAAGCTGGACTTTGGCATTTTGACTCTACTCTTACAGGTCCCTATTATCCTTAAAAATGACCTCTCCCTGCTTGCCTTCTTTTGAGCAGAAAATAGCACAGTAAGGAAAGGGTAGGCAAAACTTTTTTCCCCTGGGACCGCACAGCGCTGGTAAGGATTGGAAAGCAGATACTAACATATTCTGCCCTGAAAATATAAACCAATACTACCTTCCTGGAAGACTCTTTTGCAATATGTGTTGAAGGCTTTCTAAATAATCTGTATTTTTTGATCCAGAAATTCCACTTTCAGGGTTTAATTCTAAGCAAGTCATGTGGATATGCACAGAGATTTAGCTAATAGAGTGTCTGGAGCAGTCCTTTTAATATAGTTTTAATAATTAGAAGCAAACTAGGCATCCAGCAGGACAGAGCTGACTAAATAATCTATGACTTCTCATGCAGTATAATATCAAATAGCCAAAAAAATGTTAGAATGTTTCATGAAATGGGAAGGTGTTCATGATACTTAATTTACAGGGAAAAGGAAATTAAAAAGCAGTCTATAGAGAGTGCTTCTTACTTAAAAATATTTATGTTTACAGATGGGGGAAAAAAAGACTGAAAAGTTATATTAAAAAGTTAAAAAAATTTTTCTCATTTTAAGAAATACATGCCATATCATTTTCTATAATGGATACTAGGTACTGTGGACTTAAAAAAAAGTCCTTAACAATAAAAAGAGGAAGAGAGCACCCAGGGCCAACTCTGGCCACTCTGCGTCCCTCTGAGGGGTGCAGTCAGCTCTGGCCTGACCATTGCCCAGGAACAGGCATGAACCTCCCTTGAAGGGTTTTTGCTGTCCCCTCCCGATGCACAGAGATGAGGGGGCAGGATCAATGACTCCCCTGGATAAAAGGTCAGAGGCTTGCTGTCCAATAACTACTAAACGAGGAACCTGCCCCAGAAACTCAGGCCTGGCCAAGGCAAGCCCAAGGAGCCGCATCTGGCCTCAGCTCAGTCTCCGGAAGGGCACAGTCTGGCCCTACCCCGGGGTTGTTCGGTGCTTTGTGGCTCACCTCTCAGCGGTTAGCACTGTTCATTCAAGAGGTTTCCCTGGGGTCTGGGTTAAAGCTGTTGGCCTCTGCTCTGTAGTCTCTTGTGCAGACTCACTGTGCTGTTTTGTCCATTATTATGTCCCAGTTCCCTCTTAGCAGCCTCCCTGCCTCTTCTTTAAAATGTCTCTTCCTCCTCCTTTTCCTCTAGTCCCGTCTCAAATGGTGAAGGTTTATGAATAAGCAACTGAGATAGCAGTGAGCTTGTGATTACAGCCTTTAGCTCCCCCACTGTAACTGAGCCCAGTAAACAAGGGAGAGAGAGAAACAATGTTGTGTGTTTTAAGAGAAAATTAATATTCTCCATTATATCTAACTGGGGAAATACTACAAACATGCATCACTTTAACCATTTTACTGTCTTCTGGCTCCTGCGGTCTAGGACACGTGGTGCCTGTCCCTGACGACTGGATTGCATTTGCTTCTAAATTCTGAATCAGCTGAAACTCACATTAAAATGTATGACGCTGCAGCATATTACTGGCAAACTCCACAAACTTCCTAAATAAAACAAAATCACATAAACAAACAACAACAGGATCCTTGGAAAACCCACAAAGGAAAATACTTTTAGAAGTTTTAGGATTCTCAAGCATTTTTATATTTATTTCAAGGCTGAGCAGTTTAAGATAGTGAATGACTCCAGAGTTTCTGCCATGGCTCTCACCTGGCTCCCTGGATTGACTCAGGTAGAAGAGTGTATTGTTGGCCCTAATTCTGTGCATGGCAGAGGCAGCATAGAGCCCTTTACTACCAAGTGCTAGGCAGGCTTCTTCGTGGAGGATCCAGATACCCGCTAGGAGTGATAACAGTCACAGAGGGAAATGCTGCCTAAAAGAGCTGCTCCCACTTCTAGAACGCCTATTATTCCTCCATCAGTGCTTCTTTCCTCTGTGATACCTGGTTCTTGGCATCTTTATTTGAAAACACCACCAGGAGTCAACTGTTTGGAAAATACCTTGGTGCTGGGAAAGACTGAGAACAGGAGGAGAAGGGGGCAACAGAGGATGAGATGGTTGGATGACATCACTGACTCAGTGGACATAAGTTTGAACGAACTCCGGCAGATAGTGAAGGACAGGGAAGACGGGTGTGCTGCAGTCCATGGGATCACACAGTCAGACATGACTTAGTGACCGAACAACTACCATCATCGGGAGAGAAACACACAAAATCCTACAACCTTAACATAAAGGATGAGGAATGGAGGACAATTATTCTCCTCTCTCTCCATGTTGCACCTTCACTCCACTGGGGTCTCCACCTTCACTCCACTGCCTCCACCACCACTCAGAAACTCGCAAACCTTGGGTCTGCTCCATCTCAAAAGTCTGCTTTTCAGACAATGTCTGAACCAGTTCTACTCTAAAGTGCTGATTTCTACAACATAGTAGATATTTGATAAATATGGGGTGAATGAGTGAACGGTTGACAGTATCACGTGTTACAAAACCCAGAGAAGTAATGAGGGACTTTAGGCCTGAGTTAACAGAAGTGAAGACCTTGCCAGCAGATATGGTAGAGAGGTTTTGTTCTGAGGTATCCTCTTGGGCCCTCTAAAATCCTGGCATTGGGCAGAATAGTGTATTCTGCCTGCCCTAAGGCTCCATATCAGTAACCTCTCTTGAGGTCCTTTAGTTCTCTTTGTCCTACGTTGCTATTCTCTTGGTTTAGGAAGTCATCGATTCTTGCCTTGAAAGGAGACACAGCCTCCTTATTTGTCTCTAAGCTTCCCTGTTCCCTCATTCCTTCCATCTCAAATCACACTTCACTGCATCCCTAGTGCTATAGGACCTGATTCCAGCCTTTCTTTCCCACTTTCTCTCATCATACCTTTCTTTGTGTGCACCCCCCTCCATCTCTCCTCTCCTAACAGAAAACTGAACTGAACTATTTCTAGATTCCCAAGCACACCATGCTCTCTCTGGCTTTGGAGTTTGACCAGCACTGATTCCTTTGCCTGCAACTTCCTCCTTTTTCACATTACTGTCATCTTCTTTACTTCCTCCCAGTCACCCTTTAGTACCCAGCACAGAGGAATCACCTCGTCCAGAATCCTTCTCTGATGCTTTGAGAAACTACATGTTCACTGTGCAGGTCTTCTGGGACCTCTCCTCCATGCATCCTCACCAGAACTCAGGCTGACCAAGCAGCCACCATCTGAAGCCCTGTCAGCTTCCATTAAACAGGGCAAAAGGGAGAGGGTAGAGATTTGAGCTTTTAAGGCTCAGCCAGAAGTCACACTTTACACTTCCATTCAAATGTTTACAGAATGGCTGTACCTAATTTCTAGGGGGCAGGGAAGTGAAGTCTTACTATGTACATAGAGGTGGGGAGAACTGGAAATATTTGTTAAACAGCCTTAGCAACAAAAATATTCAAAGAAGATAAAGCTAGGAAAATACTCAGTGGATATGGTGATCTTAATAAGAAATATTCAAATTATGTGAAGGTGGTGGAAGCCAAATTAGAGGAAGCTATGGAGTGATTGGGAGAAGGCAATGGCACCCCACTCCAGTACTCTTGCCTGGAAAATCCCATGGATGGAGGAGCCTGGAAGGCTGCAGTCCATGGGGTTGCTGAGGGTCAGACATGACTGAGTGACTTCACTTTCACTTTTCACTTTCATGCATTGGAGAAGGAAATGGCAACCCACTCCAGTGTTCTTGCCTGGAGAATCTCAGGGAGCCTGGTGGGCTGCCATCTCTGGGGTCGCACAGAGTTGGACACGACTGAAGCGACTTAGCAGCAGCAGCAGCAGCAGCATGAGTGATTGAGCAGGGACAAGGAGTGATTGAGAAGTAATGGAATAAAGACAGTAAGAAGAGATAACTTCCTTCAAGATCTCTGGCTGTAAGGACATGGAAGCAACCTAAATGTCCATCAGCAGATGAATGGATAAGAAAGCTGTGATACACAATGCAGTATTACTCAGCCATTAAAAAAATACATTTGAATCAGTTCTAATGAGGTGGATGAAACTGGAGCCTATTATACAGAGTGAAGTAAGCCAGAAAGAAAAACACCAATACAGTATACTAACACATATAAATGGAATTTAGAAAGATGGTAACGATAACCCTGTATGCAAGACAGCAAAAGAAACACAGATGTATAGAACAGTCTTTTGGACTCTGTGGGAGAGGGCGAGGGTGGGGTGGTTTGGGAGAATGGCGTTGAAACATGTATATTATCATATGTGAAACGAAACACCAGTCCAGGTTCGATGCATGAGACAGGGTGCTCAGGGCTGGTGCACTGGGATGACCCAGAGGGATGGTATGGGGAGGGAGGTGGGAGGGGGGTTCAGGATGGAGAGTACATGTACACCCATGGCAGATTCATGTCAATGTAGGGCAAAACCAATACAATATTGTAAAGTAATTAGCCTCCAAAAAATTAATTAATTAACCAAAAAATTTAATACAGTCATTAAAAAAAAAAGATCTCTGGCTGTAAAGCGGAGAAGAAAGCGAAGTGGCGGTGGTAGGAAACATAGGCAAGAAAGAAAATAGTGTTCATTGGTTGGTTATTAGTATGGATGTAGTTTGAGCATGTTTAGACGACAATGAAATAAAGACCCAAGACAGAAAGAACTGGGTAAGGTCCTGAGCCAGCAGAAGAGATAGGACTCCAAAGCACTGTGGAGGGATTGCCTTTAGATCGGAATGGGCCTTCCTCTTGCATCCGGCAGGGACAAGAGAGGCGCAAGTGTATACAGATGTCAACTGGTTTATAGACAGAGAAGTAGAAAGTTGAGGTCATCTTGTCCAGTGGTTTATGTTATCGCTGTGGAATCAGTTTATATAGAGCTATTGAAATCTGTTCCACTTGGAGAAATTTAGGAGATCACTATTGTGGGGGGGATGCCCCTTTGTATCATTTGTGGTTTTCAGGTACAATGGTTGGGAGTATGTGGAGTATGCTTTTTCTATACCACCCTCCCCTTCTGATTGGGTCCTATTTCAAGCATGTATGTTTTAACGGCCAAATACAGTCCTTTAAGCCCAGTAAAAAATGGCTCATTCTTAGTTGTTGGCAGTAGTTTTAACAAAGCTATCAAATGAAAATCTATTTCTCTCCAAACTCATCACGAAATATTCTGTACTATTATCAACCCGAGAGGTTTCATCCTTACCTTCTTCCTGTCTTCAACATGAAAATGATTTCTCAACCTATACTATACTCTACAGGTCAAGTCATTCTCAGCTGAGAAGGACAATCTTACCTCATTCTTTTTCTTTGGAGCATAAAAAGATGTCTTTAAGGTCTAAGGACACTGCTCCCTTAGGATGTTACTACTCCAGTTATTCTGACAGCTGCTGGTCCTAAAACCTCGGTAAGTGCTCTTCTGCACCCTGCAAGCCTGGTTAGGGCTCATGGTTATATTTTTCCTCCTTTTCAAATAGGGTTTTTTTTTTTTTTTCTGTCTTTTTTTGGTTCAGAGAGGCCTCTCTGCCTAATTTAATTTTGCTTCTCCTTTCTTTGTTGCAAGCAGATGTCACTTTTACATCTGTGACTCTGATCAAATACCCCATGTCTCCTCCACCACCAGCCCAGCAGATGTTACCACTATTAGCTAAACTCCAGCGGAAAAAAAAAAAAGGTAACAGGCAGCCCCTTCTGCTAATCATAGTATGGGAGGAGGTGGAGGAGAAGAGAAGAGCTGGGCTCTTCCATGATGATGTCCTTACAAGGATGGGTGCTGGGGATCTGTACCCCATCATCTATACAGAGGACAGCACTTACACATGGAGTATCTCCAAGTTAATTCAAACACAGAAACACCATCTATGAATTAGCTATAAAGCTCTAACCCAAACTCATAATATTTACACACAAGAGTAAAGCACCACCTTAATCATGCACAATTAGTGTGCATAATATAAAACAAAACACACAACTAACTTAAATACATACATGCCTTCTGGTGAATTCCTAAAAGATGGAAGACTTCTACTTTGTTGCTTTATTTCCTCCTATTTGATATACTAGAGGATGCTCTGTGATTTGTCCACCCTCTTCCACATACATTATAAATATACAACAGAAAAGACATTGTCCATGCACCACCTAAATCCCAAAGTCAAGAATTCAATATGAAGTTCAAGGAAACTCTATCACCATCATCATCATCATCGCAATACTGGTGGGTGACATTCACTGGATTCTTTCCAGGTGCCAGGCATTGTGTTAACTGCTTTGCACACAGTATTGTTAATCAGTTAATAATTGTCTTACAGTGCTAGGACGTTAGTTACCAGAAATACAAAGAGTTTCTGTTATGAAACATGTATATTATGGCTGCTAGGCACATGGAAAATGTGGTAAAAATTCTAAAATGCGAGCAGAATATCGGTGGAGCTTCATGCTTGGGGATGTTGTGGCTGGTTTCTTTGTATATTCTGGGGAAGTAAATCCTATCTAGGTGCAGGTGAGTGGGAAAGACTGCTGCCTGCAGAACTCTTCTTGGAGAAATCCAAAGACAAATTGGTCCTTTTATTCTCTAATTGAGAGACGTGTTGGTTCTGAGTTGAGCCTTTGGCAACCTCCCTGTGCTGGAATCATTTGGATACAGCATCAGATAAAGCAATCAAAGAGAAAACTCCTCTGAAACTCTCACTGGTATTTAATATTTTATTCATTCCCATGTTATTGTGCTTCGCCTGTGGTAAAACAGCCTCCAAACAGCCTCCTAGGAGTGAAGTGTTAGGAGGCTGACAAGCGTTTTCCCATGAATTGCTACTACAATACAATGGCATTTTGTTTGCTGTTTTGTTTCCTTGTCTTCTAACATTCTTTCTGACTTTCAAGGAAAAAAAAAAGAAACCCTCCTATGAATGGCAAAGAAAAGGAAAGAAAAGTTTCTTTTAAACTTTCAACCTTTTTTCATTTGGTACTGGGTAGCATGTAAACATTTTTTTCTCATGGTATATATGCTAGTAGTCTCTTCCCTTTTTTTGTGCTTTAAATAGCCTTTCTCCCTCCTTTTACCGCATAGCATTGCCTTTCCATTATTGATTCAGAAAATCAGCAGGGGGAAAAAAAATCAACCGTGTACACATATTAAGAAAGAGAAGTCAGAGGAAGATGGATCAAACCATCCATCTATCCATGTGGCCATTTATCTATCAATCTATCTCGCTACCCACCGCCTCTATTGAAATAAATAGCGGGCACTGTACACATTGCTGGTTGGCTGAAGTTGTGATCTGGACAAAAGGTCTGTTTGGGAAAAGGATGCTGAAGCTCTAATTCTATTTGTGCCGGTTGAAAATCAGGAGGGGTTTTTCTACACTTCACTTTTATTAGATTATTTCTTATAGATGGTTTCTTTTTTCCTCCCAGACGCGTGGTGGAGGCTGCTGAAGCAGTTGGTCTATAGTTGGAATAATTGAATTAACCATTTGGTACAACTTTTAGGGGAGAGCTCGCGTGTAGAAAGCACAACTCGAACAAAACAGGGCGCTGGGGCTGGGGCTCTGGCCTGGCCCAGCCCCGAATGCCTTTCATCTTCGGAGCAGAAGCAGGGCCCCCGGGCCACAAAAGACCCGCAGAGGGGACGATGGGCCAGGGATGGTGGGGGTGGGGTGAAGAGAGGGACGGCGACACCTAACAAAATAAACCTACAAGGCCTACAAAAGGGAAAATGAAGTCAAGCGCGTTTGTTCACCGGACCGTGCGGTGCCGGCGCAGAAAGGTCTCCTGGTGTAAAGAGGAGGCGCACAGCTTCCCTACCCGGCGAGGCGGGCACCAGGGGGCGCCCAGAGAGAGGCCGCGGCTGGGACCCGCACCTGGGAGAGGGCTGGCGCGGCGGGTCGGAGGAGGCGGGGAGTCGAGGCCGGTGGGAGCCTCGAACCTCAGGGCGGGGAGTGACCGGACCCGGGGCGGGCCGTCGGGCCGCGTGGAGCGCGAACCCGTGCCCTGCATTGGCAGCGGCTGGGCCTGGCCCTCCGAGGCTCCCTCGCGCGCCCCCCGCGGCCTCGCACTTCCCTCGCCCTCGTCCCTTGGCAGGGTCCTCCCCTCCCGCTCCTCGGCTTCCTCCCGGGTCACCCTCCGACTCGTCGTCAACACCCAGCCCTCCCGAGGTGCACACCGCTCTTCCCACGCCAACATGCCCGGCGCCCAGGAACTGCCTCCAGGCACCGACTGGCACCCAGAGTTCTACGTCTTCGCGGAAGAGTCATTCTCCAAAGCCGCCGAAACAACCCCGCTCCTCCCAGCTCCCGGCACACTCCAGGTTCGCGGTTTGCCTCGGCCCCCAGTGGGGCCTGGGGCTGTCTGCAAATTAGGACCGAGGAATTGCCGGGCTTTCGGGTCAGGCGTAGGGCCGGGCCCGGGCGCGGAGCGGCGGCGTGGGGCTCGGCTGGAGCTCCCTGCTCCTAGCGCGCGCGCACGAGACCCAGTGGAGACAACCCCGAGTGCACCCAGGCGAGGGTGCCAAGACGGGTGTGAGCCTGGTTATTGCCAAACGTGGGCTTTGGAGCCAAAAAGTATCCCCTCACGGACGCCTCATGTCACTCTGTTATCCACAGAAGTGCTTGAAACCCCATATAAGCGGGCTAGCTGGGTGCCACGCAGGTCTGCACTCCCCGCATCCGCATCCCCCGAGCGTGGGCCCGGGGCGGCGGTGTGGCGTTGGGAGCGCCAGGAAGCTCCCCTGAGAAGTCCAAGGGACTTGAGAAACTTGGACAATTGCAGCCTTGTGTTTGACAACCTATCCCCCACCCCGGAGAGGGGGGCAGTAAGTTAGGGTGGGGAAAGTCTGTGTGTAGGGTCCAAAGAGGGGTGGGCACAGCCACCTCCCGGTCCAAATGTAGATTCATATTCATGAGAGTGGGATAAATAAAGACAAATCCCCACTGTAATAACACTTGGATTCGCATCCGTCTTTGCTGGCCTTTAGGTTTAGGGGACTGGAGACAGATGTTTGCATCTCTTTTCTCCTCTTGTCTGGTGACCATAAAGGAAAACCATTTAGAGCATTGCAATTTGTTTCCCGCCGCAGTAAAACCTTGTACACATTTATTTTCATTTCACCTCCGTGCACAAAAAAGTGCACAGTGGTCACCAAGGACCCTTCTTTATCAAATACGCATTGTACAACATACAACTGCAATAAAACTATCAGCCCTCCCCATAAAACTATCACCAGGCTACTCGGCGGGTCCCGCTGCCTGCACTCTCGAGAGACTTTAGTGATTCCTCACGTCCAGAGGACGCGCCATCACCTGAAACCAGCCTGAAACTCACCCAGCGGAGAAGCAGGAGGCTGGGGGACCGCTGTCCCTGTTTAATCCATTACGGCGTCCGCTGCAGTTTAGTGCGCAATAAAACACAGTGGCAGTGGAGAGCGGGCGCCCATCCACTCCCCGGCACTAGCATCGAATTAAACCACTTAGTTTGGCAAACACTGAACGCCTAAATGCCCCTATAAAGACTTTATGAGTTTGTTACTTTAATTACTGACTTGTTACAGAGCACATAAAGGGGGTAATGAATGCAATAAAACTAATTATCTACACATTTAATTCATATAAAATATCCAGGGTTTGTTTACACCACACGGCGATTCAACTAAGCATTCCTCCTCTTGTCCACCGAGAGGAAGGATTTAATGAAATAGTTTCCCTTATTCTGCTAAAGCCTAACGAACCAAATGAAAATTACCCTCCACTTAAATCATGGGGCCACCGAGGTCCACAAATCATGGCTCGTTTCTTTGTCTGTGCCTCGCTGCCAGCACCCAAGAGCCTGGGGAGCTGGACAAGAAAAGTCCCCGATCTGGAGCCTGGGCATTTTAAGAGTAAGGATTTCGTTCACTGCAATCGGCAAACCTAAAGGCCAAGCAGATAGCCATCATTTTTTGGAAGCTTCCCATCTCTAGGGAATTGTGAGCACCTGAAAAAGTGGAGGTGGGGGGGGGCGGGGAAGAGGCAGAGGGAGAAGACCCAAGAGGGATGGAAGAGGAGGCACATTTGGGGACACTTCATGCCCACTTGCCAGTAACACAGCGTAATGAAAACCAACCACAACACAGACCAGCAAAATGCAAACCTCACATGACTGCAGAAAAACCCAGAAGTGAGCGCAAAGAAGCCATCAGTTGAGAATCCAGATGTTTTACATTCAAGAGCTTTACTTGGATGTTCTTTTGTTTTTTAAATGGCTGTGTAAGCAGAGTCTCTAGAAAAGCACATTAAACCGCAACAAGAAATGCAATTTATAAGATGCTCCCCCCCCCCCCCGCAACCAGGTGTATTTTAAAGAAATCCGCTTAGCGTTCACAGAAACCCCCTTGGCCCACTTACTCTATGTTACAGGGCGCCTGAGTCTTGCCAATGTCCCAGTCTTTTATAACATTTCATGCACTTCAGGGGGTAGACTTGTTGTTAAATTGAGCGTGTAACGCTCTTACAAAACAGGTTTTCTATGACATCAAGGTTTCTTCTCCCTAACTGAGAAAGAGAGATAGAGAGAAGGAGAAGGAAGAAGGGGGAAAACACACACACTATCTCAATTTATGCCTAAGGTATATGATCAGTTAAAAAGGCTTAAAAGCTCGGGGAAATTGGATCAGGGAGAATCGTCACCCAACTTTCATTATTTCCAAGTAGTGTGATTGAATTAAAGGGCAGGGAGCTGGTTAGAAGGGAGGATCAGGGGCTCAGTGCGTAATGGTGTGGTATTAAATTCTAATTAGAGATGCAGGAATCAATGATAGGGAGGTTGGACAGCTCAGTTCCCCAGTGCCAGCCCAATAGACGGATGAGTTATTGTCATGTAAAAAGCGCCAGCAATAAGACCAACCGCTTTGCTATTGTCCAAGTGGAAAGAGCCAAGTTTATTATGAGGACTATATGCTCTAGAGACCTCAGACAAGGCATCTCATAGGAGGCTTTTTCATAAAACTAGGCTCTGCTGGTAGTAAGGAGGCCAGTTTGGAGGCAGGCGTTGAGCTGTGCACATCTCCCCACTCCAGCCACCTTCTCCATACCCATCTTTTATTTCATTTTTCCACTTGGCTGAGCCATCCAGAGCCTTTTCAATGTATAAAATGGAATATTCTTACCTCAATTCCTCTGCCTACGAGTCCTGTATGGCCGGGATGGACACCTCGAGCCTGGCTTCAGCCTATGCTGACTTCAGTTCCTGCAGCCAGGCCAGTGGCTTCCAGTATAACCCGATAAGGACCACTTTTGGGGCCACGTCCGGCTGCCCGTCCCTCACGCCGGGATCCTGCAGCCTGGGCACCCTCAGGGACCACCAGAGCAGTCCGTACGCCGCAGGTAAGGACCGCTAGCTTTCTCCGCGGAGGAAGCCGCCTTTCCGCTTGTATATAGGAAGCCTTGATTGCATTTGAAAATGGAAATGTGTTTAGTATTTACCAAACGAAATTTGCTTACACAAATGAAAGAATTTATCACGTTAGAAGCGATTGCAGGGAGGGGTAATTCACTTACAGGGTTACACTATCCTAGTCACACCCGAACCGCCAACAAAATTATCTTAAGCTGCCAAAATGATAGGCATAATTTATTTACTTTGCGATGAGACGTAAAGCTTAGAAAATAATTAAATAACAAAGAGTAAAGCTCATTACTGGCAGTGTCTCTCTTTTTTAAAGAACCGACAGCGGCTCACACCTCTTTGCTGGTCATTTTTCTGATGATTTCTTTAATTCATTATTATTATTATTATTTTGCAGCGCTTTCTCCCAACTTTTGGGGCAGGTCAACTTTTGAGAATTAAAAATTTTCCACAGTGGGAGTGTTCGGTAACTTCATTCCTGGCTTCCTAGTATTCCAATGGATGTTTTCGGAACTTTTTGCTCTCTAGCTTTCCCTCATCACAGTATTTCCCCGTCCCCGGAACTCAGCCGTCTCCAGCGCGCTATGGCAACCCACTCAAAGGCTGCTTGTGCGCGGAGGGACCCCACCTAAGCCCGGAATTTGTGCCCCTGCTTCGGTGTATAACTAATTTGTTCGGGTCATCTCGCCAGCTCCTCTCGGCCGCTTTCCCGTCCCGGTGTCGGCGGCGGCTCCAGTGCCGCCTGACCTTGGAGTCCCCACATTCCGGCTCCCGGGTCCGCACACTTCAGACCTTTTTGCTTATACCCTGTTCCCTCTGGTGTCCTCCAGTTCCTTACAAACTCTTCACGGACCACGGCGGCCTCAACGAGAAGCGCAAGCAGCGGCGCATCCGCACCACTTTCACGAGTGCGCAGCTCAAAGAGCTGGAGAGGGTCTTCGCGGAGACGCACTACCCTGACATCTACACCCGGGAGGAGCTAGCGCTGAAGATCGACCTCACCGAGGCGCGAGTCCAGGTACGCGCGCCTGGAAACGCACCCGGCTCTGCAGCACAGCGAGGGGCAGGGGTGCAGTGCGGAAGTGTGGGCGATCCTACTGAAGGCTTGAGTTCCCGGGCCTCCTCCGAGAGGCCAAGTTCGGAAGGACTGTGTGCACGAGGAAGGGCTAGGGAGCGCGTTCTTGGCTATAGATTCACGGCGTCAAAGTGTTTCCCACCCCATCTAGGGCTGTACTGACATTCAAGAGCTATGGGAGAGGCATTTCGAGGGGTGGGGGTAGGAAGTGCCTTGGGGGAGGAATGCAGACTTTGCTCCGTATTATAAGTATTCCGCCCTCTGCCCCCCATATACCTCCGAACTCAAGCGCTTTTAACGGCGAGCTAATGGCGCATAGGTATAGATTTTCCTGTGAACTGTGATTGCAGCAGATCCGCAGAGGGACTGGGATTCTATATAGGTTAAGATCCGCGCCTTACTCTAACCTTTCAGGGACACAGGTGCACCCAAGAGCCGGCCGTGGCGCCTCCCCTGGTGAACCTCCCCCCCGCCCCCGCCACGTTAGCACCTCCAGGCTCCAAGGCCAGGATGGGCAGCAGACGCCAAACCCAGAGACCCCCTCACCTGTCTACCAATCAGAGTTTAACTTGAGACCTGAGGCCTAGAGGTGATGGGCAACTTGGGATGGCTCAGAGAGTAGACTGAGCAAGGGTACTTTGCCAAAATTAGGTACCATCAAAATAAGGGCTTCTGTTTTAGGGCCTTTCGCGGGCGTGCTGTCTCTTTACCCCTCCTGCTGCTGCTGCTGCTAAGTCGCTTCAGTCGTGTCCGATTCTGCGCGACCCCATAGACGGCAGCCCACCAGGCTCCCCCGACGTGCCCAAGTGGTCCTAAGACAGTTTCTCAAAAGATGTACCAGTCACCAGAGGGACAACTTCAGTGGGCTGGAGGCGCGCGGGAGTACCCACGGCGGGTGCAGTTTAAAACAATCTGGAATGGAACGTGGGCCGCCCTAACTGCTTTTCTTTTCTTCTTTTCCCCCCTGTTTCACTGTCTGTCTTCTCTTCTCGGGCCAGGTGTGGTTCCAGAACCGCCGAGCCAAGTTCCGCAAGCAAGAGCGCGCGGCAGCGGCCGCAGCGGCCGCGGCCAAGAACGGCTCTTCGGGAAAGAAGTCTGACTCCTCCCGGGACGACGAGAGCAAAGAGGCCAAGAGCACCGATCCGGACAGCACTGGGGGCCCGGGCCCCAACCCCAACCCGACTCCCAGCTGCGGGGCGAATGGCGGCGGCGGCGGCGGCGGCCCTAGCCCCGCCGGAGCCCCGGGGGCGGCGGGACCGGGGGGTCCCGGAGGCGAGCCGGGCAAGAGCGGTGCAGCGGCGGCGGCGGCGGCAGCGGCGGCGGCGGCAGCGGCGGCGGCGGCGGCAGCGGCCGGAGGCCTGGCTGCGGCCGGGGGCCCTGGACAAGGCTGGGCTCCGGGCCCCGGCCCCATCACCTCCATCCCGGATTCGCTCGGGGGTCCCTTCGCCAGCGTCCTGTCTTCGCTCCAAAGACCCAACGGTGCCAAAGCCGCCTTAGTGAAGAGCAGTATGTTCTGATCTGGGATCTGCAGCGGCGGCGGCGGCGGGCGAGGCGGGTCCCCGCGGGCGAGTGGGTGAGCCGGGTAGGCCCAAGGCTATTGTCGCTGCTGCCGTGGCTTTTCCCTGGAGAGCCTAAAGTAATCGCGATAAGAATAAAGAGAAAACGGCGTCGCCCCCATTTCAAGCCCACTCCTACTCCCTTCCTTCACCCCCAAACAAAACGAAACACCTCCCTGGCTTCGCACCTGCCTCGGGGCCGCGCGCACGGGCCAGGGGGCCCCGCTTGCTGCCCGGGAGGTGTGAGCGACGCGGCCTGGACTCGGGGAGGGGGGTGGAATCTCAGGGGGCTATGTCTGCGTGTCGGTGTGTGTCTGTCTCGGGGAGTGTGTGTCTGTGGCCCGAGCAGGTGACAGGGAGAAAGACGGCTGGGAGGCCACAACCAACTCAGTGACTTGCTTAGGGAAAGAGAAAAGTGAACAGAATTCCCCCAGATTAAAAAAAAGAACGAAATAGGGAGGCAGTGATAATTAAAACAAAAACAAAAAACCGAAAGGCTTTAAAATCCAAGGGAAAGAAAAAATACAAGGGGGAAGAGGGAAGCGGCAGCTGGCCCCATTTGAGGGCTCTGTCTCCTGCATTCCTAAATTCATCCGCACCCTCTGGACAGCACTGACTCCCTCGGGGCTCCTCTTCAGGGAGAGTAGGAAGGCCTTCCAGGTGACCCGTTTCCCCTCTTGTCCTTGGGTTCGGGCCGCTGCGGTGACGACTCGTGCAGACTGTCCGCGCGGCCAAGGTGACTGCCTCGCGCCCGCTTGCCTGCCCCAACCTCGTCAAACACCATCCTGCCAACTGCGCATCCGAACCCCTCACCGTTCCAGCTCTCCTCCTGAGTCTCTGCAGCCGCTCGGCCCTGGAAGATGCCCTATCCATGAAATGCCTTTTCATCCGCGAACTCCGCAAACTTTGTCACGTATCTCTCAACTCTTCCCTTTTTTTCTCTCCTGATACCCCCGCCGGCATTTTCTTCCACCAGCTTTTACTGAACTTTTTGGCACTGCTTTGGATTGGAGTCAATTGCAGTCCACGCAGCTGGCTGCAGAGAAATCTACCCAGCAAGGAAAAGAGGCGCACACGAGTTTGCAGAAGTGTCTCTGCATTTCTGTTTGATCCGAAATGGACTCACATCCTGTATGGTGGATGGACTGTATATTGATGATTCCATTCTTTGCGCAGTTTAGACATCTCTGTTGGGATTTTTTGTTTATTTTTTTAATTTTATTTTAAAAGGCACAAACTATAGATATTAGTTGAATGTTGAGGCTTTAACTTTTTTGGTGTCTTTCTACAACTGTGTTCTGTGACTCAATTGTATCGTGTTAATATCAGTACAGCCCGTCTCCTCTACGTGACTGTATAATGTTTTTCTCTTCTTGTAGTCTCTATGGTGTGTCTTTATTGAATAATAAGGTTCTCACGGTTTCAACTCCTTTGTGTTTAGAGAGACCACGGTTCAGCCAATGGTATATATTTTTGTTATCAGGTGCATGTCTGTCTGATTTCTTTTTTCTTCTTGTTGGACTATGTTTGTGAACATAAACGTCATAAGTTATGTTTCAGATTTTCAAATTTATTTATATGTGTTATAATGAATGCTTCTATTTAAAAGGGAAATATTTCTACATGTGCATATAGTTTTCCAAGAGTGTACCATTAACTTGATTGTTGATAATAAAAACAAAAAGCAAGTCTAGCAATTGAACTATTCTGACTTTTTCTTGATTCATTTTTGGTTGTTTTTAATTAATTAAAAATTATATTATAATGATAAG
The DNA here is from genome assembly GCF_023091745.1 of Budorcas taxicolor. Classification (NCBI taxonomy): domain Eukaryota; kingdom Metazoa; phylum Chordata; class Mammalia; order Artiodactyla; family Bovidae; genus Budorcas; species Budorcas taxicolor. Next base: position 61,081,586 of record NC_068915.1, on the reverse strand, counting down.
GGAGGGCAGATGAAATTGTAGAAAATATCTAGAAGCCTCTGCAGCTCTGGAAACCTAGGTAGGTTGGAGAATCTAAATTCATGTGGCTAAATTCAGCCAATATAAAATTTAGTGCTTGAGATATCAGGCAGGATTCTCCTGGTCCATTTTTCTTTCTGTCCCAGCCACCAGAGCACAACAGAACAGGAGGGCATTGATAGAAGTATTCAGCTCAGTGCCTGGACTGATATTCTGCGGACTCTGGTAGCAGAGAAGGCAGGTTAAGCAGGATTCTGATTCTCAACTTTGAGAAGGGCTTGAAAGTGCACCGCGCAAACACCTTCAGGACCAGTGGCATCTGGGGAGGACCAGGTGGTCCGCAGGTGGCCCAGCCACCTTAAACCCTGAAAACCAAACACTGGCAACTGGGAGTACCAGAGGGTCTTTGTGAGAGCGGGGAGAGCAGCCCTGCAATGTTAGTGTGTTTGGGGAATCTACAATGACTAGACTTAGCGAGCACTTGCCTGTACAAGGTTGTGTTTTCTATGCGTTATCTCACCTACCACTCAAAATAATATCAGGAAGCAGGTGTAATTCCTATCCTTATTTTCTTTTAGACAGGTGAGGATGCTGAGGCGACAGAAAGGTTAACTTGCTCACATGGTCCTAGTATACGAGTGATGGGGCCAGTCTTTGAACCCAGGAAATCTGATTCCAGAGCCTGTCCATTAAACTACACCAGTGGTTCCCAAAGTGTGGCCCCTGGACCAGCAGACTCAGCATCACCTGGGAATTTATCAGATACACAAATTCTTAGACCCCATCTGAGACCTACAGAATCAGAACCTCTGGGAGTGAGACCCAGCCCTCTGTATTTTACAAGCCCTATAGAGAATGTGAGAACAACTGAATTACAGTATAATAAATCCAAATGGAAAGTTTCTAGAATCAGAACTACATTGGAAACAGGCCTGTTTGTGTGTAGACACTTCAATGGCTCCCTTTTGGAAGGATATAATCATCATCACAGATCCCAGATAGAATCTTGTCTCCTCTTTGGACTGTTTGGCTGGGCCGCCTTCTTCAAGTAGATGCCTGTGTGGATTTCTGGCAATTACCTTTCTGGCTGGACTTTATCAATAGATGAGTCAGCTCCCCCCATTTGATGGGAGGTCATAGTCTGCCTTCTCTAGTCTGAGGATTAGCAGCTGATCTGGTTTGAATTTATCAGGTCTTCTCACCTCAAGCATCTAAATATGATTTACATCAGATCAGGCAGATTTCACTTAAAAATTTGAAACTTTTGGGTCTTACTGCACTTGTAACAGTTTTTCTAAAAGACTTTTGAATAATCTTTTTTTAAAAAATCTGAATCTTAATGACCTTCAGTAAATTCTCCCAGGCAACATTACATAAACAGTGGCATTAATTTTGATGGTCTAAAATGCCAGCATTTGCCAGACCCCTTAAATCCCAGTCTTTGATTGTAAATACAACTTAGAAGTTCTGGGAGAGGCAAAAAGAAGGGCCAAAATATGCTGACAAAAAATGTATTTAAGCCCGAGGTAGCTCAGTCCTGGACTTGGCCAGAGGAAGATTAGCCTTCCTCTGGCACTGAGGGACAGCAGGTGAGCCTCTGTGAGCTGATGGGCAGTGGGACAGGCATTCTGCCGAAGGCAAGACCAGGAGGGAGAAAGAAAACAAGAAGCAGAGAGAAGAAAGAAGAGAGATAGGGAAAGAAGAGAAATAACAAATAACCAAATAAGAGATTTTGGGAACTCCAGGGAGGGTCCTAGAAATCATTTCAGCTTTGAATAAACTTGGTAAATTTCCCCAAATTCCCTTCTTCTGGCCTTGACCTGCTTTGAGCACCTTATCTCAAGGACCAGGGAAACTTTGGAAAACGGCAAGGAAAACACGCTTCCATCTCTCCACCCCTACTCCACACCAGTTTCTCAGAAGGTTGTATTTTAAGTGTCCGGAGGCACCCAGCCTTTAGTATTTCAGGTATCAGCTTCTTTTTTACTTTGGGTCACCTCTGCCTCTGGTCAAAGAAGCAAACTGTTGGGAGGCAAGTTTGTGATCAAATGCAGAATAATGCTCCTGTAATATGAAGGAGTTCAGTGGCAGGACACTATGTCTCTCGCATTGTGTCATTTCCTTGGAGCCCTGCACAGTGTGAACAAGCTCACTTTCACTTTTCCTCTCCTAAGGAATTTGCATTTTGGCTCATCAAGGCATCCTTCTTCCTGGCAACTCCGGGACCACATGTGACTTCACAAAACCTGCGTGAACCACTGCCAGACGGCCACCTCTGTGCCAAGTCTCCTTCACCATGGCCAAGTACCGGCAACCAGAGGGGAGCCAATAACCCAGCAAAAAGTAGCTGTCTATTACCTAGATGCTTCTCTATGGCCACCTCTTGTCCTTAGGAAGATGGCCTCTGGCTAGATAGAGATGGTTCTCAGTTCAGGAATTGAGGAACTCTGTGATCTTGGACAGCAAATAATTAACCTCTTTGAGTTTGATTCATCAGTCAAAGTTGTTGGGAGATTAAATAAGATGTTCAAAAAGTGTCTGGCATAGCAGGAAGTTTTCAGTAAATGTTAGACATTATTTTAAATATTATTTTATTATGTAACTCCTAGATTCTGTCTTGATCTCCCTGGCTCAGGCCTTAGAAGACTAAAAAGCATTCTCCGCTGTCTCTTAAGTCAATGGCCCAGAATGTGAGAGAATATGCAAAGATTGGAATTGGAGATATTTGCTGAGGGTGACAGTTAACAGCCTAGAATCAGCCAAAGGCTGACAAGTAATAACTACTAATATTTATTGAGTGCTTATTATATGCCAGGCACTTTTAAGTTTTAAAGCACTCACTCCTCATATTCGATCCTACTGGAAAAGTGCTATTTCCATTTTTTCCCTTAGGAGGAAACTAAGGCAAACAGGGGTGAGGTAACATGGCCAGGTCACACAGCTGGTAGTAGCGCAGCAGGAGTTCAGCCCCTCCTGAGCCTTTGCAGGCTCTGCAAGGGGAAGAATTCATTTTAACTCCAAGGTCCTACCTATACCGCCGGAGCCAGAAGGTGATCTCCTCTTGCAAAAAGACGCCAAAGGGTAGATGAGAGTTAGGACACCAGGGGGAGCAGGATTGGGATGAGAATCCCAACCAGATTCAGAATGAAGTCCAGGGCCTAAAAGGGAGCAGGCTTTAGGATTCCCAGGAGGAGAGAGAATGTTTTCTGCAAGGCAGAATAGCGCATATTCCCTTTCTGGTAAGTGAATAAGGCAAGGAGTGGCCAGAGGCATGGCATATGAAAGGGGAAAGAACAGTTATATTGATGAACTGGGGAATGCTGGTCGATGGATAGAATGGATGTCAGGAATAAATGTCAACCTCTAGGCTCATTTATCACCATCATGACCAATGGATGGGGCAAATGGTAAAAGCCCACCTGAATCCTTGATTTTTGGAAACCAAAGTACAGTGTGAAGACCTGTGACTTCCTCAGGCCAAAGGCAGGTTACCTGAAAATAGTCTGTGACCATGTCCCCATCACCACAGTAGACATTTTGGATCATGCTGGTCTTGGCTTAACTCAGGAGTCCTTAACCTTGGGTTCATGGATAGAATTCAAGGAAGATGAGGAAGGAATACATTTATATTTTCACTAATCTCTACCTGAAATTTATCATTTTTTCGATGATGAGTGTAGGCAACAAAGCCATAGTATTATCAGTAATAGTACCTATGACTGTCACCAGTGAAATCACAGATACTTTCATTTTGCATTAGACTTTTAGAGACTGTCTCAATACATTATTTGCATTCATCATTAATTTGAAATTATGGTAATTATTAAACCAAGACCTAAAACTTTGTTATTTAATATATTAATGAAGACATACATACATGCTTATACATTTTCATAATTTTATTTTAATTGGCTTCTTTGGTAATCCTATGCATTCTATTTTTTTTTTTTTTTGCATTTAAAAATGCTGTCTTGAGAGGGGTTCTTGGGCATCATCAGCTGCCAAGGGTTTTATGCACACAAGCAGAAGTTCCTGGCTAATTACTGACAGTAGGGTGTCCCATCCCTCTGCAAAACTCTGACTTTAAGAACCTCTTCTCAAGACCACACTGATCATAGCACATACCTTCTTCCAGCAACACAAGAGATGACTCTGCAAATGGACATCACCAGATGGTCACTATCAAAATCAGATTGATTATATTCTTTGCAGCTGAAAATGGAGAAGCTCTATACAGTCAGCAAAAACAAGACATGGAGGTGACTGTGACTCAGATCATGAGTTCCTTATTGTAAAATTCAGGCTTAAATTGAAGAAAGTAGGAAGAAAACACTTGATCATTTAGGTATGACCTAAATTAAATCCCTTATGATTATACAGTGGAGGTGATTAATAGATTCAAGGGATTAGATCTGGTAGACAGAGTGCCTGAAGAACTATGGATGGAGGTTCATTACATTATACAGGAGGCAGTGACCAAAACCATCCCCAAGAAAAAATACAAGAAGGCAAAGTGGTTGTCTGAGGAGGCCTTACAAAGAGCTGAGAAAAGAAGAGAAGTAAAAGGCAAAGAAGAAAGGGAAAGATACACTCAACTGAATGCAGAGTTCCAGAGAATAGCAAGGAGAGATAAGAAAGCCTTCTTAAATGAACAGTGTAAAGAAATAGAGGAAAACAATAGAATGGGAAAGACCAGAGATCTCTTCAAGAAAATTAGAGATACCAAGCGAACATTCATGCAAAGATGGGCACAATAAAGGACAGAAATAGCAAGGACCTAACAGAAGCAGAAGAGATTAAGAAGAAGAGGCAAGACTACACAGAAAAATTGTACAAAATAAGTCTTAATGACCCAGATAACCACGACGGTATGGTCACTCACCTAGAGCCAGACATTCTGGAGTGTGAAGTCAAGAGGGCCTTAGGAAGCATTACTATGAACAAAGCTAGTGGAGGTGATAGAATTCCAGATGAGCTACTTCAAATCCTAAAAGATGATGCTGTTAGGAAAATTCAGCAGTGGCCTGAATTGGTCTATAGGTCTAGAAAAGGTGAGTTTTCATTCCAGTCTCAAAGAAAGGCAATGACAAAGAATGTTCAAACTACCCTACAATTGAGCTTATTTCATATGCTGGCAAAGTCATGCTCAAATACCTACAAGCTAGCCTTCAACAGTATGTGAACCAAGACCTTCCAGATATATAAGCTGAATTTAGAAATGGCAGAGGAACCAGAGATCAAACTGCCAACATCTGTTGGATCATAGAAAAAGCAAGGAAATTCTAGAAGAACATTTACTTCTGCTTCATTGACTATGCTAAAATTTTTTCTGTGTGGATCACAGCAAACTCTGGAAAATTCTTAAGGAGATGGGAATAACAGACCAGCTTACCTGCCTCCTGAGAAACCTGTATGCAGGTCAAGAAGAAACAGAACTGGACATGGAACAATGGACTGGTTCAAAATTGGGAAAGGAGTTTGTCAAGGCTGTATACTGTCACCCTGCTCATTTAACTTATATGCAGAGTACATCACGCAAAATGCTGGGCTGGGTGAATCGCAAGCTGGAATCAAGACTGCCAGGAGAAATATCAATAACCTCAGATATTCAGATGATGGCAGGGCTCCCCTGGCGGCTCAGACGGTAAACAATCTGCCTGCAATGCAGGATACCCGGGTTCAATCCCTAGGTCAGGAAGATCCCCTGGAGAAGGGTGTGGCAACCCACTCCAGTATTCTTGCCTGGAGAATTCCATGCACAGAGGAGCCTGGCGGGCTATAGTCCATTGGGTCACAAACAGCTGGACATGACTGAGCAACTAAGCAGTGGCATGCCGATGACACCACCCTTGTGGCAGAAAGCGAAGAGGAACTGAAGAGCCTCTTGATGAGGGAGAAAGAAGAGAGTGAAAAAGCTGGCTTAAAACTCAGCATCAAAAAACGAAGATTATGGCCTCCAGTCCCATCACTTCACAGTAAATAGATGGGATAAAAGTGAAAACTCTGGCAGATTTTATTTTCTTAGGCTCCAAAATCAATATGGGTGCTGACTGCAGCCTTGAAATTAAAAGATGCTTGCTTCCTGGAAGGAAAGCTATGATAAAACTAGACAGCATATTAAAAAGCAGAGACATCACTTTACTGACAGAAGTCCATATAGTCAAGGCTATGGTTTTTCCAGTAGTCATGGACAGATGAGAGAGCTGGACCATAAACAAAGCTGAGAGCTTCCAAGAATTGATGCTTTTGAATTGTGGTGCTGGAGAAGACTGTTGAGAATCCCTTGGACAGCAAGGAGATCAAACCAGTCATTCCTAAAGGAAATCAACCCTGAATATTCATTGGAAGGCATTGATGCTGAAGCTGAAGCTCTAATACTTTGGCCACATGATGCAAAGAGACCCTGATGCTGGGAAAGACTGAAGGCAGGAGAAGGAAGGGGTGACAGAGGACAAAATGGTTGGATGGCATCATCGAATCAATGGACATGAGTTTGAGCAAACTCCAGGACACAGTGAAGGACAGGGATGCCTCCTGGTATGCTGCAGTCCATGGGGTCTCAAAAAGTCAGACATGACTTAGCGACTGAACAATAACAACCTCAAGACCAAAGCATCAGATGTCCCTTCAAGGGACAAAATAGAATAAAACAAGCCCCCAGAGCTGAACAAAGAAAGTTCCAGAATTTTACCAACCAGTGCTGGGTGGGTGTGGCAGCATGAGAGAGTAGGAGGTGATTCAAAGTTTTCAGCAGGACCTGAATATCCTCATAATATGTACTATCTGCACTCGCCAGGTACTGTTCTGAGTACACTGCAGAGCAGCCCCCATTTTAAAGGTGGTGCTTTCCTTCCATTACACTATTGAAATCCAAAGACATTTGGTCACATGTTCAAGTCACTGGTGGGTCAGATGGTAAAGTGTCTGCCTGCAATGCAGGAGACCCAGGTTCAATCCCTAGGTTGGGAAGATCCCGTGGAGAAGATCCCCTGGAGAAGTACCCACTCCAGTACTCTTGCCTGGAAAATCCTATGGACAGAGGAGTCTGGTAGGCTACTGTCCATGGGGTCACAAAGAGTGGGACACGACTGAGAGACTCCACTTTCACTTTCATTTTCAAGTCACACTACTAATAATGGTAGAATCAGGATTGATTCAACCCAACCCACAGACCTATCTCTTAGCCAATATGCTAAAAAACTTTTTAAAAAATGAGAAAAGGAATTCTTCACTTGCCCAGTTATCACTCACTGCATCTTATGTCTGAACCTGAAACTATTTAGTTTGTTAAAATACCCGAAGGCCAAGTGATTGAACAAGGATGTTACTTTACCCTCATGTTTTATGTCAAAGACCTCCCTCTGGGGAAAGTCAGACATCAAGGGGGAAATAAAGGTTTCTTACCTGGACATAATTTCATTAGGGAACTGTATCCTGGATGGCAGTTTGCTATCTGTTCTCCAATGATTTAAGCGGCGATTCTCAGAACAGGAAGAGCCTGAGTGTAAAATTTAATTTCTTTAAGGCCCTAGTGGCACGGCTACCTCAGGCAAAAGTGTAGTGTAAACCTGGTTTGTTTGAGGCAGATGATATTGTGCTTTTGGAGTATTTAGTACGTGTTAGATATTTGGCTGTTTTGCATTTATCATGTGTTACAATCTTTCAAAATTCCTAAGCTAGATATTATTATTCTCATTTTACAGGTAAAAAAATTCAAGTAACAGAGAGGCCAAGCAACTTGCTTAAGATCTCAGAGCTGGTAAGTGCCAGACCTGAGCTCTAAATCCATGTCTCTTTGATCCCAAAGCCCTGATCTATCTCTAAGAGGTCCCAGAGTCCAGAAAAGTCACTGAGGCAACAGCCTAGAACCCAGCACTGCCCTTAGCCTGCCTGCTGACAGCCTAAGCCAATCTTAAGGCTAGAGGGGGTTATGAAAATATTCTGGAATTTATAGTGGTGAGGGCTATAGAAATTTGTGAATATACTAAACGCCACCAAATTGTATACTTGAAAAGAGTGAATTTTATGTGAATCATACCTCAATCTTTTACTGAATAGATCTGACATGTAGCATTGCATAAATTTAAGGTCTACAGCTGTGTTACTTTGATGCATTCGTGTATTGCGCTATAATTGCTGATGCAGCAAAATTTATTGCTTTCTATAATTATAGTACATTATTATCTATATCCATTATACCATGCATTAGATCTCTGTGACTCATTTACTATTCTTCACAAGTTTGTACACTTGAATAGTAGGACTCTTATCTGCCCCCATTCCCTTGTAACCACCATCTCACTCTGTTTTTAACAGCTTTTACTTTTTTAGATTCCATATACAAGTGATATCACACAGTACTTGTCTTTTTCTGTCTGACTTGTCTTGCTTAGCACAGTGTGCTTAAGGTCCATCCATGTCACAAATGGGGGGATATACTCCTTTCTCATAGCTGAATAATCTGTCGCATGTATGTCCCACACATTTTTTGTACATTTACCCATTGATGGACATTTGGGTTTTTTCTTTATCATGGCTATTGTGAATAATGCTGCAATAAACATAGGAGTGCAGCAGTCAGTCAGTTCAGTCGCTCAGTCGTGTCCAGCTCTTTGCGACCCCATGAATCACAGCACGCCAGGCCTCCATCACCAACTCCCGGAGTTCACTCAAACTCATGTCCATTGAGTCGGTGATGCCATCCAGCCATCTCATCCTCTGTCGTCCCCTTCTCCTCCTGCCCCCAATCCCTCCCAGCATCAGAGTCTTTTCCAATGAGTCAACTCTTTGCATGAGGTTGCCAAAGTATTGGATGAAACTCTAATTCTGAAACGCTTTAGCATCAGTCCTTCCAATGAACACTCAGGACTGATCTCCTTTAGGATGGACTGGTTGGATCTTGTTGCAGTCCAAAAGACGCTCAAGAGTCTTCTCCAGCACCACAGTTCAAAAGCATCAATTCTTCGGCACTCAGCTTTCTTCACAGTCCAACTCTCACATCCATACATGACCACTGGAAAAACCACAGCCTTGACTAGACAGACTTTTGTTGGCAAACTAATGTCTCTGCTTTTTAGAAGTGCATGTATCTGGTCAAAATTCTGTTTTAATTTCTTTTGAGTGTATGCCTAGAAGTATAACCTCTAGATCATATGGTAGCCCTATTTTTAATTTTTTGAGACCCCTCCATGTTTTCAATACGTTCCCACTGAATACTTTCCTTTTCACCGCATCTTTGCCAGCACTTGTTGTCTCAAGTCTTCTAAATGATAGCCATTCTAACAGTCTGAGGTAATATCTCATGGTGGTTTTGATTTGCATTTCTCTGATGTTTGGGGATCTTGAGCATCTTTTCACATATCTGTTGTCTATTTTGATGTCTTCTTTGGGAAAAAATAAAGCATTTTTAGTTCTTCTGCCCTTTGTAAAATCAGATTGTTTGGAGTTTTTTGTTTATTTGTTAAGTTGACTGAGTTCTTTATGTATTCTGGATAATAACCCTTTATCTGATATATGATTTACAAACAGTTTCCCCATTCTATTGGTTGTATTTTCACTCTGTTAACTGTTTCCTTTTCTGTGTGGGAGATCCTGAGTTTGACGTAGTCCCGCTTTTTGACTTTTGCTTTAGTTGCTTGTGCTCTGGCCATCAGGCTCACCCAAACCAGTATAGGTGGTTCTTCCTACATTTTCTTTCTTCTTTCCTACATTTTCTTCCAGGAGTTTTGTGATATCAGGCCTTATGCTAAAGGCCTCGACCCATTTAAATTTCGCGAATGGCGTGAGAAAGGGATCCAGTTTCTTGGTTCTGCATGTGTTTCTCTGTTCCCCCAGCACAGTTTGCTGAAGAGACTACTCTCTCTCTCAGGCCTTCTTGGTTCCCTTGTCAAATATTAGTGGATTGAACATATTGAGGCTTCATTCTGGTTGATGTGTCTGTTTTTGTGTTGGTACCAAACTGTTTTTATTATTATGATTTTGTAGTGTAGTTTAAAATCCTGAAGCATGGTACCTCTGGCTTTTTCTTGCCTCAAAAAAATTTTTTTTAAAGCAGAGAGTAATACAGGAAACCCATGTCCCTCTATGATGTCCTTGATTTTTTGCAGATATAATTTGTATACATCTTTATCATAGTCTTAAACCACAGCAACATAAATTAACAGAAGAGAGGAGAGAGTGAAAAATATTACCATTTTCTTAAGCAATTATCCTTTTTCTAGGCTAATGAATGTATGTTCTCCAATACTGATTTTAAAACAAAGTGGGTAAAAGATCTTTAAGGTGAAGCTTTACATTGTAATATTTTAAAAATTTTAATTAAATTAACTTCGTTATTTTTGGCTGTGCTGGGTCTTCGCTGCTGAACATGGGCTTTCTCTAGTTGCAGCAAATGGGGGCTACTCCTCATTTTGGCCATGTGCAGGCTCTAGGTGTGGGGACTCAGTAGTTAAGCTTAGTGTCCCACCACATGTGGAATTTTCCCACACCAGGAATCGTAACTGTGTCCCCTGCATTGCAGGCAACCATCCCTATACTTAACTGTATATTAAAAAAATCATGCATGGAAAGTTCTTTCTAGGGGCACTCTTGCCTGCTATTGAAGGAAAAGAAGTCAAATGTAGAGGATATTTGAAAATGTCTGAGGGCATTCATTCGCTTATGCTGAGATTTTCTTCAAGTTCATGGAAACACTTTAAACAAGTTATTTCTTGAAAATTCTCAAAAGCCTAAATTTTAGGTACACACTTATTAGCAGAAGTCAGGGTAGTTCATCTAGAAAGTTGTTTCACGTTTTGTTGTAACATCTTTTGAGAAGTATTGATGATGTTAATGTATGAGTTTGCAAGAAGACATAAGTTGCATTTTGAGGGCTTGATTTTCTGGTCTTAAGACATTTGGGTCTTTTTGTCAACCCAGGACTCTCCTGCTCAGAAACCGTCTACTTAAAATGAAAGAACCACATCCAGATGATAGTCCTGTAGTTACTTTTTTTTTTTTTTTGTGGGACATCCTTCAGCACTGTTAAGACTAGGATTTTTTAGGACTGGTTTCCATGTCATTCACACCTACTTGTTGAGAAAGTAGTCTGTGATAAGTAGTAGAATCATATCTGAATAATTTAGTGATTTCAAAGTTTTAAAAAATTTCACAAATAATACAACACGCACAAGGTAGAAAATCAGATAAGTTAAGCCTTATTCAATGAAAAGTTTATCTTCTTCCTACCTCTGTCCCCTCAAAGTAACCAGACTTAGTAGTTTAATTTGTATCTTTCTTAAGGTCAATATACATGAGCACACAAAAGCTATTCCATTATACTTAATTTCTGTACTTTTTTAAAACTTAAGGTACATCCTGAAGGTTGTTCCCTATCAAACCTGTTGATCTGCTCTATTTTTAGTGGTTTCATAGTATTTGATTTCCAAAAAGGAATGCAACATGGTTCCTACACTCCTAATGTCACCTTGAATGGAAAGAAAGAATGTGACAATAGACTGCTAATGGCTGCTCATAAACATTTTCCTCTTCTTCCAGTTAATGAAAGAATCCCCTTGACTTTTTGACTCCCTGGGACATGGTCATTCAGACTGAAACTCCATTTCCCAGCCCCCCCCTTGAACCTTGGCATGGCCATATACCTAAGTTCTAGTCAATGAGGTGAGATCAGAAGGGATCTGTGCCAAAGCTGCTTGCTCTCAACTTCTTTCCCTTTTGCTGTGGGGACAGAACGTAGACATGGTGGAGAAACAGAAGGTGCCTGAGCCCAAGGACCACTTCTTAGAGTAGAACCCATCCCATCATCCTCTACCAACTCTTACAGAGAAATACATAAACTATTCCACCAGCTATTGTTTGATCTGTGTTAAACAGCTGAACCACTCTCTTGACAAATAGGAGTTGTCCTTGAAGAGTTGATATTTTGTGCTAAATGTTGAGTAGTATAGTGTAGTGTAGTGTTAGTCGCTCAGCCGTGTCCGACTCTGTGACCCCATGGACTGTAGCCCACCAAGCTCCTCTGTCCATGGGATTTCCCAGGCAAGAATACTGGAATGGGTTGCCATTCCCTTCTCCAGAGGATCTTCTGGACCCAGGGATCAAACCCAGGTCTCCCGCATAGGAGGCAGATTCTTTACCGCCTGAGCCCCTGGGGAAGCCAGGATTCACCAAATGGACTGCAGTGTGAGAGTGGCTTTCCAGGCTGTTACATGTTCAAGGTTAGAGAAATATATGCTTTTGAAAAAAAGTCAGGAAATGGCAGATGGATTAGGTAAACCAGGTTTGCTGTCATCAAAGTCCATAATTGTTTCACAGTACCATTAGTATGAATGATATTCATTTAAGGTTTTTATCCTCCTGGAAAATGTTGATGGACTTGAGTATTATCCACATGTGTTGCCTAACTTGTCATTTGCAGGGAAATCCAAGAACAGGTTTTCCCAATAGAATGACTTGAAAACCAATCCTAACCAATCCTAGTGCTAATCGTGCTGAAGGATAGTGCACCAAAGAGAAAAGTAACCACAGGGCTATTATCTAGGTATAGTTCTCTCCTTCTATGTAGAAACATTTTGAGCAAAATGTTCTGAATTGTTTTAAGGCTAAAAAATCAGTTCCTCAAAATGCAACTCATGTCTTTTTGCAAAAACATATATACAAGCATCATCTATACATCTCAAAACATCTTACATGGAAACATGAAACTACCTTCCCAAGAACTTGATTAGGTACCCAGTAAATAACCTCCTTGCAGCAGATCTAGAAACATGTTTTACTTTCATGAAAAAGGAACCCTACTACTAACAGCCAATCATAATAATAATAGTAATAATAAAACAGCTTCTATTCAGGGCTTATCATACGCAAGAAACTGAGCTAAGCACTTTACATGCATTATCTCATTTATCTTGACAATAACCTCGTGAGGTGAGTACTATGATTATCCCCATTTTAGAGAAAAGGAAACCAGGACTCAAAAGAGATTAAATATCTTGCTCAAGTTCCCACAGCTGGTAAGCAGCAGAACTGGAATTTGATTCAAGGAAGATCCCCTGGAGAAGGAAATGACAACCCACTCCATTAGTCTTGCCTGGGAAATTCCATGGACAGAGGAGCCTGGTGGGCTATAGTCCATGGGGTTGCGAAAGATTGGATACAACTTAGCGACTAAACAACAAAAGAACAGGTCCGCCTGACTCCAGACACCACTCTGCTCTCCTGCACCGGATTATGCACAGCACGCTTGTGTTCACTCATGCATTAGGGCATAAAAGATTCCTCTCAAAGGACCCTCCTCCTGTTTAGCTGGACACAAGTCTGTATTTGTGCAGTTTTCTGTGTGATTAAATATTCGAGAGCATTTTTGTCCTGTGTATTCTAAACTACATCCTTCTGCCAGCTACTGTTTACTGAGTGCTGACCTCTGCCAGGTGCCTACTGGACCCAAGGAGCTGGAGGAGGAAGGCTTCTATGATGCTCTCTGGGAGTGGACAAGAGCCCGTGGGATCTACCTCGGATGCTCCTCTCCTTGACCATCACTTCTCTTTCAGGCAGCCTTCCTCAGAGTCCAATTCACAAGAGCATCACCAGAAGCAGCCATATGAGTTTAGGAGGTGGCCCCCAAAGACAAAGATTACCTCATTAGGTCTTCCTTTATGACTTTCTTCTAGGAGTAGAGGGTCAGTGCCTCTTCCCCAGCTCAGTGCCCATATCGTCATTTCATTTTGGTAAGGATGCAGTGGGCTGATTCAGGGTTGCCAGCACTTTAATCTGAGCCTGAGGACGTGTTGCAGGTGATAAATGGATAGTACTTAACTAAAGACCAACAGTGTCCCAAGACACTAAATGATGCCAGAATCTGCTGTTCTGCCCAATTGCATCAGAGAATGGGTTATTTCATTTAGTTCTCACAGCAACCTTAGCATGAGTGCTAAGTTGCTTCACTTGGGTCCCGCTCTTTGTGACCCTATGAACTGTAGCCTGCCAGGCTCCTTTGTCCATGGGATTCTCCAGGCAAGAACACTGGAGTGGGTTGCCATGCCCTCCTCCAGGGGATCTTCTTGACCTAGGGATAGAACCAGCACCTCTTAACCGCCCTGCATCGACAGGTTGGCTCTTTACCACTAGCACCACCTTGATGTCACTGTTCAGTTGCTCAGTCATGTCTGACTTTGCAACCCCAGGACTCCACGCAGCACACCAGGCTTCCCTGTCCTTCACTTCCTCCTGGAGTTCGCTCAAACTCGTGTCCATTGAGTCGATGATGCTGTCCAATCATTTCATCCTCTGTCAACTCTCTTCTCTTGCGCTCAATCTTTCCTAGCATCAGGGTCTTTTCCAATGAGTCAGCTCTTCGCATCAGGTGGCCGAAGCATTGGAGCTTCAGTTTCAGCATCAGTCCTCCCAATGAATATTCCGGGTTGATTTCCTTTAGGATTGCCACTTGGGGAGCCTTATAGGCAGGTTTTATTACTCCCATTTTCCAGAAATGACTCACTTACTGGAGGAATATATGACATTCTTTGCCCCACTCCCTTTGACTATTTTAAGGAAAAGTGAATCTGAAAGTCGCTTAGTCGTGTCCGACTCTTTGTGACCCTGTGGACTATACAGTCCATGGAATTCTCCAGGCCAGAATACTGGAGTGGGTAGCCTTTCCTTTCTCCAAGGGATCTTCCCAACCCAGCGATCTTCAGACTCAGGTCTCCAGCATTGCAGGCAGATTCTTTACCAACTGAGCCACCAGGGAAGCCCATTTTAAGGAAGGAAAACATTAAAATATCCTTGGCCTCCAGCCCCAGGTACTGCTAGGTACAGAAACACATTCTGAGACTGGTTGTTTCTGCTTGTTGCTGAACAAGAGCCCTGCAGGAGTTAAACTTCAGCTCGGAGGCTGCTCAGACCTGGAGGAGCCAGGCCAGACCCCAGAGTGTCAGAAGGATCGGCCTTTTCTCTGCAGCAGGATCATTTCCAACCACAGTCAGGGGCGGCCCAGCCGAGGCATTAGCAAGCCTGCAACATCAGAATGGCCAGATCAATTCGCAGAAGCACTTCTAAGAGAAACAAATCAATAAGTTCCTTCCCCTAAAGATTGATAACATCATCAGGAAGCAACAGATGCATTTTAGGGCACAATACATGGTGCAGGGGAGGGGAGCCTCCTGTGCTGCCCTGCTGTCTCTACAAGAGCAACTGTAAATCAGCAGCCAAACATCAGCGCCCGCGGCACCTGTCACAGCAATAAAAGCTGATGGTCTCAATGCACTTGGCAGGTTTCAAGGTGCCGTCACATGCTTTGTCTCTTTTGATTAAGACCCTATAAGGGGAATGTTACCATCTCCATTTCACGGATGACATTCAGTAAAACTAAACTGCCTAACCGGCTTAGAACTGAGTATTTATGATCAAGCCAAGACCTGAATCTTCTGCCTTGCAGCCTCATGTTCTGCTTACTTGTCTAATGTTCCCCAAACTTCAATCACTTTTTACCACCTTCACAATTTTTGATACATTGGAGAACCTCCTGTGTAATTTTTCTGCGTCTTTTCACTAACCTAGTTTTCTTTGTCTAAATAAACATAGTAAAAGGAAATTTCCTATAACTATTTTAAATAATAACAGTATGACTTACTAGAAATAAAAATCATTAAAAACTGCAAGATTTTTAAAGAAAAAAAACCACAACTGCTTGTGTCTCAGCTTTACCAGTGGCACACAGACCTTACTTTGAGAATACAATATTATGCTTTAGACTTTTATGAGAAAATGCATGGAGTAATTTTAAGTTTGAAAGTCCTATAACATGAACTCTATTTAGTTGAGCTGTGTTATTTTTTGGTGAAAATTGATAGAACAAAGTTCACTTTATCTCTAAAGTGATAAAAGATTTAAGGTCTTAGGGCAAATAAAAGTTTTGTCTCCTCCCTCGCTTTCAGAGGGCTTTCCCTTGACCAGGGGAATGGAGGTGTTAAAAAGGGTAAATAAAAAAAGATGGGTTTCCTGAAACCTGAAGAACAGAGATGAAAAATTCCAAATAATACTATGCAAACAAGTAAAAATCAGGTCAGTGTTTCAGTGTTCTGCATATACAAAAGAGGAATTAACTAACCTCCTAATTAAAATATCAAGAAAAGAGCAAGAATTGAATGGAAAAGTATCTAACTTCTCCCCAGATGTTACCCTATCATTTAAATTTGTTTAAGATCCATTTAAATCTTATTGTCTGTCCTGACTCCTAAGTGCGCTCCCATACCTGCCCTCAGAAATGTATTAATTTCCACCCCTCGCATTACCTGGACCTGCCTTTAATTTAAAGGACCTGGCTTTAATCCTCACTGAAGTGGTTTGAGGCTCATTATCCTCCCCCAAGACCCCAGTGATGACCTGAGCTACCTAATGGTCTTCTATTTGGTGCCTCCCTTCCAGACTGGGCTTCCCTGGTGGCTCAGATGTTAAAGAATCTACCTGTAATGCTGGAGACCTGGGTTTGAATCCTAGGTCAGGGAGCCCCACTGGAGAAGGGAAGGGCGACGCAGTTTAGTATGCTTACCTGGAGAATTCCATGGACAGAGGAGCCTGTAAAGAGTTGGATATGACTCTCTTTTCCCCTAATCTTCTAAATGTTACTCCCCAAAACATCTAATTAAAGAGGACATTTTATTTGTAACATTAGAACTTAACACTTGATTGCATCCCTCCTTTTTCTCTAATGATTGCTTTCCACCTCATTAGACTTCTATGACAAAGTCCAGAAGACACTCAATGAGCACTTGGTGATGGATCTGTAGAGAAGAGGGGTATTTTGCACCTCTGAGCAATACTAAAGAAATGCAGAAAAATAGTTTGCTGATTCATGAATTATGTATGGATTTCTACTTCTCTTCTGAAATGTAATTCTTCAAAAACAAAGCTTACTCATTGATTACTTCCTTTTAGTAAGTGAAAATGTTGACTGAAATTTGGTTCTTGGTGTGAAACACGAGACTTTAGAAATTCAAATATACATTTAGGAAAGCATACATTTTTATCTATTAGCTGACAACGACTAAAGCAGAAGACTCTTCTTAGAGCAATTACCAGTTTGAAGAGAAGTTTAAACTTCAGTATAATTCATGAGCTGGTTAGTTTTTCTTCAAACAGCAGTCTGGTTTTGATATGAAATCAGCCCACACATGCCTTAAGTACATTCTACTTTATACTGCCTTTGCCTCACAAAGTTCGTATTTCATTGTAAATCCACGCTTTTCCTCACAAATGCTAAGTGTCTCTGGGCCAGGCGTATTCTGAAAGACTGGGTCATTTGACACAAATGGTTGGCATCTGCAATATCACAGATCTTTGCTTTAATTCAGGCATAATCTGAAATGTTTAGTGTAGATGATTTTGTAAATTATATTATAGAAACTATGCAATATGTGTCAAAAAATTATGCATATCTGTCACCTTCTTTTGCTCCTCAACCTCAAATAGCAGTCCTCCACATCTGTATCTTGCTTCACATTAATAATATCTTTCATGCAAGAAATCCTGCTGAATTCCTGCTTTTCATGTGAAAACTGATTTGTGTGTATATATATATATTATATATATATGTTTACAAAATCACTGCAGATGGTGTCTTCAGCCATGAAATTAAAAGACGCTTGCTCCTTGGGAGAAAAGCTGTGACCAACCTAGACAGCATCCTAAAAAGCAGAGACATTACTTTACCAACAAAGGTCCATCTACTCAAAGCTATGATTTTTCCAGTAGTCATGTATGGATGTGAAAGTGACTATAAAGAAAGCTGAGCACCAAAGAATTGATGCTTTCAAACTGTGGTGTTGGAGAAGACTCTTGAGAGTCCCTTGGATCACAAGGAGATCAAACCAGTCCATCCTAAAGGAAATCAGCCCTGAATATTCATTGGAAGACTGATGCTGAAACTGAAACTCCAATACTTTGGCCACCTGATGCGGAAGAGCTGACTCATTTGAAAAGACCTGGGAAAGATTGAAGGCGGGAGGATAAGGGGACAACAGAGGATGAGATGGTTGGATGGCATCACCAACTCGATGGACATGAGTTTGAGTAATCTCTGGAAGTTGGTAATGGACAGGGATGCCTGGTGGGCTGCAGTCCATGGGGTCACAAAGAGTAGGACATGACCGAGTGACTGAATTGAACTGAACTGTGTATTAATGTAACGTGATCATGGTCCCACTACAAGCTGTGGGACTTGATTGTGGTCCCAGTACAAATTCCTGTGTGAGTGAGTACAGGGTTGGGGGGATGAATAGGTGTAGAAGCATGGTGAAGATAGAGAACAAGAGAGGAGTAGGAAATGAAAGAAACATGGGGACTTCCCTAATGGTGCAGTTCCTAAGACTCCACGCTGCAAAGACAGGAGGCCTGGGTTTGATCCCTGGTCAGGGAACTAGGTCCCACATCCTGCAACTAAAGTTCTCGCATGCCACAACTAAAAAAATCCCACATGCTTCACAAAGATCAAAGATTCCACATGCTGCAATGAAGACCCAGTGCAGCCAAATAAATAAATATATATTTTTTAAAAATTAAAAAGGAAACATGAATTTGCTTTTATTCATGCCTGCTGCATGTCTGGCATCCAGCATACCCTAGTTCATTCACCCCTCATAGTAATTTGTGGTAAATATTATCTCTCATTTTACAGCTGTGGAGACGGACTATACAGATTGTAATCAGGGAAGCAGTCTACAAACTGGTTTTTTCCACTATTCCAAGCGAGTACGAGGACCTTTTGGCGCCAAATCCAGTGTTCGTCCTACTCTATCACACCTGTAACCCATCAGGAAAAAGGATTTGATGGTTGGAAGATGTCTTTGGGTGGGCTGTCAATTAGATGAATTCTGGCTTTTCCAGTTCTTGGTTTCTTAAAGTCTTGTCTGCATTGTTTAGGACACATAACTTGGGCCTCTCTTCCCATGAGCTCAGATTCTTTCTCCTCTGGCAAAATGATCATCGCCCACAGGGGTCATATTCACTCATATTATGGGTCATGGAAATCTGACTCAACCTCAGGTTTTCTGTCCCTAAAGCAAGATTTCCAAAGGAAAATAAAGATGAGGTTCAGTAACCTCTGTCTATTGCAGAGGTTTTTATTTTGGAGTGGATTCAGTGACTGAAGAAGGCCACTGGATGTTAGACTTCTGGTCAGGAGTAATATTCAAATTATCAACAATCAGCATCAGTTAAATGGGTTATCCAACAGAGAGGGTCCCAACACTTCATGGCAAACAGATGGAGAAAAAGTGGAAACAGTGACAGATTGTCTTTTCTTGGGATCTAAAATCATTGCGGACAGTGACTGTAGCCATGAAAATAAAAGATGCTTGCTCCTTGGAAGAAAGGTTATGACCAACTTAGACAGCGTATTAAAAGGCAGAGATATCACTTTGCTGACAAAGGTCCATATAGTCAAAGTTACGGTTTTTCCAGCAGTCATGTACAGATGTGAGAGGTGGACGACAGAGGAGGCTGAGTGCCAAAGAATTGATGCTTTCAAACTGTGATGCTAAAGAAGACTCTTGGGAGTCCCATTGGACAACAAGATCAAACCAGTGAAGCCTCAAGGAATTCAACCCTGAATATGCACTGGAAGGACTGATGCTGAAGCTGAAGCTCCAATACTTTGGCCACCTGATGCGAAGAGCCAATTCATTGGAAAATACCCTGATGCTGGGAAAGACTGAGGGCAGGAAGAGAAGGGGGTGACAGAGGTTGAGATGGTTGGATGGCATCATGACTCAATGGACATGAGTTTGAGCAAACTCTGGGAGATAGTATAGGACAGGGAAGCCTGGCGTGCTGCAGTCCATGATATTGTGAACAGTCAGACATGACTTAGGACTAAACAACAAAAAAAGCAGAGAGAGTCTCATCTCTTGGGTCCCTCTCTGTGCCAGACATTAATCCTTTAGCTGCTGGATCATGGAAGAAGTCCGAGGGTCCCAGAAGAGTTGGAATGGCCATATATGCAGGCAGGCATATAGCAGATCTTAGAGGAGTGATTCTTTGCCAAACTGTACAGCCATATTTTGATATTTTAGCAAGCAGTGCAGACATCTTGGTGCTTACTGAGTAATGGCCCTGCTTCTGGCCCTCGTCCCCACCTCAGAACCCCTGATCCCTCTTCCCTCAGCAAATGACTTCCCTGTACTGGGTTGGTGTTGCTTCTGAACAGAGAGAAAGAAGGGATTACATATAATCTCGAAAAGTTGTCCAGTTTTTTTAGTCAGGTATATGTCAGCCAGCTACACACTACATTTCGCATAATTCCTTGAATCTCGGTGCGCTCATTTGTATTTTCTAGCCAATGGGATTCCCCCGCTTCCCAGCTGTAACTTTAGAAGAAATGTGTGAGCTGTCCTTGCCCCTTTGCTCTTTCTGATGACTGCAATACATACAAAAGAGAAAGCAGCCAGCGAGGAGCTCCAGTCGAAGATGGTCGATCTGCTCTGCTAGCCTGGGCTCTTTACCTCCGGACCATTTCATGGGCAAGAAATGTTAAGCCCTTCTTGTTGAAGCCACACCATATTGGGGGATCTTTGTTTTAGCTTGTCAGACTCTGCCCTAACAAATTCTGCTGGTAAGTTGATTGTGTTTGTATAACTTGCCACATTTGAAAACAGGAAGGGGAGAGTGGGTACAAAAGACACAGCTTATACACAGGCTGTAAGGTTTTTCTTCTTTTTTTTTAAAAAAAAAAAAACCACCACAAAATGCAAATTGCCTTAAGAGAACTGAAAGACATTCTGTGGCTAAAGGATGGATTGTAGCAGGAAACTGCTGAAAGAAGAGGTTGCAGAGATCAGCCTGAGAGGCCATGTTCAGTAACTTTATTTTGAGTCCAGGCAGACTCATTGAAGTTTTAAGTAAGAGGGTAGTTTCTATTTTAGAAAGATTACCCTGGAGAGTTGAGAATGATTAGAATTGTGAAGTTGGCAATGGGGAGGCAAAATTAGAGCTTGGGACACCAGGTCTGGGGCTGCGGTGGTAAACTATGTGAAAAATAATGATGGTCTAAATGAAACAAGAGAAAAGCAGACCAAAGGAGAGACATTAGGAAGTGAACTCCTTGAGATTAGAGGTAAATGATGGGGTGGGTTGGTAAGGGAGAGGAGTTTAGGATGGTACCAGGTTTTCAGTCCGAGTGGTAGGTCTGAGGTGTTCAGAAGAGGGCATCCTGGCAAACAGTAGAAATGGATAAAGCTATTTTAGAAATGGAAATACCTGCAGTGTCTCCCTCATCCCTTTCCATTTATCTTATACCCTCTCCCCTTCACTCACTTCTCCCCCATGCTCTTGGCTGTGGGTCCTATCTATTTCTGCTCTTTTCCAGTCATGCTTTTCAAAAGTCGTTTTCCAGTTTTTCACTAAGGACTCCTTTGAGTCGATCCCATCTGTACCACCCATTTGGAAATATTTTTTTCTTAGAAAAAAGAGAATATCTGTTATTTGTGTCCATCAATTTAAACTCACTTCCAAGGACAACTGTAAACCAAATACCATTGTTATTTCAGAAACCGCAGCTATCAGATGAGGCTGTTTGTATTGCCCACCACCTTCAGAAATGTCCTGGTTGCTCAAAAGCCAAGCAGAGCTTTTGATTCACAATATCATCTCAATAGTTGATACAATTCAAATGAAAAAGGGAAAGGTGACATCTCAGAAAGTCTGTGTCACTGCAAGTCAGGTACATGTGGGATTCTGCTGAGAGTTTTGAAATAGTAAACATTAGAGAGTGTTCATTACTAACTTTTTTACTCCTAGGATTGTGCTTTGCCACGGATTCTCAATTTTTTTCCCCCTCCACAGTAAGGAATAAGAGTTTTAGGTCTCTTTTACCTCAAGTAATATTTTCCTTTTCCTTTGTGAAAATTCTTATTCTACCTCGTGGGATTCTACTGGGGTTTTCATCATGGCATCCTTCTCCAGCCACAGGGACAAGCACGAAGACCCAGACTGAACCAACTCTAGTGCCCCTTCATCTTGACTGCAGTGGTTGGTCCAAGGAGTAGGGATGTGACTCTTTGAGCCACTCATAGTCTTTCCTGGAATTGATATATGGATGCTAGATGAAAGAAGGAATCTCTCTTTTGTTGGTGTTGCTAAACTAGGATAATGCAAGTGTAGTCCTGTCCATATGGAGAAAGCTCATCTTCAATAATAGAATATTATATCAACACCCACAGAGAAATAGAATTGGGAGATGGATTGAGTGAATTCTGGTGCTGTTTGAGTGGTTGGTTCCAGACCTCATGGTCTTATTCCCGAAGCTCTCCCCCGAATCCCATCAGTTCAGTTCAGTCGCTCAGTCGTGTCCAACTCTTTGTGACCCCATGGACTGCAGCACGCCAGGCATCCGTGTCCATCACCAACTCCCGGAGCCTACTCAAACTCATGTCCATCGAGTCAGTGATGCCATCCAATCACCTCATCCTCTGTCGTCACCTTTTCCTCCCACCTTCAATCTTTCCCAGCATCAGAGTTTTTTCAAATGAGTCAGTTCTTCGCATGAAGTGGCCCAAGTATTGGAGTTTCAGCTTCAGCATCAGTCCTTCCAATGAATATCCAGGGCTGATTTCCTTTAGGATGGACTGGTTTGATCTCCTTGCCGTCCAAGGGACTCTCAAGAGTCTTCTCCAACACCACAGTTTGAAAGCATCAGTTCTTTGGTGCTCAGCTTTCTTTATAGTCCAACTCTCACATCCATACATGACCAGTGGAAAAATCATAGCTTTGAGTAGATGGACCTTTGTTGGTAAAGTAATGTCTCTGCTTTTTAGTATGCTGTCTAGGTTGGTCATAGCTTTTCTTCCAAGGAGCAAGCATCTTTTAATTTCATCTGCAGTGATTTTGGAGTCCCTGCAAAATAAAGTCTGTCACTGTTTCTGTTTCCTCATCTATTTGCCATGAAGTGATGGGACTGGAGGCCATAATCTTAGTTTTCTGAATCCCATGGACCACCTCAGATTCCTTCTCAGCTCTGTGAACCAATGAGTTCCTTATTTGCTTAACCTAGTTTGAACTGAGATTTTGTTACTGGCAGGGTTCTAATAATACATGGTCAGTTCCTGAAGCTTATTTACAACAAAATTACTACTTAATACACAAGCACTCACAGATTCACATGAATTATTATTAATATGTTCCTCATCTGGTTTCACATTTGCATTTAACCAAGGGCCTGCTAGAACTAATATTCATCGTGCCAAGGAGTCTTTTCTGAGGAGGGAATAAGTTTTAGGCAGTTTAGCAAGACAAAGGGAGAGAGATTTGCTGAGAGCACCTGGGCTGTCTGTATAGTCTCAAGTCATCTGAGACCATGAAGCAGTATTCTTCACCTGCAACCTCTGTGCCCTCACTAGATCCACTGAGGTAACTGGGGGGCAGGGATTGAAGCTAATGGATGTCAAAAGCTTATTTTAGTGAGCTCTCTTCTGGGCCCTGGTCCTGCCATGCTGGCCCTCCCACCATTCCTCTGCAACAAGATGTGGGTTGGTTGTCTAGTAGGTAATTCACCACCAAATAACAATTGCCAGCAATATGGCCACACTTAGGCAAAGGACAGTTTGCAACTAATTACTTCCCATGAAAATACCAAACATAATTTTGCTCATTATTAAAATTTTCCAATAATAGATTTATCTTCCCCATTAAGTAATACATTATTCTCCTACAAAGTACAGCAAACTAGAATTACTAGGCACTGCTTATATTAAATCGTTGGTTAATAAATTAAAACTCCTATGGTTATGAATAAACTAGGTCATCTGCACATTTTGTAAATTAGTAGTTTCTTGTAGTTATTCTCTCCTGGTCAAAACCTAAAAGAGGGGGAGAGGAAAAATGATTATCATTATTACTTTATTGTTCTCAAGCAAACAACTTCTCTCTGCACTGTGGTTTAAAATAAACTGCTCAGTCTAATACAGTAGAATCAATGTTGTTGAGTATCCATCAATAAGAATGGATTTTAAAGACTATGGTCTGTAAACTTTTAAAGTCACTTTAGAAGCTATATGTACCAGATACAAGACCTGATGAATATCCAACCTCAGATAATATTTGAAGATTCTTGATGCAACAAGCACTGTCCAAAGTGGTTTCAATTACTGGACAAAATGTTCTCCCATTTCAGTTTTTGGGTGGGTTGAGAGGCTTTTCTTTCTGATTTCAGAATGTCAACTTCTCTGACATCTTTTCAATTTGAGATGATTAATAGAAATTTTCCATAATCATATCCAAAATGGTTAACACTATTAAAGAATCAGCTACAAGGACTCCTCAAGTTGTAAAATCCATACTTACAGGATTGTTTACAGCAGATAGACTGCAATTTCCCAAGCCACTCAAAGGTTCATGAGAGACAGCAACCAAGCCATATTAAGACAATTACTCCACCTTCTGGCTCAACTGTGGAATTGTTTGAACCTATGGGTCACCCAATCATGTTTCTTTCTTTTTTTTTAAATTGGAGGCTAATTACTTTACAATATTGTGGTGGTTTCTGGCGTGCATTCACATGAATCAGCTATGGGTGTACATGCGTTCCCCGTCCTGACCCTCCCTCCCACCTCCCTCCCATCCCATCCCTCAGGGTCATCCCAGTGCACCAACCCTGAGCACCCTGCCTCTTGCATTGAACCTGGACTGGTGATCTATTTCACATGTGATAATATACAGGTTTCAACGCTATTCTCTCAAATCATCCCACCCTCACCTTCTCGCACAGAGTCCAACAGTCTGTTCTTTACATCTGTGTCTCTTTTGCTGTCTCGCGTATAGCGTCATTGTTACCATCTTTCTAAATTCTACATATACTGTATTGGTGTTTTTCTTTCTGACTTACTTTGCTCTGTATAATACGCTCCAGTTTCATCCACCTCATTAGAACTGATTCAAATGTATTCTTTTTAATAGCTGAGTAATATTCCATTGTGTATGTGTACCACAGCTTTCTCATCCATTCATCTGCCGATGGACATCGAGGTTGCTTCCATGTCCTGGCTATTGTTAACAGTGCTGCGATGAACATTGGGGTACATGTGTCTCTTTCAGTTCTGGTTTCCTCAGTGTGTATGCCCAGCAGTGGGATTGCTGAGTCATATGGCAGTTCTAGTTCCAGTTTTTTAAGGCCAACCATGTTTCTTAAGAGTGAACATAACATGAAATTAAAAGATGCTTGCTCTTTGGGAGAAAAGTTAAGACCAACCTAGACAGCATATTAAAAAGCAGAGACATTACTTTGCTAACAAAGGTCCGTCTAGACAAAGCTATGGTTTTTCCAGTAGTCATGTATGGATGTGAGAGTTGGACTATAAAGAAAGCTGAGCATCAAAAATTGATGCTTTTGAACTGTGGTGTTAGAGAAGACTCTTGAGAGTCCTTTGGACTGCAAGGAGATCAAACCAGTCCATCTGAAAGGAAATCAGTCCTGAATATTCATTGGAAGGATTGATGTTGAAGCTGAAACTCCAATACTTTGGCCACCTGATGTGAAGAAATGACTCATTTGAAAAGACCCTGATGCTGGGAAAGATTGAAGGTGGGAGGAGAAGGTGACGACAGAGGATGAGGTGATTGGATGGCATCACCGACGCAAAGGACATGAGTTTGAGTAAACTCTGTAAGTTGGCGATGGACAGGGATGCCTGGCGTGCTGCAGTCCATGGAGTCTCAAAGAGCTGGACACAACTGAGCGACTGAACTGAACTGAACTGATCTGAACATAATGTACTGGGTCTGCATTGCCTCCCAATTCTTGTTTTTCTACAGCTATGGCTCAGTTATTTCTATTGGGATAGTTTCCCCGCTCAGATCTATAGACATTCTTTACGCACATTCCTCTTTGTTGTCTCTTAAACTATTGTCAGTTACTAGGAAAATCTCTTCCCCAAGCGATTCCCACCTGCTCTTCTACCTAACTTCCTCTGCTTCCTCTCTCTTTTTCTGGCAAAAAACCCCCACAAACAAACAAAAAACCAAAAACCTTTATCTTAATATATGTAAGAATAGTGCTGGTAGTAATAAGGAAAAGTAAAGTCAAATGTTGGAACCACACATAACGTAAGGAGGAATCATTGTCACCAGGCCCTTTGCTATACCAACCGCCTTCAGAATCACCACAGTAAATCCTAGGCTTATCTACTTCTAATTATGCCATTTAAAGTTATACTTACTTCACATCCAATATTTTTTTCCCCTTGAAACATAAATTTTAAAATGAACATTTTCTTCTCTATTTAGTCCTCAATATGTGATTCTTGTCGCCATTTTAGTCACTAAGTCGTGTCTGACACTTTGCAACCCCATGGGCTGTAGCCCCTAGGCTCCTCTGTCCGTGGGAGTTCCCAGGCAAGAATACTAGAGTGGGTTGCTATTTCTTTCTCCAGGGGGCCTTCCTGACCTAGGGATCGAACCTGCACCTCCTCCATTGGCAGGAGGATTCTTTCCCGCTGAGCCACCAGGGAAGACCATATGGCGGTTCGGCTATGTTAAAACAGGTCATCATTATTTCTGTGTATGCTGTGGATTACAAACAGCTGACTTTTAGTCACAGCGTTTTGGAAGTTGAAGCCATCTTGTACTGAAACAATTTGTTTTTCTTGTTTATCTATTTATACTGAGACACAATTGATAAACAACACAGTGTACAGTGCATTGATTTGATACATTTTTATATTGTGATATGATTACCATTGGAGTGTTAGCTAACACTTCTATCATGTCACATAACTGTTACTTCTTTTTTGTGGTGGGAACAGTTAGGATCAGTCTCTTAGCAACTTTGAAGTTTATAATACGATATCATTGACTGTGATCACTATGCTGTGCATTAGAGCTCCAGGACTTATTTATCTAATGGTTGCAAGTTTAGTCTGTCTCTCAGAGATACTTTTTCACTGTTCCCCTGGCCTCGACTACCATGGTTAAGTATCTTTATTTAAGAAAATTAAGTGCTTAAGCCATTACCAAGGTAGTAATTATATTCATAAGGAAAACACAAAACAATAATAAAAATGAGTAAAATAAAAAATGAAAGTCTCATCCTTTGCACCCTTAGCCATCTCTCATCAGAAATAGTTGAGAGTTTGAAGTATTCCCTTTAGGAGTCTTTTTTTCTTTTTTTTTCTTTTCTAAGTTTATCTGCTTATGGCTGTGGTGGGTCTTTATTGCTGCACATGTGCTTTCTCTAGTTGCAGTGCATGGGCTTCTCATTGCAGTGGTTCCTCTTGTTGCAGAGCACAGACTCTAGGCAAGCGGGCTCAGTAGTTGTGGCTCATTGGCTCTAGAGTGCTGGCTCAGTAATTGTGGGGCATGGGCTTAGTTGCTCCACGGCTTGTGCGATCTTCCTGGACCGGGGATTGAACCTGTGTTCTCTGCATTGGCAGGTGGATTCTTTACAACTGAGCTGCCAGGGGAGCCCCCAGGAATCTTTTTTCTATGCAGTCACAAACATATTTCTCTTTTTTGGAGAGAGGGAATCGATCTATCTTTTATCTACCTATACATCAATTATCTATTTAGTAACTATTCCCCCTACTCATTTTGGCCATCTTTTGGTGCATAGAGACAACAAAAAGTTTAGAAATCTTTCCGTCATGTTAACTACTTAAGTAATTACTACTGCTTAAAAAAAAATTAGAAGGTACATAAGATGCCAGTCCCTCTGAGATCAGAAAGTGGGAGGGTAGATGAAAGTTCATTTACCTCTGCAGGCAAGAATTCACTTGTCTAGAGCAGAAGAAATTATTTTTCATCATGGTTCAAAGAATTCTGTGAAGTTGGAAGGAAGGTTTCACTAAACGTTAAAGGAATAACATCTTCTTTAAAAAAAGTACTTCTTTTTAACAGAAACAGACTCACGGTTTTACAGAACAGACTTGTATAGGTTGCCAAAGTGGAGGGGGTGGGAGTGGGGTGGATTGGGAGATTGGGATTAGCAGATGCAAACTGTTATATATATGTATAGAATGGATAAACAACAAGGTCCTACTATACAGCATAGGGAACTATATTCTATATCCTATGATAAACCATGATGGAAAAGAACATGAAGAAAGAATGTATATATATATATATATATATATATATATATATATATATATATACACACATACATACACATACATATAACTGAAACACTATGCTTTACAGTAGAAATGAATACAACATTGTCAATTGACTATACTTCAATAAAATAAATTTTTAAAATTTATTTTAAATTTCCTTTTTTAAAGAACATAGTCAACCATGTTCATAAAATAAGTAATAAATGCACATTTTCATGTATACTGTGGCTTATCCTTCTGAATCCTCTGAAATATTTTCATGTTTTGCAAACCTACCCTCTTGAACCTCTGTCAAAGAAAGACCAAAGCAGAGGTCACAGTTGACTGTTTTCCTAAGTCAACCACTCATAGCCTCCTAACCAAAATTTAAACTCTTCTGATTATCCCCAAATGCTGATTCTGACCTTAAAACAAAATTTAAGCTTTCTTCCAGCTAGTGTGATCTTGCAGCTTCCTAATTAATCAGCTCAAACAAGTAGGCTCAGGTGGTGCTGTTACCCCATGAGGAAAGCAAGTTTCTAGTAATCAATCACAAATTTTAAAAAAATGAACTTTCTCATTCCTGTTTATTATCTGAGCTGACACTGCTGAAAGCCACTTTTGATTTTGAAGTCTCCCTGGTCATAGTTTGTTTCTTGCAAACAAAATATTCATATTAAGTAGAACTCTCTGAATTTTATTTTGACATCAGTTTATGTTAAATGTTATTCATGGGGTCTAGAAACAACGGAGACGAGAAACAAGGTAGCTTTCTTGGTCATTCATACAGTCTTTTTTATGCATAAATGACAAAAGACAAATGCATTTTTCTTTTCTGTTTTTTAAGATTTCATTGGAAGCCAAGTAAACACAATGTTGAAGAAAACCTACATAGGACTTCCCCGGTGGTCCAGTAGTTAAGAATCTGCCTACTGATTCAGGGGACACGGGTTTGATCCCTGGTCCGGGAAGATTCCACATGCCACGGGGCAGCTAAGCCCATGTACCACAAATGATGAACCCAGCACCCTAGAGCTTGTGCTCTGTAACAAGAGATGCCACCGCAAGGAGAAGCCTGCGCACCGCAGCTAGAGAGTAGTCCTTGCTTGCTGCAACTAGAGAAAGCCTGTGCACAGCAATGATGACCCAGTGCAGCCAAAAAAAGAGAAATAAATATTTTAAAAATGCTTCTAAAAAAAGACAGCCACGACTGAGTTTATTTTCCTCGAACTAAGGGAGCTGAGTTGTGGCCTGACTTTTCTGTGATATTTCTAATCATCTACCTTATCACAGAAACTGACAATGTAAGCATGATTTTGTCAATCAGAAGAGACTCAAAAAAAAAAAAAAGTGACTCAAAACTCCAATGTACTTCTTTAGTCACCCCGCCTTTGTAGATCTCTATTATACCACCAATGTCATTCCTAAGATGCTGGTACATTTCTTGTCCAAGAGAAAACCATTTCCTTCATTGGTTGTTTTTACAATTCCACTTTTATATTGCCCCAGTAATCACAAATTATGATATGCATACAGTGATGGTTTATGAGCACCAGCCGGACACCTGCAAGCCCTTGTTTTGTGGTAGCAGAGTGTCTGGATGTACCTGCCTCTCCTTGGATGCAGCTCCATATACATCTTTGCAAAGATATATATGCACAGAACATTCTGATGCTGTGTCTGTCTCTCTGCAGACCCGATGAGATCCGTACAGTTTGACTGGGCGGACACTTCTCCCTTAGTTCTCACCTCCTCAGATATCTATGTCAAAGAAATTGTCATGTTTGTGAAACCATACTGTCTTTCTAAATGGGAATATATTTTCTGTGGCATTAAACAAAAATATTGGAATTGTAAGCTTTTAACTCATGTTTCTTCCTTGGAGATATGTAATGAAGGCAGCAAAAGGCATTATCCTGTTAGTGGCAATAATTCTTAGTTACAGCCATGAGGAATATGTCCTGTGAAATTTTCTCTGCATTGTATGCTCCTATTACTTGAGCATTATCATTTTTCTAACTTAGATTGATCTTTGCCAGAGGGAGAACTGGACTGTAATTTGAAGGCATCTTTTACTCTCCACGTTAATGTTTTTAAAATAATTGATTCTTTCTCATCATTAGGGGAAACGGTGCTACAAGAAAATGTGATGTTTGCCCACCACCCTAAAATACTTTTCTTGGGCTGATTTTCTCTAGGCCTCTTTCTTTTTCATTCACTGATTATTAAAATTCTCCCTCTTTGGTGAAGGGGGTGGGTTCACCCTCAATTGGTACTAACGGATCATTTCTCTTTGTTGGAAACAGAATATTCTTTCCTGTTAATCACTACCTCACCTTGTTAAGCTTCATGGGCTTGTCCTGTGGTTCAGGGGCTTTCCTGGTGCCTCAGATGGCAAAGAATCTGCCTATAATGTGGGAGACCTGGGTTCTATCCCTGGGTTGGGAAGATCCCCTGGAGGAAGGCATGGCAACCCACTCCAGTATTCTTGCCTGGAGAATCCCATGAACAGAGGAGCCTGGCAGGCTACAGTCCATAGGGTCGCACAGAGTTGGACTTGACTGAAGCAACTGAGCATGCAAGGAGGAGAGCTGATTTTAAAAGGAGATTTTTCTGAACATTGGCAAACCAACATTCTCAGTACTACCCCCTGAAAAACTCCAAAGTGGGATTTTCATGGAACATTTAGTCCCTCCCAATCGGTCTCTTCCTTGTGACTAAAGTTGACCCTGAAATCTGAAAAACAGCTCCTTTTTGACCACTTTCTCCAATAATTCATGTATTTTTAACAATACCACAGTCTTGCAATGCCAAGCAGCCAGTGAATGTTAAAGGGAAATAATTATCTTATAATGCAGACTAGTAGGAAACAGTCATTTCTAATTACTTGTCATAGGAGAAGACAATGCGATTAAAGATTCTGGCTTAGACAAGAGCGTCCACATAGACACTGTCTCCGCTGATACATATTTTTGACTGTCTGAAAAGAAAAGTCAGACAGATGGACCATACACTCATCCAAATTGGCTTTTACCATGATGGAAGGCACCTTACAGATGTTTCATATTTTTGGTAGACTGGAAGAGCTAAGTATTGAAAGACAAGGTCCCTAAGGTCTAGAAGAGTTATTAGAGATTATTTCAGAATGAGTTTGAGCACATTTAAACGTGCAGTGGGTGCTTAAACATCTCAATAAACATCTTTTTTGAAGACCTATTATGGTGAGTTGGGCTTCCCTGGTGACTCAGACGATAAAGAATCTGCCTGCAATGAGGGAGACCGGTGTTTGATCCCAGGATCAGGAATATCCCCTGGAGCAGGGCATGGCTATCCACTCAATGTTCTTGCCTGGAGAATTCCATGGACAGAGGAGCCTGGCTGGCTACGGTCCATGGGATCGCAAAGAGTGGGACACAACTAAGTGACTAACACTTTTACTTTCACTACGGTGAGTTACTTAGGGCGCAAACATAATTTTGTTAGTTTATCCAAGATGCTTTTTGGCTCTCACCCTTCTTGATCTTTGTGGCAAAAACTGTATCATGCATTCACTGGATTCTATGTTATTTTCTTCTTCTTGGATACATTTTCTTTCTTTTAAAAAAAGTTTTATTTTTTATAATACAAATATTTGTTGACTTTTAAAAAGAAGAAATTTTTACTTTTGGCTTTGCTGGGTCTTCATTGCTGCACACCGGCTTTCTCTAGTTGTGGCAAGCAGGGGCTACTCTGCAGTCGCTGTGCATGGGCCTCTCATTGTGATGGCTTCTCTTGCCGAGCACAGGCTCTACGGCGTGAGGGCTTCAGTAGTTGTGGCACACAGGCTTAATTGCCCTGAGGCATGTGGAGTTTGTTTCCCTGATCAGGCATCAAACCCATGTCCCCTGCATTGGCAGGCAGAGTCTTTACCACTGGACCACCAGGGCAGCCTCTTCTTGCATATTCCAGTCCCCACTATAGTAAGTTTGAAACCTACCTCTGGCCAAAAGCTCTTCAGGAAACTAATGTGAGCTCTCCATGCTCTTACTCTGTTTTGACTTAACTTTAGGTGGCAGAGACTCAGGGTGGAACCAGGCTGGACCCTTGGGTCACTTTTGAGGGTGAGTTTCCTCCGAGTCCTGCAGCAGACTGAGTGTGAGGAGGAAATAAACTGATAGTGTAAAGCCTTTGTGATATGGGGGTTAGCTTGTTACTGCAGCATCACCTGGCTTATTCTGATAGCCTTTTTGAAGGCATCCGACTCCAACAATCTTCCTTGGATTATACCACTCAAATCTCTCCTGATTTTCTTGCTACACCTTTGACTTCACCTTCGACTTCACCTTCTCAGTCTGACTTTAAGGTTCTTTTACACAGTCCCAGTCTTTAAATGTTGGAGTTTCTTAGTTTTCTAACCTGGGTTCTCTTGTCCTCTCAATGGTCTAGTCTTCTTGCCTTAATTACCATACAATGAGGACTCTCCATTTTATATCTGTAGCACAGTATTCCATCATAAGTTACAGATTCTTATACATATCTGCTGACCTAGTGGATATCTTAAATGCATCTCAAGCTCAGTTTACCCAAAATTCAACTTAAAAGCTCCCCTTCCCTCAAAGATGTTCCTTCTCTAGTTTTTCTATCCTTAGCTAACGGTATCAGCATGTTAGAGCCGTTTACCAAAGACAGCCCATTGAACCATACCTTTTCATATTCATACTTGTATTTAGACTCTCCTGCATTGAATCTGCCTGGCTCTGTGACCCAGTTTGACCAGTAGAATATGGCAGAAGTGAGACGTGACACTGGCAGCTTCTACTTTTGCACTTTTGGGAGCCTTGAACTAGCACCTAAGATATCCAGCCACCCTTCTGTAGAGTCCTTATGAGTCGACTGGAAAGAAGAGAGAGGCCCAGCTCTCCCAACATTTCAACTGAGCCAGTTTCCCAGTTGTTTGCACCAAGGTCCTAGACATGTTCTTGAAGACATGTTCTTGGATGGCCTAACTCCAGCTGACTGCAAACATGTGAAAGAGCACAAGCAAGATCAGCAGAAGGACCACCAAACGGAACACCATCTACTGACAAAATCATGAGAAATAAGAGAGCAGTCATTTGTTTAGTCACTAAACGTGTAGTGGTTTGCTATACCGTGATGTAGATAACTAAAACATCACATCCCCAGAAACCTGAAGATGATCTTTCATTTCTCTCCCTTTTCCTCCTTCCTTAGTCCCCAGCCTCTTTGACTATACCTACTAAATATCTCTGGAAGAGTGCCTTTATTTTCCTACATGCCATTTTCCAGTCCAGACCACTATCATTCCTTCCTCTATTATTAGATTCCTCCTGTAGCAAGAATGATCATCTAAATGCAAATTCGGTTATAATCTTAGTCAACCACCAAAAACTCTCCGTGGGTCTCTGCTGTTTTTAAGATAAAATTCAATCTTCTTGACATTGCTTCCAAATCTGTGCAAGCTCTGGTCCTTACTTATTTTCTAGACTTATGTTATATAACTCTACATTTCAATCATCCTAGGTTTTTTTCAATTTCTCCAAGGTGGTACATTGTCTTTTTAACTCCTGCTTTTTAATTTGCTCTTCCTTCTACTTAAAATTTTTGCCTTTCATACTGTTCATGGGGTCCTCAAGGCAAGAATGATGAAGTGGTTTGCCATTCCCTTCTCCAGTTGGAAGGACTGATGCTGAAGTTGAAGCTCCAATACTTTGGCCACCTGATGCAAAGAACTGACTTATTGGAAAAGTCCCTGAGGCTGGGAAAGATCGAAGGCAGGAGAAGAAGGGGATGACAGAGGATGAGATGGTTGGATGGCATCACTGACTTGACGGACTTGAGTTTGAGTAAGCTCTAGGAGTTGGTGGTGGACAGGGAAGCCTGGTGTGCTGCAGTTCATGGGGTCGTAGAGTCAGACATGACTGAGTGACTGAACTGAACTGAATTACTTAAAATACTCTCTCCTGTGGCCATCCCTTCTCTTTCTCCATTTTCAAATTTCTACTCATTCTTCAGGTCTCAGTTTGAATATAATTTCTTCCTTGAAGCCTTCTCTTATCCTCCAAGCCTGAATTAGTTATCCTGGTCAAGCGCTCCCATGCAACTCTTTAATTCTTTCATTCATCAACTTTTTAGTGAGCTTATACTATGAGTCCTCAGACTGTGTTACACTTCCCCTATAATAACCTCATCACACTCTTCTGTAATTATATTTTGTCCAGCTCTGTTCCTCGCCTGTAGACTCTCCAAGGAAAAGGACTATATTTACTCATTTCACTTTGGATCTCCAGGGTTTAGCACATAATAGATGTGCCAGCAACTTTGATTCTGGAGGAGGAAATGGCAACCCATGCCAGTATTCTTGCCTGGAGAATCCCATGGACAGAGGCAGGCTACAGTCCTTGGGGTTGCAAAGAGTCAGACATGACTGAGTAGCTTAGCACTTAGCACCTTTGATTCTGAAGAGTTGCAAACATCAGGCTAAAGAAGACTAAGCATGGCTCAGTGGTAGAGAATCCATCTGCAATGCAGGAGACAAGAGTTTGATCCCTAGGTGGGGAAGACCCCCTGGAGAAGGAAATGGCAGCCCACTCCAGTATTCTTTCCTGGAAATCCCATGGACAGAGGAGCCTGGTGGGCTACAGTCCATAGGGTCACAAAAGAGATGGACACGACTTAGTGACTAAACGAAAACAACACCTCAAAGTCACTACATCATTTATTTCCCAGAGTGCTAGTAGTGTCTGAGGACTCTGAAAAGAGCTTGAATATACTTGTTTCAAGGAGACACTGTGCTACGAATAACCTCATCTATTCAGGAAGACCTAATATGCCTCAAAGATGAGTGGTTTCCAAGGTGCTCAGACCTTGTAATTGTGGTCACCTCCAGCAATGATTGCCCCTGGTTGACTGCAATAGGAAGCCTTGAAAATGGTAGGTAGATCAGTTTCCTCAAATAACTCATCATCTTCAAAGCTTTCAAATATCTGTTCCTGATGCTTGGTCCCATTTTAGGGAAATTTCTTGGAAACTTGGAGTGACCACCAAAGGACATAGAGGCAGGCAAATGGGCAAAGTTCTGCTCTCTTGGAGTACATATTGGGGATCATCCTCAGCTATTTTTAGACGAATTCATTTTTTGGCCATGCTGGGTCTTCATTGCTTTGTGGGCTTTTCTCCAGCCGTGGCAAGTAGGGGCTACTTTTTGAGGTGGCATGTCTTATTTCAGGGCACGGGCTCTAGAGCCCAGGCTCAACAGTTGTGTCACAGGAGCTTAGTTGCTCTGAGGCATGTAGGATCTTCCCAGACCAGGGATTGAACCAGTGTCTTCCGCATTGGCAGGTGGATTCTTTACCACTGAGCCACCGAGGAAGCCCCTTCAGCCATTCTTGTTAGCATCCTTATATTTGGGCAGAGAGGTCCTTGTGTTCATTACATCATAGCCCTACAACTTTTAGCCTAATATCAGTAGTCTTTCTGAATATTAGGAAGTTCTGGGAAGCCACCTCAAATACTTTAAAAAAATATGTTGAATGCAAATAAACATTTCACGTATTAGCTGTTTACTGAATTAAGATTCAGGCTACATTCCAAAGAGTGGTTTCTCTGGGAGCTGGAAATATGTGTGAACATTTTCTAAGATTTCTGATTTTTTTTGTATTGAGAATATTATTTTACAATAAGAAATGATGTTGTAATAATTAATAGATTAGAGAAGTAGAAGAATCCTTGATAGTTATTTTGTCTAGGCCTGTCATCATACACTTGAGGAAGATACCACCCAGAGAAGACATGCTTTACTTGATATCTGAGGATATATGCAAACATTCGTCACTGGTGAAGATTTTTTCAGTATTTTCAATTAAATGTCAACTGAAATCAGGTTGATTATATTCTTTGCAGCTAAAGATGGAGAAGCTCTATACAGTCAACAAAAACAAGACCAGGAGCTGACTGTGGCTCAGATCATGAACTCCTTATTACCAAATTCAGACTCAAATTTAAGAAAGTAGGGAAAACCGCTAGACCATTCAGGTATGACCTAAATCAAATCCCTTATGATTATACAGTGGAAGTGATTTAAGGGCCTAGATCTGATAGATAGAGTGCCTGATGAACTATGGAATGAGGTTCGTGACATTGTACAAGAGACAGGGATCAAGACCATCCCCGTGGAAAAGAAATGCGAAAAAGCAAAATGGCTGTCTGGGGAGGCCTTACAAATAGCTGTGAAAAGAAGAGAGGTGAAAAGCAAAGGAGAGAAGGAAAGATATAAGCATCTGAATGCAGAGTTCCAAAGAATAGCAAGAAGAGATAAGAAAGCCTTCTTCAGCGATCAATGCAAGGAAATAGAGGAAAACAACAGAATGGGAAAGACTAGAGATCTCTTCAAGAAAATTAGAGACACCAAGGGAACATTTCATGTAAAGATGGGCTCGATAAAGGACAGAAATGCTCTGGACCTAACAGAAGCAGAAGATATTAAGAAGAGGTGGCAAGAATACACAGAAGAACTGTATAAGAAAGATCTTCACGACCCAGATAACCATTATGATGTGATCACTAATCTAGAGCCAGACATCTTGGAATGTGAAGTCAAGTGGGCCTTAGAAAGCATCACTATAACAAAGCTAGTGGAGGTGATGGAATTCCAGTTGAGCTGTTTCAAATCCTGAAAGATGATGCTGTGAAAGTGCTGCACTCAATATGCCAGCAAATTTGGAAAACGCAGCAGTGGCCACAGGACTGGAAAAGGTTAGTTTTCCTTCCAACGCCAAAGAAAGGCAATGCTAAAGAATGATCAAACTACCGCACAATTGTACTCATCTCACATGCTAGTAAAGTAATGCTCAAAATTCTCCAAGCCAGACTTCAGCAATACATGAACCTTGAAGTTCCTGATGTTCAAGCTGGTTTTAGAAAAGGCAGAGGAACCAGAGAGCAAATTGCCAACATCTGCTGGATCATGGAAAAAGCAAGAGAGTTCCAGAAAAACATTTATTTCTGCTTTATTGACTATGCCAAAGCCTTTGACTGTGTGGATCACAATAAACTGTGGAAAATTCTGAAAGAGATGGGAATACCAGACCACCTGACCTGCCTCTTGAGAAATCTGTATGCAGGTCAGGAAGCAACAGTTAGAACTGGACATGGAACAACAGACTGGTTCCCAATAGGAAAAGGAGTACGTCAAGGCTGTATGTTGTCACCCTGCTTATTTAACTTCTATGCAGAGTACATCATGAGAAATGCTGGACTGGAAGAAACACAAGCTGGAATCAAGATTGCCAGGAGAAATATCAATAACCTCAGATATGCAGATGACAGCACCCTTATGGCAGAAAGTGAAGAGGAGCTAAAAAGCCTCTTGATGAAAGTGAAAGAGGAGAGTGAAAAAGTTGGCTTAAAGTTCAACATTCAGAAAATGAAGATCATGGCATCTGGTCCCATCACTTCATGGGAAATAGGTGGGGAAACAGTAGAAACAGCGGCAGACTACTCTTTTGGGCTCCAAAATCACTGCAGATCGTGACTGCAGCCATGAAATTAAAAGACACTTACTCCTTGGAAGAAAAGTTATGACCAACCTAGATAG
Organism: Budorcas taxicolor; assembly: GCF_023091745.1. Taxonomy (NCBI): domain Eukaryota; kingdom Metazoa; phylum Chordata; class Mammalia; order Artiodactyla; family Bovidae; genus Budorcas; species Budorcas taxicolor. The sequence continues at coordinate 61,043,903 of NC_068915.1, read as the reverse complement.
TATATGCAAAAGCAGAGACATTACTTTGCCAACTAAGGTCCGTCTAGTCAAGGCTATGGTTTTTCCTGCGGTCACGTATGGATGTAAGAGTTGGACTGTGAAGAAGGCTGAGCGCCGAATAATTGATGCATTTGAACTGTGGTGTTGGAGAAGACTCTTGAGAATCACTTGGACTGCAAGGAGATCCAACCAGTCCATTCTGAAGGAGATCAGCCCTGGGATTTCTTTGGAGGGAATGATGCTAAAGCTGAAGCTCCAGTACTTTGGCCACCTCACACGAAGAGTTGACTCATTGGAAAAGACTCTGATGCTGGGAGGGATTGGGGGCAGGAAGAAAAGGGGACGACAGAGGATGAGATGGCTGGATGGCATCACTGACTCGATGGACGTGAGTCTGAGTGAACTCCGGGAGATGGTGATGGATAGGGAGGCCTGGCGTGCTGCGATTCATGGGGTCGCAAAGAGTCGGACACGACTGAGGACTGAACTGAACTGATAGCTTTATTCTCAAGAATAGAGGAGAACTTTGGCTTTCTGGTCATACCATTTTTATCTCTTTCCTCTTCCCTAAACATGACAAATTAGCTCATCACTAAAGATAAACATACCTGCCATCAGTATTTGAACTTGGAGTATTAATGGTTCTGTTGGAGTATTTGAATGAAAGAGCTTGGGTTAGTGTAGTAATTTGCTAGGGCTGTCATAGCAAACTGGGTGGCTCAAAAAACAGAAATTTTTGTCTCACAGTTTTGGTGCCTAGGAGTCTGGGATCAAGATGGTTGGTTACATCCATTGGTTTTGAGAGAAAATCTGTTTCATACCTTTCCCCTAGCTTCTGGTGGTTTGCTGACAATCTTTGCTGAAAACTTTGGCTTGTGAAAACACCCCAGTCTCTGCCTTCATTTTCCCAAGGTGTTCTCTCTGTGCATATGTCTGTGTCCAAATTTTCCCTTTTTATGAGGACTTCCGGAGAAGGTGATGGCACCCCACTCCAGTGTTCTTGCCTGGAGAATCCCAGGGACAGGGGAGCCTGGTGGGCTGCCATCTATGGGGTCACACAGAGTTGGACACAACTGAAGCGACTTAGAAGCAGCAGCCACAGCATGAGGACTTCGGTCATATTGGATTGAGAGTCCAACCTACTAAAATACGACCTCATGATAACTAACTACATCTGCCATCACCTTATTTCCAAAGACATGTACTGGGCATTAGGAATTCAACATATAAATTTGGGAAGACACAATTCAACCTATGAAAGTTAGCATTACAGAAAATGTCATGGGATAAATGGATTGCAAAAACTGTTAGTGGCTGATCTATTTTGAGGGATGAGATTTGGATCAAGATAGATGTGAGGAGTTTGTTTGAAGTTTGGACCTAGTTCTCAGGATGCCTGGGGATCAGTTTCCACTAGAGCATCCCCAAACACTGGGCCAATGTCTGTCTATGCATGTGTGCTCACTCGTGTCTGACTCTTTGTGACCCCATGGACTGTAGCTCAGCAGGCTCTTCTGTCCATGGGAATTCTCCAGGCAAGAATCCTGGAGTGGGTTACCATTTCCTCCTCTAGGGAATGTCTGTCTATGATCTCCTGGCAATTTTGTGGCCACCATGCCTCAAGTCCAGACTGCATTATTTGGGCATCTTAAGTGAGGCACAGTATATCTGACCCCTTTAGTTTGTAAGAGGTAGATCGTGGTCATTTGGTGTGCTATTTTGGGGCACCAGAATGATGAATGAATTTATATTTTATTTTGACTAATTGGAAAAGTCTATCATGTCTAGAAATTTAAAAAGTAAAATGACTATTATGACAAAATGTTAAGTAGTCTCAAAACTCCAAATAGCAAAATTCAATAATATTCCTCCCCCCGAGTCCTCTTATTTCTAGAGAACAGGTCACCCTTCAAGACTGTGGCTGTGAAACTATTCAGAATAAGGAGAAAAATGAGTATAGGGCATAGCCTCAAAGTTTTCTAAATGTACAAAGCAAAAGAAGTAAATGAATACTTGTGTATTCATTTACTGAAATTTCCTGTTTTTCTATATTGCACCATTCATCACTCTTATTTTATAGACAAATATGAACTACCTGTAGTCAACACTGGAGACATGTACTTCCCATAAATAGATGCATAAATAAGTCTTTAAAAATGTTGTTATGAAGTTTTCAATGTTTTAGTGGATGCCTTTGAAATATTGACATACATTCTTCCTGGCTGATTGAATATTATTCAGCTGGGAGTCATTCCTCCAACCAGATGGCTTGTGCTCCAGCCTAGCACTAACTTGGAGATGGTGACTTCAGGCACCAACCAAGAATCTGAAACATCACATCATGTAAGAGAATTAGCAGAAACTCTTCTCAGCGTGCCTTCAAAAGAGGAAACTAAGCAGACAGCCTTGTTAATTTAGCATATAGACTTGGAATACAGTACAACATCTATCATCTCATCAAAATTCAATTAAAATGTGGCTTACTGGCCAAAAAGAAGGAGCCAGTTTTTTCTCTCTCTTTCTGGGGAAGAGTTTTTGGAACAGCACTCATCCCTTAATGGTTCTTTTATTATGAGAGCCAATTTGAAAAAAATAGTTTAAGTGTTTGAATGACTTCTTACATTAAAAATTAGAATTGTGCAGTTATATAATTGCTATTAATTTAAAGCATGCTGGTGTTAGCAACGGTGGGCAGGTAAGAAGGTTATTTTGAGGTTTTCTTTTTTAAAGCACTTCTAATCAATTTTAAAACTTTTTCGATCCTACAGGATCTTCTCTCATTTAGAGGGAATGTGTAGCTGCGATTATCCACTTAGCCCAGATCCATTATATGTTTTTTTTTTTTTTAAGTTATTTGCTAATACATACGAGACTTCACACAAGCAAACGGTAAGCCCACAGGTCCGGTAACAAGATTTGCTGTGTTAAATGCAATTGGGTCTCAAATTTTAAGCAGTTAAATGTCTTAATTTGTTCTTTTCTTCCTACCATAATATAATGAGGATAAACTTTGACATACTGCAGCTCTGCAAAGACAAGATTTCTCCTTGTTCATTGTTTCTCAAACCAATCTTCTTTCCTGAAATTTGATTTCCGAAGTGCCTTACAGTCCTTAAGCCAGGTGGTTGCAGTGAGTCCTCTCAGAACATCCATAATCATCTGAAATAAAAGTACTCTCTAGAAGACAGACACACTTAAGACAATCAAATGGGGCTAGTCACCAAGTGGAAATAACCCTTTTAACTTTGCATTAACTCTGCCCTTTAGTCTACCCACCAACTGCACCCCAGGTTGCTGAAGGGAATCACCTTGGTTCAGAACTTAATAGTATGAATATCCTCTGGGTTAAGTACTTAATGTGTCCTCTTACACACACCATTCATTTTTCTGGTGCTTGGTTCAAATGTTTTCAACTGGAGGTTTGCCTTGTGACTTAAATAGGGAAAACTGCAGTGTGCTTTCCAAAGGACCCTTGAAAAACCTGTCTATAGAGGCCTCTCAACCCCAGGCTTTAAGATTTGAGTATTAAATATTGTAATCTTTTCCCATGGCAATTAGCCTTCCATCTCCAGGGAAGGGCAACTGAGGAGGTGATGTAGTTTTTAGAACATCAAAGGAATACAGTGTTAGATTTGGGGAGAAGACCATGGATTTGGATTTGACTACATCTGGCCATCCATTGGATCATAGAAGGGAATTCCAGCAAAACATCTACTTCTGCTTCACTGACTATGCTAAAGCCTTTGACTGTGTGGATCACAACAAACTGCAGAAAATTCTTAAGGAGATAGAAATAACAGACTACCTTACCTGTCTCCTGAGAAATCTGTATGCAGGTCAAGAAGCAATAGTTAGAACCAGACATGGAACAATGGACTGTTTCAAAACTGGGAAAGGAGTATGTCAAGGCTGTATATTGTCACCCTGCTTATTTAACTTACATCCAGGGTACATCATGCAAAATACTGGGCTAGATGAATCACAAGCTGGAGTAAAGATTACTGGGAGAAATATCAACAACCTCAGATATACGGATGATACCACTCTTAATGGCAGATAGTGAAGAGGAACTAAAGAGCCTCTTGATGAAGGTGAAAGAGGAGTGTGGGAAAGCTGGCTTAGAGCACTATACTCAAAAAACTAAGATTATGTCATCTGGTCCCATCAGTTCATGACAAAAAGATGGAGAAAAAGTGGAAACAGTGACAGATTTTCTTTTCTTGGGCTCCAGAATCACTGTGGACGGTGACCATAGCCATGAAATTAAAAGACACATGCTCCTTAGAAGAAACACTATGAAAAACCTAGAAAGCATATTAAAAAGCAGAGACATCACCTTGCTGACAAAGGTCTGTATAGTCAAAGCTATAGTTTTCCCAGTAGGCACGTACAAATGTGAGAGTTGGACCATAAAGAAGGCTCAGTGCCGAAGAAATGATGGTTTTGAACTGTGGTGCTGGAGAAGGCTCTTGAGAAATAGCAACCCTTTCCCTTGGACTGCAAGAAAATCATACTAGTCAATCCTGAAGGATATCAACCCTGAATATTCATTGGAAGGTCTGATGCAGAAGCTCCAAAACTTTGGCCATCTGATGCAAATAGCCCACTCATTGGAAAAGACCCTGATGCTGAGAAAGATTGAGGGTAGGAGGAGAAGGGGATGATAGAGGATGAGATGGTTGGATGGCATCACTGACTCAATGGACATGGGTTTGGGCAGACTCCGGGAGTTGGTGATGGACAGGGAGGCCTGTCATGCTGCAGTCCAAGCAGTCTCAAAGAGTTGGACCTGACTTAGTGACTGAAAAACAATACCACCTAGTCACTTTGTGTTTATTTCATTATTTTTAAACAAAATTGTGTTAGGACATGTTTTTCCTTTTATTTGGTTAACATGAGAAGTAACTGGATTTCATTGTGTATGTGGTCCCTTATAAGGGCTTCCCAGGTGGCTCAGTGGTAAAGAATCTGCCTGCCAATCCAGGAGACACGGGAGGTGCAGGTTTAATTCTGAGTTGGAAAGATCCCCTGGAAAAGGAAATGACAACCTGCTCCAGTATTCTTGTCTGGGAACCCCATGACAGAGGACCTGGTGGGCTACAGTCCATGGGGTCTCAAAGAGTTGGACACGGCTCAGTGACTGAGCATGAACTGATGGGTCTCTTACAAACAGGCGAGCTGCCGAACCCTGTGAATTAAGCCAAATGTCTAGAATTTCTATGAGATGATAATAAATGCATTGACTTAAAAAGAGAGTCAAACTTCTGCTTGTATTTGTTGTCCCCTAAATGGGAAAGTCAGGAGATTGGTGTTGAAGAAAAATAAATAAGAAGAAAAGCAAATCCATGATATTAAAGGCGGGGAAGTTGTTACTCGGAAAAACTGTGGAACTTTAAAAAATTTTGACCTTAAAATAAGTATCATAGAAAAGCTTTTCAAACCCAAGTACTATCAGGGATAGAATTGTAAGCACCTATGTTCATTTTAATGTGATTTTATTGCTATGTCATAGCCTAATATATCTGCCTATATTAGGAAGCTTTCCATTCCAAGCAACCTAAAAGTCATCTACTACTGGATTAAATAGAATTGATGCTTTTGAACTGTGGTGTTGGAGAAGACTCTTGAGAGTCCCTTGGACTGCAAGGAGATCCAACCAGTCCATTCTGAAGGAGATCAGCCCTGGGATTTCTTTGGAAGGAATGATGCTAAAGCTGAAACTCCAGTACTTTGGCCACCTCATGCGAAGAGTTGACTCATTGGAAAAGACTCTGATGCTGGGAGGGATTGAGGGCAGGAGGAGAAGGGGAAGACCGAGGATGAGATGGCTGGATGGCATCACTGACTCGATGGACGTGGGTCTGAGTGAACTCCGGGAGTTGGTGATGGACAGGGAGGCCTGGCGTGCTGCGATTCATGGGGTCGCAAAGAGTTGGATACGACTGAGCGACTGAACTGAACTGAACTGAATTAAATAGTAAGGAAATCTATAGGCCTTGTGAAAAGGTGGTGGAGTGTGTTTCAGAACTGGTTTGTCTAGGGCTCAATGTGAACTCTGTTTTTTCTGATTTTTTTTTTCTCTACATCTGCTGTCTACCATGTGGGCTTCACCACAAGGCCGGGCCCCTTGAGGTTGTAAGAGAGCTGTCAGTATAATTAGGTTCACATGTTTCCTCTTTCTTATCCATAAAAAGAGTCTTTCCTTAACTATCTAATAAAAGTTCTGCGATTCCTGCTGTTTGGACCATTCATTGGTTCAAACCTAGGTCACTTGAACCAATATCTATGGTGAGGGAGTGGATTATCCTGATCAATTATAACAGTAAGACTTTATCCTTGAAGCTGATGGAGGGGTTCATCCCACCTAAACACATGGCTGCTGTGGAATCCCTGTTGGGAAGGAGACAAATATTCTGTTACAGATACTCTGGGAAACAGTGAATTCAAAGTGCCCATCTTTGAACTGTCTTTTATGATAGGCAGTAAAGGATACAACAGTAAGTTTATTTTTTTTCTTTATAATTTTTTATATTTTATTTTTGGCTGCACTGGGTCTTTGCGGCTGCAGGGGCTACTCTCTGGCTGCTGTGCACAGGCTTCTCACTGGAGTGGCTTCTCTTGTTGGCGAGCAGGGGCTCTAGGGCACATGGACTTCAGTAGTTGTGGCACACGGGCTCCAGAGCACAGGCTCAATAGTTGTGGCACACAGGCTTAGTTGTTCCTGGGCAGGTGGGATCTTCCTGGATCAGGGACTGAACCTGTGTCTCCTGCACCGGCTGGCAGATTCTTTAACACTGAGCCACCGGGGAAGCCCACAGCAGTAAACTGAAAGCTTGATGTTTTTTATTGAGGCCTATTTCTGAGAGAGAATAGCGTGAGATTGTGAGGTTGTTCTACCGAGTCTCGTCATTTTTGTTACTCTTGCTTTCCTTCTATGAATAACTGATTCACACACTGGTTCAGGTCAAAGAGAATTCTTCAATTGTATACCAGAGGATGAAGATCAATGACACCGAAGCTGGGAACTTCCATAAATGTTTTCCACAAACTACCAAAATGTTGTATTAAGTAATTTATTAAAGCAAAAGATACTTCCCTGTCTTACTTTTTTCCCTTTTTTTTTTTACAAAGATAAACTAAGTTAGACAAGGGCACGTTTATCCCACTCCAAAGATTCCCCAAACAGAAAAAGACAATGGCATATGTTGAATACTCTTGAATTTCCAAACGAGCCCATCTTTGGGTACTGAAGAAAATCTGGTTTAGTTGGTCAAATAGACAACTGATATCAGAATTTACAAGCGTTCTTTTACCAGCTTTCTGAAAGGTGGTACTTTTTTTTTTTTTAATATTTATTTATTTGGCTGCATTGGGTCTTAGTTGCTGCATTTGGGATCTTCTGTTGCAGCACTCAAATTCTCTAGTTGTGGCTTATAGTCTAGTTGCTCCACGTTATGTGGGATCTTAGTTCTTTGACCAGAGATTAAACCATGTTCCCTGCATTGGAAGGTGAGATTCTTAACCACTGACTACCAGGGAAGTCCCCAAGGCAGCACATTCTTTTTTTTTTTTTTTTTTAATGTATTTATTTTTGGCTGTCCTGGCTCTTGGTTGCTTTGCGTGGGGCTTCCTCACCGTGCGGTGAGTGAAGTCTACTCTGCCTTGCGGTGCTCGGGCTTCTCATTGCGGTGACTTCTCTTGCTGCAGAGCATAAGCTTAGGCACACGGGCTCCAGTAGTTGCACCACACAGGCTCAGTAGTTGTGGCTCGTGGGCCTAGGGCAAGGATTCAGTGGTTCTGGTGCATGGGCTTCAGTGCTCTGTGACACGCAGAATCTCTCCAGACCAGGGATCGAACCCGTGTCCCCTGTATTGGCAAGGCAGGTTCTTATCCACTGCACCACCAGGGAAGTTCTGGCATATTCTTTATTTAGTCGATCAGAATAGGTTGTCTGATATGCTTTTAGTAACTCATGTTAGTTGCCTAGTCTCCTCGTCTCATCAGCTTCCGGTGATTATACACTTTCTGAGATTCCACTGGTCCTCTGCATGTGTGTTCATGGTGCAATGCTTCAGAACTTCGAATACTAGTTTTAGAGCCTTCTTTTTTTTTTGAAATACTAGTTTTAGAGTTTTAGAGCTTGATTGCTGGGAGACGGTAGGAGAAAGACATGGTAGATAGGGACATTATTTTTCCTTTAATATTCAATCTCTTGACACCCTGCAAAATTTTAGTCTTGCCCTGAGAAATGAGTACCCCAACCATATTCTCCACAGGGCTCCTAATGACAGCATTAATTTCCATTAGAAATTTCTTAGGAGAAACCTTGAATAAACAGTGCTAATGAATCCCAGTTGTTTCCACAGTTGTCCTGGTTCTTATCCCACACAAGCCGCCACTGCAGACTTTCCTAGTTCCAGGTGTTTTGCACTTGCTTTTAGTGTTGTCACTGTTGCAGCTGGGTGTCATGAATTTTAAAATAGTCTAAGAATTAAAGAAAAATATCAGTATATTATCAAAATACTTGTGTGGTTTTCCAAATGTATTGCTTATTCAATCAATATTTTCCAAAGTGCCAGAGAATGTTCAGAAGAGTCTGGAATAACTTCTTGATGAAATATATTTAGGAAAATATGGGTTTTGTTGTTTGTTGTTCACTCGCTCAGTCATGTCCGACTCTTTGTGACCCCATGGACTGCAGCACACCAGGCTTCCCTGTTCTTCACTATCTCCTGGAGTTTGCTCAAACTCATGTCCACTGAGTTGATGATGCCATCCAACCATCTCATCTTCTGTCACCTGCTTCTTCTCCTGCCCTCTATTTTCGCAGCATCAGAGTCTTTTCCAATGAGTCAGCTCTTCACATCAGGTTGCCAAAGTATTGGAGCTTCAGCTTCAGCATCAGTCCTACCAATGAATATTCAGGATTGATTTCCTTTAGGATTGACTGGTTTGATCTTCTCTCTGTCCAAGTGTGCCTCAAGAGTCTTCTCCAACACCACAGTTTGAAAGCATCAATTTTTTGGTGCTCAGTCTTCTTGTGGTACAACTCTCACATCCATACATGACTACTGGAAAAGCCATAGCTTTGACTATACAGACCCTTGTCAGCAAGGTGATGTCTCTGCTTTTTAATATGGTGTCTAGGTTTGTCATAACTTTTCTTCCAAGGAGCAAGTGTCTTTTAATTTCATGCCTGCAGTCACCATCCACAGTGATTTTGGAGCTCAATAAAATAAAGTCTGTCACTGTTTCCACTTTTTCTCCATCTGTTTGCAGTGAAGTGATGGGTTCAGTTCAGTTCAGTCTCTTAGTCATCTCCAACTCTTGTGACCCCCACGGACTGCAGCACGCCAGGCCTCCCTGTCCATCACCAACTCCCAGAGTTTACTCAAACTCATGTCCATTGAGTCAGTGATGCCATCCAACCATCTCATTCTCTGTCATCCCCTTCTCCTCCCTCCTTCAATCTTTCCCAGTATCAGGGTCTTTTCAAATGAGTCAGCTCTTCTGCATCAGGTGGCCAGAGTATTGGAGTTTCAGCTTCAACATTAGTCCTTCCAATGAATATTCAGGATTGATTTCCTTTAGGATGGATTGGTTGGATCTCCTTGCAGTCCAAGGGACTCTCAAGAGTCTTCTAAAACACCACAGTTCAAAAGCATCAATTCTTCAGCACTCAGCTTTCTTAATAGTCCAACTCTCACATCCATACGTGACTACTGGAAAAACCATAGCCTTGGCTAGATGGACCTTTGTTGGCAAAGTAATGTCTCTGCTTTTAATATGCAGTCTAATTTTGGTCATAATTTTTCTTCCAAGGAGTAAGTGTCTTTTAATTTCATGGCTGCAGTCACCATCTGCAGTGATTTTGGAGCCCCCAAAAATAAAGTCTGCCACTGTTTCCACTGCTTCTCAGTCTATTTGCCATGAAGCGATGGGACTGGATGCCATGATCTTTATTTTTTGAATGTTGAGCTTTAAGCCAACTTTTTCACTCTCCTGTTTCACTTTCATCAAGAGGCTCTTTAGTTCTTCTTCACTTTCTACCATAAGGGTGGTGTCATCTGCATATCTGAGATTATTGATATTTCTCCCTGCAATCTTGATTCCATCCTGAGGTTCATCTAGCCCAGTATTTTGCATGATGTACTCTGGATGTAAGTTAAATAGCAGGGTGGCAATATATAGCCTTGACATACTCCTTTCCCAATTTTGAACCAGTCTGTTGTTCCATGTCCGGTTCTAACTGTTGCTTCTTGACCTGCATACAGGTTTCTCAGGAGACAGGTCAAGTGAAAGAAAGAAAGAAAGTGAAGTTGCTTAGTCATGTCCGACTCTTTGCGACCCTGTAGACTGTAGCCCACCAGGCGCCTCCATCCATGGGATTTTCCAGGCAAGAATACTGGAGTGGGTTGCCATTTCCTTCTCCAGGAGATCTTCCCAAGACAGGTCAGGTGGTCTGTTATTCCCATCTGTTGAAGAATTTTCCACAGTTTGTTGTGATCCACACAGTCAAAGGCTTTAGTGTAGCTGGTGAAACAGAAAGAGATGTTTTTCTGGAATTCCCTTGTTTTTCTGATGATCCAGTGCATGTTGGCAATTTGAAATGTGGGTTTAGCAAATTCAGATGAACTGCTGTGGAACTGTCCAGGTCTTTAATATACATTCTTTATCCCTAAGGAAAGAACATGCAGTGCTTTCCACACATGTTTCACTGTGGAATCCTTCTCCTGAAGAACATTTCATATAACAGATTTCACTTTGTGAAATGCTCATCTGTGTCAAGTTACCATGTTTTCTGAGAGTCTATTATCTGATTGCCTTTGCTGGTTTTTATTATTAGTTCCTAGGATTCTATTCTATAACAAAATCCAGTATGGAAAGCTTTTTTTTTTTTTATAGTGCTAAAATTATTTAATAAGCGGAGAAGGAGGTTAAGAAAGGATTAAGAAATTAAATAACACTATGTTCTAAAACTTTTTTCAAGACCATATATTTGACATTTAAATAGAGAAAATTAGGGACAGGTTGGAAGGTCATTTAATTAAGAGATTTCAGGAATGCTCAGATATTTCTTCTTTTAAAGATTTTAATTGGAGGATAATTGCTTTACAGCAGTAAGGAAAGCTTTGCCTTTTTTTTTTCCTCAAAGAGAAGTAGGATGGAAAAAGGCCCAAAAGCTATTTTCTCAAGGAGAGCCGATCTGATTCAAAATCAGGAGCCTCTGATTCATCTTAATTGTTGTATTACTGAGGGCAGAGGACATTTGCCATTAACCTCTAACTGGATCCTTTTTCCTGTCTTAAAGTACATTCTGCTATGTAAATACGAGGTCATAATAAACTTGGAAAGCAGCAACACAATGGTTTTAAACAACTGACGTAAGTTTTACCAAAGCAGTCTTGCAACCCACTTTTAAGGCATGAATGAATGCTCCACACACAAACTGCAAATGATGATGAGGATCTGGTGTCAGCTACAAGCTCTTATTAAGACCTGAGCCTGCCCCAGGGAAATAGAACTCTAATTATCTAGGTTAAGGTGCTATAGCTGAAAAGCTCACAGGCCACACCCAGAGCAGCAACACGGTCACACAGGGATAGCCAGGCCTTGCCAAGACGCAATACTCAGATAATTCTGTCTTTATTCAAGCCTAGACTACATTTCATTGTAGAATTTTGGTAACTGAATAAATTCTAATAAACTGCCTTATTTGGTGTGGACGGTTTTCTTTCTATGTTGTCTTATTTTTTTCACATTTAAAAACAATAGATGATCAGTGTTGGCAAAACACAGAAATCAGCAGGTAGAATAAAAACCATTCATAATCTCACTAATCAAAAGTAACTACTGATATTTTGGTTTATGGGCTTCCCTAGTGGCTCAGCTGGTAAAGAATTCGCCTGCAGTACAGGAGACCCGGGTTTGATCCCTGGATTGGGAAGATCCCCTGGAGAAGGGAACGGCTATCCACTCCAGTATTCTGGCCTGGAGAATTCCATGGACTGTATAGTCCATGGGATAGCAAAGAGTCGGAGACGACTGAGTGAATTTATCTACTTCAATATTTTATTTCTTGAGTTGGTACATATTTCCCTTGCAGGATGCTTTGAGGTGATTTCTGAACTCTTTATGACTATAATACTGTAGGCTGGAATTTATTTTGGTGGCAGACTCTTTCTTCTCAGAAGAGCTATACTGGTGAGACTAGCCAAAGAAATACAAGTTTAGGAAGATTTTTTTTTTCCTACTGTAGCTTTGAATATTGTAGAGTAATAATTCCACCCCTACAACTTGTACTGTATTCCTCCTAACACACGGTAATCCCAGTGCTAACAGAAACTGCTAACATTTTCTATACATTAGAATATGTCCTATTATAAACACAGTATCCTATTTAATTCATACAATAACACCATGTGTTATGTGCTATTATCATCCCTCTTGTGCAGGTAAGGAAACCAAGGCACAGAGAGGATAAACAACTTGCCCAAGATCACAAGTAGTAAGTGGTAGATCTGGGATTTGAATGTTGTACCTCCAGAGTCTGTCTTTCTTTTTTAGACTGAGATGTGAACTGAGGTGTTTAGTGAGGGAAAGGCTGCCTTGACTGTGGACTGAGTGTAACCCTGAGAAATCATTGTGAAATTAGGTGGTTTGATCCTGATTCGTCTAGCCCTTTGGGATACAATGGTGTACTCCACGAAGGGGTGGGGGTGAAGGGAGGGGGGAGCATGAGAGAACGAAAGAGCAAACCAGTTTGAGAGGAATGTGTCCCTGAACACGGCAGCAGACCAGAAACCAGGAGCTAGGGGCACAGAAGACATGGCTCCCTGTGAGCAGGTGTGGCCAATGGACTTTAAGTGCAGTGACACAGAAATTACACTTAGATGTTTTTATTTCTTGCCTTGTAGTTCGGCTGTGATATCCGCAAGCTTATTTAACTTACTTAACCTAGATAGCATATTCAAAAGCAGAGACATTACTTTGCCAACAAAGGTCCGTCTAGTCAAGGCTATGGTTTTTCCAGTAGTCATGTATGGATGTGAGAGTTGGACTGTGAAGACAGCTGAGTGCCGAAGGATTGATGCTTTTGAACTGCGATGTTGGAAGAAGACTCTTGAGAGTCCCTTGGACTGCAAGGAGATCCAACCAGTTCATTCTAAAGGAGCTCAGCTCTGGGTGTTCTTTGGAAGGAATGATGCTAAAGCTGAAACTCCAGTACTTTGGCCGCCTCATGTGAAGAGTTGACTCACTGGAAAAGACCCTGATGCTGGGAGGGATTGGGGGCAGGAGGAGAAAGGGATGACAGAGGATGAGATGGCTGGATGGCATCACCGACTCAATGGATGTGAGTTTGAGTGAACTCCAGGAGTTGGTGATCGACAGGGAGGCCTGGCATCCTGCAATTCAGGGGGTCGCAAAGAGTCGGACATAACTGAGCAGCTGAACTGAACTGACTGAAGCTTAAATTTATTAAAACATAGGTGTCTTCTGTTAGCTGGTCTCTGAAGAATGAAAGAATAATGGATTATATTCACATTTGGGACTGAAGTATAGAAGAAATGATGAAACAGGCAAAAGTGGGTAGAAGGAGGCTGGGGCAGGAGTTGAGCATGGAAGGTGAAAAAGAAAAACCAGGACATGCTGAAAATCATCATAAATAAGTGAGGAGAGAGCCAGACTTCCTATAGTTCTGTAGGATGGGTCATGGATGTATATTTGGATATTATGGGACATCTCAATCCTGTAAGTGTCAAAAACTGGGGACATTTGAATTACATGTGCAATATAAAGCATTTGCTATATATTTTATTTATAAAACTTGAATCATAGTATATATAATTTGATATCAATGCTTTTATATAGCATTTTATCTTGGATACTTTAATGATTTTAATTAAATGCTTTTGAAAATGCTATTTTTCAGTGGCAGAATGTCATTATAAGGATACTGTAATTTTCACAACTATTTCCCTGTTGTTAGACATCTAGGATATTTTGCAAATTTTTGCCTATAAAATAGCAGTGTGTAATAAGAATGCTCATTATCACCACTTAGTAGACATCTTAATAGTAAAGTAAGACATGAAAAAATGAAGACATAATTGGAAAGAGACAAAATTATTTTGGTGGTAGATGATGATTAACTACATAGGAAATCAAAGAGAAATGATAACGTATTATAACTAATAAGAGAACGCAACAAAACTGCTAGGCCCAAAATTAACATTAAAGAAAATCAGTGGTATTTCTGTATACTAACAATACCAATGAGAAAATTATAGTCTGTAAGTTCCATTTTGATTAAAATCCCAACAGGTATTTTACAGCTATTTCTAAAATTCATATGGAAGAGTAAAGGTCCAAAAACAGCCCAAGATAATTTTGAGAAGGGAGGAAATTTTCACTTTCAGATATCAAGGCTTGATATATAATAATTAAAACAATGTGATATTGGTGTAGGGATAGACAAATAGATCAAAGGGATGAAGTAAATGCCCAGAAACAGACTCTCAATACTGCAAGACAGTCTCTCACAGAAGTAACATTACAAATCAGCAGAAAAAGGATGAGATATCTAGTAAGTTTTGTTATTGTTGTTTGGTCGTTAAGTTGTGCCTGACTCTTGTGACCCCATGGACTGTAGCCCACCAGGCTCCTTTGTCCATGGGATTTCCCAGGCTAGAATACTGAAGTGGGTTGCCATTTCCTTTGGCAGGGAATCTTCCCAACCCAGGGATTGAACCCACATTTGCATTATAGGCAGATTCTTTACCACTGAGCCACCAGGGGGAAGCCCATAGTTCACTTGATATAGATCTAACTGTGCAATTCAAAACTTTAAAAAATTTTGAGAGAGTACATAGCAGAATACCTTTACAGAATTGGAGTAGAGAACGATTTCTTTTGTCTTTTACTTTTTGGCCATGCCATGCAGCACATGGTATCTTAATTCTGCAACCAGGGATGGGACCCACACCCCTTGAAGTGGTGAAGCAGTCTTAACCACTGGACTGCAAGGGAAGTCCCAGGGAAGGATTTCTTAAAAAAGACCCCAGAAGCACAAAACATACACAAATGTTCATATACTTACTATGATAAGATTAAAAACAGAGTTGAAAGGCAAAGTTTAAAAGACAAGCCACAGATTGAGAGAAACATTTGCAACGCACGCAACTGACAAAGGATTTAGGATCTAGAATAGTTACAAAATCCTTAAGAAGCAATAAAAACAAAAGAAAAGCAATTAACAAGGAAATTGGCAAAGGAAGTGAACAGGTAATTCATGCAAGGAAAACTGGACTGTTCAATAAAGATACATAATATGCTCAACCTCCTCAGCAGTCAGGGGGATGCAAATAAAGGCAATGAAATACCATTTCTCTTCCCTGGTGGCTCAGACAGTAAAGAATCTGCCTGCAATACAGTAGACTAAGATTTGATCCCTGGGTCAGGAAGATCCCCTGGAGTAGGAAATGGCAACTCACTTCAGTATTCTTGCCTGGAGAATTCCACGGACTGAGAAGGCTGGTGGGCCACAGTCCATGGGGTCACAAAGAGTCAGACACGGCAACTAACACTTTGCATTAGAAAAGTAAAAATTAACAGGTCTGACACAGAGAGTTTTAGGTGTAATAGGGGAAACAGAATCTTCTGTACACTGTTGTCAGGTTATTTGGAACAATCACCTTGGAAACAGTTGGTAATATCTTGTAAGGCTGAAGGTACTCATAACAAAACAGAACTTATGAATAGATAATAAAAAATAAAAAGGCAATCAAGTTATTACTTCCAGTATGCCCTCCCTGACAGCATTCCCTTTTGACTCCAAATCTTGAATTTTATTTATATTATTACTTTTCTTTCTTTCTTTTTAAAATCTTATGTACCTTCAGAGACTATCGGAGAAGGCAATGGCACCCCACTCCAGTACTCTTGCCTAGAAAATCCCATGGATGGAGGAGCCTGGTGGGCTGCAGTCCATGGGGTCGCTACGAGTCGAACACAACTGAGTGACTTCTCTTTAACTTTTCACTTTGAGGCATTGGAGGAGGAAATGGCAGTCCACTCCAGTGTTCTTGCCTGGAGAATCCCAGGGACGGGGGAGCCTGGTGGGCTGCCGTCGCTGGGGTCGCACAGGGTCGGACACGGCTGAAGCGACTCTGCAGCAGCAGCAGCAGAGACTATATAGTACTAGTATAGGCACTACGTCGTGTCCGACTCTTGTGACCCCAGGGATTGTACCTGCCTGGCTGCTCTGTCCTTGAAATTTCCCAGGTGAGAATACTAGAGTGGGCTGCCGTTTCCTTCTCCAGGGGGTTGAACCTAGGTCTCGTGCATTACAGGAGGTCTTCCTGCACGGCAGGCAGATTCTTTACTGGACTGAGACACCAGGGAAGTCCCACACAGACTATAATCCTTAGCTTTTTTTGTTATCTCTGGACTTCATAATGTACCATAATGTAGGTAATCTTTGGTATCTTGCTATTTTAACCTAATGTTATATTTTCTCAGATTCATCCAAATACATCCATGTACTCTGTGGCTCGCTCGTTTCTCACTGCTCAAATGAAATACTATAATTTATACAAGCAGTGCTGTGAGGGACATTCTTGAACCTATCCCATGGTCAACTGTCAGGGTTTCTTGAGCTTCTCTAGAGTTTAGGCTAAAGTGAAACTTTACATCAATGTTCTAGAAGTGAAACTGCTACATCAATGAGCTTCATCAACTTCACTAGATAAAGCAGAATTGTTTACCAATATACATTATCATCAGCAATGTGAGTTCCCACTCCCCACATCCTCACTAACACTCGATATCAACGTTTAAATTTTAAATTTTTGTTAGTCTCACAGGTATACAGTGGCATCTCATAATGGTTTCAATTTGCATTTCTTTCAGAATAAAATTGAATATATTTTTGCTGTTTTTTTTTTTTTTTGTTGTTGTTGTTATTCATGTTTCTTGTGAAAAGCCTATTCATGTCTTTGGTCCATTAAAAAGTTTTTTTTTAAATTTATTTTTAATTGAAATATAATTGCTTTACAGTATTGCATTGGTTTCTACCACTTGAACCAGTCTTATTTTGGAGTTCTTTATGTAGTTTGTATGCTAATTCTTTGTTGGTTGTATGTGTGACAAAAAACTCCCCTTGGTTTCTAGCTTCTTTTAAAACTATTTTCTCAATACTGAGGTTTTTAATTCTTAATACAATTGAGGACTTTATTTGGGGTGGGGCTAGGGAGAGTCTCATCTTTTAAAATTTGCATTTCTTTGATCACAAGGTTGAATTGTTTTTCATGTTTATTGGCCATTTGCATTTATTTTTGGTCAGCTTTTTTATATCCTTTTGTCTATTTTCTATTGATTTGTAAATGACTTCATATGTTAAGGATATTAATGCTTTGTCATATCTGTTGGGAATATTTTTCCTAGTTTCTTATTATTATAGATTTTGCTTAAAATTCTCTGTAGTGAGTATATATTTAAATACATTCAAACCTATCATACTTCCTTTTCCTATTTTTCTTTGTTTTTCACACTTGACAAAAATTAATTCATCTAGAGTTAATTTTGTTACAAAGAAATGACAAAAATCAACTGTCTCTCCTTTTTCCACTTATTTGTGATATCAGTATTATGTATTAAAATTTTTACATTTATTTGGGTCTGTTTCTGGGCCATATACTTTACTATGTTAATTACATTTAGTTTATCCATCCTACCCCAAGATACCTACTTTGTTTATTGTTCTCTTTCTGGTAAAGTTTACCATTTGCTAAGGCAAATTTGATCCTTGAATTATCTCAAAACAGGCATTCTCCATGTCTCTGATCAAATATATTGCTTGTTTCTGAGAGAGTTAGCATATAAATAAGATGCAACTTCTGAATCTTCAAATTGTTAGAAAACATAAAATACTTTCATTACAACTTTTCATGGATTCAGGAAGAATGTTGAAGGCTCCAATATCAGAGCTTGGGATGGTAATTGATGCTGAACTATTGAGAGTGATCAATGCAAAGAAATAGAGGAAAACAACAGAATGGGAAAGACTAGAGATCTCATCAAGAAAATTAGATACCAAGGGAACATTTCATGCAAAGATGAGTACAATAAAGGACAGACATGGTATGGACCTAACAGAAGCAGAAGATGTTAAGAAGTGGCAAGAATACACAGAAGAACTATACAAAAAAGACCTTCATGACCCAGATAACCATGATGATGTGGTCACTCACCTAGAGCCAGACATCCTGGAATGCAAAGTCAAGTGGGCCTTAGGAAGCATCACTACGAACAAAGCTAGTGGAGGTGAAGAAGTTCCAGTGGAGCTATTTCAAATCCTGAAAGATGATGTTGTGAAAGTGCTACACTCAATATGCCAGCAAATCTGGAAAATGCAGCAGTGGCCACAGGACTGGAAAAGGTCAGTTTTCATTCCAATCCCAAAGAAAGCCAATGCCAAACAATGTACAAACTACGGCACAATTGCACTCATCTCACACTCT
This sequence comes from Budorcas taxicolor, assembly GCF_023091745.1. NCBI lineage: Eukaryota > Metazoa > Chordata > Mammalia > Artiodactyla > Bovidae > Budorcas > Budorcas taxicolor. Next base: position 61,025,382 of record NC_068915.1, on the reverse strand, counting down.
AGCAAAGTAATGCTCAGAATTTTCCAAGCTAGGCTTCAACATTATATGAACTGTGAACTTCCTAATGTTCAAGTTGGATTTAGAAAAAGCAGAGGAACCAGAGATCAAATTGCCAACATCTGGTGGGTCATACAAAAAGCAAGAGAGTTCCAGAAAAATATCTACTTTTGCTTTATTGACTATGCCAAAGCCTTTGATTGTGTGGATCACAACTAACTGTGGAAAATTCTGAGAGATGGGAATACAAGACCACCTGACCTGTCTCCTGAGAAATCTGTATGCAGGTCAACCATCAACAGTTAGAACTGGACATGGGACAACAGACTGATTCCAAATAAGAAAAGGAGTACATCAAGGCTGTATATTGTCACCCGGCTTATTTAACTTACATGCAGAGTACATCATGTGAAATGCTGGGCTGAATGAAGCACAAGCTGGAATCAAGATTGCTGGGAGAAACATCAATAACCTCAGACATGCAGATGATACTACACTTCTGGCAGAAAGCAAAGAACTAGAGAGCCTCTTGATGAAAGTGAAAGAGGAGAGTGAAAAAGTTGGCTTAAAGCTCACCATTCAGAAAACAAAGATCATGGCATCTGGTCCCATCACTTCATGGCAAATAGATGGGGAAACAGTGGCAACAGTGGCTGCCTTTATTTTTCTGGGCTCCAAAATCACTGTAGATGGTGACTGCAGCCATGAAATTAAAAGACACTTACTCCTTGGAAGGAAAGTTATGACCAACCCAGACAGCATATTAAAAAGCAGAGACATTGCTTTGCCAACAAAGGTCCACTTAGTCAAAGCTATGGTTTTTCCAGTGGTCATGTATGGATGTGAGAGTTGGACTATAAAGAAAGCTGAGTGCTGAAGAATTGATGCTTTTGAACTGTGGTGTTGGAGAAGACTCTTGAGAGTCCCTTGGACTGCAAGGAGATACAACCAGGCCATCCTAAAGGAAATCAGTCCTGAATATTCATTGGAAGGACTGATGTTGAAGCTGAAACTCCAATACTTTGGCCACCTGATTCGAAGAGCTGACTCATTTGAAAAGACCCTGATGCTGGGAAAGATTGAAGGTGGGAGGAGAAGGGGATGACAGAGGATGAGATAGTTGGATGGCACCACTGACTCAACGGACATGAGTCTGAGTAAGCTCTGGGAGTTGGTGATGGACACGGAGGTCTGGCCTGTTGCAGTCCATGGGGTCACAAAGAGTTGGACATGACTGAGCAACCGAATTGAACTGATCTGATTGAGTGAGGGTATAATGCCTGGCGCCGTGTTTAATAGGGGCTTCCTATAGTTTTACTTCACTCACTTTTGGCCAAGATATTTTCTTTTTCTCTTTCCTTCTTTTTGGTAGCACTTTGCAGCTTGCAGTATCTTAGTTTCCCAACCAGGATCAAACCCAGGCCCCCAGCAGTGAAACCCCCATGGGTGAGCCACTGGACTGTGGGAGAATTCCTCAGCCAAGGTATTTTCTAAATCAACAGGGCCTGTTGTGATAATTCTCTCTCTCCTGGGTGGACAGGGAAGAAAACATGGACAATGTCACTACCTCTGCTGAAAAATGAAGGCCTTGTTTCATGTAGGAATGAATTTATTTGTGGTGATAAAGGATTTAATGTGCTGGGCCCTCAGCATCTTCTCCCCATCAGAATGGTTAGAATGGGGCTTTTCCTTTGTTCAGGTCTTGGCTACTGGGTTTGAGAAAGTGGAAGTCCAGTTTCACAACACAAAAGTTGGGTTGGACAAACATGTTGGACAGCTTCCTGTCCAGCAAAGACTGAAGTGTCAAAAGGGTACGTCAAAGGGACAGCTCTACTCTTTCACCTCAGAGTAAGAAGACAAACCCCAAGGGTAAAAATGGGATACAAAATCTATTTCAGTATTTTATAAGTGTAAGTTTACTATAAAAAATAGTTCTAGTCTCTGAGTGCACATTGAATTCTGTGAAGTCCAGCTAAGCTCAGGGGTCCTCCTAGTTTGTCTCATGTGGGGTCCCAGACATGAGAGTCGGGCACAGCTGACTAGGAGCTTCACCTAATCACTCCTGACTGGAGCCAGCTGGTGAAATACACAATTATGTAAAATCTTACATTCATCTAGAATAACTCACTTATTCCTCTATATGTCTATTCCTTATCTATAAACGGGGAGGCATACTTTCATCTTCTCACATGCCAGAGTTTGCTTTTTGATAAATAAAACAGTGCTTGCAAAAGTACAGTTGAGAAAATGGTGCTAAACAAGTTTAGAAAAAATTCTACTTTGTATATTTGCACACTCTTCTGTCCTTTTGAGTCATTCAGAAGGAAGAAGGAAGGGAAGGGCATGGTTCTGCAAAATGCTGAACATAGGTGCTTGTAGCATAGCATGCTTTGATGACAATACACGAATAACGCTGAAAGTGTCATGAATTGTAGCCATACCACCTGCTGATCAATGGATTTGTTAGCTTCTTTGAATGACTCAAGATACTCCAAAAGCAAAAACTCTGATGGCAAATCTTGACGTATAGGTCAAATGAAACGATTCACAGCAGAGCAAGTTAGTAGCTGATAGAAAAGCAAAGGTTTTAGCTACATGTTGTGGACTGGTAGGCTGAAAACAAAATTGAACTTGTGGCTACAGTTTTTGGAGCGACACAATTTTTGTTGGCACTGTGCTGGAAAATGTTTTGGAATTGCTGTCAACATTTAAAAGGCTGGGGGTTTCACATGAAAACAATTGGTTAGAGCCCGATAGCTGCTTTTTCCTTTAGACAGAACTGTTCTTTTCTTTTTCCCCCACTGTGTACCACTGCCAATGTTCATTATCATTATTTTAAAAAATTTTGTTGAAGTATAGTTAATTTACAATGCTGTGTTCATTTCTGGTATACAGCAAAGTGACTCAGTTATACATATATTCTTTTTCGTATTATTTTCCATTATGGTTTATCATAGGATATTGACTAGTTCCCTATGCTATACACTAGGACCTTGTTGTTTATCCACCTTATATATACTAGTTTGCATTTGCTAATCTCAAATTTCCAATTCTTCCCTCTCCCACCCCCGGTTCCCCACCACTGGCAACCACATATGTGTCCTTTAAGTCTGTGAGTCTGTTTTGTAGATATGTTCATTTGTCAGACAGAACTGTTCATTTTTTTCAGTTTGCCATAGTCTACACCACTCTCTTAATATTATCCTCTTCCGGTTCTCATTTACAATGCCTAACTGGTCCCTCCAGTCATTTGAATTTGTAACCCCTGACTTAGATAATGCTGAAGGATGAGGAGAGATTCTTCGTGGTCCAGATTTGGACCCTAAAAAGAAGTCCTTAGGTCTTGAAGAAAGTCAATGGAAAAAAAGCTAGTTCAACATTATCCTAGATAAAAATATTTTTAATAAAGATATTCCTCATAGATCATATGTTAGAATAGCAATCTTTTCTTTGTCTTGAATTGCTTTATAGTTGAATAAGCTTTCACTTACATAACAATGGATATATTAAACTACTCTGGTAGTTGCTAAACTTCTCTTCTAAAGGCAAAGAATTCACTTTTCTATGGAAAGAGCAGTAACTACTAACTCACACCCAACTTTGCAAAAAAAAAAAAAAAAAGGAGAATACAACTTGCAATGGCAATTAGAATACTGTATCTTAAAATGATGGAAACTTTCAAGGAATTTGACTGCTATTGTCACCACCTACAAATTTGAGATATAGGGCCAGCCAAGATACATGTATATTTTGGAAAGTTAACAGTATCAGCAGAATGCCACTGTTTTAAAACATATTCCCTGATTCAACAATGGAGAGAAATGTCCTCTGTGAACAGACTGTATGTTTACAGTGAGAGCAAGCACTGGGACAGCGCTGGAAAAAGCAGCAGAATATAGCAACTTCCAAGGGTCTGAGGTGGTTTTCTCCAGCCAGTACTGGAGGTTAACCATCACTTGGTTGTTCAGACAATTTCTACTGGCATTCACATGGCCTCTCCTGGTTATTGTTCATCTCATCTCAAGGAGTTTGAATCCTTCAATAGAAGGCAATTCCTTAGTGACACCTACAATCAATCCCCGGGTTGGGAAGATCCCTTGAAGGAGGGAATGGCAACCCACTTCAGCATTCTTGCCTGGAGAATGCCATGGACAGAGGAGCCTGGCAGGCTATGGTCTATAGGGTCACAAAGAGTTGGACATGACTGAAGCGACTTAGCACGCACAGTCAGCTATTAAGTTTAATTTGCCTTAAATAGCTGACCTCAAGATGCATCAATATACATATGCAAAAGTGCATCATTGCTATCATCTGACTGTGTAATTCTGGACCAAAAGCTGTAAGATAGAGCTTGATTCTCTCTTTCTCAAGTAAGAAAATTGACTCCCCCACCCCTCAAAAAAAATCAGTGAAATACAAAATTAATTTGAGTATTTTATTTATAAATGTACATTTACTATAAAAGCTGTTGCATTTTAGACAATTTTATTTTATTTTTTTTACTATTTCTCAGAGTCATTTTAGAATAAATATTTTAAATGAAGGTTAGTGTAACTGATACAGAACATTGGCCCACCCAGAACAGTAACATCTTTTGGACGGACTCACATATGAGGTGGATCATTTCAGCTTGTTAAGTCTTACATTGTGTATAGGTAACTATAGTATGTATTGCATTAATAACACTACACAGAAAGAATGAACACATGTCATGAAAGTTTGCAAGTGAAAAACAAAGAGTTACCCATTTTTTTTTTCTTAAGAAAGAAGAGACTAGCTTTTGAAGTATAAGAAAAAAAAAGATATACTTCCTCAGGAACAATAAATCACTCACTTGCCTCATCTGTTTTTTAAACAAACACATTTACATTGTAGCTCAACGGAGCACAGCATTTTTTTTTCCTGGGATCTCAAAGATTATTTGAAAAGAAATAGATCATACTCATTATGCTGCATTGGAAAAAACAAGATCTAGTCTGCCCGAGCTGCCATGTAACAGACTCCAAATGAAATATAAATCAAATATAAATAGAAACAGTTGGCAATTAGAATTTAGAAAATGTTGGAGATTATTCTGTGCTGGTGACTATTGTTCATTATGGAAAAGCACATTTCACAGTTGGAGAATGGGGCTTTATTTTTCTTGACTTGATTCTAGCTTCAATACATGTACAATGAGTCTCACTAAGAAATATGTATAAATGGGTTTGTGAAACCAGAAGAGAATGTGCAATATTCATATAATCCTTACATAACGGATGGAGTTCCACATGTAAAAAGTATTCTATAAAAATCGGTTATGAATGATTCTATTGTACATGTTTTGTGCATTATTGGTGGTAAAGTACTCTTCTAATATCATGCAAAGTGCAAACATCCATATTATCAAAATACTTAATAAAACATGCAGGTGGTTAATCAAAATATTGGACTTAATCTGTACATTTTCAAAATGTTTTCAATTCTTCTTTTTTTTAAATTTTTTCCCCCTGTAAAGCAGCCAACACCTCCACGAGAAGTCTTGAGAACTTGGAAGTGACTTCATCTCTCTTCAATGTACTGCATCCATAATTCATCACTATGTGCAACAGCTTTGCATTTTCTAAGGCACAATTTTTAATGAAATGATGTGTAAATTTCAATCTAACAACAGCTCGTTCAAATAACAAAATGGCCAAACTATCTCCAGTGGCTGAGGAAATTTCTGCACTTACATGGAACCCGCATGCAGAGAACTTTCTAGCATGTAAATAAATAATTGCTAGCCATACTCAATAAGACACAGAAAAAAATTATTGCTTACATAACAGAAAACATCTACGTGATCTCCTTTTATGACTACGTTAACCTATTAGGAGTATATCCAGAGTCTACATTCATAAAGCGTCATCTGTCATCTTCACTTATTTGCCATCATTTTAAGGCAGAATAAATAGTCCCCCTTCCCCCAGTCTTCAGGAAAATAGCCTGAAGATCTAAAATGGGATGCTTTTTAATAACTTGATTCCAGATGAAACTCATCACACAGGGAAAAAAAATAAAACACCCCTCCACAAGAGCTCCTTGCTAAACTTCTCCATGAGCAAGGTCCAGAATTCTTGGTTCTGGAGTTCTAGAAGTCAAGAGAGTTGGTGATTGATGGCGTGGAGGAGGGCAGGCAGGTATCCAGTAGGGTGGGCAGGGGACGATGTGAGTGGTAGGTTCTTGCTGATCACACGCTAGTGGCTTCTCACATTGTACGTCACTGGATTCTATTAGGATGGACTCAGTGCTTCTCTTTAGCCACCTGGGCTTCAGCCCCCAAGGAGAACTTGAAGGCAAGGGTGAGCAGTGGTCACACCTAATGATGGACTGATCTCGATGACAGCTTCCATATGCCCCACACTGAGCCTTTTATTGAATCTAGAGCATGAAGAGAAGCAAGCAACAAAGCTCTCTTGGCTATCACTGACCCACCACTCTTCGGAAGATTAAACTTCCTCACAGATTTTGGTAGTAATTTTGGAAATAAGGACTGAATTATGTCCCTCTGGTTTCTTCCTACCCTTGGGCAATGTCCCAGAGTGTAAACCTAGCCAATATTACAAGGGTTCTATTTGATGGTTCAGCCTATACCAATGGCATAATTTCCAAAGGACACAGAATCTAATACTAACGGTGCAATAATTTATTGGTATGACTTCCACCTCAAAAGGTAAGTAACACAAACATTTCAAGATTACAGTATATATTATCAGCCTAGTGACTTTGCAGTAAAAAACAAGTTCTAGCTCAGAGCTAGATGGTGTGATTTTTAGTTTCTGAAATGCATTAATTGTATGCTCCTGACTCAGAAGACCATGTGTCTCAAATTGGCATGTCCTGCATTTTCTGCAGCTCAATTCTGTAAACATAAAATGTTTAATTCCTAGAAATGCTAAAAAAAAAAAAAACCCAAACAGGTTTATTGCATCATCTATCTCATTAACTCCCAAAAAAGAGAATAACATATTTTAAACCATAAGCCTGTTTGACCATGCTAAGACCTTTTCTTTTTGAACTATTCAGGATCATTACAATTCAACATTGTTTTGTATATACTGTGCAAATGCCAAAAAAAAAAAAAAGGAAACCAGGAAAAACATGAACACTGTGCTACAAAAGAACAGATATCATCTTTTAAAATAGCCTTTCAGAAATCAGATGAATGCTGTGGAGCCCCTGAACTTGGGATTTCGTTAAACAACTGCCAGGGGACACCCTCAGTAAGGAAATAGTGAGTGATCCAGAAGCTTGAAAACCACGTCACAATGTTGTGGGCTGGCCAGCACCTGGCATGAAGAAAACAGAGCAACATTTGGTTACAGAAGTCAACCATTCTGGATTTAGATGTTTAAACACTTCTGAAATTAGTAATGACCATTGCCAACATCTCTTCCTTCTAGGGAGGGGAAATCTGTCCCGCAGTGCCACTTGAAGTGTGGTCCAGGGACCAGGCACATTGGCATCAGCTGGAGCTTGTTAGAAATGCAGACTCTTAAGCACTATCCCAGAACTGAACAAGGAGCCCAGGTGGTTCATATGCCTTGTCAAGTTTGGTTGAAGTCCTGTGGATTTCACCCTAAACCAAATGACCTCCACCAAGTTTTCTTCCTTGTTTTCTGTGGCAAATAAGCAAGAAAATAATTTCTTTTCTCTCAGTTTCCTTAGCTTGTGATTTCTCTACAAATAAATACATTGCAACAGGAGGAATCTGACATATGATCTAGAAACAAGATTGTCAGATTTAGCAAATAAAATATAGAACACCCAATACAATTTGAATTTTAGATAAACAATAAATAAATCTTTTAGTATATATCCCATGGGATATTTGGGATACACTTGTGCTAAATCCTGAGCACGAGATGTTTGGGACATACACATACTAAAAATTCATTGTTTAGTTGAAACTCAAAGACATGTAACTGGGCATTTTGTATTTTATCTGGCAACTCTATCTAGAAAGGATGGTTTGGGTTCCATATTTCCTGCTGAAACCTTCACAAAGTTTCTCCTTCATTTTAGGCACCAGAGTTGTGATGAGGCAATTGCAACATTGGAAAAGACCCCCGGGATTTTGCATTAAATGCATTTCATGAAAGTGAATGATCAAACAGACACAAAGACACGGTCATCCAACACCCAAGCACAAATGGCACCAGTTAAACCATGTGACGGCTTGATTCGTGACAGGTAATTTGCTTTGCGCTTTTCTTCCCATTTACATATGAACTGTTTACATTACTTTTAGGAACTGCATTTTAATATGCTGTTATGCTATTTTTCCCCCTCCAAGAAAAAAATTTCATTTAAATGTGACCAGTTACTTGAAGAAAATAGGATTATATATTCAGGTTTTATTATTCCACACAATGAAGTTATTTCATTTCACTAAGAATGCCTATGATGTAAACCACCTCTCACATCTATCCATCTCCCTTCTTCTTAACTTCAGATCAAAATCAAGTAAAAAAAGAAAAAAATGATTTTTAGCCATTTTCCCCATTCTGACTCTTTTATTGCATCTGGGATATATTCAATCAATTCAAGTTTATTTATACTTCTCTAACCAACTATTAGCCTCTCCCCCTATTCACTCTGAAGGTAGAGTTTTTCCTTATGACACCAAGAAAGAGATGAGCAGTACTCTCAGATGTGGTGGTCATTCTCCCTGCCATTTGTTGACCTGATTAAAGTTTAGTCCAAAATGATATTAACAATTATTTGGAAAAATAAACGTGAGAGTTAGGAAAACTTGGAAAAAATAATTGGAGAGAAGGTAGCCAGTCTCTCTTTTAATACTGAAGCATAATATGAAGCTATATTAATTAAAACTGATACTAGAGAATAAACAGGTTGATAAAACATGATAAAATATCCAGAAATAGACCCAAAATATATATGGGAACTTAGTTTAGGAGAAAGTTGCATTTCAGATTCATAAGAAAAAATGGCATTTTCAGTAAGTTATAGTCACAATTGGCTAATTGGAAAACAAAATAAATCTAGTATCTATCTTATTTCTTACCCTCACATACATTTCTGATTATCATATGTTTATACGCCAAAAAGAAAATAAAAAACAATTCTAGGAGAAATCACAGCTAAATTTATTTATACCCTTGGAGTAGCCAGAACTTTCCTAAGTAGAACACAAAACCCAGAATCCAAAAAGGAAAAATGAGAGATATGTTTAACTACCTAAATTGAAAATTTATTCTATGAAAAAAAATCACAAAGTGGAAAGACCAATGATAACTGCCCAAAGTAGCAAATATAAAATAAAGGGAAAATTTCCTTAATTTACAAAAAACTCATAAAAAGCAACTGATAATAGAATAATGGGGAAATGATACAGAAATATAAAAGGTTTTAATAGAAAAAGAAGTATAAATGGTGAACAAATGAAAAGATGCTTAAACTCACTTATCTGTAGTTAAAGACTACAGATCAAAGGAAAGAGCTTTTATCCCCCCTGCCTAGCAGAGTGGAAATTTTAAAAGTTTGATGATATCCAGAGCTGACAAAGGCATGGAGAAAGAAAGAGGCTTTCATATACATTGCTCTTTTGGGGAATATAATTAGGCAAATTGGCTGAAGATTTAAAAGGCATGTGCCTTTTAACTCAGCAGTTCCACTTCCCTTGTGGTTCAGACAGTAAACTGTCTTCCTGCAATGTGAGAGACCTGGGTTTGATCCCTGGGCTGGGAAGATCCCTGGAGAAGGAAATGGCAACCCATTCCAGTACTCTTGCCTGGAAAATTCCATGGAGTGAGGAGCCTGGTAGGCTACATACAGTCCATGGGGTCTCAAAAGAGTTGGACATGACTGAGCGACTTCACTTTCCACTGCTCAGAATCTACCCTGTGGAAATGCTTTCAAAGGTTCATCAAGACATATATAAAAGGATGTTCACTGGAGCATTTAAAAAATAGTATTTAAAAAACTGGAATTAACAGGAGCACTCATTCACAGCATGTTAGTTTTAAATTATGGTAAGTCCATACAGTGGGACTGTATGCAGCTACAAAAGAGTCTTAAGAAGAATGAGGAGAAAGAACATGCTTAATGAAAAAATTGCCAAGATGTATCATTGCCTTCCCTGGTGGCTCAGATGGTAAAGAATCTGCCTGCAATGTGGGAGACCTGGGTTCAGTCCCTGGGTTGGGAAGATCCCCTGGAGGAGGGCATGGCAACCCACTCCAGTATTCTTGCCTGGAGAATTCCATGGACAGAGGAGCCTGGTGGGCAACAGTCCATGGAGCCGCAAAGTCAGACAGGAGTGAGCGACTAACACTTTCACTTTCATCATTAAGTTAAAAACAGCAGCAACAAAAACTAAGTACCACTGTGGTTATGCCATTACCTTTGTGAAATAAAAACCAACACAGGTAGACGTGTCACACACACACGCATCTGTGTGTTGGTGCACACACATGTGTATATACAAACATACATTCTGCCCCTGTCCCCAAGAAATTATTAGAAAGTGATCATGTGGTTAACTTCGAAGATTTTTTTCATTTTTAATCTTATATCTTTCTAAAAAATCCATTTTTTTCTAAACTTTTATCATTTATACCTTCTATTTATTTCTTCTTTTGAATATAGATACTGGTTCCTTAGGCAAAGAGATAATGAACCTTTTTGCTTTTGTCGTACTTAGTACATTTGTATTCTAAAAAATATCTAGTGAAATAGTGCATCAAAAATATTAAATAAAGAAAAAATAGTATCTTTAATCTACTTCCAATTACCTGCTTTTCATCTTACAGGACAGTTGCAGGAACCCCATGGTTCTTGTCTTCAGATTTGGAATCAAATGTACTTAATATCCCTTTTATTTGTATACACAAGAGAAAAATTGCTGGCCTAGATCCTAAAAGCTAATTTCCAAAAGAAATGTCAATGAAACACCCAGCTTCTCAATTAAAATAAAAATCTGGATGAAAACAGGTCACTGTTATCCAGAGGTGGGTTCGGGTTTGTTGTCTGCCGGTGTCCTTCAATCGCTTTAAATTATGAAAGAAATTCAGATTCACAGCACTTTCAAATCTGGTTGAACCATCCTTCAACATAACAGCGCCCTCTTCTGGTTCCATGGCTCACACTCAACAGGTCATTGAGGTTGCAGAAAAACTCCAATTCGCATAAATAATAGAAAAAAAAATTACTTTGAATCCTGGGACAAAAGGGTTTAGTTTCCTTTTTAATGTATAAAAACAAAACAAATACAAATATAGTTTAAGTAAAATATAATTGTATATTATACACATATATATGCATTTCTATGTGTGTGCTCAGTCATTTCCGACTCTTTGTGGCCCCATGGACTGTAGCCCGTCAGGCTCCTCTGTCCATGGGATTTTCCAGGTAAGAATACTGGAGTGGGGTGCCATTTCCTGCTCCAGGGGATCTTCCTGACCCAGGGATTGAACTTCGGCTTCCTGCACTGCAGGCAGTCTCCTGCATTGCAGGCAGAGTCTTTCCTAACTGGGTCACTAGAGAAGTCCTATCCAGCATGAAGATGATCACTCAGTCATGTCTGACTCTTTGCGTAGCCTACCAGGCTCCTCTGTTCATGGGATTTTCCAGGCAGTAGTACTGGTGTGGATTGCCATTTCCTTCTCGAGGGACCTTTCCGACCCAGGGATTGAACCCTGGTCTCCCACATTGTAGACAGATGCTTAACCGTCTGAGCCACCACTATATTTATGATGGAGACTGAGCAAAGATTCAGAGGCTAGCCACCGGCTACTTTCATATTTTCTAAACAGCAGCTGGGCAACAGCACCCCCTCGTGGCCCCCCACATTTATTAATACGTGACCTGTCTGTCAGGAGACCTAGGCATAAGATGGGAGAGCAGGCTGCTCAAGGAAGCTTCAAGGCAGCACACACTGGTTAAGCGCTTGATTAGCGTGTACTCTGGCATTTTGGAGGAGAGAGCACACCATTTTGTCTCTCAGAGAATTTTCAATTTAGTTGGGAACAAGCCCACATTATGCCATGAAACTTCTGAATGTAGGCATTGAGGAGCGGGTGCTGATTTGATGAGGAGTGCAGCACGACTCTTCACATGTGAGATACCCTCCACATGCTGCTGGAATTCTAAAGAGATACCTCAACAAATAAGACCTTATATCATCCCTGTATCTCACTGAAATCTCCATGGTGAGCTCAGGCAATGTCTCAAACTTGGTCTACATTTTCACCTGCTAGTGTGTTAATGTCCTTCTGGTTAAAAAGAATTTGGTCACATTGTAGCAGTCATTCAAGTAAGAAACAAACAGTAAATAAGAGGTCATTTCATTATTGTTTCTTTTACCTGTGCCGTGCTTAGTCACTCAGTCATGTCCAAATCTTTGTGACCCTGTGGACTGTAGCCCACCAGGCTTCTCTGTCCATGGGGATTCTCCAGGCAAGAATACTGGAGTGGGTTGCCATGCCCTCCTCCAGGGGATCTTCCTAATCCAGTGATTGAACCCAGGTCTCCCTCATTGCAGGCAGATTCTTTATCATTGTTAATAAATCTTTCTTTTAGTGTAGGAGTGTCAACTGATAGGGAGAAATAGTTGAATTCCTAAACTGGTCCAGGAAAGGCATGTGTTTGCACCCATACATCTCAAGGCATTTCCCCCCAGGACTTACTTCTGGATCTCATGTAGCAGTCATTACAGTTTAGAAGACCATTTCGAATCCTAACATCCGTCCCACTCACTGCGTCTCCAAGCTGTCCTTTACAAATTCCACACTACAGGGAGGAAAGAGCAGAAGTTATAAGGCACATAAGGAACTGTTTCCTTACAATGCTTGGCTACTGCTCACAAGAGTAGCACAGTAATCACTTCTCTAACTCCACATTTGTCGAGTACCTACTATGTATGAGATGCTGCTCTGTGACTTGATTTCCAGAAACAATATACTTTTAGCATTTTATCCCAAGTCCTAACATTCTACGGAGAAGGACACTGGTTCAGAGAGCTTAGGACAAGAGGTGGCTTATCCAAGGTTGTGAAGTTCGTGAGTGGTTATCAGGTTGAATCCCAAAGCCTATGCACACTGATTCTCAAGATGGAAGACTGTTTTAAACAGATTAAATCTTAGTAGTTTTAAATAAACACATGGCCAACAAATTATATATCGAAACATCTCTGAATAAGGCTTTTCACTGACTATAATCACTGCGGAATAGCACTCCCATTTATGTTTCCATGTTAGAGGCAACGATATCAAGGTAGCCTGTGTGCAGGAGATGGTGGCTGAACCAGCGAAGGAGGCAGTGGGGCGTGGTTCACGCCAGTCACTTGCAGGCAGGTTATGACCGAGCCCAGGAACAGAGGGTGAGCCCCAGACTGATGCTCTAAGGTCACCTGGGGCACAGGGAGGGTTCCATTCAAATTATATTACAAGCTACACCTACACAGAAGGGTAAGGGATAAATCCATATGGTGATGAACCTTAAAGCATCAAGTCAGCTCCTGGAAGTGAACGGTAAGAGAAAATAAAGGCCTTTACAGCTAAGAAGACAAGTCCCCTGTCCATTGAGAATCTGCAAAAACTTTTTGTCACCTTGATTATTTCGAGTTCTGGTAAAGTTTCTGAGAATAAACTGTGGTGTTAGAACATATCATCTTGACATTACCATGAAATTCTTAAAAGTATATACTATGAGCCTCACAATACTCCTAGATAATTTAGGATATACTTTATTTATGTGAATTTTACAACAATAATACTGAATAATTGAGTCTAAGTATCCATACTGTGTTTTGTTCATGATAAGTTTTGCTTTCCAGTGATTACTGACATAATTAAGCTAACAATTTCAGAACAACGTCATTCACTTTCTCTTAGCGTACAGGTAAAGTGAGTTATTTTAACCTGTGCAAGTTTACTTTATAGCTGAGGGGGGTACCAACAAGAAACAGGAAAAATCTCAAGAACACAGGAAAGCATGGTAGCATGATGAAGGGAAAGAAATGATTCTTTTCCAGAGCTACAGGGTGTAGCTTCGAAAATTATATATTATTTGAAACATGCCCATGGGTGATGAAAGGAGATGCCAATATAATCTGACATGTAAATTTCAAAAAAATAAATCAGGCAAGCATAAGTGGTTAGGTCACCTGCTAACTGGCAGGAGATCTGAGACTAGAATTAAAGCCTTTTCATTTTCAGTTATTCATTAATTCACTCCTCTAGAAATATTTACTGATACCATCTCCACTAGGTATACAGAGGAAATAGTGATGAGCTAGACAGACATGGTTCCTGCCCTTATGGAGCTTGTAGTTTATGAGAGGAGATGATCATTAAACAGTTTGATAGTGAGCAATAAGGAGCATGAAAGTTTCTATAAGGACTTGTAACAAAGGCTACCTGACTTAGTGTGCTGAGCAGGGCAGCTCTTGGAGGGAGTAATATTCCATCTGTGATTGCAGACACACTCATGTGGAGATCTACAACTTAGCAACTAGCTGTAACCACTCAATTGAGGGAAATCTCCCATCAGGTCAAAGACCAAAAACCTCTGAGTTAGGTCACAAGAGTCTAAGCAGCAGCAAAGATGTTACATTTCAAATAAATCTACCCTGCCTTTAAAGATTCAGAAGTATCATTGTCCTCCTGGGTGCCTTTCCTAGCTTCCTGCTAGAGTATACACTCTTTAGCAACAAAAAAAACATTTTTACAAAGACACGTGGCACAAATATGCCTTGCTTCCTCTAACTTGACATCCCAGAGGGATGCGTGATAGAAGAATTTTATCCTCAAAGATGGACTCCATGCCCATTTCTGTACAACGTAGAGACGGGGGGGCCTCACACAGAAAGGCTGTTAGGATTTCCAGGAGGTACTTACTAAGCACAGAATGAGGCCAAAACACATGACAAGACTGTACTCAGGGAGAAGAGCGATGAATACATACCTTAAAGCACTGGATGTGAAAATAGAGATTGAGGGTCTCAATGATCATTGCAGCGCCTTTACCCAGTGGAAGCCCACAGGAAGAGCACAGCTTTTTCCCACTTATAGACCTAGGTTGCAAAGTACACGGCATAATAAAATGTGCTGTTTAGAATCTGGAGCCTTATGCAAAAATGAAATGGAATATGGAGTCTCATGAATATGGAGCCTCATGCAAAAAAAAAAAGAAAACACAGGTTTTTAAAACACTGATATCATGAATGAAATGACAAATACTGAAATGACAATGAGCAGGAATTAAGCATTAGCTATAATCTGTATGCATGAATTATTTGTTATAAAAAGTTTGTGTTGTAGTCTGTTCAACCACAGTGATCAAATGCCTTGAAATGATTCAGTGTATTTATCACATGATTTCTTAATTCCTCAAAGACAATCAAGTTTAGTTTTACTAAGGTTTTAGTTGCATTAAGTTTTTCTGTAATTGGTTCATTGGCCCACTAGGGCATTTCTTTTTATTTATTACAAATTTTTTGTTGTTGCTTAAAAGTAAAGAGGAAATCATGACCCAGTCCAATAGGTACCAGGCAGATATAGGATCAAATCTCTGCCTTGACACCAAGTTCTGTGATCTGGTGTGAAGAACTCACGTCGGGTTTCCATTGCATTGGCTTAGACAGGATGGCTGGGCCCTACGTCAGTTTTCCCGCAACTAAGGTCAGATTGCAATGATGCTGACTGTGAGGAAATCTCTTGGAATTATGTAAGAAACTTTAAAATATGCAATATCATTTGGAAGCTAACAGTATACACAGGGACAGAAGAAACAGAAAGGAAGATGAGAGAAAGAAAGGAAGAGTTGCCCTTCACAAAGCTCTATTTATTAGGGTTTCCCTCTTATCCCATAGTTAAATGAAATTTCTGAATCAAAGAAAACCTTGCAGTACTTAGTAATTTGTTTCTCCAGGGAATGGAAGCTCAGGCAGCTTTTAAGAATATCATGGGGCCCAATTAATGTCCAGAAGCAATCATTAGAGAGCTTGAGTAGAATAAGAGGGAAGATGAAGTTTCGCTTCTCAGAGCCTGCCTGGACCACTGTAAGAGCCATCAGTGGATTCCGCCTAGAAGAACCGAGCCTCCTTGGGGGGAAAGGTGCCGACTTAGAAGGCTGGCAATTGTCTTGTGGATTTTCTTATTAGATTGTAGGTTCCACACAGTGTAATTAAAGCGATGGCCACAGTCGTGCCAACGTCACACACTTGGCTCTCTCGATCGAGGGCTGATAAAATCTTCAAGTGGATGGGGTGTGTTCCTTTGTCCTGCCTCTGTGTGTGTGTGTAGGAAGAGACATGGGTGAACAAATCCTCACGGTCCCCTGGCAAGCACTAATTTGGTGGTGATGGTGCCCAGCAGGCTCCAGTCAAAACAGAGCAGCCTCAGAAAGGCTTGCTGACCTCTTGTACCTGTTTGGTGACTGGCCAGGAGGGGTGGGGGAGCAGGGGGACAAGCGCCCAGCCTGGAAGTTCTCTCGAGGGCTTTTCCTGTAACATGGGAAAGGAGCCAAACATCATAAGTAAACAGAAGCTCAGTCCCACAAGAAAAGACATTTTAGAAGAAAAAAAAAAAAAAGCCCTCTTCCTTGACAACCATATAAAAGACCATAGCACATCCTAGTGGTAATTTTTTAATAAAAAGCAAAAAAAAAATTCCATCTAGCAGGTTTGTTCAGACACTGGCTGTATCATATCAAAACCAGGCTGGCACTGTTGAACAGAAAAGACAAAACAGTTTTCTATGCTTTATTTTTGCCAGGTTCTTTGCTAGTTAAAGTTGCACGCTGAGTTAGATATAAAAACTATGAATGGGATGGAAGGAAGAGATAAGTGGGGCTATAGGAAAAAGCTCTTCAAGAGAGCCCAGAAATAAAGAGCAGTGCTTAAAGGAAATATTTTTCAGTGAGGCGGCTTCCACCCTTATTCAGAAATTCATTACAGGTCCACATGATTGGGGGTGATGTTCAAAACAACCAATAACCACTATGTCAGGGGCATCTCCAAGGCAGAATGGTTCCCAGCCAGAAGCTCCCTCAGTGGTTTCACAGGTCTGCTGGATACACGTGAGCCCTGCCTGTGATCAAGCTGTCAGTTCTGGGCTTTCACTTTCAAAAGTTAATTTCACTTGTAAAGAAAGGAATAGGACACAGAAGAGAATGAGGAAAAGAGAAATGCCAGCATAGACATCAACAGGGCATGAGGCCATCTGTCTTGTAAATGCTTTCAGAATAACTTCCTGAGCCCCCGACCTCCCCCCCCAACCCCAAGCCTCCCTCCCTAGACAGAGCTTGTCTTCTTCAAAATATCAGTTTTTCATGGAATATCCTAAAGTATAAGAACCATTGCCTTGAAAGAAGGTTGAAAGTCACCACAGTAATAACAATAATGACTCCTTCTCTGTGATTTTACCTTCTATTATTGCTGCATATGTCATCTAGACACAGAAATGAAATTAGACATAAGCGAAAAGGGAGAAATGGTTTCAAACTGTATTGAGAAAAAAGTGTTAACAAGAAAAATCAGATAAAAAGGTGAACTTATAAGACAAGCTATCATCATCATTATCACCATCACTATCAGTATCCACATCATTGCCGACAATGTGTACCATCTTCCAGGCACAGGACCCTATGAGGCAGGCGCTTCTATTATTCCCATTTTATACATGAGGAAACTAGGGCAGAGAAAGATTAGGTATCTTGCTCAAAGTTTTATGCAGGCAAAGTGACAGAGTCAAAAGTTTGAATCCAGGTGGTCTGGCTCCTCGTAGAATGATTGGTTAAAGTATAATGTATATTATCTTTTTAAAACTGATTACAAGGAAACTGAAGGTCAAATATGACATAATGAAATTGTGGGTTCACTTTGAATCCCTTTACCTCTACTCATTCATACAAGTACTTTGGGTAAGTTATTTAATTTCCCTGAGCCGCAGTTTCCTTATCTGTAAAATGGAAACAATAACTCAATAATGTAATTGGGCGAGTTCAGTGAGTTAATATATGAAAAGAAGAGGAGAGAGATATATGCAAACCCTTCAACACAGTGCCTGTTACATTGACATGATTCAAAAATGATGGGAATTATTTTTATTGTAAAAAATATAATTGTTACAAAATCAGACTAAAGCCTGGGGTAGTTATTTAAGGAAAGAGAATGGTAAGGAGAGGAAAACATTTTTTTTCCTTGAAAGAACATTTCTCCATAGGCTCTGAGACAACGAAACTTGCTTAAATAAATTGGTAATACAACATGCCAGAAAATTCTTTCCAATGTTTAGATTTGTCAGTGAAAAACATTACTTTGTCTCTTTTAAGTTGCTAAATTCAGAGTAAATATTTACTTGCCAGGAAGATCATCCCAAACTTCATAAGTATTTGTTACCTTGACAATGACAGTGAATGGAGAGAAGGCACAAAAATGCTGCAAACCACTTGCCATCTCACACTTTTTCATTTTTCCCCCTTCTTTATCAGTTTAAAAGACAAGAAATTCCATATAATTAAATCCCTTTGCTGTACACTTGAAACTAACATGACACTGTAATTTAAACTTCAATTAAAAAAATTAAAAAAAAGAAAAGAAATCGCACAATCATCTTTTACTCACTTCCGCCTTTCACTCGGAGACTCAATCTGATGGTTAATGCTTTTGTCCAGTGGAAGGGTTTTTGGCTTCACATCTTCTAAAATGTGCATTGGTGGGTTTGATACCTGCTGATTCTGGGATGGATCTGAGGCCAAAGAAAGAACATACGGTTAGTGCTCGGTAAAGATGCTACCTTAGTGCTTAGTAATCACCTTTCTTTAAAGTACTAATGCCTGCTAAGGTCTCACAGTGATCTCATGGAACTTCCTAGTGCACAGTGGTGGGAGTTTATTCACTGTGCTGTTTAGCATGGCAGCCAGCAGAGGCCATATCTGTCTGGACGATGGGCTAGGAAGGGTTTATGATACTGAAACATGCATGTGCGCTTGCTAAGTCGCTTCAGTTGTTTGACTCTGCAACCCCACGGACTCTAGCCTGCCAGTCTCCTCTGTCCATGGGATTCTCCAGGCAAGAATACTAGAGTGGGTTGTCATGCCCTTCTCCAGGGATCAAACATGCATTTCTTAAGTCTCCTGCATTGGTAGGCAAGATCTTTATCACTAGTGCCACCTGGGAAGCCCAGTGAAACACGGGAGCTGGCCTTCTCCATTCTTACCCTGAGCTAGCTGTGGGCTCCCCCCACAGTGTGGGGCCCCAGCTTCTGTATCCAACTGGTGGTAGATTCCTTCTGATGCAGGGTTCTCAGAATGAGTCAAGACCCCTTGAGCTAGGCTGCTAAAATAAACAAATATATTTCAGAACAGGGATAAAAGCAACTGAAATGACTGATCTTATCCCTCAGGACAAGGAAGTACCAATTACAAAATGAAAAGAATGGGGATAACTAAATATTATTTTTATTTTAAACTAGATTTAAAATGGGTTTAGAATACTGTAAAATGCTTTGCATTTTCATTATCCATCAATTTAGCAAATCATCATTTCTGACATCCTCTCTACCTCCTTGTCCACAAAACTCTTCATTCTAATAATTTTGAGGAATGAAAGAGCTAACAATACTTTCCCAGATTTCCACAAGAGAGGGCTTATTGTAGAAAGCATTTAGGCCATATGGGGCTTTGGCAGCCTATGGTAATTCACTGGTCTTTTAGTAGCAAGTTGGACATGACTTAGTGACTAAAAAAAATAACAACAATGGCAAAGAAAGGAGAGATGGAAGAGACCTTTTTAAAGTTTCTGGTGACAACAGGGACTGTCTGGAGAAATAGCAATAATTCACATAAAATGTTTACCAGCATCCCTCAAATATTCTTGACTTGTGGATTTCAAAACTGGAAACTCTCTGTAAATAATTTTTTGTTGTTGTTTGTTTTGTTTGGTCTGTAAATAATTTTAACTGGCAACAGCTGTGCTGTTTTAAGGGCTCTGCAGGCTCTAGACATGGGCCCCAAACTCCAATATCCTACAATTCAGCGAGTCTTCTAGCTGATAAACCCAGAAGAATTCTCAGAGCAAGTCCCACCAGAAGAGTTCAGCTCCCACCCAACCTTTCAAATTGGTCAGTATTTGAAAATAATACTTAGATAACTTGTTGTTTCTTTAGGCCCCTCTAAGGATGCTATGAGCATGTACCCAAGTGTGTTTGCGCACACACGCATGCACATTTGTCAATATCTCTCTGATATATTGGAGCCCCAGGGGCACACATTTGTATCACAAAGAACTTGCTGGTAGCAGAGCCAGCCTCCTGGGTGATCTACACAGTCTCTCCTTGTTTAAAAAAGGTTTTACCTATTTAAACACTCAGAATATTTTTATTCAATAGCATAAGGACACTGACTTCAGAGCTATTAGAATGTGTTCAAGCAATAATATATGGATAATTTATTATTGGAAGATACTTTCAAAGCTGAATATGGCTTGCATTAGTGATGGAGTGAAGGGGCACAGCCCCGCTGCACACACCTGGATGAACACCCTGGACCGGCTCATACCTGCCCTTCTCCTCCAGTGGACCACCTTCCCTAGTCTTCAGCAGTGAGTCACTGTTATCCTCCTGGAATGGTCTCTTCTGTCTTGTCTCTTGTTCTTCCTCGCAACAGTTTTCCAAGTCCATCTTATTCTAAGGGAGAAATCAAGGATAATATAATTTTTAAACATACTAGACAACACTCAAGTCTGGCCATGGAATAGTTGGAACTTTTTTCAATCACATTGTCTATAAAGAATGGTTGTTCAAATCAACTGATTGGTAACTGATTTCCAATAATTTGAAATGAACATGTAATCTGGATCTCTCTTAAAAGTTATCACAAAAGGGATTTGGTTAGAAAACCTATCTTCCAAAATAAAACAAGATCATAGGACTGCTCACTTAGGGACAAGTGGCTTCAAGTGCCCATGGGTTATTTTAAAATGTAGATTATGAAGTGTAACCTTAAAAACTATACAAAAAATTTAATTTAAAATTTTAAAAGTGTTCAAATTTTAAAAGTTTAAATAAAAAATTCAAAGTTTGGTATGTGTAAATGGCTGGTACATATTGAAAAGTTAGTTGTTGGACAGTGTAGAATTTCTTTGAGTATGATTATAAACAACTTATTTTAAAGACTACACAGTGTTTCATAATTATTGCAATATATGAAAGAGATATGAAAGATTTGGCTTTTGTGATGATCTTTGTATACAACAGCAAAGATAAGCAATATTCTGAGCTTGGTGAGTAACTGCTGCTGCTGCTGCTGCTAAGTTGCTTCAGTCGTGTCTGACTCTGTGGGACCCCATAGATGGCAGCCCACCAGGCTCCCCTGTCCCTGGGATTCTCCAAGCAAGAACACTGAAGTGAGTTGCCATTTCCTTCTCCAATGCATGAAAGTGAAAAGCGAAAGTGAAGTCGCTCAGTCATGTCCAACTCTTAGCGACCCCATGGACTGCAGCCCACCAGGCTCCTTCGTCCATGGGATTTTCCAGGCAAGAGTACTGGAGTGGGGTGCCAAGTAACTAGGCAATATCAAATGTAGTGAATTTCTTTTGTATAATCTGTATTAAGTTAAAATTGGATAATTAAAAAAATATAGTGTGTTGCAGCATATCTTAATTGACTACAGAAACAACAAATATGACTATACCCAAGTGGTATTATGTTATTGCAAAATGAATGCATTCTGTTATTTATATCATCAAAAACATAAAGTGTAGATTATGGACAAGCCAGGACTTGCTATGACATTTGTCTACTACCTCCATGACCTTATTTAGGGGATACAGAGGTAGATCAGCCTTTCCAGACTCTCTCCAGCCCTTGAAGACACATATATATCTCATGTGGGATTTCAAGAGCTGTTTAGAAGCAACTTTTGTGGAGGCTGGTGCGAGCATCTTGTTGGCTTTGTTGGCATCATGCTGCTACCATCCAGGGCAAAGAGATGAATGGTCTGGCAGAGAGAAACACATGTCTGCTGAGTGAATGAATGATGGGCAGTGAGAAAGACACTCCAGCACACGGCATTGCTAACCAGGGTCATGCCAGCCTGTGCAGGCAGAGCCGGCCTCAGTAATGTGTTCGCTGCTTCTTAGGGATCGACTCTAGGGTTTGGCCATGGCAGTGATGGTACCATGGGGTACAACGGCCATGTGGTAGCTGACATGATTCTATAGCAGTCCTGTACATAAACTGGTGGGAAACTTGGCCTTGTGGTTTTATATTTTTATTTTGGTTTACTTATTTCACGAATTGCTTTTAATCTATGGTCTCACCACCGTCCCACTGCCTTCTGTCACAGAGGAAGATGTAGAGAGCTGGTCTGCAGAACTTGAAGAAATAGTAAATGGAACCACAGTGTCCTCAATTATTTTCCGCTCCTAGGGGAAGGACAGGAATTAATGAAAGGAAAAACAGTATTTGTCAAGAGAAAAGTGTCATTAAAGGACTTTGGGAAAAACATCAGAATTATGTGCAAACAAGCAGTGCATAAAAAAAGGTCTTTTAAAATCAGATAGCATTCTCTATGGGAAATGATTAAGAAATTAGCATTTAATTTAGAAAAACAGTCTTTGCAAGATAATGAGTTCATATGATTCAAGAAGCCTAATTAGAAATGCTTTTGGGGGAGGATTATGCACAAAAATTATTGTTGAAGATAAAATTCACAACAATATTAATCATAAATTTTGGATAATATACATAAAGTATAGCTTCAAATTCTTGAATATGGTCTGGCTTGTTCATTGAAAAAAAGGAAACAAAACCAAATTCTCCTCCCTTCCAAATCTCTTTAGTATTATGGTGAATGCAGTAGTAAGGATTCACTTAGCTTTGATATCAAAATTATCCTTGCAAAATTAGTATTAATTCTCTACTACCAAACACACAAATAATTCCCTAACAAACACACAAACAAACAAATTGATAGTTTCATGTCTTGTAAGACAAATAAAAAAATCTGACCTCTATGACTAAAGAAGAGATATACTTCTATTCCTTCCCTTGACCATGACTCAACATACCCTCACTACAAACTAAATCTGGGAGAGCAGTGGTCTTTCACAGTCTATAGGACTCTTTTAAAAGGTTGATGGGGCTCCACTGTGAGTAAAGAGAATCAAAGATAGCCCCACACCCCATGCAGAATGGATACACAAAGTTCTGAGAGATTTTGAGGAATTAAGGCTTCAGGGTGAAATTCCTACTAGGGAATTTCCTACCTCCTCATAGTATCTGCGTTCTTCTTCTTCCACCTCCTTTTGGGCCTTTTCCCACTCTTCTTTCAGCTTGTCCTGCTCCTTCTGGTATTTCTCCTGTTATGGAATTTCCATAGATTGTTCTGAACTGACCAGTGCATACAGCACTGGGATCTTCCCCCAATAAACTGTCATGCACAATGGGTTGCAAAACTCTCTTCTTGTTGTAATGTTCTGAATCTAACCCATTCATGCACCCAAAGAGGAATACTGTTTTGTGGTACTTAAGCATGTTAGGGACATAAAAATCCAAAGGAGAACAATCTTTAGTGCTGTGGGTATTTCATAGAATTGTTCCTCAGATATATGACTAGACATTTGCTTATGAAAAGAGGACAGATGAAAAGGCTAAAATCTTCTTAACTTGTGTTTTAAGAGATAGGCTAAACCAATAGTTTGTTTTTACTGGGCCCTTCAGAGATGAGTTTTGCCATTCCGCTAACAGAAATATGTTGGTGCTGGGAGAGTTTAAGAAAAGATTTTTTAAAAATCTCAGAGGTTTGCAATACAGAGAAAGGTCCAAAGTGGATGAGATGATAATTAGTTGAGTGGGCATTCTATTAAAATGGAGTCTTCCTGGCTTTAAGTCCTCCTGAATTAAGAGTAGCTTTTAAACAGCCCATTAGAAGGTGTCCATATCAGAACTGTGATTATTATTTTCAGAAAAAATATGACACTAGTCACTTCTTCTGGAGAACAAAGCAAAATACTCTGAATTTTGGAGAGGTTTAAAAATGTGACTGGAGTCCCTGACGCTTGACTAGAAGAAATGAATACACGGAAATGAAAACGAACGCTTGAGATGAGAACTGACGCCCCTGGATGCCTTGGGAATGGCATCCCTGACGTGACAGAGACAGAGGACTCACTGGAGCATATTGTCCCACACACAGTCACATACTCTAGGCTGATTACTGTCCCTACCCTCTCTGAGGCTGACAAAGTCTGTGCTTTTGTCTTCTTAGGGAAGGCCCCGAGAATTCCTCCAGGTATTACTTCTTATGTCATTACCTTAGGAGCGAAAGGGCTTAACGGAATTGTCTGGAAACTAACGTTTGTATTCATGTTCTGGTAAAAGCTACTGTTGGTCAACCCACGGCAAGCTTTTACCTTCAGGTCAAAATTTTATCAAAACCTAATATTGTAAAGTTCTAGAGAGAGACTCCAGGGAGCTTCAGAATAGAGGAAACAGACCTTCAAACTTTACCAAACCTGAAAAACAAGCCAAGATTCTTAGGTTTATCGGTTCTAGGAGTTGACGTCATGTCTCCTTCACCAAGAGGATGAATTGATGATGTCTCCCTCACTCAGAGGTGAAAGGTGGGGTCTGTCTGTCACTCGCACACACCCTTCCTTCCCCAGAAACACCTCAGCCCTAAGCCTACAATCCACGCCTAAAACCACAGCCACCTTTCAGAGTGTAGCAGACACAGCGTCACCCCAGGACACATGGGCATCTGTTGTCCCCACAGCTCTGGGACTTTGCTGAATTTAGTTCTTACTAACATTTGGCATTGAAAGTTTACTCCTATGATATTCTGAAAAGTGTCAAAGTAAAAGGGCAGACCCAGAGCCACACTACAATTGATTATCTAGCTGACCCTTGCTCCCTGGGAATTAAGCCGAAAGGATAAGAACAAAAATATAAGGAAAAAAAAAAGTAAAATAAACTTGCATTAAGCACTGCTTTCTGCACATCGGCAGAAAGTCAATCCCATTGGGAATATAGTGGAAAGAACAGTCATCCAGGCGTGGATTTGACACAAGGCTCAATATCTGTTAGAGGTGTGGCCTTGGGAAGATGATCTTTTTTTTGACCCTTAATTTCTTCAATTGCAAACTGAGACTAATAAGACATACTTTGACACGTTTCATGAGGATTAAATTAGATAAAGTATGTCAAGCACCCACAAATATGCCAGTTCTGGCACACCCTGAGCTCTCAGCATGGGATGGTTTCTAAGGTT
Source organism: Budorcas taxicolor (assembly GCF_023091745.1). NCBI lineage: Eukaryota > Metazoa > Chordata > Mammalia > Artiodactyla > Bovidae > Budorcas > Budorcas taxicolor. The sequence continues at coordinate 61,000,128 of NC_068915.1, read as the reverse complement.
ACTGAGTTCCTTTCTGAAGCCATGTTGCTCCACAAACCTGGCACAAAACAAGTAAGAGCACAAGAAGCTTACCCCCAGAATTTTTCTAGAATTGAAAATTAGGAGCATTTGCTCAAAGACAGAGCAAGTACTTCTACTTAATATATAAGACCCAGGTCAAATTTTATTTCACATGTATGCTATCAAATAGCTTTCTGATTTTTTCCCACCCTTAGCTGGACTGGAATTTGACTAGCAGCTAAGGAGATGATGAATGGGTCGGTGGGCCCTTAATCAATACCTGAATATTTTTCTGAGTGAATCTTTTTTTTCCCCTTACGTTCATCAGTGTAACCTCCGGTGGGAGGAATTAGACATTGGGCATTCTGTCTCATGGACACAAAATGGATGAACTTAGACTCAACGACTTCTGAGAAGAAGCTGAGTCCATGCATCTCCTATGCTAAACAACTATTTAACACAACAGAAATTAAGAGAGCATCCCTAAAAGAAGGGGAAAAAAGCAGCAAACCTACCTGGAGCAAACGCTCCTGCTCCTGTTGCCATTTTTCCTGTCGCCTGCGCTCCTCTTCTGGGTCCCAGGCCCAGAACTTAAACTGCTTAGAAAATAAAACCATGATCAAAATTCAGCCACATCCTCAAGGCCAGGCTGGGACAAGGGACACAATTAGCTCCCAGTCTGATACCCAGATGGACATGCAGAAGCAGAAGTCTTCCCATATCTAAAGGTACTCTTTGTTGGCAGAAACTATTCTTTTTTTCTTTGGCCTTGCCACTTGGCATGCAGGATCTTAGTTCCTTGACTAGGGATTGAACTCATACCCTCTGCATTGGGAGCATGCAGTCTTAACTATTGGACTGCCAGGGAAGTTCCCCAGAAACCACTTTTTAGCCTTAGTCCATCTTTGGTTTCCTTCCAGAATGCTAGTATGATTCTGTGAACCTTTTTGGAGCTAATGAAAACACAAAGTAGTTAGCCACTGGCATGGGAAGGCTTTTGTTTCCTTTCTCTTATCAGTGATCTCTTAAATGTATTCACGCTCCTGAGCATAAGATACATTCTGTATATTGATCCTGGGGTCAAGCAAATAGGCATGCTTATCTCAGCAGAACTGCCCAGGGCCTGCATAAGAAACATTTCAAACACAAAGACTTTTTTTTTGTGGTCTTTTTTTCCCCTATGTTATTTTATTTTTTTACTGAGGGATAATTGCTTTACATAATTTTGTTGTTTTCTGTCAAACCTCAACATGGATCAGCCATAGGTACACATATATCCCCTCCCTTTTGAACCTCCCTCCCCATCTCCTGCCCCATCTCACCCCTCTAGATTGATAGAGAGCCCCTGTTTGAGTTTGTTTTGGTCTTTTAAACAGGTTTTGTGTGTGTGTGTGTGTGAGTGTGACTTGGGGAATCAAGTGAGTGAATGGAAATAATGGGAGCAGGATGCATAAACCAAGGTGGGCACCTGGGCCATGGAAGATGAATGAGATTGAGAGTCCAAGGGGGAAGAAAAATCATAACTGGTCCCTAAAGTCAGCCGAAGTGGACAGACTGCTGTATTTAAGGTTGGCCTCCCTTGTCACCCAGAATAGGTGCTGAGGAAATGAAGTCTCCCCAGTAACTGTGTTTCTTCACTCCCCTCTGTTCTGATGAGGTGGTTTTGGGATCCACATAGCACTGTCTCAGAATCCTGAGAAGGAATCAGGTGAGGGTCAGGGAGTAGGAAGGAGGGGAAAGAGTCTGGGCTGATAGGTGGCAAGCAGACTCCACCTGCGGCGGCTGCCTGCGGAGCAGGACAGAATCAATCTCATCCAAGGTTTCAAGGGGGCTTTCCTGGTGGCTCAGAGGTTAAAGCGTCTGCCTCCAATGCGGGAGACCCGGGTTCTATCCCTGGGTCGGGAAGATCCCCTGGAGAAGGAAATGGCAATCCACTCCAGTATTCTTGCCTGGAGAATCCCATGGACGGAGAAGCCTAGTAGGTTATAGTCCACGGGGTCGCAAAGAGTCGGACACGACTGAGCAACTTCACCTCACCTCACCTCGATGACTGCCCAAGATACCTGGGTCAGCCCACCTGCCATCCTCCCCTGCCTGCCCTCAGTGGATCAGGTTACCACCCAGGAGCACAGTGCTGGTCTGGTCATGAAGCATCTTCAGGCTGAGAATGTGAGCCAGGCCATGAGTATGGCTTGGTTTTTAACATTATAAAAATTTATAGCTTTGATGTATAGACGTGAAATGTGGGCCTCAACCGATACTCATGCTTGTGGGTCCTGCAAATGGTAGGGATGGCCACAAAAAGTCAAAAGAACATCAAATTTAGGTCAGCATTTTCAAGGAATTCACTTATATAGATCAGTAACTTCTCTCTTTCTTATTCTATTTTCTATACCTTAGAAATAAGAATGTATCTCTTTAGGACACCCTTTCTTTCCACCCCTGCCCAGGGGGGACAAGAACAATTTGACAGTGTTGTTCCTGTGTCATTAAAATGGAAATCAATGAATTATGTTATACTGGGTGATTGCGACCCTTCTCCATCCTGCACAGGCACTTAGGAATTCCTAAGGTGAGACAAGTTACCCACAGAGAAGAATTAGTTTTGGCTATGGTGGGCCTCTTGGATCAGCCGTCGGGAAGGATTTGCTCATGTATCAAGCACTATGCTAAAGGTTTGTGTGTAATTATTTCAAACGAAGCTCGTAGCACCCTGAAAGGAAAGTATTACTATCTCATTGTATGATCAAGGAAGACAAGTTTCCGAAAAGATATATAGCACCTTCAGGGTCATATGGTTAGCAAGTCTGTAATCAAAGGTACAACAATGATTGTGTGGTGACACCTGGGTAGCTCCAGAAATGTTACCGTTGACTGTCCCGAAGAGGAAGGCTCCAGATCCGATGGGACTTTCAGAGAGTGAGTAAGGGTGACAGGCCCAGCACCAGAAACACTCAGCTCAGAGAAGAGTCAGGTCTACAGAGAGTGTTCAGGCATAATTTGGGAGCAGGGAATTTTTACAGTGTCATGTGTCTTGACATTTTAATTAGCAAAAGCTTTTTTTTTATTTCATCAAAATAAAAAATTGAAAACTAAATGTACAGTTAATATTATTCAAGATACTGACTGTGAGGAGTATAACTCAGACAGCGTGGGTCACAAAGACATGGTCCAGGCTGAGCCCTATAGCACACTGTGTTACTGTACTGTCCCATTGAGAAAAAACGTTTTGAAAAATAATTTTTTTTAATTAAAAAATTTAAAAATGATTTTTTGAATGCCTACAGAAGTTACATATTTTATTACTTTTTACAAATATAAACAACTGAGATGACTTGACGTCATCTCGGTTGTTTTTGATTTTACTTTCCTGACTCACCATTTTGTTTTCAACTTTGCAAAACGATAATTCATGTCTTTCTTCATGATTCAACTGACAGCATTATACACAACTTACAAATATTCTTTTCTAATCAAAAGTTTGGAGCCTATTTCAGATTGAATCTTAAGTGAATTAAATACCTTATAAATTAAAATCCACTAAATGCATGATCTTATTTCTTAACAGAGTTACTTACAGGTGTAGTTACAGGTGACTTTTCACTACTTGGAGAATCCACTGTACAGAAAGAAAGGGAAAAAAGATCACAAGGTGAGTAGCTTCTAATTGTCTTTCTTTTTTGATCCTCTTCAGTGAAGTGTGGTTCCTATGTCAGCTTCAAACCAACTTTTTTTTTGGTAAGCCAAGAGCACTAGAGAATCATAATAAAGCAGGCCTCTGAAGCAGCTTGTACCCATCACCAAGAGAAGTCACAACCAGTATAATACGATTGATTACATCAATGAGCACCAGGCACTAGACTACAGGAAGCAAAATCTACCCCTCGGAGTGCTGCTTTTAATGCACCTCGCACTCTGGCTTGACTGACAGACCCCCGTCTCACGTGGAGAAGGACCGCGCAGAGGGGCCGGATGTCATCAAGAGGTAGAAAGGGAGACACAGTTAACAAGAGAACCGCAACCAGTTCCTGCTAAGTGCTTCTAATTTTTATTTAAAAAGAAGAGGACCATAAAGAAAGAGGTAAATATCGTTTCTTTGGATTTTCAAAATCAAAGTACAATTTCATGAATTTTCCTCCCAATGTTAGTATTAACTGGCGCTGATATCAAAGAATTAACTCTGCTTAACTGTGTGCCCGAAACAAGTCTTCCACGCCCCCTCTGGAATCAGAAGTGAAGAACAGTACCAGATAGCATTGGTTGCCCACAACACGGATTTTTGCACAAAAGAAACAGAGCTCCCCAGTATGCATTTTACCTGACTGGGAGAAAAACTGGGAACGTCGCCAAGAGTTCTGAACTCTCAGCGGAATGCTGGCAGTGCCAGGCGACTCTAGATGAGATGGCAGAACAGAACAAACAGAAAACCATGAAAACAGGGGTGAGACTTGAATAGAACTGTGCTCCCAAGTACTGCTCAGGCAGTAATGTGGGCAATGGGGAGCAGCTGGAAACACACGTGAAGCTTCACTTGTTCGCCCGCTGTTCAGCTCCCACTGTGCCCCCCAGTCCCAGTTGGGGACCCCTATCATAGATGTTCTTTGTAAGTACCCGTATTTAAGAATCTAAGTATCACAATAAAACAGACACAAAACCCAAAGATGTGGACAAAAGTCCATAGATGGGCAAGTTTATGCTATTGTTTGTCTTTGGTTTTGGTTTGGATTTTAGGGGCTCATACTTTAAGGTGCTGAATCTCAATATGGAGGGAGAATGTGCTATGCAAGGGCAAAATGCATAGCTGACATTGCTTTTGGAGAGCACTAGAAAAAAGTATAAAAGACAGGAGAGATGAGTTCAATTATTTTTATACACTTTATAAAGGTTACTATGGAAGTCTGTGGTGGCAGTTACATATGCGTGCAGCAAAAGGATGTATATCTGTGTATCTCTAATGGGGTAGCAGCGAACAGACAGAAGCTCAAGGCAAGCATTTGCATCCTGAACGTATGTGCTGGACTCATCTGTCATCATTCTCGATGCAAATAAAGACATCACTTTTTAAAATGTGCACATATTTCCCTGAAACATCCATTTGAGCTATTTTTCTACTGTTGGGAGACAGTTGAGAAAAGGAAATTGTCATCTTTAAATGCATTTCATGAATGTTTTTGGAGTATTTAGAGACTATTTATACACTGTGTATGTTAGAGGGAAATCTGTGGAGCATCACTAGGGCCTCCAGTAGGTCTGTGGTAGCCTGTCTGATCAGCCGAGAGACAGAGGACTCAGTGGTGATGGTGGTGACATCAACGTCCTGGGGACAGAATATCAAGTGTGGCTCCCAGACTCCTGATCCCAACCCTACAGGCTCCTCTGGACTTGATGTGCAGCCTCTGACTAGTCACTTACATGTGCACTGACTTTTTCTATCTGGGCAGAGCCCTATACTTCCCCCCAAATTAAAGACAAATCATGTCTTTTAAGAATACATTGATTAGAGGCCTTTTGCTTCTTGAAAGATACAAAGAAAGAACTTACCAAACAAGTATCACTGTTACTTTTACATCTACCAGTGATGTCCTTGGTGCACAATTTAAACACATCCTTCAAGCCAGAGGTTTCCAGAGTATGATCCCTGTGTCTGTGGCATCAGCCTCAACTTGGGGAACTTGGTAGAAATGCAAATACTGTGGCCCCAGGCCTGACCCACTGAATCAGACACGGTAGGGGTGGAGCCCAGAGGTCTGTGTTTTAACCAGTCCTACAGAGGACCCTGTCACATACTCGTGCTTGAAAATCACTGCTTAAGCTATATCTCTATAGTACAAACACTCCTCTTTGCAGGAGAGCATCTGAGAAAGGTTTATTCCTGCCTGGCACCTTGCTTTACACTTCTACTCCTATTCAACTGTTCTGCAGCTCCTAGATTATATTATAGTGCTTATTCTGGGCCAGGTATTAAGCTAAATGCTTTTTATCTCTCTCTTTTTTTGTTTATCCTATCTAATTCTTCCAATGGCCCTATGAAGTTTGAACTATTATTATTTCCAGTTTACAGATGACAGAGATTAGAAAGAACTTAGTGGGTAAAATCACACAGATAAGAACCAGAAGAGACAGGATCTGAATGTGGGCCTTCTGTCAGAGCCTGCAGCTGTAATTACAGTTCCATGAGCCAGACAAGAACTTGGAACACGTGTATGACAAATATAATCTCATCTTGAAGAATGATTTTGGAAATGCTCCAGTGCTACTGAATGTTATTTTTTAATCATTCGCCTCAGATGAAGCATGCAGTAAAGTCCCTTAATTCAACAGCACATTTTACAAAACTGAAATGCCTTTCAACAGATAATGAGATGGAAAAATACATAGGACAGAAAAACTAATTAATATGGCTTAAAATATCTATTTCCTCTTTATATTACTTATGTACAAAAAAGTGCTAGAGATAGGGCAGAATTAAAATCTAAATGTGAACAATTCCTGGCCCAGTTGGGAGAATTTATTTTTGTCCATTCCCTTCAGGACAGGAGGGCTGACAAATTTGAACCAAATGCTTTGCAGATAGTATTAAACTTGTTTCCACATTTAGAAGAAGTTAGTGATCATCAGTACCTGTGCCAATTAATTCCCTCCCGAGTACTTCCTGTTATGCAGTTAGAGCCTAACTTATTTCCCAGCCGTCAACAAAGACTAACGGAAGCCAACTCAGATTCTGCCAAACAGCTGCCCAGCGTGGAAAAGAAAAGTAACAAATCCCCAGTCACAATGACCTGTACAATCTCTCTTTGCCTGGATTGATAAATCTATAAAATATACTAGGGAAAGTACATTAAAAAACAAACAAACAAACAAGAAATCTTAATAGTTTTTGCCTCCTGAAGTGTAGCCATTTTCACATCACACCGGTAAGGAGAAAGAACTCACAGCAGTAAAGCCAGTGGTCTGTCTCTTGTGAAGCAGTCCCTACAAGTCACGGATCCTCAAGACCCATCCCTTCACTGTTCACATCCTTAAGGCTCCTTTTTAGTGGCGTGGGAACATGCAGTCCTTACCAAGGTAAAGGGATTCAAGCTGGGCTTCTAAAGAGCCAAGGGGGTGAATTCACAAGTAAACAGGGCCTAAAACCCTGGGGAGTTTGCAGTAGTCACTGTCATTCTAACACCTTCACAGGTCCTAAACACCCAATATTTTTTGAGGCTACCACTCTCCACATTATATCAAATATATTCAAATGTATCAAACAAATGATTTATATTAAGATATATCCTCAGTCTATATATATATGTACAATAGGTGTATATATATGTGTGTGTGTGTATATATATATATATTCTTGGCCTAAAGATTTTTGGAAAGATTAAAGTTTTGCTTATGAGTAACACATTTAAACTATGATCATGAATGATTTCTCAGTAATTATGCATATCCAGGAACTATTATGGAGTAAGGAAATCTGACTTCCTTCCAAAATCATGGTCAAATCATTGTCAATTGTTTTCAAATTAAATGAGTATTTTTAAGAAGACTACAGATTAATAATTAACAATTAATGAAGCTGACATGATAAAACTATTAATGTTATTGATTTTTTATCCTGTAATTTTTAAAACATTTTAGAGGCAATACAAACTATTTTCAGGTATTAAACACTTGTGTAGGCCCTACTGTGTCTGACAAAATGGTCCCAGCAGCTGGGCTTCCTGGTTAAGCCAAATAAAGAATGTAGCCCCAGATCTCGTTCTGATGTTATTAATTCAGCCATCATGGACTCTGGGAAAACCCAACAGCTAAAGGTACATCAACATAAAAAAAGGAATCTGTCTTTATAATAAAGACTATTTCACTACAAACGGGCCCAGCAGAACATGTAGAACTAAAACAAAACATTTCCTTCTTTTTACCTTGAGAATTGAGATTTGGCAAAGGTGACTGGTTGGTTTCAGGCATTTTGTCTAGAAATGGAAACGTCAGGGTTGCTTCTGGCTCGGGAGATTTTGGCTTTACCACCTGGAACACAGGCAACAGACGTAAACATCACAGGTACTGGCCATTAACAAGAGCACAGGTGGAATAAAATTTAAGGGTCCACAGCCATTACATACGTAAACAAGCCCAAACATTGAAAGCATAAATAGAAAATGTTGTCCCTCCTCCAAACCCCCTTCATGCTTTCTACATTAATACAGAGTTCAGTTTTTCATAGAAGTCAAGCTACAGCATAAAAATTTGATGATCATTTTGTTTCAAATTTGATGATCACTTTTCTTCAGACTCAGAAGACAACGTTCTGTCTTTGAGATTATGCATCACTCTGTCTTGTTTTCTCATTGGAATTCACCAGTTTCGTGGTACTACATAGTACTGAATTTGTAATGTCAGGAAGTAAGACGTTCCACATAAGATTAAAATTTTTTTTTAACTATGTTAGTGTTAAATATTAAAAGTAATATTACCTTCTAATGGGCATTATTCTTAAGACGCTACGTAACTTCCCACAAAGTTGTGCAAAGCGCATTAAAGACAATATACTGTGCTTGTTGACAAAGAAGTATTATTGTAAATAACCGTATATCAAACAGTGCCACAGGGACATTGCCCTTAAGGGATTTTTGAAGCAGGTTAGCCCACATAACCTTACGGTAAATAGTTCCAAAATTACAGGCTTAAAAAATTTTTATGTTTGGTTTGTAAAAATAGATGTTTCTGGTTATTGCTATTGAATGGCCTTTGGTAGAACATCTTCCGATTTGTTGCTTCTAATCAACTGATTGCTGACGGAACAGATAACCACACTGACAGCTAATATTAAGAGTCAGAGATCGGCATGAGAAGCGTGGCTGTGTCAGTTCATGTCCTTTCAGCTCTTACAGGACCTTCTCTGATTCATTGGCTGGTGGCCTTGAAGAGATTAATTGGATGGCCAGTGGGTCAGTGAGGTTCTAGAGCACTTGTTTCATCATAAGCTTATCTCTTGTTTGGGCCTCAGGACGATTCAATGCCTAGAATTTCTTCTCAGTAGGATTTTATTTTTCTTGATGACTCTAATACATTCAACCCTAGTGGAATCCTGAGGACAATACAGTGAGTCATTCTGTATTATGGAGGTCAAGCAAGTGTCCAGATGAACTTCAGTGTTAAACATGCAGCAAAACTTAAGACCAAGACTTACCAAAGTTGACAACCCTCAAATCTTAACCTCATACCATTTTCCCCATAGTGGAGTCTTGACACAAACCTGTGTCAGATAAAGCCTGACTGTAAGTGAAATAGTTAATCAGCAGCAGAAATGCTCAAAATAACCCCTATGTAAAAGGTCAGCCTGTGTGCATTGCTACTTGGATTTATAAAAGCAACACTCTCAAAGGAAGTCAGAAAATAAAAGCTATTGCAACCACTGTCATCATCTTGCCTTCTTTCTCTAAAAGATAACTGTGCAATAGGGAAAGGAGAAATTCACACGGTGTGAAAAGCATTGGGTCCAAAGATCATTATTCCATTTGCTAATCAACTAGCTGAAATTCTTAAGCTGGGGTCCACAGAGAAGAATTCTTGTTATTATATGTACTTTGTACCACTTGATACCAAGGAAAACTTGGTAATCCTGTTCATTTTATGGTTTAAACAATATTATTCTGAGAGCACTGTTTGCCAGATAGACAAAGGGTCCATGGTGCACGTATGTACACACACACAGAGTTAAGAACCCTTGAAAACAATTTTTTCATAGTCCTTATAGAAGGGACTCGAGCGCTCTCTTGCCCCTTCTGCCAAGTGAAGACACAGCAAAAGGATGGCCGCCTATGAACCAGGAAGCGGATTCTCACCAGACACCAAATCCGCGGGTGCCTTGATCTCGGACCTCCCAGCTCTAGAACTGAAACATTTCTGTTGTTTATGCGCCACCCGGACTATGGGTTTCTGTTATAGCAGCCGAAATGGACTGTACAGACATCCTTCTACATACACTTATTTTTTTCCAATGAACATGTATTATATTTGTCTTTAGAAAAGTATACATTTTTAAAGATAGGAAAAAAGATCCGGAGAGAATATAAACCTTCATTGCGAAGTGGTGCCGCGGCAGCAGCCGGCAGCAGCGTGAAGCCGCGAGAAGCCGCAAGAACTGCAGGCGTATCGGCTTCAGTCCACCTCACCTTTTGTGACAGCACCAGCTCCACCTTGCCACTCATTTCATTTTCTGGCTTCTTCTGCTCTTTCTCTTCTGGCTCCTCATTCTTCAGCTGAGGGCTGGGCGAAAGCTCCACAAAGGCCACGGTCGGGCTGGATCTGGTCACAGTCGTTGTAAAAAGCTGTGGCTCTGAAATAGAGTTACATTCAGAAACATAAAGGAGATGAAACTCTATAAAGACTCCGTTCTGCCATACCACATGCACACTGGTTACATATCTTGTCCCGGGCAACCTGGAGCTGGATCACAGTGGGGTAAGAGGTACAGTAAAGCCTCGGATGCTAGGATTCTCTAGGCTTTTTCATGGTATTTAAAAAATAAAGCAACATATATCAAAGAATACCATTATGAAAACCTAAGTTCTGAATAAGAGTCCCAGTTTACATATGAATAACACTACATGAAACAAAATGCTGACATAGAATATTAAGAGAGGTGGGTTGGATGGGAGAACATTTACAGATAATTTCTATCTAAATTTCTATCCAAATGAGTGGCAACCTGACTCTTCCTTCTGTATTTCAATACTCCTTTTTAACACCAAGTTTTTGTAACTGGAATGTGTTAAGGGTTGTGTAGTTTATATAATGCAATGAAAGTTGTGTTCTTGAATATATAAAGTGGGTGAAAAAGTCACCATCTGAAGGGGCATATTGAAGTGTGGAGGTACAGTCTAGTTTGAAAAAGTATATGCTAAAATGTTTAGTAATGACATTTCATTTATTTTAAGATGCTGTTTAAAAATAATTTGGTGTTAAAGGAGGATGAGATGTTTTCATGTTTTATCAAAAGAAAAATGTGTTTAAAATACTGAGAAATACTGCTTTAGGAAGAGTGAGTCTCTATTTGAACTTATGATTCATATTTGCCACATTATCTTATTCTTTCAAATTACTCACCAGTTTTGCTGTTTCAGGATCTATTTTTATGATATATTTTAGATCTGTTGTATCTATTGCTATTACTGTGTTAAATATAACATTAAGTTTTTAGCATTACTTATTTTGAGAAATATAATCTCTCTGTAATGATGGAGAGGAACTTTCAAAAACAAAAGGAAGCGAAGACGCATAAAACCTTGCTTTTTCACAAGATAAATCATATGGTCAGAACTTCCCCCAGGATGCCACTAGGTGGCAGGACAACCACACCAGTTAGAGACTTGCCTCATTCATTACCCTTTTTATTTTCAATATAGTTTAAGAGTTATGATTTATCTTTAAAACTAGTCTGTTATGAAAACAAACCTGATGGGGCAACTTCTGTATTCCCTTTTCCTGTTTCTTCACCATCATTTTCATCTTCTTGACTGTTGGCTTCAGTTTCTTCAGTGGTTGCCTAAAAAGAAAGATTTTCCCACCTTGAATAAATTATCCCTTTGAAGGTTCTAAAGCGTGAAGGATTCCTTTCTGTTTTTTCAAGTAGTAATCTTTAGGCCAACAAGGCAAGCTGCCTATATGAATTCAGTCTCTTCTATTTCCAAGGCAGCTTCACGTGAAAGGCTGGTTTTGTCCGGAGACGTTCCGCAAAGGAGAACAGAAGTGCTGAAGTGGCAGCGCATCATGAAAGCACACACACCCACTACTCCAGCCTCTCTGACTGCCTCCAATGCACATCCCCACTTTTCCCTTCCTTTCACCACCGAATTCTCAAAATCGTAGATTCTACCCACTTGCTCCCAAATGCCTTTAAAGTTGGCTTAGGGTCATATCACCAGTGAAAAAAAAATATTTCAAGGTTGCAATTAACCTCTCAGTAGCTTGCCTTCAGCACAGACACCAGTGGCACTTAGCATTGTGCATTTTATTCCCAGAGTTCTCTCCCTTCCTGGGCTCTCAGCAACTCTCTGTTACCCAAGTTCTGATCCCCATTCTCTCTCTCCTTCCTTCCCTTTCTCCTCTTCTTTTACTGGTTATTCCTTTAAAATATGGGTCATTCCTAAAAACTTCAACTATTTGCCTCCATCAGGATCACCTTCAAATGCATCCAATTTTCCCATGAATTCAGCACGACATTCTCTATCCCTTTATGACTTGTACTTTCATCTCCAGTCCCGAGAGTCCATTAGAGCTTCAGTTCAGCTGAGCTGACCATCAGCATCATGGTAAATGATGCTCATCCTCCAAATCTGATACTTTCTGTTTATGGCATTTGTTTTCCCTGACATACAAACTAATCTTTGAAGTGTTTCTTGACTCATACTGCAAAAGGGTCCATCTTTTGTCAAGTCTAACACAATAGTCTTCATGTGCATCTCCTCCTGTTTCTACCAGGGCCCAAGGTTGCCCTTTACTTCCTTGTTCTTCCACTAAGGTGACTCTTTGATTTGTTGTCTAACCACCTGGCACATCACCATGATGCTCCTCTCCCTCATTAGTACCTCAATTGTATCAGTTTTATGCTTGATGGAATTAATAACCTTAAAAGAATGTGAAACAACCTAAATGACCAACAGTTGGCAAATGGTTGAATGAATTACTGCATATCCGTAAAAGGAAACAGTGTGTAGTTGTAAAAGTGCTAAGCAATAGTTAATGATACGTGAAAATACTATCTAATGTTAAGAAAACGTGATGTGTACATATAGTATGATGCCTACATATGTAAGATTTTATATATGCTATGTGTATGCACAAACATACTTGCTAGTAAGTATATGAAAATTATATAAGAAGACAGTAAGGAAATACACTAAAATGTTAATAGTGATTGTTTTTAATGTTCTTAAATTTTGGATGACTTTTTCTTCTTTTAAAATGTATTTTCTGTATTCCAAACTGTTCCATGATTACTATGTTATGTATTGCTTCTGTAATGAGAAAACAAAATCAGTGTAACTTTAAATTACCTTCAGTTGGAAGCCAGTTGACTCTAGAGTGAATTCCAAAATTCCCCCAGTGATATTACAGTAAATGAAAAATAAATAAAAGTCTGAATTAAATGTGGGCTAGAATATCCCTCAATAACCAGAGAATAAGTTAAAGACTATGGTGCTTTTTAGTAACAGTGTCTTATTGTAAAGGGCTTAAGTTCAATTTTTAAAGTGTGTATGAATATTTTATAAATTTTAAGAAGTTTTTAAGAGAAAGAATAAAACTGGTTTCAGAAAAGGCATTATTAAATACTTTGTAAAATACTGCTGTGGGTTCTCAAAAACCTATGAATTCATTGGTCTCTCACAAGTACACATATTTTACTCATAAATCAAAGTTTCTCTTTCAAGTTACAAAAAATGAAAGCCATTTAAAGTTAATGCTTTGTTGGAAAGTGTTAATTCTTTAAAAATAAAGAAAATTTATGCAAAGATGTAAGAATGGTTCAACATATGCAAGTTGATAAACGTGATACATCATATTAATACCATGAAGATAAAAATCATATGATCATCTCAACAGAAAAAGCACTTGACAAAATTCAACATCCTTTCATGATAAAAACTCTCAACAAATTAGGTATAGAAGAATGCTGTTCAGTTGCTCAGTTTATGTCTGACTTTTATGGTCCCATGGACTGTAGCCTGCCAGACTCCTCTCTGTCCATAGGATATTTCCGGTAAGAATACTAGAGTGCATTGCCATTTCCCTCTCCAGAGGATCTTACCAACCCAGGGATCAAACCTGCATCTCCTGCACTGTAGGCAGATTCTTTATCACTGAGTCACCAGGGGAATCCCATAGAAGGATGTACCTCAACGTAATAAAGGCCATAACTCAAAAGCTCATAACTTACATCATACTTAATGGAAAAAAGCTGAAAGCTTTTCCTCTATGATCAGAGCAAGCCAAGGCTGCCCACTCTCACCACTTCTATTCAACACAGTACTGGAAGATCTAGCCAGAACAACTAGGCAAGAAAAAGAAATAAAAGACATGAAAATTGAGAATAAAGAAGTAAAATTGTTCCTGTTTGCAGATGAAATGATCCTGTATACTGAAAACCCTAAAGACTTCCCCACTCCCTCAAAATGTTAAAACTAAAAATGAAGTCAGTAAAGTCGCAGGATACAAAATCAATACAGAACTATACAAAAGTTAAATTTTAAAAAATCCTACTTATAATAGCATCAAAAAAATAAAATACTTAGGAGTAAATTTAACCAAAAGGTAGAAGATATGTGTGCTGAAAATGATAAAACATTGATGAAAGAAATTGAAGACACAAATAAATGGAAAATTTTCTTGTATTCATCAATTGGAAGAAATAATATTATTAAAATATCCACATTACCCAAAGCAATCTATAGATTTAATGCAATCTCTATCAAAATTCTAACAGAGTCTTGCATTTCTGTATTTTTCACAGAAATAGGAAAAAACAACTATAAAATTCATATGGAAATACGAAGGACCCAAAATAGCTAAAGCAATCTTGAATAAGAAGAAGAAAGCTGGAAGCATCACACGTCTTGATTTCAAACTATATTACCAAGCTACATCAATCAAAACAGTTTGGTACTGGCATAAAAGCAGACACAAAGATCAGTGGAATAGAAAAGAGAACCTAGAAATCAACCCACACTTTTACAGTCAACTCATTTTTGACAGAGACACCAAGAAAACAAAATGGGTAAAGGACAGTCTTTTCAATAAATGGTGTTGGAAACACTGGATATTGACATGCCAAACAATGAAATTTTACACCATATACCATAATCAATGACTAAATGGATTAAAGACTTAAAAGTAAGACCTGAAGCCACAAAACTCCTGGAAGAAAACAGGGGGAAACCTCCCTGGAACTGGTGTTGGCAATGAGTTTTTAGATTTGACACCAAAAGCTCAGGCAATAAAAGCAAAAATAAAAAGTGGGACTACATCAAACTAAAAAGTTTCTGCACAGCAAAGGAAAGAATAAAACAAAAGGTCAATTTATAGAATGGAAGAAAATATTTACTAATCTTACATCCAATAGGGGATTGATATCCAAAATATATAAGGAACTCTAACAACTCAACAGCAGCACCCCCCTCCATAACCCAATTTAAGAAATAGCAAAAGGACATGAATGACAGTTTTCCAAAGATATAACAAATGGCCAGCTGAAGTCAGGTATATGAAAAGATGCTCAGCTTCACTAATCATTAAATCCAAACCACAGTAAGACATCACCTCACACCTATTAGGGATCATTACTATCAAAAAAGTCAAAAGATGAAAAGTGTTGTTGAGAATGTGCAGTAAAGGGAACCACTGTACACTGACGGTGGGCATGTAAATTGGTACAGCCATTATGGAAAACATTGGAGGGGGTTTCAAAATTAAAACTAGAATGATCCTGTGATTCAGCAATTTTACTTCTGGGTAAAGTAAAGGTACCCAAAGGAAATGAAATCAGTATCTCGAAGATATATCTTATTTCCATGTTCACTACAGCATTATTGACAATAATCAAGATATGGATATAAGTGTAGATGGATGAATAAAGAAAACATGAGTGTCTATATATTATTCATATATTCAGATGTATATGTACACAAATATTAATATTTTACACACATATATAGTGGGACATTATTGAGCCTTAAAAAAGAAGAAAATCCTGTCATTTGTGACAATATGGAAGAACCTGGAGAACATTATGCTGAATGAAATAAGCCAGGCACAGAAAGACAAATATTGCATGATGTCAGTTATATGTGGAATCTAAAAAGTTAGATGTATCTTACATCAATAAGACATATCCTGACTTAGAGATGCTCAAACGTGGCAAATATGCCCCTTGGAATCCATGAAATACGATAATCCATGAAGACCTTTAGGTACAATTTGTGATGCTATGATGCCAAGCAGACAAAGTCCTCCAGCACTTCTTCACTAAGGGTTATCTTACTAGCACACCTCACCCCAGTAATATTTTACTTACGCATGACTAACGCAGAACTTCGACTTTCAAGAATGCTTACGTGGGAATTCCCTGGTGATCCAGTGGTTAAGACTCTGTACTCCCAACGCAGGGGGCCCAGGCTGAACCCCTGGTCAGGGAACTATATCCCCCACCCACATGCTGCAAATAAGAGTTCGCACGCTGCAGTGAAGATCGAAGATCCTGCATGCCACAACTAAGACCCTGTGCAGCCCAATAAATAAATAAATATATAAAAAAGGATGCTCACATTTCTGGATGCAAATTCTACGTGGCTTAACACTCAAATACTGAATGCTCAGATGACCCAATTTATCTTCCCTTAAAATGGTGCTTTAAAGATCCCACACTGTTGACACTGTAGCCACAATCAATATTTACCGGCTTTTCCATGTGTCAGCACTTGACATGGATTATCTTCTTTGGTCCTCAGAGCAAGCCTATAGAGGTATCTACAGGTATGATTCCCTTTATACAGGTGAGGAAGCTAAGGCCCAGGAGGCAAAGTCACTTACCTGGAGTCACTCAGCTAGTAGGCAGGGGAGGTGGAACCCTGCCCTGTGCTGGCCACCTCGATTCTCCGTCCTCTGGGCTTGGAGTCACACCCACATCCAAGTTGTCCCCAGTATTTAGCGGGTTCAATCCCTATGTCGGGAAGATCCCCTGGAGGAGGGCATGGCAGCCCACTCCAGTATTTTTGCCTGGAGAATCCCATGGACAGAGGAGCCTGGCGGGCTACAGTCCACAGGGTCGCACAGAGTTAGACATAGCTGAAGTGACTTCACACGCATGCACGTTAAAAGGTATTGAGCCATAAGAAGCAATCCAGAACCTGAGAGTCTCAAGTTTATTGCTGAAATGATTCAAACTGCCTTTTCCACATCTTTTCCTTCTCATCCATTCCACCTCATTCTTTTCATTGTACCTCTCACCCATTTATTATGCAAAAGATGAGAACTCTCTGGAACCTCTCAGAAAAGGGGGCCAGTTTAGCCAACCCTCCACTTCCCAGGGTGGCTTGAGACTGAACCACTCCCAGCCATCACCTTGTCTCAGGGTTTTTCATCCAGTCCAGGTTCTGAGGGGGGCAGGGCCCAGCACAGTATCTGGCACAGAGCAGACATGCAATCCATGTCAGGGAAGCACATGTTAGATGCATTACTGATGGGATTTATACTCTCAAGCTTGGTTTGAGTGCATATTAGTCATAAAGATCAGGCTGTTACTAACAAAATATTCAGGATAAATTAAGAGAAAAAGCAAATGGCAGCACATGTTGAACTGTGAGCCCCACAAAATATTTTATATACACTGAGAAAAAGAGGAGGGCATATTTTTAAAGAATCTTAATTTCTGAGTGGCTGGAGTAATAGCTAGTTTATATTTTCTTTACAGTTTTCCAAATTCTGCAATATAACAGTTGCGTCCGACTCTTTGTGACCCCATGGACTGTAGCCTACCAGGCTCCTCTGTTCATGGGATTTTCCAGGCAGTAGTACTGGAGTGGATTGCCATTTCCTTCTCCAGGGGATCTTCCCAACCCAGGATTGAACCCGGGTCTCCTGCATTGTAGACAGACGCTTTACCATCTGAGCCACCAGGGAAGTCCATATATATACATGTAGACAGACTATGGCACCCCACTCCAGTACTCCTGCCTGGAAAAATCTCATGGACGGAA
The DNA here is from genome assembly GCF_023091745.1 of Budorcas taxicolor. Lineage (NCBI taxonomy): Eukaryota > Metazoa > Chordata > Mammalia > Artiodactyla > Bovidae > Budorcas > Budorcas taxicolor. The sequence goes on along the minus strand of NC_068915.1, from coordinate 60,982,387 downwards.
GAGCCTGGTGCACTGCAGTCCATGGGGTCGCTAAGAGTTGGACACAACTGAGCGACTTCACTTTCACTTTTCACTTTCACGCATTGGAGAAGGAAATGGCAACCCACTCCAGTGTTCTTGCCTGGAGAATCCCAGGGATGGCGGAGCCTGGGGGGCTGCATAGTCCAGTCTATGGGGTCACATAGAGTCAGACACGACTGAAGCGACTTAGCAGCAGCAGCAGCAGACAGACTATAGGTACTCAAGATGGGTTAGTCTTTCAGTCGTGTCTGATTCTTTGTGACCCTGTGGACTGTAGCCATTTCCTTCTCCAGGGGATCTTCCTGACCCTGGGATCGAATCTGGGTCTCTTGCCTTACAGGCAGATTCTTTACGGCCTAAGCCACCAGGGAGGCCCTAGGTACTCAAGGGAGATCCCCAAAGCCAGTTTAACTCCTGCCAGAATACTCCATCCTGAAGGCTTGTTAATGTTGTACTCACATCATTACTTCAAAGGAAAAGAGTTCAAAACTGACAGTTTTAACCAGTGCTGATAGACTCAGACTTGCCTGAAACACTCCGCCTTGCTGGAAACCGTTTTACGACCCACACTTCCCTTTGGTTCCAGCTGAACAGAGGAGAAGCCTTCCCTTCTCCAATCGGTAAAACCGTCTCAAGGATGAAAACAAGTAAATAAAAACAGATTCCCTGGACACAAATGAATGAGAGCACAGAACGGTTGCAGGAGCCTAAGCCAGAAGTTGGCTTCCCCTTGACTGAGAACACCATCCAAGCTGGCTCTGGTGTCAGATGGAGCCCTGCGGCCACGGGTGGGAGGTGGCAGTTTCCTGGCTTGAGAGGGACATGGTCTGGCCACAGATTTATCTGACATCAGACTGCTTGTTTTAACAAGAAGCTTACTGGGGGACCAGCCCAGAGAGCGGCTCTGTGGGATGAACTGGAAATACAACGCAGTGGAGGAAGGATGGTCCCGAGACCCAGGGCTCAAGTGGTCCTCCTCCTAGGACAGAAGAGGTGCCCGAGCTTGGAACAACCGTGCATCCTCTCTGTGTCAGAAGACGCAATGTCCAAGGTGGTCCCTCCCTGAGCTACTATTCAGTGACTCTGATGGATTTCCCGGCTCCAGTCTTGAATAATTTATCTGGACACAAGCCTGGAAAGTCAGTTTATTTATGTCTTGGCACCAGGACCCAGGTGCCACATATGCCACGCACGTGTTTTCCCCTCTCGCTTTTATGTTACCAAAGATCCATTTTCACTGGACGAAAGAAGATCTACATGGAGAATCAGCCTTTCCATTTGTTAAGCTTTTTCTTTTTGCTTTAAACATTCCAGACGAAAAATTATCCAGGTCAGATGGGCTAGGTTTGATTTTTTTTTTTTTAATTTTCCCTAATGTATACTTTCTTGAAGCCTGGAAACACTTCTATACCCTAATAACTTTAATGACTTAAAAAGAGCTTTAAATCTAATGCTCTTGCAACTACTTCTAGATGGAGAAAAACAGCTTCTGGAGAAATGTTTGTGACATTTGACATCTAAAAGGAATCTGCAGTTGGTCACAGTTTAAGGAAAACAGCACCTACTCAAATGCCTTCACCCTGCTCTCACTGCAAAATGAAATGTTTCAAGAAAGATCTGATTGTTTTCCTGGATCAGAAAACAGTAGTCAAGTACTGAATTTTCCAGAAGAAGGCCAAGAGCTTTGTCACGGTGGAAATAACAGATCTATCTTGTTTCTTAGTTTGAGAAAACCCAGATGAAGTCGTTTAGATACCTGAGAGCTGAGTCTGGCAGTTGGTCCATGAGGCAGAACTGCCACAAATCTGGTGGGAGGGTGCCCGCCTGTGGGGAGGGTGTGCAGGACATTGGTTGGGATGAGCTGTCAAGAGGGCGCTGACACGGTGGGAGGCCTGGGAGTCTTGGTGGCAGAGGAAGCCAGACTTGGGAAAGAGTGAATAACAGGAGAAGCAAAAAAGGGCTGCAGGGAGAAGCCAGTGAACACCTGCCAGGGCAATCGTCTTTTGGAAAAAGCTGTTCAGGTCTGCCAGTCTCCTAGAGAATTATAGCTGAAGCTACTGGCGGGCTGAGTTGGAAGCCGACAAGGAACTCGCCTCCTGTGTTTGAAATTCACATCTGTTTAAGATGGTGATTTTGATGACTTGACTCTAACCTGAAAAACTTTGTACCTATCACCCTTCCAGGCTTATGAAAAATATATGGTAACTTTCTTTCTCCCATTTGTTGAATGACAATGTTAAAACTAACTTAAGGGCACCTCTGTGAGTCACTGTGGCGTCATGTTAAGCACCCTGTACATATGAATTCTCGTGATAACCACTGGATGCCTATACTATTACCATCCTTATTTTAAATATAAACTGAGGTTCAGGTGGGGTTTGAACTTTGACTTAGTGCATGGGGTACTTAAGGTATTTTAAGGAAGGGTCATTTTTGGCACCATCAAGGCAGGAAGAGATTCAATTGTAAGTATAATTCACAATGGATCAAGAAAACACTGAATTATCTTTAAGGGAGACATAGAACATCTTTTGAGACATCTCTCTGTAAGACCTTAGATTAGAAGATCCTCCAAATTCTTTTCCAGTCCTGGATTCTAAGAGTCTAGTATTCATGCTATGATATGATTTTCTTAGAGAAGCCAGTGTTTTTAAATTCAAAAAATAAAGTGAGAGTCAGATTTCCATTGGGAAATATCTCAGGGATAAGCGGGAGGGGTCATGGGAGCCCCAGCCTCTCTGGTTGCATGTACAGTACCTAGCCACTTTCATCAACTCTTCGCCCTGTGATCCCTCTGTGGTCCTCTTATGGAGGACCATGCTGTCCACGCCTTTGCTTCTGCTTCTCCCATTATGGAGCACAGCTTGTTTCCCCTCTCAACTCCAATGCAAATCCCACCAATTTCAAAATCAAAGTCTCATATGAAACCTTCCCAGCTAGACTAACCCTGACCGACAACGATCTTGCTTTTTCTCTGCCACCTTATATCCCTCTAGCCTTCTCTCCCTATTGTTGTTGTTGTATCCCTATCATCTAGCACTTCATTAAATATTATCTTCTATACTTTCCCAGTTGCTTTATGTTAAGTGTTTTCACACAGGGATTTCCCTGGTGGCTCAGTGGTAAAGAACCCGCCTGCCAATGCAGGAGACACGGGTTCAGTCTCTGACCTGGGAAGATCCCACAAGCTGCAGAGCAATTAAGCCTGTGGACCACAACTGCTGAGCCTACGCTCTAGAGCCTGGGAGCCATAGCGATTGAGCCCACGTGCTGCAACTACTGAAGCCCACATGACCTAGACCCTGTGCTCCGCAATAAGAGAAGCCACACAATGAGAAGCCTGTATACTGCAGCTAGAGGGTAGCCCAGCTCTCTGCAACTAGAGAGAGCCTGAGCAACAGCAAAGACCCAGGAGATCCAAAAATAAATAAATAAATAAAAGCAATTTTTAAAAAGTTGTGCACAAAGCAGGTCGTTCATTCCTTCATGCTTACCAGGTAATAGCCAGTCCCTGGCATGACAATGGCTATCGCAACTTCTTTACCTTAAAGGTGATTCAGCTGAACGTGATCTGGAGTTTGTTGGCATCGATTGATATAACCAGAGTATTTAAAAATTAATAACAAGCCAAACTTAATTTAGGATCTATTTCTAAAGTAACAGTCTATGGTCCTAAGAGTTTCAAACAAGAAAGATGAGGCAGGAGGAAACAGAAGAGATGAAGTAGTATACAAAGGTGGTCATGCTGAGCCAAGACGCAGACTTGCGTCCTGTCGCCCACTGGAGCCCAGGGGCCACCCTTCTCTGCTGCTTGGCCTCCTGGCCTGAATTAATGCTCCTGCCTACTGCTGCGATGCCCTTTGAATGGTTCCAGCTCGCCCTGGAGGAACTGTGGCATTTTAGTGGTGGGGGAGGCTACTCCTCTGTAAAGAGTGTATCTGTGGGGAATGCAGTTTTGGGAAGAAAGACACTATTTAAAAGGAAGAACACTATTCCTTTGACAGCCCCACGGAGCAGGGCAAATGAATTAGAAACAGCAAATCAAGTCCAAGCTGGGAAAAAGCCCTGGGAGGCTGTGAAGTGCAGCCCCCTGTTTTAAGCTGGTCACCATATTTTTGTCATGACCAATGAATTCTACCATCTCAGAGGGAATATACTAGCTGAAACACAGTCAAGAAGTGCTTTTCTTGGAATATGGAGAAGGAAGGAAAATAAGGAGTAGGTTTACTGGAGAAGAGATTCTTTCAAAATACCTCTTAGGATAACATATGCTGAATGGAAAACTTTATGTGTCATAAATTATTAGTGAGTATGAAGTGTGTTTTAGCTGAAGTTTCATGTAGGGCAGCTAACAACTTGGCTTGTAGCCTAATAGGTATATACATGGAGTTATATACCCAGAAAATAATGTAATACCCCTGTCATAGCTAATTCAAAGCTCAAGTACTAGGTGGTGGTTTAGCACTAAGTCGTGTCCGACTATTGTGACCCCGTGGACTATAGCCCTCCAGGCTCCTCTGTCCATGGGATTTTCCAGGCAAGAATACTGGAGTGGATTGTCATTTCCTTCTCCAGGGGAATGAATCAAACTCAGGTCTTATGCACTGCAGACAGAATCTTTACCGACTGAGCCACCAGGAAACAAGGTAAATAACTGCTATAACCTCTTCAGAACCACTGTGGTTTAACGAACTAGAGCTCGCTCCTAACTAGGCAGCTTTCTTCCTGAGTAAGAGGTTCTCAGGCTCTTCCATCAGTTGAGACCTTCATCCTGAGGCTTCCCAGGGTTACGATGGTTTCCAGAAAAAAGTCCACAAGGCCACATTTTGTTGGGTACTTTCCCGGTTATACTGTATAAACTCCTGAAATAACACAATTTCTTTCAGATCATCTAATTTTGCTTCTCTTGAAACAAGATACTTTTGGGACAATGTAACCAGTTGTAACATTGTTCAATCCATCTTCTCTTTGCCATTAGCAACTGAAGCAGGATAACTACTATTAAAGTGGAAAGTGCCTGGCAGTAAGAGGGACTAGGCTATTTTCTTTTTATGTTGCTCATTGTAAAAATAAGAAAATAAGTAATTACTGAGAACAAATAATTTTTTGAGGGAGGTTTAGTAAAACTCCAAAACCAACAAACAAAACTCCCTTCTCTTCTGTTTATGATTCCATACAAGATGGGTAAAGCTTTCTTCCCCAAAGGGTTAGAAGCTTTGAACAAGAGAGATTAGTTGGTGTAGGAAGTTTAGGCCTTATATTGTCTGGTTTCAACTTTTCCTTTACCTTCTGTTGGGAAAAAAATATATCCGGTCAAGGGCAGGGTGACCTGCCAAATTGACAACGAAATGGTCGGAGGGCAGAGTGTAAAGGTAGAAAATGTACACATGCCTAACTGTAGAACCTTGGGATTTGTTCCTGTAATTAATCTACTGTGCTTGACTGAGCCCTGTGTGCCTCTGTTATGGGATCAGGGTGGCTCCCACACTGCTGCTTCTCCAAAGAACAGCAACAGAGAGCTGTTCAATAGCATGTGCAAAGGGCCTGTGGCCTGACAGGTACAGAACCAGAATGAGTCAGGGAAGGGCATTTATGAAATGACTTATAAAACGGGCTTCCCAAGTGGCTCAGTGGTAAAGAATCCACCTGCCAGTGCAGGAGACGTGGGTTTAATCTCTGGTGCAGGAAGATCTCTCAGAGAAGGAAATAGAAACCCACTCTAGTATTCTTGCCTGAGAAATCCCATGGACAGAGGAGCCTAGCAGGGTATAGTCCATGGGGTCACAAAAGAGTCGGACACAACTGAGGGACTGAATACTTTTAGGAAACACTCAACATTAAAAGTGCGGCAAAAGAGAAACAAGAACAGAATTACTAACTGTCCCAGAAAAGCAATCCCACCACTGTAATGTCTAATTAATCTGGGGGAACTTCTCATTTAAATTTAAGAGCGTAAGTTCATGTTATATTCGGCCAGCAAAGTTCCCACACTCCTAGCAAAACTCAACATTCCCTCTCATGATAACTTGTAAGAACTCTTCAGAGGTGGTCACATTTATGCAAATCAAAGGTGAAAATAAATTCCAGTTGGAGGGATTCAGCCTCCACCCCGATCACAAAGCCTTGCTCCTAGAGACCAGCAAACATGTTGCCATGGTGAGGAAGTTATTTTGGTCTCTTCCAATTTGAATCTCTTTCTAGGGCTTGAGCACTGCAGGGAAGAATTACATCCTCTCAACTCCTCTGAGAAAACATATTTTATTCTTCAAAAGACAAATCCTGGAGATACGAAAAATAGTATCTAGTGCTCCAGGTGGGTTTAGCTAGCTGGGTTATTTAATTTAGCCCTGAAGCTGGAAGACAAGTTTTCTTCTGAACCAAATCTTTCCAGGTGCTGGGGGAAGAAATTTTGACAGTTGCCTACCCATCCAACCCCCCGCATCCCTCACCTTGATAATTCCAACCCTAACACTATAAATTAAAATCTCAGAAACCAGCCTCTGGTGAGGACAAATTGAGGTTGAATAGAGTCCAGATTCTATCCCCAAAGCCAGGCGGCATCCATGGTAGTGACAGTTTCCATTTGATCAGCAAAACCAGCATGAACCCTGGTGAGAGAATTCAGCAGAAAAGCGTAATCTTCTTGATGCTTTATACTCCAAAGAGGCAAATCCAATGTTATTTTGAGTTCTCTCGTCTGCTATTCTTGAATTACCCTACATTTCTCAGCTCAATCATTCGTTAGTAATTACAATTACTCTGGATTTCAGGGGCTAAACCAAGAAAAAATTAATTTGATTTTTAATGAGTTTTTTAAAAAGCTAGTAAAAAAGACCCTTTTATGCATACTGTCAAGGATGGAAAGCCACATTCTGATGGCACCAGTAATTTTCAAATTACTTTAGCAAGTCTGATGAGGTTGAATAAACAGAAAATAAGGTATTTCAGATACTTCCTTTTCTTGTTTCGTGGCCGCACTGTGTGGCAAGCGTGTGGGATCCTAGTTACCTGACCAGGGATGTGAACTGTGCCCTCTGCATTACAAGCACGGAGTCTTGACCATGGACTGCCAGGACAGGCCTTAGAGACTTGTTTCTTTTTCTGTAACTCTGGACACCAATCACGGAGAGACAAGACAAAGTTTTTCACTCATAATATATGACGCCTTCTGCTATCCTCCTCTCCTACGGCGTAACTGTTAGTTGCTCAGTCGTGTCCGACTCTTTGTGACTCCATGGACTGTAGTCTGCCAGGCTCCTCTGTCCATGGAATTCTCCAAGTAAGAATACTGGAGTGGGTTGCCGTTCCCTTCCCCAGGGAATCTTCCCAACACAGTGATGGAACCCACATCCCCTGCTTTAGCAGGTGGATTCTCTACTGTCCGAGCCACCACGGAAGCCCAGGGGCTGAGCTGTGTCCTTCCTCAAATTTATACGTGGAAGTCCTCACCTCCAGTATCTCAGAATGTGACCTTATTGGACGTAGGATTTTTGTAGATGTAGTTAAATTAAGATGAGATCATACTGAAGTGGCAAGGCATGTGCCTGCCCAGTCATGTCTGACTCTGCAACCATGTGGACCGTAGCCCACCAGGCTCCTCTGTCCCTGGGATTTCCCAGGCAAGGATACTGGAGTGGGTTACTATTTCCTTCCCCGGGGAATCTTCCTGACCCAGGGATCGAACCTGCATCTCCTGCATTAGCAGGCGGATTCTTTGCCACTTGAATCATACTGGAGGGGAGCCCTAAACCGGTATGTCCTGTGTCCTTATAAAAAGGGGTAAATCTGGACACAGACAACATGCAGGGAGAGTGTCACGTGAACACGAAGGCAGAGATGGGGGTGGTACATCTCCAGGGCTAAGAATGGCAGAGACTTCCAGCAGACGCCAGGATCAGACTCTCCCTCACAGACACCAGAAGGAATCCACCTCGACAACACCTTGACTTTGGACTTCCAGCCAGCAGGACTATGCTACAACTAGGAGTACCATGCGTTGTGTAGGCCACTTAGTTTGTGATACTTCGTTATGGGAGCCCTAGCAAATGAATATACTCACCTAGAAAGAAATGATCATGATCAGGACCTACTTATTTTTTTAAAAATAAATTATTTCAAAAAGGGGGAAAAAAAAGTTTGCTTCTTACTGTCAGCTCTTGGGGAAGAGAACTTGGCTTCTTTATGTTGATCTCAATGCTGTTGCTGTCTTGTTTCAGCTCCACGGGGGACCCATGCACTCTGGCCACACCTTCAAACATCTGGGATTTGGTCAACGAGGGGGCAAGTGCCACTGTGGGACACTCTCTTTCCTTCTCCTCCTCATCACCGTGAGTTGTCTCTCCATTCATGGTGACTTTCCCATCTACCTGTAAAAACCAGAATGAACAAGAACATGCTATTCTCCAGTGAAAGATTATAACAAAATAACATGTTCAGAATCATCTTAAATCATTAGCATTTAACAATCACAGTCCAACAAAGAATAAGTTCTCGTATATGTCTCTGTCAGTCTAGAAAGCAGGGCTCCCTTAAATGTCATCTTTGAGGGCTTCTTTAAAAGGTGGTTGGGTTTCTTTAAAAGGTGGTCTGCCTTCTCAGGTCACTTCATGTTAGATTACATTTCATGCTCAACTTACTGGGGGTCTGCTTTTATTTTGTAGTATAGAAAATCAAGGCATCTTAGGTACAAATAAATGACACATATTTGGGTTCCAGTAATTTTTCATGTAAGCTCTGTGACTGCTATTTCACAATTTTGAGATCTTTTCTTCCTAATAAACATATAAACTAGGTGGAGCTCATCTTAGATCAGGAATATTTCACAGGTTATTCTGTTTATGGTTGAGGGCAATATAATACTTTTTGCAAGCAATCACAGAGGGCAGGGAACCTGGTGCATTACTATGTTACAGTAAATTCCTGTGTGCGTGTGTGCGTGCATGCTCAGTCACTTGTCACGTCTGACTCTTTGTGACCCCATGGACTGTAGCCCACCAGGGCTACATGGGAATTCTCCAGGCAAGAATACTGGAGTGGGTTGCCATACCCTCCTCCAGGGGATCTTCCAGCCCAGGGATCGAACCCTTATCTCCTGCACTGCAGGTGGGTTCCTTACCCAGAGCCACCTGGGGAGCCCCACAGGAAATTCCTATTTCTAGTTAATTTGACCATCTCAGTATTTTCAAGAAAAAGAGGCCATGCACATTAAAATATCTTTGTTTTGCCCCCATGTCTAGGGACGGTGGTGGGAGCAAAAAAGAAGGAGTGAGGGTGGTTAGTCTGACTTATTGAAGGTACCTGGAAATCTCTTTCAAGTCTGACAGTATATAAAGCGGTCATGAGAGGAAGCCCTGCAGTGAGGCAACCTGAGTTCTGGCTTCACCACTTAACAGCCATGTAATCTTCAACCTCAGTTTCCTCCTTTCTATGATAATCAGTCAGTTCAGTTCAGTTCAGTCGCTCAGTCGTGTCCAACTCTGCGACCCCAAGAACAGCAGCACGCCAGGCCTCCCTGTCCATCACCATCTCCTGGAGTTCACTCAAACTCATGTCCATCGAGTCGGTGATGCCATCCAGCCATCTCATCCTCTGTCGTCCCCTTCTCCTCCTGCCCCCAATCCCTCCCAGCATCAGAGTCTTTTCCAATGAGTCAACTCTTTGCATGAGGTGGCCAAAGTACTAGAGTTTCAGCTTTAGCATCATTCCTCCCAAAGAACACCCAGGACTGATCTCCTTTAGAATGGACTGGTTGGATCTCCTTGCAGTCCAAGGGACTCTGAAGAGTCTTCTCCAACACCACAGTTCAAAAGCATCAATTCTTCAGCGCTCAGCTTTCTTAATAGTATCTCCTTAATGATGCTGTTATGGTATCATTTATGTATTAATATACGCACAGAACTTAGAACAGTATCTGGCATATTTATGTATATAAATGTTAGCTATTCTTATTACTAAGCCTTCTAAAATCTTTTAAAAAGACTAGAAGGGCAGATACTAGTTATAGATTATTTACCTTAAGTCAGTGTTTTGTCTATTGTCTGTGATCCATAAAATTTAAATCACAACTGAGCACACACACATAAAGATAACTGAAATGGAGTTTAACAATTAATATTTACCTTTTTATATGTGATGCACTATACTGTTTTTAAACATTATATTCTAATATATATTTTATAATATATAATAATGTTTATTATTAATATATAAATATTAATATATCTAATTACATCTATTAATATAATATATCTAATAATGTTTTTTTAAAAAAGAATGCTGATTCCAAACCACTAACTTGATTTCATAACCTAGCAATAGATGGCAACTCTCAGTTTGAAAACACTGCCTTAAACCATTTTATTGCTACTTCATTTTATTGACACTTTTAAATCTGTTGTACTAAGAAACTGAGCCTGTATTCCCTGCTTCCCATGCCCACCTTCTCCCCACAAGAAAATGCACACGCACACATACACGCACACACACCTTAGCTCCAGTTCTGGTGTTACCTGGTAACAACTGTCCTTTGCATGCTACCTGTGACCAGGAGTGAGCTCACCCATTCAAGGGTGGGGATGTGAACAGGGCTGACAGCCATCAGGACCTACGATGAGTTGAGGGCTCATTGGTGAGCTCCAGCTCTAAAAGGATCTCTATCCAAGTCCCTCATTCTACCTCCCCTGAAGCCTCTACACTGTCTTGCCACAATGGTAGGAACTGGGTTTTCTCAGGGTCTTGCCATGAAGTCATCTATCCTAATTCTTCTGTTTAAACAATCACATTGTACTGTTTACATAAAGGGAAGGAAATGGACATCTAGACTAACAGATCACATTCCTTGGATACCAAGTGAAATGCATGTATTCCCTGCCCCTGTTCTGGGCCACCTCAATATCAAACCAACCTTTACGAGAAGCTATCAGACAGTTGATGATCGTGGGCCCAGGGTGAAGGAGAGCTGCTACAGTACTTAGGCAGCCTGCTGAGCACATGTGATTGCATGTGTATCTGTGTGTGCACCAGTCTGCATGATAAGGATCTCATCTTCTCAGGAAAAATTCATGTGTTTATTCAACAGACACTTGCTGAGTGCCTAGGCACAGACACCAGCCTCTTAGGATAAAGCTGTGAACAAACACACAGTGGCTGCCCTTGGAGTGATAAAAATCTCAATCCAACCTAGATGAGATGGAAAGGACATTTTTCTTTCATTTGATCAAGGCCTAGGACACAGATTTTAAAGATACATTCAGAGTTAAGCTAAGAAAGATGCTAAGAAAGTTAGAAATATGGCTCGGTTCCCTCTGAAACTCAATAGGAAGATACACACACACAGTGCTCAGTTAGTTTAGCTTAGCAAACTTTCTTTATAGTCACATGTCTGTGTCTGCCACTGATGAATTCCACCTCTCTCTTCTATTATGAACCCATGTGGTATGCAGGGACAAGGGAAACTGACTTTTCTTTGTCATCAACCTCGCTTGAGACGAAGGATGAGTACTTCCTCCTGACGCAAGGAAAAATACTAGGATTTGAGGAAGAAAAAAGATGTTTGGCTGCTATAGGTTCTTTGGTTCCGGAACACTATTTTACACATTCATTGGCACCTCCCCCACCACCTCCAAAATAACATAGATTCTTCCCACCTAAAATTTAAAAAAAAACAACTTCTCATTTGAATGCCAAGTATATCCCATGTATTTCTTATATTACCATTTTTTTCCCAGTGGTAGCATCTTTTCTGGAGAAGGCGATGGCACCCCACTCCAGTACTCTTGCCTTGAAAGTCCCATGGACAGAGGAGCCTGGTGGGCTGCAGTCCATGGGGTCTCGAAGAGTTGGACACGACTGAGCGACTTCACTTTCACTTTTCACTTTCATGCGTTGGAGAAGGAAATGGCAACCCACTCCAGTGTTCTTGCCTAGAGAATCCCAGGGACGGCGGAGCCTGGTGGGCTGCCATCTGTGGGGTCGCACACAGTCGGACACGACTGACGCGACTTCGCAGCAGCAGCAGCAGCAGCATCTTTTCGGTTATGATGTCAGAGGTATATACAGAGGTAACTGGATATACCTCTATTTACACTAAAGGTCATTAAAAGTTTGTTTTGAGGCATTTTCAATACCCCCAGATAAATGGAGATACCTAGGGTGCTACTAAATTGGGGTTTGTTACCACTGCTATGGAGATATCATACCACCATGCATGCATGCGTGTTCAGTCGCTCAGCATACCAAACCATGAAATAGACCTTGCTCATGGAGGTGACTCAACCACCAATCTCATTCAAGCCCATCAGTATTAAAAATAGGAATTGAGAAGAATCCTAAGTTATTTGATGGCTCAGATGCTAAAGTGTCTGCCTACAATGCAGAAGACCTGGGTTCAATCCCTGGGTCGGAAAGATCCTCTGGAGAAGGAAATGGCAACCCACTCCAGTACTCTTGCCTGGAAAATCCCATGGATGGAGGAACATGATAGGCTACAGTCTGTGGGGTTGCAAAGAGTCAGACATGACTGAAAAACTTCACTTAGAGAAGAATCATCAATCCCTGAATTATTTGCAAACCAAATCTCAGAGGCACAAAAACTTCATAACTGTACATGTTAATGCATTTGCTTTTGTTTGATAAAAACAACCACATCTTCCTGAGATAAGATGCTTCTTTTCCCCAGGGAGTTCAGTTTTGGTTCTACCCTTAAAGGACTCATCCTACCTTGAAGGTCTTCAGAACCTCTTGAGAGTTTTTGGGCTGGGAGTAAGGCTTGGGCGTCAGCATAGGCACTGCTTTGGGAGAGACAGTTTTGCTCGGAGACCCACTGCCTGCTGACATGCTGGCATCCAGAACGCTGGGACGAGCGATGGTGGTTTCCACAGTGGCAGTGAACTTGGGTGGAGGCAGTGACTGTTGCCGCAGATATTTCATAGGGTTGGGGTCGCTGAGGAAGGGGGATAAGTTTGGCTCTGCTGAATGGCTTCTTTCCAGGATTTTTGGCATCTCCAAGCGTTCAAGAACAGCTTCACTGATGGTGAATCTCTCGATGTACTGCTGAAGGATACCCTCTGCCTCCTCCTGGGTCCGTGCATTCTTGTATGCTTCATGCAGCTCCCTTTCTCTTCGCTCTCTAAAGGGTAGACATGGGAGGGGAAGCAAGAACAGAGTCAACAGTCACAGGAACTGCAAAGAGGACCTTGGTAGGACCCAGAGTAGAGCCGAAGAGACCAAACGGTGTGTAATATTAGTGTCAGAGCCTTTGTGATGACTGACAATTTTTAGAAAAAGCACATCTAACTAATACTGTACATTAAACAACAACAGAAAGAACCCACTTTTCTTGGACGATTTCTCTGTAGGTTTTTATGCTTTTCCTTCGTTCCCTTGTCCCATCCTCTCCAGCCAGCAGCTTCTCCATTTTTTTCCTTTCTTCCTCTTTTCTGATTAAGTCCTGAGAAGCACTTCTTCTACGGCTCTTCCAACGGGCCAGGTCCTACGGGGGAGGGGGAGGGAGAGGGAGACAGAACACTCTTCTTCAGATTTGCACGTAATTCCATTTCTACATCTAAGGGTTTAGTGCGTGCCGACTGTGGGCCAGGCTAAGACATTCCTCTACAATCCAGTTTAAGTTTGGTTGGAACAGGAATATCTTGAAGGCAGGAAACCTTCAGATATGCTACATTATCCAGAGCAGGGCAGCACATTTTGTAAAATGTGGTAATGTAAAATTTGCTATTGTATTCCGTGTCAGTTGCCACATGTTATTGTCTCACAGGATATTGTAAGAAACTTCATTTCTTGCTATTTATGACCTCGGCATTGTGAATGGACTCGCTGACAATAGAATGGTAGGAATTTACCACAGACCTGCACAAATTCCCTCAGGGAAGGAAGAAAAAGCAGAAAAACAATTGGTTTTGTGGTCTCGTAGAACCAATAGCTCTGTATGTCCTAAGTCATCTGATCCTTATGACACCCTCACCACAAATCCTATGGGTAATTAGAGCCTAATGAGAAAGAGTTAGGATTCTGGAGTTAAACAGTAGGCATGTGGCTATGGGAAAGAATCCCAGCTCCATCTCTTCCATGCTTTGGAATCTCAAGCATGCTTCTTAGCCTCTCTGTACCTCAGTTTCCTCATCTCCAAAACAGAAATGATAATGATACCTACTCTTGCATGCTTGCTGTGAGGGTGAAATGAGGTACTGCACATCAGGTGGCAGGCACATAGTAAGTGCTTGATAGCTCATAGACATAATCGTTACCACAATTTATCAACTTTGGGAAAGTTCACCAGTCGACTAAAGGTAGAGTCAAATCTGCAGTGACTGCCTCAGAGCGCTCTGTGAGGATGAGATGAAAGAGTCCACTCTCTCTCGTTTCATACTGATCTTCAGGTTCCTTTCCTGCCCTAACTCTCTGCTCTCAGCTCACAGACAATCCCAAGGCCCCCATTAGGCCCTGGAGCCATTCTCGATCTCTTATTCACTAGCTGTGTGGCTCTGGACAAGTTAATTCAGTGCTTTGGGACTCCTCTGTTGGACTGAGGACAGTAATATCTACAGTTGCTAGCATACTGAGTTACTGAGAGGGTTCAAGAACGATTAACTGCAAGGCATTCAGAACCGTACCTGTTACTGGCATGCTTTCAATGTTGGCAGTTATCATTGTTGTCATCATCATTATCAATGCCAAATATACAAACTCAGAAGACACTGCATCCTTGATTTGGCATCCCATGCTAGTTGCCCTCTCCCCTCTGCTTTCTGGCCAAACTTCAGCAAACTTTCCTTAATTCCCACATGGGCAGTATTCACTGTGTGAAGTCTTCTCCGGGCACCCCTTTCTTCTGCATGGCTTTCCAGCCCGAGGCTCCCACCCAATCTGATTCTGATGCTCTGCTCCAAAGGGCGTCTTGCCCAGCGGGCAGCATGGTCTCTCCACTGCCCAGCCGTGGCCCCAGCACTCACATCCTGCCATTTGTCATCCTCTTCCCGCAGCTGGCTGTTTATCAGTTGCAGCTGCTCCTGGCGGGCCCTGCTGTGTGGCTGCACCGCGGCCTCCTCCTCACACCGCATGTCAAACATACTCGTGCTCCTGCGTGTGGAGAGAGCAGAGAACGAGCGGACAGAGATGAGCACCCCTCCTGCCTCTGCGCACTTGGGGCGTCCCGCCGCGTGGGGGCGCTACCGCGTATGGAAAACAGTCCCTTTCCCTCCGCAGCCTAAGGCAGCCACGGGGTCTGCAGTCTGTTTCTCCCTCAGCCGGCAGCAGCGGGCATGCTAGGAGCCTCAGCTCTTCTTTTGAAGCAGAAGCCAAAATGTGACCATCTTTGTGTTCAGTGATGGCTGAATTGGTCAATTAATTTTACATGTTGGGGCCTAGATATGTTTAAACTAAGAGGCTTGAAAAGGTATTTGAAACTCTGAACTGGTCTCATTTATTAGTATTAGAAAATAAAATTAAGAGCATTAACATGTATAACTTGGAGAGAATTTGTGGGGAAGGAGGATGGCGTCCCCTGAAGTGAAAATTTAATTGCAGTAGATGCTTCTTTGTGTAGGGCTGGCTTAAATGCTTTCTTCATTAACAGGCATTTTTTCCATTAAAAAAGTGATCATACAGCCTCAATCTAAGGCGCCACTTTTTCATGTCATATTTTCTGAATTTTGGATGCATTCAACAACTATGCACAAATGATACATATGTTTGTTGTGGTTTATTTCTATGTCCTGTAAAACTGTAAATCTGTAGTATGTTGATGGCATCTTGAAATCAAGAAAATAAGGTATTTTATGGTAAGGTTAAGGGCAAAATATAAAAATCAGTGTATACTTTATATCCTAAAATTCTCACAATGGTTTCATTTTATTTCTGACAGATACCTCTGCATATACTCTTTTAAAAGCAAAAGGATTTGGCAAGCAAATTTTAAAAACCTTTAGGCAGTTCATATAATTGATATATTCTGTAGGCACTTATTAATTGTTGGGTAAGACCATACGGCTTTTTCTGCAATGCTTATTATAGATCTTTGTTACGGCAAAAGCTGAAGCAGCAAGATGAAAATAGAAATAAAAACAAAATCAAAATCTTTTTTTTTTTTTTTCCTCTCAAAGAAATGACTAGCTCTGGGACCAAGTGGGTTATAAAGCACCCAACAAGTGGAGGGCCCTTTAGGAACAGAAGACTGTGACAGTCCATTTTTGAAGCCAGCTTAACACAAAGAAAAAGAAGAGCCATGCACCAAGACACTAACTAATTCCAGACATCATCAGTGATGTCCAAAATAGTTTTCCCCATGGCCAGACAAAGCACAGCAGCAGCATCGCTGGATGCCAGGGGTTCCTTAGCAGGCGGCTCTCTGGAAGGAGAAGACAATCCCAAAGCAATGGCTGCCCACGTTCATTTCGGTCTGCTTAAATATGAATGTATGAGAGCCTCTCCCCTCTCTTTAGATGTTGGACAATTTGAGTCTGTGAGAACTGTGTGAAAAGAGAGTGAAAACTGAAGACTGTACTTTAATCTGTTTCTGATCATCTGGCTGCGTAGGACTTTCTTTGATCCAAGGCTTCTATTTGCACGGGTATGACATACTACTGTGTGGAGCTGTTCACAAATCCAGGGCACAGTGTTGCTTGTGTCTTTCTGGAAGATAAACTGTAGTCCTCTAAAGAGAGGAGGGACTGTGATTTGTCACCTATTTGATGCTGCTTATTAATGTGGTTTAAGGAAAATTTAGAAATTTGCGGAGTTAGGTAGAGAAGTCTAATCCATTGTTTTTAAACTTCATGGATCATAATGCCTCAAACAACTCTCCCAGAAAGGGGCCCGGACTCATCCCATCTTCCTTTCAGAGTTAATGAAAACTTAGCTCTAAATGCATCAGAGTCAGCCTGGTTCTCTTTCAAGGCAATTTATAGGCTTTGTGAAGGTCTTAGAAGACATAAACCCCTCTCAGCTGGGACTCTATTGTAATCTACTAAATAGCTGGCAGATTATGGGAGAAAAAGGAAGTCCTTTCCTTCAACTTCGCCATCTGTAATTTTTAAAGGGCAGAATTTTGGTTTACGTCACACTGATGGCCATAGGGCAGTCTTCTTCTGGGACCCCACTAAGAGAACAGCAGGCTTCTTCAGGATTTGAGAACTGTTTATCTCACTTAATTGGCATGGAGAGGGTGGGAGCAAGGCCTTCAGAACTGCCTTCTTCTGTCCCAGGTTCCTATTTCTGTTTCTACCATGAAGTTCTAACTACCACAGCCCGAATGTCGCCAAAAGCTGGTTAATGAAATAAAAAGAGGAACTCTTGTCTGCCTTCTCCTATACCAGGAAGTTTTTTTTTTTTTTTTTTTTCTGGTTAGAGATTTTTTTTTTTCTTTAAAAAGCAACACCAGCAAAAGAGAAATAATAAAACTATGAGCAATACCTTTAATCCATTTCAAAAAGGAAGCAAGCTGAGGACTGATAATAGTAGACAGAAAATGAGCTGAATCACCATTCAGAAAATGTTCCCTCATTCAGAGATTGGACTCAGCCTCCAAAATGAAGAAGTGCATGTAGAGGGATGAGGTGGGGGACCCTGGTGGTGCTAGTGGTAAAGAACCTGCCTGCCAATGCAGGAGACATAAGAGATGTGGGTTCAATCCCTGGGTTGGGAAGATTCCCTGGAGGAGGGCATGGCAACCCACTCCAGTATTCTTGCCTGGAAAATCCCATGGACAGAAGAGCCTGGCAGGCTATAGTCCATAGAGTCGCAAAGAGTTGGACACGACTGAAGCGATTTAGTAGAGCACAGCACATCAGGGGACCCTGGAGAAGTCTAGGTTCCACAACATTAACAGGATTTGCACCAAACCTATGCTTCTCAGCACAACAGGCCATGCTTGTGGGCTGTTGGGAACAGAGCCCCTGGCTGTAGAGCCCAGGAGCCTCTCCCTACAGTGGGTTGGCATTTCTTAGGGTCAGGATTAAAGAGCCTCCAGGGGAGCCTGGAAATTGTTTCTGGACCAAGTCTAAGGTAAGGGAATTAAGAGCAAAATGGCTCTCACAGTTTCCAGGCTCCATGGTGGGGACCATTGGGAGAGGAGGTATGTGGAAGTGAAGAGAAGGGCAAGAAGGTGAAACTAAATCCATGGAAACATTCTTGGCTTGCCAGGAGGCGGAAATTTCTGTTTGCCTGTGTGGTAGGTCTGCCCCTGACCCGCATTCTCCTTAAAGGGCACATCTTTTTTTGATTGGGCTGCATTTTAAGAATGTATCAATTATGAATAAATAGAGCCTGTGCCAATAGTGGTCTGTAAAGTTTCTGAAAAAGGGAGATAGTGAGGAAAAAAATGAAACATATTATAAATTTCTATTAAAAAAAACTCCTGACATAATTTTTTTTTCTTACCCACTTGATCACTTGATTTCATATAAATTAAGTCTATTCCAAAAAAGACATTCAGCCCTTTAGATGTTTCCAGATAAGACCTCTGGAAAAGAAGCTCTTATACACTTCCTGGATCACAAGCTGCTTTTTTTTTTGGTAAATTTAGAGGAGTCTGCACCCCTACTTGATTTAAAAAATCATTTACTTTTCCTGTGAGTGAGGTTTCATATTTAGGTACAGGCAGCATTCAAAAGCTCTTTAATATAGCTCCTTTTCTTTCAGCTTTCAGGGTTTTTGAGAGATCCGTATTAGGCAAATTGCACAGCAGCTTTGCAATGATGAAGAGTAAATCCATTCTATCAAAATGTTTTTGCTAACCAAATCAAAGTAGTGTTTTGCCTATCAATCTTATATAATCCTCCTTTCAGTGAATGTTAAATACTGCCACTGTAGATTTTAAAAGCAATAACCAGGGCTCAGTTTTATAGACTACTTAACTCCACGCAGTCAGTCAAGCTCCGGCTGAATTTAGTTCTGAGACATGAATGTTCCGTGTGTCAGGCCACAAAGCAATCATACATCACACATCGGAAACTGATCTCCTTGGCACTCGAGTCAGACTGCTCAGAGCTGAAAGTACAGACTAAGCTGACATCTTGAACACAAACATGGAAAAGAAGCACAATTCAAATACAGTAGATGTGTGGCCTGACTGCAGTTACTGGTGGAAATGATATTTGTTCTACACTGTTACTTGGAATCCTCACTCAGTGACTCGAAACTATGGCTCAGGCCCGGAAGACAGGCAGGGAGAATGTTGGGGTTCACTCTTAGAATGGCCTAGACTCCCACAAGGCCACACAACACCTCTCCCAGAGGACAGACATCAGGCCACTGGTGTTGCAGTGAGATATTGATCATGTTTCTTAAACCTGAGCCAGCTAGCCTTCTGCAAAGAAAACTTCTGATTTGGCTATCAGTTTCAGAATGCTCTGCCTATGGGGAATCTGTTTTTGAAATGGAGTCAATGAGGTCACAGATGGGAGAGAGTAGATTTATCTCCAATTCAGATGTGAGGCTGGGGATGGATGGGCAATGCATCTCTGGGAGGAGCGGAGACCAAGGAGAGGCAACCCAAGTCATGTTGCACATCCTGACCCCTGGCTGTGCCATGGAACATGAATGAAACCCCAGCGTTTTGGGCTCAGGCATCCCACAGTTTATATTACTCCAACCTGGGAGGAACTTGGGCTTCTGAATCTATCATTAGTGGTTTAGAATTTATTTTCTTAGCTTAAAAAAAAATGTGTCTTTGAGAATGACTGCTGCACGGCTAAGCCTTCACATATCAGGGATTCAATGCAAAGCGCAGAAGAGCCTTTTAACAATTCCATGGTTCAGAAGAGGTTCCAACTTCCAAACCCTAACAAGAACAATTTTCACATGCCCCGTCTATGAAAAGCAAATGTTAAGTTTTAAGCAGCAGCTGCGTATTAGAATCATGCTTAAGTGGCCTTTTCAGTCATCTCTCCTGCACAGAACATATGTTTTGCATTCCAATTTCAAGGGCTTCTCTGAGGCTGCAGAGAAGAGTCAGTCAGCTCTTCAGTCCAGTGTTACATTAACTGCATTTCAATTAGTGGTGAGTACTGGAAGCATGCAGTTTAGGCTATAATTAATGTATTCCTATGAATACAAAACAACTTACTCTGCGTCGTCAGACACAGGAGTTCTCGGTCCGTATCTATAAGACCAAATCCAAAATTAGAGGATTGGCAAGACAGAAGGTTAACACTGTAACCAAGCTGGAAATAAAAACTACAAGTGAAATGTATATGTGCCAAACCTTTTTTGCTGATCATACTGGAAGAGAAGTGTTATTATACAATTAGCAATATTCACCAATGGCTAAAATTGAAAGCAAAGTCTTGACACTTCTGAAGAATGCGAAATTTGTAGGAAAACCCAAAGAGGAAATAAAAATACCTCTCCATGTTACCCACAAAGAAAGGAATCGTTTCAATATAAACACAAAAAGGCTTAGGTGCAACCCACAATGTTTAGAGAAGACAGCTTTGAAAAAACCAAATGTGTATTACGGTCATTCACAAACGGTTGAACTGGTTTTTGCCTTTCTGTGTAGAGTAATGGGCTGTAATGGACACCCAGCATAGAAGCACACGCTTACTGACCCTTTCCCTGATGTGTTAATGCATTTGCACAAATAACATCAAAGAGTGTTTCTGAAGGTTTCTGAAAGCAAACCAGAACTCCAACCAGAACCCCAATCAGTGCCTTCCGCATGCATTTGACAAAAACCACAATTCCTAGAAAACTGGCAGCCTTAATCAAAACCAGACGTGGATGATATTCCATAACGTGAAAAAGCAAAGTGGTTTTTTTTTTTAAACAATCTTTTATATTCTTCTATTTAGAGCTACAAAGTTGCACCTTCTTTAATATGGGCATTTTAAGTTTTAATGCATCTGATAAAACAAAGAAAAAGGTCAAATTAGAAAAAAAAAAAACCTAGAATATTACAAGGGCATATTTAAGCACATTTAAAAAAAGTAGCTCCCATAAGTGACTATTTCTGGAAAGGGGAATTTTAAGAGAAGGTTTTTACCTATGCCCTGAAAGGCAATTTATTCATGCATTCTGATGGTGAACAAAGACTTATTTGAGCAAAGAAAAAAAATGCCAGGCTTGCAGTCCAAAAAATTAAATTTGGGGGTTTTCAGCAAAAACTACCTGATCCTATGTTCAGTTTCATAACAATGTAGGGAGAAGGGAGTAATTTCTAAAGATCTCTTCCTATGATCTTAGAGAAAAAAATCCCAAACACACTGGTATACACACACAGACACCCTTCTCTCTGATGCCTTTATTACCCTGTAACAGTATAAATTCATTAATAACTATTTTCACACACAGTGAGGGCAACCACACCAGTGAAAGAGTTTCAGTTGAAATGGCCAAAAGCAAGAAAAGGAAAGCGTTTGTGGATGTTTTTCTTCTGGAAGTAAGACCCATTTTCTGTTTCTCTGGGGGATAGTTTTAGAAGGTGCTAAAGTTTGACAATACATTCAGTTTTCCAAAACCATCTCCACATGGAGGCAGATGAATTCCTTCACATCAAGAAAGAGTACATGAACAGTGTAAATTCCACCCAGAATTAACAGTGTTAATTCTGAAGCCTGGATAAATGTTTCCCAGTTCACTAGTAGGCCTACTGGATAGACATTTGAATATAGTGTTTTCTAAATTATCTATGGAAATAAGCAGAGAAGTTATTCCTAATGGATGGTTAATCTAGAAATGTTCAATTGATAGTTGGTGTTTTTGTGTTGATTTGAATATTTTAATTAATGTTTTACTGAAGTAAACTATACATACAGAAAGTGCACAGACCACACACACACACACACACACCTTGATGAATCTTCACAAACCACAGATCCGCATTGAGCTTTGTGCTGTGTAAATAGAATCGTATGGTAGGTACTCTTCTGAGTCTGGCTTCCTTATTAGCACATTTCATTTATGAGGTTCAGCTGTGTTGTTGCATGCAGGATGTATTAGAATTTAAGTTGCTTCTACACAAAATACTCAGCAGCATTTCATGGAGACCTCTGCCAACAAATGTTGATTAACCCTGCAATGCAAGATCCATGAGAGTTGGGATTTTTCTTTGGGGGTTCCCTGAATAGTGACCAGACCAGGCCCTCCGTAAGTATTTACTAAATCCTTATTGGATACTCAGGAAATTGAAAAGAATAGTGCAGTCTCTGAAGATACCTTTCATTTATCTGTTTACTATATACTTGTGGCTTTAAGACATTTCCTCTCACACAAATTTATTAGCTTCAAGAAGGAACCAATTTAATCAGAATGGCCTTTGCTGTTATGGAGAAGATAATTAGAGTTTGGGCTTCAAATGATTTTCTCAGTTGTTCTATGAAATATGGAAAAGAAAAGATGAGTTTTAAAAAATCACTAATAAAGAGATTTTTTAAAAAAATGCAAAGTAGGTAAGTCAACAGACTATCACCTACCAGATAAATCACAGTTGGTATAAGCATCCTACCAAAACCAAGCAATTAGTGAAGTTTAATTGTGAGGGTAGGGGTATTTAGAAAGGTAAAGAGTGTACTTTCTTCACCTATTCATTGCATCTGTGTAGTTTTCAGCACAAATAAAGCACTTCAGGATCAATGCTTAGCAACCTTGTGAACTAGCGCAAACGTCATTTGAAGGGAGAAGGAGAAATGAGTTTACCTGTCGTTTAAGACTATCCCCCAGCACCCAGGACAGTATTTTACACACAGCAATCACTCAATAAACACTTGTTGAAAGGAAACACAAATTCCCAACGTGTGTGCCTGCTCCCTCAGACAATTTTGTCATGGAGTTACTCTGCCTATATCTCCTTATGCTCAAACCAGCCATTCCGTCCAGAGGGACAGAATACAAGAGAAAGGGAGGCCGTCAGACCTCCAGCCTCCTCTGGTAACCTGGGAGGTAATGCCCTGGCATGGGATGGCAGCTCCCTCTTCAGACAGAGCTGGGTTTGGATCTTGGATCTGTGATTGCCAGCTGTGTGGACCTGGGCTTTGGTTTCTTTCTTTTTTTTTTAATTGGAGGATAACTGCTTTACAATGTTGTGTTGGTTTCTGCCATTCAACTTGGTTTCCTCCTGGGGCATACAGATGAAACTTCTCTCTCTCCAAGGTTGTGTGGGAGTAAATGGGATGCCTAGAATGTATCCAGCAGGCAGCCTACAGCCCTCACTTCCTTCTCTCCTCTCTTGCTAACTGCTTCCCACCAGCCTGCTGATGCAGTGCCCATCACCACATCAGGGCATCTGGGGACCGAGTGAGTGTGCTGTGAGTGAGAGTGCCTCGTCACCAGCCTGCCCTCCTCAGCTGGGACCCAGGTGTAACTTCTCTACTGCAGGCTTCCCAGTAGTGAACTGGGGCCAACAGGCATTCACCTGTGAGTTCCCAGGAGGTGAGCTGGAGACAGCAGAAGTACCTGGAAAGGGTGAGCACAGCTGCCACCCCTGAAACCAGTGCTGCAAGAAGGCTCTACGAGCAGCGTTACGATTCAGAAGACTGCAAAATGCATGTTAAATCCAGGTGGGAATGACAGCTTGGCTATTAACTTGAAATCTGGAGATTAAGATTCTCTCTGCTCCCCACCCTGCCTTCTGTCTCACTGCCACCAAAGGGAAGCAGAATTCTATCACTTCCTGTTTTGTAGCGGAGCTTTAATTATGCTAAAGGCTTCTTACTGCTCTGGCAGACCACACTTTTCACAAGTCTATCACTCTTTCGAAATATCAGCAGAAGCTTCAACATATAGGATTTTAAAGTAGACCGTGCATCTCAGGATTACTCTTCACCTATTTTCATTTTATTTTTAATTTGTATTTTGTAATAAGAGTTTAGTTGATTTATAATATAGTGTTAGTTTCAGGTGTACCACAGTGATTCAGTTATGCACATGCATATTACCCTTTTTTTTCACTCTTTTCCCATACTATTACAGAATATTGAGTAGAGTTCCCTGTACTATACTGTAGCTTCTTGTTGATTATCTTTTATATATTCCCAGTGTGTGTGCTAAGTGACTTTAGTCATGTCTGACTCTTTGTGACCCTATAGACTGTAGCCCACCAGGCTCCTCTGTCCATGGGATTCTCCATGCAAGAATACTGGAGTAGGCTGCCATGCCCTCCTCCATATATATTCCCTACCTTCATTTTAAATCAATAGAATGGAATGAAAATTCTACCTCTAGAAATCACTATTTGATAATGTTGGAATTAAATTAAAATTTTATAAGTAATATATATCTTCTTTGGACTGGAAGACCCTGCTGGAATCAGAATGAAATCAAGTAGGTCAGAAAGAAGTTCAACTCCTTTACCCGATGACTTCTGTGTGAGCTAGGAAGAAATAAGAGTTTCCCATTTAGGCTGCCCACAAGATAGTAGTCAGAAAGAATGTTTATAGGACAATCCACAACTTAACTATTCTTTCCACACCTGCTTACATGCAAGAGAGGAAAAAAAAAAAAAAAAGAAACACAAACCTTGGTAGACTGGGCCAATCATTTAAGCATTTTGTTTCTGCTAGCAATAGCAGGTAAGTGGCACTGATAAACCATAAAGCATTAATAACATCTTCAAAGCATGTATCAAGGCTCAGACTGGAGAAACAAAGTCAAAACAGCTTGGGATAATCTTTTGACCTCTTATCTTTTATTCATGGACCCTTGGCATATGCCTCCCAAATATGTTGCTTTGCAAATGGAACTGGAAGGAACCGGTTTGTTGGATCCAATGTGACTAAGAGACATCCCAGTTCTCCAGGTCATCATGTCATCTTTTTGTGAATTGTACAATTTTCTTTGGCCTTTCAGTCCACTGCGGCTCCAGACAGGAGCTGTCATCTTCTCTGATTTCTCTTCTCTCTCTGAAGCCTCCCATTCAGAGGTCAGAGGATGTCAACTAGGGCACGTCAGTCCAGCCAGTCAAATGGCACTTACTGCTTAAGATGTTTTCAGTAGCATCACTCACTCGGCATTAACTCAAGACAGAAGAAGCCAATGTTCACGGAGGCAGCAGCTCACATAGCAGCTGAGTATTAATACCAGGGACTTTCTTCATGCAACTGATACTTACACGGGAATGGGTTTCCCTTTTTGGTTTTCATGATTCCTGAGAATGAAATCTGGCCCAGCACCCAACCACGTGCAAAGGCTCAAATCTCTACCCAGCTGGGGGCGCTGAAAGCAGAACTCCGACCCTGGGATGGGTGCATTCCTTTAAGGGACTCTGCTCCATGCCACATCACTCATCAAGTGCACACTGTGGCTTTAAGCTGTTTTGGGGGGAGCCAGCAGCCGCACACTGCAGACGCAGCACACCCTGGAATGCAGGCAAGGCGCTCACAGTGGCTGGCCGCTCTCCTCGGATCTTTCGGCCTTTGGCGCCATCTCAGAATCTCTTTGAGCAACTCCTTCAGTCTCTTCTTTGCCATCCTGTGGCTGCTGTTTGCGTGTAACTAAAGCCAGACAGGACATCTTTACCACTGGGAAGGAATTCACACCAGAGGCCGTGGCCCCGCCTATCATCTTCCACCTCCTCACCTTCCTCTGTCCTCCTGAGGCCCTCGCCCGCACTGAAGCTACGCTCCTCCTGGGACTCCGGCACGGGAGCCAGCCGAGAGACCCTTTTACAACAGTCATCTACATCAGAAGTCACTGTTCTGTTGGTGACAAGTAGCATTGGTAGCAAGAGAGAAGAGGAAAAAGAGTTAGGAAAGCAGACAGTGAAAGTCTTTGAGATGGAAAGGTTAAGAGAGAAAGTTTGGTTGCTATTCCAGGAGCTGGGTTAGTTAGGATGACATCCTCAGAATGGGATAATAGAATATGAACCCAAGCAAGGCCCCGAGAAAGTCAAAGAAGGCTGGCCTGACTCACCATGGAGCTGAGTGATGACCCCTTAGTATTCAAGGACTCAAGGGTGCATTTCTTACTAATTTCTTATTTCCACCCTCTCTATGCCTGGTCCCCACTAGCCTCTGAATCTCCAGCAGTGACTTCTGGTGTACCCAGTTTATTTATATTTATAGCCTCCTCTATGGTATCATCCACAAAAAAATCAAACCAAAGAAACTCCTCTGTATGTCACAGATGATCCACCGTGTGCTTTGAATATCAAGAACAAAGCATGGAGGAGACTGTCCTGAGCATTTCCTCCTGCCATGAAGGGCTTTGCTTTGCTCCAGCCACGCAGGTGGAGTGGAAGTTCCTGGGAGAATCCAGAATCTTTTTTTTTTTCCTAACAAAAACTCAAATTTTAATAACATGTCTACATGGAAGAGACCCAGGAAAACTGAGTACCTTACTAAAATTGGTAAAACCCTCACCTTAAATACCATCTTCAGCCAAAGACAAAAGAGGATGTGGGGATAGGGGTTTGGGACTTCAAACGGGAGGAAGGCAATTCACTTGGAGATGGCAGAGCAAATGTTTAGTAAATAAACATTTGCTGGACCATGCAGAGACAGTGGGGTGCAGATGGGACTCTGATCTCTAAGTTACCCCTACCTCACCTAGCATACAGAGAATCTAGAATCTTATAAATGCCCTGTGCTGTGCTTAGTCACTCAGTCGTGCCTGACTCTTTGCGACCTCATGGACTGTAGCCCGTCAGGCTCCTCTGTCCATGGGACTCTCCAGGCAAGAATACTGGAGTGGGTTGCCATGCCCTCCTCCAGGGGATCTTCCCAACCCAGGGACTGAACCCAGGTCTCCCACATTGAGGGCAGATTCTTTACCGTCTAAGCCTATACCTGCTTAATGGAAGAAAGACCGGTCCATAGATAGAACGGAATCCCCCAAAGAGGGCTTGGGAATTCACAGCTGGAAGCCCTCAGGTAAGAATGAGGACTGGTGACAGGTCTACAAGGCCTTTTCCTAGTTGATCCCTCACAAATTTGAATGGTTACTCATCCAAGGAATCCTGACTCACAGGAACCCTCAAAGGAGTCTTTCCACTCGAGTTCTGTTATATGTTTTTAAAAAGTAGAGGGGGAGAAGGTTTACTTTATTGTGTGTCTGCTTAGATATATGAAATCTGAACTTTTGATACTAATAACTATTTTTTCCTCCCTTATGGGATAGGAAGGAGGGAGCGTATAGGTAATCCAGATTTTTATCAACATATTTTTAGGAAAAACACAAAGGGTATCATTAAAACATCCCATCTAGTCTGTTCAGTGTTGCTGACGAATAAAATAGTGCTTAATGCGGCTGAGGGAAAAAGGGGCATTTGCCGAAATTATTGGCATTCCCAGGCAGTGATTCTGGTGACAACAGAATCAAAATGGATGTTTTTTTAACTTCACACACACTTGCCCCCTGGGGTACTGACCTCCCTTCTCTGCTAACCAGCAAGAGAGCCTGTTAAAACTTTGTCATCTCTGGCGGTTTCTTTAATATGTCAGCAAACTCTTTAAAAGCGGCAGCGATTCCCATGCAGACCTCCTTGCACATGTAATGGTGAAAATACCTGCAGTCATTCTGTGGATTAAGCATGTGGTCTTCCTTTAAGTTGGACGTGGCCGCTGAGGCAGCAGACACAGAGCATGTGTGGGTCTTGCTGTGACAGACGCCTTCCTCTGCATCCTCCCTTGGCCCCGCCCTGCCAATGCTGAGCCGCTTCCACGTCTGCTGATCTATCTCTGTCACTGGTCCAAAGTGCACGAACTTTTGCCTAGGGCTGCTGGAAGCTTTCTTATAGGCCCTTGCCTTGCGGCTGGCAAAGTCATCCCGGATGGCAGTTTCCGCTTTAATTTCTGGTGAAGGCTCAGGGGCACACGTGTGCTCCACATCTCCATCCCTAGTCAGAACCGGAAATAAGTTCCAAAGGTTTCTAAGGTGAGTACAGATCAAGGAAGAGTTTTTAAAATATAGTGGATGTATGAAAAATACTTGGATGGCTAAAGCAGAATTGCTTTTGCAGTAATCAATCAAATGAAGAAATGATCATCGCCTTGCCTGGGTAAATAGTGCTTTTCTACAGCTTTTAAAATATCACTTCCAATGTCATTAATGACAGCATAAGAAAATCTTAGGTACAATGAAATCATTAAAATGATTTAAAAGTCAAGTTTAAATTCCTTACAAATAAACAAGCCTATTGAAATAAGCATTCACAATAAGTCGGTTGAATTAAAAAGGATGTTTCCTTGTAATTTTTAGTATTAACAAATTTTAACTCATGCAAAATATGCTCTGTCTTTTGAGAGGTATTTCTTTTTTTCTGGCCATGAAAATAAAGAGTGATAGAAGGATAAGTGTTTGATTTGCTCAAAGTTAAATGAAACCATGACACACCTCGTCTTTTCTGACACTTTCAGTCTCTCCCACGTCTCCAGGTCGGCTTCTGTTATACTGGCAACCGTGATAAAGCTTGGGGCCTCACGGTGAGGGCCAAGCCTGCCCTGAATTCTCCGCTGGGCCAGGTCATCCTTGTAAAGATCCGGCACCTTCCTGAGTCCCTCTTCCGCAGGTTCACTCTCCTGGGCCCGCACAATACAGGTCACCCTTGACTTCACCTCTTCTGTCTGGCCCTGGTTTCTGTTAATTTGGTCCAGGCCCCCACATCATCAGAAAAATCAGGTTCCAGGAAGAGGAGCAGATAAACAGAATGTCAAGCACAGAAATTCAGAGGCTGAGCACAGAACGGAATGATGGAATAGATGGAAGCACATTTCCTCTCTCAAAAATATGGAATCAACTGTAGCCTGGATTACTATGCTACCCTTTTGACACTGTAACGAGACAGAGTTTTCCACCAGATAACAGTCTCTAGCTTAGTTTAAGAAGAGAAGCCAGGGTTCACCATAAGAATATTAGAGATGGGAATGAGATTTCAGTTTGACAGTAATGAAGCCCAATTCCCACACTATTCAAGTTACTATAATGAATTCAAGTTTTCTGACCGAATCCCTGAGCCCTCTTGGAATGTCTTTTATTGCAGCAGTAAAATGTTAGTAACAAACTCTGCATGATCCAAATTCTAGGATTAGCGTGGAGATAGCTGGAACATTGCTCACATATTAAACATCTCAACCATAAACCTTCATACGTATGCCAGAAAGTATGATTAGGTCAATGCTTAACAGAAAGGTTCAATGTTCAAACTCAGTCTCTGACTTCTAACAGCATTCATTAGGTCTGGTTAATGAACACTTGACGAACAGAGAGGGTATCCTTTCTGCTTGTATCCACAGGGGCAATACCCATTTGTTTCTTATGTCAATAACTGTTCACCTTTATTAATAATCAATCTGACACTTTCTCTTTTTTATATACAGAGATGTTTTAATCAGCTATTTCTTTAAGCTTTCTGGCAAATTTTGTTTTATTTTTTAACTTTTTTGGCCGCAGGGCAAGGTATGTGGGATCTTAATTCCCCAATCAGGGATCGAACCTGCATCCCCTGCATGGGAAGGTAGATTCTTAACCACTGTACCATGAGAGAAGTGGCCTGATATTTTCAATTGTTCCCATAAGAAATGAACATTAAATGGCTAATGTTGACAACATTATAATTTAAACTAAAACTGTGGCATCTACGTGAATAAACATTCCATCATATTAAAAGTTTCTAACTAAATAGAGATAGAAGTTTTTAAAAATGTACATAAATAGGGCTAATTCATTTTTTTCCAAACTAAATCACCTGGATGAGTTGGTGTATTTACAGAGTCTATGCAAATAGGAAGTCTATAGAATTTTCTATTCGTTTTCAGTTTGGGGAAGGGGAAGGAAGGGCATAGCAAAAAGCCACCAGGGGGCTCTCTCTCTTTTTTTTTTTTCCCAACAGTTCTTTGAAGCTCTCTAGGAGACCCAACCAGTCCATTCTGAAGGAGATCAGCCCTGGGATTTCTTTGGAAAGAATGATGCTAAAGCTGAAGCTCCAGTACTTTGGCCACCTCATGCGAAGAGTTGACTCATTGGAAAAGACTGATGCTGGGAGGGATTGGGGGCAGGAGGAGAAGGGGACGACAGAGGATGAGATGGCTGGATGGCATCACCGACTCGATGGACATGAGTTTGAGTGAACTCTGGGAGTTGGTGATGGACAGGGAGGCCTGGCGTGCTGCTATTCATGGGGTCGCAAAGAGTCAGACACGACTGAGTGACTGAACTGAGAGAGATCATGGGCTGTGTCCCCAGACGCAGGTGACAACAGACAAATGGGGCTGGAAATATCAGGAATTAAAGCTGCATGCAGGAGAAAGGAAAAAGGGAGGTACAAAAGCTACTCCCTTTCCTAACTCAAATTGCTGATCCCCATCAATATGTCTTGATGCTGCTCAGTTATCCAGAAGTTTTTGTTTCACTGGCAGCAACTAGTCCCTCCCACAAGGCCCTCTGAGAATGGTGTGTTACAAGGCGTGCCAACAAGAACTGCAAGAGCCTCTGTCACCAAGAGCCTCCTGAAGCTAGAATGTGACCTATAAAAACTGTGCCAGGTCTTCTATGCTCTAATCCCTGTTTATGTCCAGAGATCTTTCATGTGTTTTGCATCTGGTGCTTCCTAAAGAAAAAACTACAATACAATGGAGAACATGAACTACTCCACTGATCTCAATGACTCTGCCCAAAGAACCACTTTAATTGTGTAAAATATTGAGATATTTATACTCTTCATTCAACAGATTATAAACCTCTTAAGTGATAGGCGGAAATATGGCAATTAAATAATAAAGATGTGAACTTTGATTTTGATATAAAGGAAAAGAATGATGAACTCTGCCCATAGAAATTAAGCAGGCTGAAGACTTGACTGATTTCACATCCCTCTTGGGATAAAAATCACTGGTCAAATCCATGTCATTAAATTTTCCTTAATTAAGAAGATGGAAGAAAAGCTGGGACAAGGAAACTCACTTAAAAATAATTTCCATGACAGAATGAATACAAGTGTGTTATATATCTGAGGACTTTTTCTTTTAATGAGAAGTCTCCATCATCAGATGTCTAGGTGATCACGTTGCTGTGAGGGAAGAAACAGCAAGCCTCATTTTTTTTCCCCTTCCAATATCTGAAAGGCACTAATAAGATAGAAGGGTTCATGGCTAAGGGATAGCTGTGATTTCTGCCTGCTGAAGGATGGAGCAGTCTGAGAGGTGGCTGTTCCCGCCCCATGTCACAGAACGCCACACCATGTGTGGGGTGGATATAGCACAGCTGCACACTTGGGCTCCAAGTTTATTCGGTGAATTCAGCCCTGTTTTGGACATGGTCATTCTGCTCCCTGCCATGTGAACTTAGAAGAGATCAGCTATCTGGAATTCCACTTCAAAATAAACCACCATTACTGATTACATGTAATCAAGGCAGGAAATAGAGGAACGGGGGCCAGGGTAGGGGCTATAATTCAAATCACCTTCACCTAATTATATTCTCTCTTTCTTTCACATACACACGCACACAGAGTGCACACCTTTTGTGCTCTAGAGCTTTCTTTACTGAGACTCCCTTTGAGTGTTGTTTGCTGCCGTCTGATTTCTCTGCCTCTTTTTTTCGGTAAGGCCCGTAGAGGAGTTGGTTCAGTGGCACTATTGGCTTTGTCTGGTTCATCCTTGCTCTCCTGGCAGCAAAGTCATCTTTCTCAAGATCAGGCAGTCGACATGCAACTTCATCTTCTGATTCTGAATCTCTGCCGTGTTGGTGGACCAGGAAAGGGTTTTCTTTACGAAGGATAATATTTCGAACAGCTTCTTTCTCATCATTTAATTGCTTTTGACTGATAGAGTAAAATTAAATGGAACTCTACATGTGATCAGACCCAAACAGTTTTTAAATCCCCACTGTCAGGCAGACAACTGTCTTGTTAGTGAAAGGTCTTGTCAATATTGTTAGTCCAGATGACATCTTTTACTACTTTAATCCAGCGTTGCAGAGAGTTAGGGTGGGTTTCAAAAGCTGGAATTTAGCCAGCTACTAGCAATACTAAACATTCATTTAACTTGCAGCACCCCATCAGCATGAGAAAGACAGGATCCTAAATGGCTCTGAAAGTGACAAATCCAAATTCTTTCATGAAATTGAGAAAAATACGAAACATTTAAAAAATATTTTTATGACTTTGTGGGGTTTTGTTGTTGTTGTTGCTGTTGCTGGTTTTCTTTTTTTTTTTTTTTTTGGCTGTTCTGCACAGTTTGTGGGATCTTAGTTCCCTGACCGGGGGTCAAATCCACACCCCTCGCATTGGAAGCCCACAGTTTAACCACTGGACCACTAGAGAAATCCCAAGAAGCATTTTTGTGTTATGTTTTTTTCTTTAGCACATTAGTAATGCACCCAATAGGTACTCAATTTCTTTTGACTGACAGGGCAAAAATTTGAGCCACCAAGAAACTGATCTGGAGGAATGCTAATGAATGCAGCTATGTGACAGCACACCTAGGATGTGCACAAAGATTGCAGAGTGTAAGGATAATCTTCCTGCAAAGCTGAGCTAACCTGGAACATCTATGACCATTTACAGAATGGACTCAGGCACAAAAGCTTATCTTGCCCTGCTCCCTCCCACCAGCAATCCTTTCTTCAGGCTTTTACCCCCACTATTCTCTACCTTTCAGCTCTTCTTTGTCATATGCTAGATGTCAAGTAAATTGTGTTAAGGCATTCTGTCAAAATGTTTGCTTAGGACTATTTTCATTTGCAAAGAAATCTTGAAGGTCCCGAACTTTAAATTCTTGGAGAAATGTAGTTTGATGGTGGACTATTAGGACTTTTTATGCTTTTTGCTTTTGTCGGCACAGTTGATGGTGCCTTTCTGATATTTAGACAAACTCCTTCCCATACTCATAAGATCAGCCTTGCTTCTAAATCATAATAAAATATTAAAACTTAAAAAATGATTTATTATCTTTTCAGTTCATAGAGATGATAAGTAAATGAAACATCTTGATTTCTAAAGGAAGTTCACCTACTTTGTATTCAATTTCTGAGAGAGGATTAAGAGTAAATTTTTCATGCTCATGGGACAGGTCAATTCAAAAATGAAGACAGGAAGAATTAGGTTGGCTAAGAGCAAGGAAGGAGAAGGCAATGGCAACCCGCTCCAGTACTCTAGCCTGGAAAATCTCATGGACGGAGGGGCCTGGTGGGCTGCAGTCCATGGGGTCTCGAAGAGTCGGACATGACTGAGCGACTTCAATTTCACTTTTCACTTTCATGCATTGGAGAAGGAAATGGCAACCCACTCCAGTGGTCTTGCCTGGAGAGTCCCAGGGACGGGGGAGCCTGGTGGGCTGCCGTCTATGGGGTCACACAGAGTCGGACACGACTGAAATGACTTAGCAGCAGCAGCAGCAAGAGCAAGGAAATACTGTCTACACTGGGTGACCGGGTGGCCCACTGTCTGCTGCAGAGGAGGCCATCAGCTTAAGGTGACAGTAGGCCCTCACTCCACCTGATTTCTGGAAAATCAAAATCAAAATCTGGGCCATCTCTAATCATGCCCAGAAAACTCTTTCTCCCTGCTGACCACTGTTCTCAATAAAATTTTAAATCATGAAATTTAGAGGTGATGGGTGATGCTCCTTGAATAAATTTATTCTTTAAAAAAGTTTTTTAATTGAAATATAGTTGATTTACAATGTTGTGTTAGTTTCAGGTGTATAGCAAAGAGATACAGTTATATATACATATTGTATATATATACATATATATACACATGTGTTTTATATATTAATATATATACTTTTTAAGCTCCTTTTCCATTAAAATTACTATATTGAGTATCATTCCCTGTGCTATACAGTAGGTCCTTATTGTCTATCTATTTAGTAATGTGTGTCTATTAATCCCAAACTCCTAATCTATCCTTCCCTCTCTTTTCTATTTGGTAACTATAAGTTTGTTTTCTATGTCTGTGAGTTTCTGTTTTGTAAATGAGTTCATTTTATCATTTTTTAGATTCCACATATGCATGATATCATATGATATCACATATTTCTCTTTCTCTGTATGACTTGCTTCACTTAGTACGATAATCTCTAGGTCCATCCATGTTGCTGCAACTTAAATTTATTTCTTAATATATGAAATACTACCCTTTGAGCACCCCTGCTCTTCGTCTCCCACCTGGCCCCTCTTGGACTGTGTCGACTCTCTTCCTTGCCTCTCTAGCCAACAAGTCTGGCAAGAACCAACTGGCATTGGCTGACTGTGGCCATAAAGAATGGTCAGTGGGAAATGAGAGGCCACTGAATCAATCTCTTTGAAAACTCATTATTTAAAAAGCACAGTGATGATGATAAAGAGGGTGGTTCATTATTATGGAGCACCCACCATGGGCTAGAATTCTTTCTAGTGTTAATTCATTTAACTCTAATACTAGCCTTGTAATGGTAGTGGGATTAGCACCCCCATTTTATAGAAGGGAAACTGAGATTACGAGAAGAAATTTGCCCAAGGTCAAAGCGCCATTGCTTAAGTTACAATTCAAACCCAGGCAGTTTGGCTCCACAGGTCCTGTTCTTAACCACTCTACTATTCATTAAACCAAAGATATCTCCAGCAACAGTTTTGAAAATGGAGCATCATGTAAAAAATAAGGCATTATCATTACTATGGGAGTAGGAGACAGAGAAGTATTTTGGTTACTTTTTAAAGGATCCTGTGAGTTGTGCTCAGAATGGAGTTGTGATTGGCATTGCTAGTTGCAGATGGCAAGCTCAGGCAGGATTGACAATAGAATGCTAACTAATCATACCCTTACAGTGCTTGCACAGCGCTTTACAGTTTACAAAGCCCTTTCAAACTCATTATCTCATCTCATCCAGAGCAGACTCCGAGCTTGAACCTCTCAAGTCCAAAAGCAATAGTCCTTCTATTTTCTGACCAGAGTCCTGGGCTTACAATCTCTTCCAACTCAGGCAGAACCTTATGGGATAAAACATATGCATTTATGCAGACAGCCATGCCAGTTTGAGCAAGGAGAATCTACTGCCTTATGCATCATGTGAATCCAGCTAGGCTACAAATTCCCTGGGGTGTTTCTTTTTAGGCTAAATGCCCAGTGTGGCAGGACTCATTTCAAATGATCTCAGTTTAGATATGCAGGCTTAAAAAGAGGGGGTGAATAAAGCTTTCCATATCATTGGCCACTTAAAGCCACTCCCTGCCCACTTGAAAAATGATCATAACGACATTCTGCTAATTGCTTGAATCCTGTAAATTCAGAGCTTCAAGGCAGACTCAGAAAGAGAAAAAATTTAATGATATAAATTCTGGGTCGGCACTGTTGGCTATGAAGTAATAAATAATGTATATAAGGCAAATATGAAAGCTTATGCTCACAGGTATCTAGTTAGCAAAATATTTAAATGACTTTTTATAATGTGCCCTTTTCTTCTGAAGGTCAGTTTATTATAAACCTTCAGTATACTCTACTTTGTTTTTTAATAATTATAATAGCTATGAAGAGCTAGTATATTCCAGATTAATTAACATTCAAGACAACCCTGTAAGATTGGAATTATGATGACCACTTTGCAGAGGGGAATGTTGAAGTTTCCAGCTATGGTCATCTGAATGTAGGTAAAGTAAGTACATTTAAGTGGCAGACTTTGGCTATCTAGCTTGATATTCATGGGGGAGGTTTGGCACTATTTTTTTGGAGTTATTCATAGATGAGTTGTGTTGAAGAAGAGGTTCCTCAGTGGACCCAGCTCATTGCTTTACTTAGGAGGAATACAGTCCAATGTGACATGAGAAATGTCAAGCCTTGCCTCCAACCTGGCAACTCTGTCCTAAAACAAGTAAGGCTATCTTTGTAGGAGAGATTGTGGGCTCTGAGCAGGTGAGGGGGAAGAAAAGCCCTTGTCTCAAAGCTTCTGAGGCTTATATATTTCAAAGTGAGCGAGATAATGATTTCAACTGAGGAAGAGCTGGCATTTTCTTTCACTCCCTTTTACTTGACAGTGCACAAGCAATCAGCTCAGACTAGCAGTCAGTTTGTTCTATTGAAAGAAACCGAGCTCTCCAGAAAAGCCTGTTAGGCCTCCTGGGAATGTCACGGGCAATACCAGAGACCTCCCTGGTTCACGCAGTGCCCAACCAGGCAGCTACATCCAGAGTCACAGAGGTTCACACACATCCTGTGTCTGCCTGGTCCCTGATCCCCCGGATCTGTTCGGCAACAGTCAGTGACACACCAGGCATCTGGTAAGGAGGAATACGTGTCTGGCACTTAGCTGCATCTGCTCTTCCTCCAAAGACTTCTAAAATGTCTATTGTTCCTTGGAGGGCTTTTCCCCCTCTCTGTGATTAATTACTATGTGCCTGAGAAGATCCACAGACTAGTAGAAAAGACTGAGTGCTGAAACATATGAAAACAATTAGAAAAGAAGTCCAATCACATGAAACCTATAATTCAGTTCAAAAACAAGTTTACTTCTCCAATGGGAAACACCAAGTCGGAGAATTCAAATCTCCATGGCATTTTAATTCAGGGGAAGTGAATCTTGGTTCTTATTTTATCCTCTTAAACACAGAAATCTCAGCTTCTCTGGCAGAGTCTCATATTTGGGGGGTAATTAAGCTAACTACATCATAAACTAAAATCATGAACATGGAAGGAAAAGTAGTTTATGCATTTCTGACTTCAATGGCAGACATATTTAATAAGAAAGACCTACTCTGTCCCATGGTGCTAAGATACCTCCTAACATATTCCTTGACAAGGAAGCCTGGGACTTCTCGACTAGAAAACTTATGCACTTTTGCTCGTTTTTATATGGTATTAAAAATAATTCAAGGAGGTGTTTGAGGATACTTGTGACACAACCACCAAAAACTGGTCTACAAAAGTCAGGCCTTCCTCTCGTCTACATGCCCCCTTCTTCGCCTGTACCTCATTCTCTCCCCATCTCTGCAA
Source organism: Budorcas taxicolor (assembly GCF_023091745.1). NCBI lineage: Eukaryota > Metazoa > Chordata > Mammalia > Artiodactyla > Bovidae > Budorcas > Budorcas taxicolor. Next base: position 60,945,519 of record NC_068915.1, on the reverse strand, counting down.
ACACAGACTTTCTCAGCTCAGAAATAGGCACAAGAAGTATCTGGTGCCTCTTGTTGGGTTCCAAGACGTGGTGGCCAGAATGCATTTGGATTGCAAAGACAGGAGACTGAAGGTAAAATGCCTTAAGAGACATCGGCATATTGAAATGTTTCATAGTCTTTTTTTTTTCCAGACACCAAGAATCCTTTCCTTCATCATGATATGCATTTCATTCCAGTTAAGCTACTTTCTGTCACATTAAAAGCAGGATCCAAAATGTGGATAAATTTAGGATGGCTGTTGACTCTACTGTGGGCTGCAAAAAGTAAGTGACAAAGACACAGACAGGGCAGGCTGGTGGCATGGTATATATAAAACTTTTATGAGAGCTAGCAGCTGAAAAATCTATCTAACAAATGAATTCTGGGTGTTTGGAGCAGCTGTGTTGTGTTGCTATTGGGAACATTCTCTGGGAATATGCATGATTTTCCTGAACTCCATTTTAAATGCTAAGTCAGTAGCTCTAAAGTATGACATTAACTGACATCTGCAGACATTAACTGACCTGCAAATTTCTGCTTAATAGAGCTAACTTGGATAAAATGTGGAAAAAATAAGCCAGATCCCAGGAACATGGACAGGAGCAAAAATTATCACACAAATATACTATTATTCTTCAATTTTAGAATTCATGGTTGTAGACCATGATTCTAGGTCTGTGCACAGGATGGGAGCTGTCATAAAAGATTGCACTGTTTTCTCAGAAAATAAACTTCCATTTACTAAAGAGGCATAGGACACTCGTGGAACCCCCAGCCTTTGCCCACTCTCTTCTCTTCTCCACGTCACCACGATTCCAGGGTGTGCCGAGTTCTCTCCCAATCTCTGCCCACTTGTCTACCCTTGCTCTTCTGGATATGCTAAAGATGACATGTCGATGGGACCTCAAAGAGTTGGACATGCCCCAGCGACTGAACAACAACAGTAACTACAAGGATGACATGGAAAGGTTCCTCAGGATGTAAAAATAGAATTAGATCTAGCAATCCCATTTCTGGGTATATATCCAGAAGAACTCAAACCAGGATTCCCAAAGGGATCTGAGCACTCCTGCATCATTATTCATAATATGCAAGATGTGGGAACACCCTGAGTGTCTATCAAGAGATGAATAAGGGTAAGGCTGTATACATGCATACAACAGAATATTATTAAGCCTTAAACAAGAATTAAATTTTGTAATATGTGACAACATGGATGAACTTCGAGGACATTAAGTGAAATAAGCCAGTCATAGAAAGAAAAAAATGGCATGATTCCACTTACATGAAGTAGTTAAAATGGTCAAATACAGAGAATCAAAGAATGGCATCCTAGGGATAGAGGGAGGGTGAAATAGGGATTGCTAATCAATAGGCATAAAGTTTCAGTTAAGCAGGCTGAACACATTCTAGGAATCTGGTGTACAACGTTGTACCTATAGTTAACGACTTTGTATTGGGCAGTTAAAGATTTGTTCAGAGTGTAGATCTCATGCCAAGCATTCTCACCACAATAAAACATTGTTTTTTTAAAGCACAAAAGCAAAAGATATGAGGGACTTTATAGGGAAAAAACCAACCCGAGTAGCCAATACACATGTTGTGACAGTCAACAGCATTAGTAATCATGGAAAAAACCCATTTTTTTAAAAATGAGATTTTAAAACTCAAACATTGGCAATTTTTGAAAATAACAAGAAAAATAATAAAAAAGATGATGGTGTCTTTGGTAACTTTCAGTTACAGACTTCGCAGATATGATAAAAATGAAGGTATGTGTATGAAGGAATTACGATTAAAGCATTTTTTTTTTAATAAATTCACTCTCTTATCTGTATCACTTATTACTTATTTCCACAGTGCCCTAGGCTTGAAGACAGAAGCAGGAAAAGCTGAAAACCGGTAAGAGGATATACTCCATTTTGATATTCTCAGCACCTAGCCGCCTGGTCTTTGATATACATAGATGCTCAAATGATGTTGAAAGAGCATGTGTCTCAAAAGGTCTCTGAACTGCAATTTAAAGAATATCTGGATTTATTTCTAAGATGTTATGACATTACCCTTTATAATTTTAGAAACCCCGAGAGTTTCTTGTAGCACAAGCACAGTTTTATGTCAGAGTTTTCTAGAAGCACATACACATTTAGGACAGATATGTTTATCTGTGGGATACCGCAGACAGGAAGAATTATATCCTTGGTGTTTTATCAATACAAAGCTACTCTAAGATTAACTCCATATAAGCCAGTGCTGGAATTTTCAGTGAAGACCTAGACCACAGCATAACCACACATGGAGTTGTACAGAGGGATGGAAGACGTTCTGTCAAATGTGTGGGAGGCAGCAGGGATGCGGTGGTCAGAGAACATCTGAAAGTAGCCGCCAGGTCAGCAGTAACTGGCTCAGAGGCTGTTAAGTAACTTACTTTCACTGATGCTCAGTTATTCTGCTTGAAAAAAATGGGCATATCACCTACCTTTCAGGATTCAATGAAAGGGCAAGCGGTAAAGGAATTTCTATTGTCAAACTGTTATGAGTTACAATTTGTCCATTAAATTTTGGTCTCACTATCATTTGTTAGGATCTTCGTGGCTATTACATGACAGAAATTAATCAGCTTCTCCAAACACTAAGTGAAATTATACAACTATACTTCTCTGTGACTTCAGCTGCTGGAGGTCTCCATCTCTCACGTAACTCGAGGCCACCAGGACTGTATACTAGTGCCTTTGTGACAGTTAAGAGAAGTAATTACTCCATCCTTCGTTTTTGAATCAACAAATCTTAGAAATGAGTCGAATAAACCTAATCGTACTTACTACTCCCTTGGGACAAAGAAAGTAAGTGGATTTTTGTCAGCCAGCCACTCTTTCTAAAGACAGTGCTTTCCATGCCAAAGGAACTACTTTCTAGTGATGTGTGAAGGAAGATAAGAGCCATTTAGGAGTAGTGTGAAAATTAACAAGCCATAAACAATTGAAAAATAAGATGTTATTGTCAGATATATCCTGTAGCCCACAAATGACTGACCACACATACTTGACCAGGACAAGGTCTACTCAAGCAGCACGAAGCTCACTCTTTACCTCCATTTAAAATAACCAAAAATTCAGCAGAGACAGGCCTGAAGGCAAAGACGATTAGCTATTTCTATTTGCTCCAAGTAGGAAATAATGATGCAACGGGTAAAGCAGGAAGTGGGAAAACAAGATGGAAACTCCACCGCATCAGACAGATTCCAAAGCCCTGGGCATGCACAAAGCCAGCCAGGCCAGTCTTTGGCCTGCACAGCTAACCTGGCAAAGCGCTGTGCTGCTGGCATGACCTTGATTCCGGCTTGCTCCAGCCTTCTGCGCTTTTGCATTTCAGCAGCAGCTTTCTCTTCAGACTTGGGAGCTGGTGCCACCACAGCCCCCTCTGCAGGAGGCTGCTCCTTCCCACAACTGGTGGGTAGTTCTGACCCACCGTCAGGAGGCTTCCCACTGGTGTCCATTGGGCTGACGGGGTCCTCTTCACAAGGAGACCCCACTTCACTTTCCTCTTCTTCTATTGTCTCAGGATAGCTAGTGAGTTGGACAACATAATTGACCAAACTAACACACTAGGCTGGGGAGCAGATCATAGATCAGCTCCTGGTCATTCTGATATTACTTCCATAATATTGCAATTCATAGTATGCAATACTATTCTGGTAACGTGAAGAAAATTAAATGTAGCCATTTGTTAATTAACACAACGCATCATAATCTCTACACTGATTGAAAGCTATTTCAAACTTGATAGGCAAAAACCTTTTCTGCCAGAAAGGCAAAATTCATGTTTTGTTCAATAACTACAACTTTTAATAAAATGTTTACTCAATGGAAAATCATAGATAATAAAGGTAGACTATAAGAAATAACCAAGCAATGATCAGGATGGTTTTGCTAAAAGGATTAGACTAGACTATAAGTTTCTTTTATTAGACTGTAAAGTTCTTGAAGGCAAAGACTCTATCTTACCTTCTATTGGGTCCCCAAAGCCTAAAAGATCTACTACCTAGCACGTGGTACATGCTCTATAAATACATTCTTACTGAATAAATGAATGAAGAAATACAAAAACATAATCAGAGATTAGGGGAAAGACTGCTTGCTTCCCTAAAGAGATGAGAAGTCCAATGCTTCTTCCATTTCATTATGACTGTTTGTTTCTACCTATGACTCAAGCATGTTCATGCATGCCTTACATAATGCTTGAGCTTAAGTCCAGATACACTTCAGTGTAGATAAAAGGTCTTATTGTACACGATCTAACAGGACTGGGAGTCAGACAGTCTCCCGAGAAGGATATGGATGACAGATCTGTTCTCAATGTCCTGATGATAGAGCTGGTTTCAAAAATCTACTCATTAGCCCAGTGTTGGTTGAATACCCACTGTGTGCCAGGCACAGTTGTAGGTGCCTTCATGAAGCTTCTATCCTATTGTGACGATCACTCTCGGAAGGTCTCTTCTTCCCACCTCCATCTGTAATCTCACATCAATGATCTACAGCGGCTCCTGGGGCTCATTCATATCCAGGGGCCATAGTTCCTATATCACAAGCCAGGATAGGAGCAGCATAGCCCACGTCTTACCTGAAGGGCCTCTCCCCACCCAGGGGGGAGGTGGCGGTACTCCAGCTCTTCCGATATTCCTCTTGCTCCACCTTCTTCTTTCTCAGAGGTGCAGGGACGTAGGCTGTCTGGTTGCTCTTGTTGGGGAGGTACTGGTTAAAAGGCACTGCTGATTTCGGCTCACCGTGGGACGTCCGCCTCGCAGACATGTCATCCTTCTTCACGTCAGGCAGCTTCCGATGGGGCAGGTCGGATTCAGAGTCGCTCCCCCTCCCTGGGGAGAGAGGACGGGTGCTGAGAGAGTGTGCCGGGCTAGCAATAATATTCCAAATGGCAAGTATATGGTATGGGGGATGTGGTTAAATCTATGGGTTCCAGGGATTACTTCCTTTAATTATTCACTTAACAAATCTAAAGTATCAGTCAAAGTTAGTCCATTCTGGGAAAAGCTCTCAATTCTAATCAGGAAAGAAAAAAAGTCAAAATTAAAAAACAAAAACGTAAGCTTAGCTGTGTCTGAGAATTACAATTAACAACACATTTGCAATAGGACTATACGCCTGCTCAGATTCTGCAAGTCTCAGAAGAAAAAATAAATTTATGGAGTTTTTACACAGCACCTGTTTTTGCATGTCTTACTCTGCACTAGATATTCTGACAAATAAGAATTATAAAAGATTTATAATCCTTTGTCTTTGAGGTATCTTTAACCAATTCATGAAACACCTGGAGAATATTAGTTATAATCAAGGAGCACAAACATATAAGAACTATAGGAATTCAGAAAAATGATCAGTATGGATTATACCAAGAGTTTGCCTTCCAGGAAATGGCTTGAGTTATAATTAATGCATATTTCTCTATATCAGAGCCCTTCCTGGTACCCAGAGCTGGAGGTAGTTTTTTCCTGTGAACACTATGGCCTGATGATCTGTTTTTCTTCTGGTACTTTATACTTTCTATTTTGTATTTTGAGAACAGGGCTTTGTACCCTTCACAGTACTTATCACAGTACTTATCACACTTGCACACAGTGGATATACTCAAACAATCACAGGAATCAATGAATTAGTCTAGCTTAAAAAGCGTTCTATACAACACAAAGGAATTCAACGTTACCAACATCAGTCTTTCACTGGGCAGTATCCAAATTATACTGTATCCTTGTTTCCTGAGTCTCATCTCATCAGATTTCTAACATCCATTAGACTGAAACTGTCATTAAAACACGCATCACTGTGACAGGCAGCCACCATCTGAATGCTGGTTGAAAACTCTTAATCAGTGAGTGCCTTATAAAAAGGTCCTTCAACTTCACTGACAGCAAACAGAAATTGACCTCTTTACACTTGTGAAAAGAACCTTAAACTGAAAGTCGAGAGATGTGGCAGCCTAGCGAAGTGTGTAGTGCAGGTGGTTAAGTCAGATCCACTTCATACTGAGCTCTGCCGCTCACTAGCTATGTTACTTTGGCACTGGTCACCACTACTCCAAGCCTCAGTTTTCCAGTCTATAATATAGTGAGGATAATAGTATCACCTACTTTGTAGCACTGTTGGGAGGATCAGATATGTGTGAAACTATTGGTACAGTACTTGCTCCTGCGTAAGTGCTTAACAATCACTGACTACTCTTTATGCTATAATAGTTCTGGATCTGTCACTGATGAGCTGTGGGCTCCCCGGCTTGTCTCTAATACACCTGCTCATCCTTTTCTGTAAAAATAGGAATGAAATAACTTGCCCTGGAGATTAAATGATTTAATGGCTTTTACAAAACGGTAAAAGTTAAAAGCATTGACCATAAACAAGTTGTTCATTGTTGCAGATGAAATGTTCAGCTTATGAATTATTCATGTCACTGGCTTTCAGCCTCCCTTCTGGAGTTTTGACCACTTCATGACTTGTTGGTTTTTGATTCATAACTTAGTTCCCTTCTCACCCCAAGTCTTTTATCATGGATATCTGTCTCAGTATCATAATAAAATACTCAGAGCCCTCGGTGAATTGGTTTATAACAAACACTAATACTACCTTACCTTGCCAAGCACTTGGATTGTCTCCCTATTTGATATTTTCCCCATGATACAGAGGTGAAAACAGAGACTCAAAGAGACCCAAAGGGCCCCTTTTCCAAGGCTGGTAAGTAACAGCTCAAGACTCCAATTTCTGTTCTCCAGATTCCAGCCCAACAAAGACCCCTGGTTGCTGGAAGGAGAGAAACACAGCCTTGGGGAAAGGAAGGATCAGAGTTTGATAAAAGGATGTCATCATCATCACATGCACTATTGCAGTTTTCTGACTTTGGGCACAATGCCCTCTGCTTAAAGCACCCTGACGAGGGGAACACCTGGACTTGGCTGAATAAATGAAGGAAAGAAAATGATTCTTCAATCAACTATGAAGGGCTAGCATGGAATAGAGCTGTCTCTGTTCACTCGGTTCTAAAACCCTATAATCTATGAAACTTATTTTGGTACAATATCTAAAAACATATTACCTATAATACACTGAGAGTCTCAAAATAGGTTGTTTAACACATGAACAGATCACCTTCCCCCTCCAATTACTCTTTGATAAATGTCTTCAACAGACACTTCAAAAAGAGTTAATTGACAAATGCCCAGAGGCAAAGTGACTTCGCTGAAAGCAGTGTAACCTTCTGGACTTGGAGACCAGGGTATAATTTCAGCTCCATCATCGCCTAGCCGTGTGACTGGGGAATTTAAGCCCTCTGTTCCTCAGGGTCCTCATTGGAAATAAGGTGATAATACGGCTCTCATCAGTTGTTGTGAGGATTACCTGAGATGTAAAGCACCCAAGTGTTAGAACTCTTCTTATCTCAGGCCAAGATTTCAAAAGATTTTGACTTAATCCTGAAAAGATGAAAATGTACTCGGGTCGCTTCTCCATCTATGCCCAACAGTGCACATGACCACAATGACTTCCTTTTATCAAAGTCTGATCCTTCCTTTCCCCTGGGACTACACTTCTCTCCCTTCCAACAGCTAGGAGTCTTTCTTTGTTTTAATCTATGTTTACCACATATGGGCTTCCTTAGTGGCTCAGTTGGTAAAGAATCTGCCTGCTATGCAGGAGACCTGGGTTCGATCCCTTGGTAGGGACGATCCCATAGAGAAGGAAATGGCAACCCACTCTAGTACTCTTGCCTAGAGAATTCCATGGACAGAGGAGCCGGACAGGGATTGCCAAGAGTCAGACACAACTGAGCGACTAACTTTCACTTTTACTTTACCATATATACCACCAACCCTTTGCTTTTTCATCTTCCTCCAGTACTTTAATTTCTCTCATTCCTTATGTCTCTCCCTTAACTAACCTTTTATATAACAGATAAGAATATTCATTTAACAAAATGCATTATGTTTATAAAACATGTTCTTAATTTTAAAAGCACCCGAGTGGAAGATTTAGTATTTCCTCTCCAGTGGAGCTTGCCTCAGAAGGCATGTCAGTGAAAGTGAGGGAGGAACTGGGTACCTGTCAAGCAAGACAGAGTGGCTGAATTGACCCTGGTGACCCACAGTTTCCTTACCAGGTGGCTCTTGTGTCCAACCCATAGAATCACGGCACCTCTTATGTGTGTGGCTCTTGACTGTCCCTACTGAATGGGTCTGTGGGCCTCAGTAATAATAAAATGAACACTCTCTCTACCCAATATGGAGCTGGAAAATTTCATGGTAAGACTTTCCTTAGTTGATTATGAGTCATAGGAAGTAAATTTTCAAGAATTTTAAAAAAAGTTCTTCTAAATTTGAAAGTGTTTAATAGCACTAGCAATCTTCTTGATTACATCACTTAAAAAATATACCATAAACTCTAATGAAATACAACATCAATTTGGATAAAATTATACCACACTTTAAAAGGCAGATAAAAAGTGTTGTTTTTCTTTAAAACCTCATTAGGTCTTGATTAGTTTACAAGAATATGAGCCTGAAGGTATCAGGCTGATTGGTGAAATCTGTGTGTTAAGATGCTCTTTCACGGATGGTGTTTTGTGAAGTTCAATTTCATGTTTTTCTCTACATGGGAAAAACTGTTATGAAAAGACTCTGGCTTATCAATCTTAATTGCTGCAAATGAAATTATGCCTCAGCACATATTAGTACAATATTAGTAATTACCATCTCAAATCCCTTCAAGATGTGGCCCATTATAAACTCTGAATCCCTCGAAGCTGGAGACAGAATAAATAAAGGATCCACATTACCAGTTATTAAAAACCAGGATGAGACAATAATAATTCTTTAAAAAATCAAAATAATATGGATGCAATAGTTTAGTTATGATTTGTTTCATAAAAGCAAATCTCCCTTTCAGTTATGTTAAAGTTCAATTAGACCATGCAGTTGGTATTGTAACTTCTAATACTGCGGGTGGGACTTAAGATGTCACGTAAAATTGTAGAAATGTTTTTCAAGCAGTTCACAATGCACCATGGAATTCTTTAGGAGTCACATACGATATGGCCCTGAGGCTAATCTATTTGCTGGCAAGTTTAAGTACTAAACAAAAGCATTAGTTCAGTCATGCTAGAATTTGAAAAATCTATTAACCAAACAGAAAGAAGTGTGAGTAAATTAAGCTTTAGGGTATAAGCTTTGGACTCATACTTCTCGAGGCTAACATCGTCACGCTACTTACAGTGATTTGGGGCACTTAAAATGTTAGGATGGTTTCTTAACCTAAGATTCATCTGTAAAATATGGCTAAGGAGTGTTTCATAGCTCTGTGAGAGAATTAACTCACATACTGGATATCTCATAACCTGTGCTAAGGATTAAATGAGATACCAGAGGTTGAGTAATGAACTCAGGGCCTGGGCATATTGAATACCCAAGTACTTTGGTGACACAGAATTTTATAACTGGAAGAGGTTTTTTAGCTAAAAATAAAATTTTCATCTCAGACAGAAGACTTAAAGTCTCTAGAAATATTAGCTTTAATCAGAAGCTAATTATTTCCTTTTCTAGTAAAAAGAAATAGACACAAATAAAAGAATTCCCCTGAGAGTCTTTCTCCAAGTTTATACATGCAGAACCAAGCTATCTTCCCTTCTTATTAATAAAAGCACAAAGGCACAAGATAAGTAAGGTAAACAGCTTCTGAAAAAATATGCATTAAATTTACATCAGGTTGCATGACCATACATTTTTGTAAAGAAAAATGATCATTCCTTTCAGGTGATATAAAATCCAGGAGATTTAAATCAAACCCAGCCTCTGAAGAAACAAGCAGTCTGGGTTGTGTTCAATACATTAAGGACCACCTGCATCGCTCTAGTCAACGGTCAGTTACCATAAGCATCTAATATTGGCAAAACCATGCCAATTAAAGTTTCACAGTCCCAAGCTTCAGAGCTGTCATAAGTATGTGCAGTGTGTTTCCAGTTTGCTGGAAGTTGATCCATTTTCACTTATACAGTGTGGTACTCACTCAAGCATTTCCCTTCCTCGTACCTGGAACATATAAACCTCCAGCACACTTTATGAGCTAATGGTCTGTACAGCATCTTGATTCACTGAGACCCAGGGAGGAATGATGTAACACATTTTCCAACAGAAGATATGCTCACTGAGGCAATGTTCAAACAAACTGCTGGCAAAGGCAACCCAAATTCTAAGGACCACCAAAAAACAACATTGAGAGATTTTTTTTTTTTTCCTACCAGTTTAGAGTTACCGCAAGGTAGGTATGGAGTCCGCCTTCCCAGTGCCAATCTCTCAGCTGGGAACAAGGCAGCTCTTGTTACTGTTTGATTCTAAGAAGTGCAGTTTATTAAGGCTCCAACCTACCATCACTGCTTCCCCTGAGGACTACATCTGGCGAAGGAGTCTGCCGGGAACGGGAGCCAAAGGAATCCAAGCTGTCGAAGGAATCATCTCTGCCGTGTCGAGGGGGAGAGAGGGAGTCGCTGCGCTCGGAGTCCCAGCAGTCGATGTAGCCACTGTCTCGAATACTACGTTTGGGGCTCTCAATATCATCAGTCTCCTGTTCAAGAAGAAAACAAAAGGATTACAGACATTACTGCAACAGACATAGAGCCTATGAATATCAGGAAAATCAGTCCCCAGCGGTCTCCAAAAAAATCCTGCATATAGAATCACTGTGGAAAGGCTACAGCGAGCAGTTATCACATTGATTATCATCTGCAAGTCAACATTTCATTCTTCAATCCTTCCCTGCTACAACTTTCTCAATCAGAAAATCACACATATTTAAAAACAAAAAATCCCTAGGCATCTTGCAGTCCACAATGTTTAAAAAAAATTCGAGAAATTAAGAGTAAAAGATCATCAAGTTTGGATTCACAAGAATACAATAAAAGATGAAAAGAAAAATGAAAAACAAAAGCCTTAACCTTGACCCGTCTTTCAGGATCCATAACTGCATGTCTGTTCCGGGACCCAGCCCCTAGTTTAGCTGCACAACTGCTTCTGTTTATGCTGTCTGGCTAAGGCACACAGCATTTGTTTTTGCAGCAGAATCAGTTTCATAAAATCCTGGAGCAGTATGTTCCATCTTCTGCTACCTTGAAGGGAAATTCCTGCTCTGAAAGGGAGCTGTCTTTTCTGGGGCAAAAAGTTTAAAAAAAAAAAAAAAACAGCAGTGAAAAATATGCAAAATGCTTTTCCTGATGCTTCAGAAGAATCCAGGCATGCTCTCACTCTCGGCCAGCTCTTGGCGCTGGGGGAGCTGAAAGCACTTGTGGCTGACCCACATGTTCAGAGCAGTGAAAACAATGGCTGTCTTTGACAGCCTGTGATTATAAATTCTTTCCAGCGCAAGCAGCACATACTAAAACACTGAAACTCCAGCAGAAGAAAGGTCAGTCAAAGCCATCCTCACCCTCATATTATAATAAAAGCCTTGTTCCCGCCAGTGTCTTAGCATTAATTACTAGAGTCCAAGCTGACGAAAACAGAAATAACTCCAGTCACTCAAAGATAAACCTCAGTTTAATCTCTCCCAGACTGTTGCTTAAAATCAGGGCTGTGAATGACATCCACAAAGACTGGAAGGTCCCACTGCAGATTTCCTGGGATGCTCAGGCAGCTCCCCTCCACATTCCCCATAGAAAGGAAAAAAGCAAATATACTCCATGTTGGCAACTTTTAAACACTGTCTACACTGACTTACATGCCCGCCACAGCCAGGGTCTTTGTAGGAACTGCGTCCAGCAGCTGCCATCAGTTGTGACCTCTGACTCTGACTCTGACTTTGGTTAGATCCTCTGACTCTCCCCAGTGGAGGGCCCTCTGGGGGGACAGAGTGGCCGTCATTCACAAGGCACACACAGATCTCACATCAGGACTCAGAGTGAGCGAGAGGGGAAGGGACGTGTGGAGGGGGGCACCCTGTAGCCGCCACACTGAGGGCCTGAATATGGCCTGGGTGAGTTCAGCTGACATGACCCTCTGGAGGGAGGCAGAAATTCCAGTTATGGAAATGAAGGTAGCTTACTTGTAGGTCAAAAGTTAACCAGGACTTGTACAAAAGCCAGGCCTGACTTTTAGCAGGAAAAGGAAGAACTCATGACTAACTGAAAATTATATATCTAAATTGGATATGGTTTTGCATTTAATTTCTTTGGAAATGCAAGTAATTATCGTGGTTTATTTATCCACTGAGAACAGGCCAAATGGCTAATGTTATTGAACACTTACTCTGTGCTTGATGCTTTTTGTAGGCTCTATTATTCAATCCACACAACCTGCTCCCCAGTGATGTGGTTGGGGTTGTCCCCATTTTATAGAAAAGAATCAGAGAGTTTGAGTAACTTGACTGAGGTCACCCAGTAATCAGCCAAGCTGTGATTCTGACAAAGGACTCTGTCTCCAACTACCAAATGGCAAAAGCTGACAACATCTGATGAACTTCAGTATAGTGACAGCTGTCGTCATCAGCATCACCTCTTCCAACTGTTGTATACTTACAGCCTGCTTACGCTTGCATGCTAAATCACTTCAGTCGTATCTGACTCTCTGCAACCCTATAGACTACAGACCACCAGACTCCTCTGTCCAGGGGATTCTCCCAGCAAGAATACTGGAGTGGGTTGCCATGCCCTTCTCCAGGGGATCTTCCCAACCCAGGGATCGAACCTGTGTCTCTTATGTCTCCTGCATTGGCAGGCAGGTCTTTACCACTAGTGCCATCTGGGAAGACCCATGCTTATACTGGATGATGCTAACCTGGATGGTGCCCCGTCACTAAATGCTGTTTATGCCTAGATTCCCAACCTATACCTGCTGCAAGAAAGAAACAGTTTAGAGTAGGTTAAAAGCATGGTCTTGGAAGCTCAGCTGACAGTTTAAATCCTGGCTCCACCCCTTGTTAGCTGTCTGACCTTGGGCTAATTATTTGACCTTGGCCAATTTCAGTTTTCTCATCAGTAAAATGGAGCAAATAATATTTATCTCATAGGGTTGCTGGGAGGGTTAAATGTATTACTACATGGAAAGCATTCAGAAAAATGCCTGATGCTTAAGTGCTCAAAAAATGTTAGCTATGCATTCATTTGGCATGTAAAAGTCAATATATAAATCATACAAAATTTATAAGTGCAGTTAAGTACATAATCTTATATAAACACTGGTATTCTTCTATCTCCTTCTCCATTTATATCCCATAACTAGATTCCTTGGGCCCAATTTCCCATCAGGGAGGGCAAACACTTAGGAAGCCCACATCTAGAAATGACACAATTTCACAAGCTGCTTGGTACAGCATTACAAAACTGGATTTTCAAGAAAATAGTATCAGATTTTATTTTCTTGGGCTCCAAAATCACTGTGGGCAGTGACTGCAACCATGAAATTAAAAGACACTTGGTCTTTAGGAAAGCTATGACAAACCTAGACAGTGTATTAAAAAAGGAGACATCACATTGCCGACCAAGATCCGTATAGTCAAAGCTATGGTTTTTCCAGTAGTCATGTGTGGATGTGAGAGCTGGACCATACAAGAGGCTGAGCGCCGAAGAACTGATGCTTTCAAACTGTGGTGCTGGAGAAGACTCTTGAGAGTCCCTTGGACTGCAAGGAGATCAAACCAGTCAATTCCAAAGGAAATCACCCTGAATATTCATTGGAAGGACTGATGCTAAACCTGAAGCTCCAATCCTTTGGCTACCTGATGCGAAGAGCTGACTCACTGGAAAAGATTCTGATGCTGGGAAAGACTGAGGGCAGGAGGAGAAGGGGGCTACAGAGGATGAGATGGTTAGATAGCATCACTGACTCAATGGACATATTTTGAGCAAACTTTGGGAGACAGTGGAGGACAGAGTAGCCTGGCATGCTGCAGTGCCTAGAATCACAAAGAGTTGGACGTGATTTAGTTACTGAACAACAACAAGTATCAGGAAACCTTCCCCAGATACCCAAATGTCTCCCCTACCCTACCCTACAAACCACAGGAGAAAAGAAAGGAAAAAAACCCTGAAAGTCAACATGCTTCTTGGAGCTTCAGCTGCTTTCTCACAGGTAGTTATGAAGAAGAAAAATAGAAAGGCCATTCTGCTCATGACTTCACAGAAAGCCAAGAATAAAACCCTGGATCAAGTGAGAGCTGGAAGCTGAATGGCAGCTTGACAAATGTAAACCAGGCCACCTGCGGCCATCCCTGGCCATAGAAACCTAAGGGTGAAGCAAGAGATTGGAAACAAAGATGTGGATGTTAGCAAGATGAACAATTTTATTGGATTCCATCAAGTCACTCAAAGACAAGCTTTGCGAGAGGGGTTAGAAGATATGAACAACACAAAGGCCTGCAGTCTAAATGCTCCTTTCTTCACGTCTATTATGTTGTCTATGCTTCCCATCTAGTTGCCCAGTAACTGCATCCTGTCTTCTGCAGAGAGCAGTCCAAGGAGAGGGGATAAGACTTAAGGCTCTCCAGTGTGCTGTCGGTTGTTCCAGTAAAAGTGTGTTAATGAATGGGGTGGGAACTACTAGCTTCCACAATATTTTTGGATTATTTCACTCATCTGTCCTCTTCTTATCTTCCTTTGTCAGAGATAATGAGAACCAGCTAGGGTTGGTGAATGACTTACTCTTTCTGAGAAACTCCAGACACTTCTGTTTTACTACTCACCATTTTCTGCTTCTTTTGATTTATAAGGTGGTTAAATTCTATTCTGGAGTGTTTTAAGTTCTACTTTTTCAGCCTGATGAGCTGTCTCCACCCACCACGCTCTGGTTGGGAAGTTATTCATTCCACAGATACTGACCAAGCATCTTCTATGTGCCAAGCATTGTCTCAGTTCTGGGGACATAATGTTATGCAAATTCGAGAAACACCCTGTCCATCTTGGGCCCTACACTCTAGCACAGAAGAAAAAAGCAAACAGAAACACCAATAAATGAAGACAAAGTTGGACTGTATGTATCATGAAAAAATAAAGCAGATTAAGGGAAGAGAAGTTGATGGTGACTGTCATCTAGGGCGAGGTCTTGTATTTGTTGGCTTATCCAGCTCCTCCCTCTATCCTCATGTTCTGCTAATAACCCTCACCATCTGAAACAGGAGTAGTTTAGGCCAATCATGGTATACCTTGCTCCTGATCACACTGACTAGCTCAGAAATAGAACCCACACTGGGCCAGAGTACACCCCAGGAATTTTCAACCAGGGCCAGGGAGGAGAATTCCTTGCCTTTCTGGGCAAGGAGCTAGAAGCAGAGAATTCTGCTTTTGGCCATAGTCTCTGCTATGGCAGAATGTCTACCTATAGGAGGAGAAGATGAATTCAAAGACAGACAAGAAGAGATGAGAGAAAGAAAGATAGAGAAAGAATCTAAAATGTCAACATAGTTCCAGACCCTGAGATCTCTAGGGTCACCCTCATCCCCTCGGTTCTTCCTTTAATCTCACTATTCTTGTAGTAACTTTCCTTGGTTTAGCTTAGCATCCCCTCCTTTGGAAGACCTTCTCTGACATATCCAGGCCCAGTGAAAGGCCATTATCACCATGCCTTCAGAGACCTTTACTGTCTAACGCAATAGCAACCTACTATGAACACCTAGTATGTGTCAGACACTTATGTTAAGGGCTCCACATGTATTAAGTGCACTATAGAACAAGTTGTACCATAGTTAGTCATTTTTTGCACATTTCTCCTACTAGAAAAAAAATTAATATGAAATAAATTTCATGAATATGAATTAAATGAATATGAAATAAATAGCCTTTGTGAATGGAGAAGGCAATGACACCCCACTCCAGTACTCTTGCCAGGAAAATCCCATGGACGGAGGAGCCTGGTGGGCTGCAGTCCATGGGGTCACTAAGAGTTGGACACAACTGAGCGATTCACTTTCACTTTTCACTTTCATACACTGGAGAAGGAAATGGCAACCCACTCCAGTGTTAAGAATCCCAGGGACAGGGGAGCCTGGTGAGCTGCCTTCTATGGGGTCGCACAGAGTCGGACACGACTGAAGTGACTTAGCAGGAGCAGCAGCAGCCTTTGTAAAAGAAAAGCTTTAAATTTCAAATTTACTTCGGCTTGAGTATGTGCAGTATGTCTCTCAGTATCTGTTTTCCAGTTCTCTTCCTGTGAAAATGCCCATAATCTGCTTTTTATTTTTTAGTGGGAGGCAGGACATGGTAATTCTATTCATTTATTGCCTGTGCTGGATCTTTGTTGCTGCGTGAGCTTTTCTCTAGTTGTGGTGAGCAGGGGCTACTCCCCAGTTGCCATGCACAGGCTTCTCATCGCAGTGGCTTCTCTTGTTGTGGAGCATGGCTCCAGGGCATGCGGGCTTCAGTAGCTGTGACATGTAGGCTCAGTAGTTGTAACTCCTAGGCTCCGCAACATGTGGGATTTTCCCAGATCAGGGATCAAGCCCATGTCTTCTGTATTGGCAGGCAAATTCTTGACCACTGAGTCCACATGCAGTTTTTAGATGAAATAAAATCTACTTTCTTCAAGTCTTTCCTTGCAGCTAGAAACGGATACGTGACCAAGTTTAAGTCAACAGGATGTGAGCAGAAGTGAGTGCATGACTTCCCAGAAGTGTCTTGAAAGTAAGGCACAGAGCTTTCTTCTTCTCATCCCTGATTTCTCTTGGTTAAGAGGAGGACGTGAAGGCTAAAGCTTGCGCGGCTACCTTGGATCAAAAGGCTATGAGTTGAGGATCATGGAGTAAAAAGACAGTAGGCCCCAGCTGGTTACAGAACCTCCACACCAGTCCTGGACAGCTCATGTCCAGATCTTACTTATGCGAGTTTGACATACAACTCTATTTAATCTAAGCCATTGGTAGAGTTTTCTGCATTTACCAGCCAAACTCAACCCTAATTGATAAAATGAGATAATACACAAAATGAGACAATACACACTATTGTTGCTTAGTCGCTAAGTCGTATTCAACTCTTTGCGATCCCATGGACTGCAGCGTACCAGGCTTTCCCGTCCTTCACTATCTCCCAGAGTTTTCTCAAACTCATGTCCATGGACTCAGTGATGCTATCTAACCATCTCACCCTCTGTAGCCCCCTTCTCCTCCTGCCCTCAATTTTCCCAGCATCAGGATCTTTTCCAGTGAGTCAGTTCTTCACATCAGGTGGCCAAAGGATTGGAGCCTCAGGTTTAGCATCAGTCCTTCCAATGAATATTCAGGGTGATTTCCTTTAGGACTGACTGGTTTGATCTCCTTGTTGTCCACGGGACTCTGAAGAGTCTTTTCCAGCACCACAGCCTGAAAGCATCAATTCTTCTGTGTCAGCCTTCTTTACGGTCCAACTCTCACATCCATACATGACTACTGGAGAAACCAATCTAATATTTCCAGTTATCAAATAGACCAGTGAAGTTCAGGTGAGTTACTCTCTAGCTTACACAGAGATATAGGAGTACCACAGCTGGTTTTTTTTAGTTGCTATGCTTTGTCCAGTGATACTAACTACTCCCTTGTGTCCTGTGACATTTATATTCATTAAAAAGGTAACAGCTGTTCACAATAGCCGGTCCTTTCAAGGCAGTTGATAATAACTAACTATCTCAAAAGAAACAGAAGTTAGGAGAGACTCTGCAGCTGCAGAGACCAATAGATGCTCAGATTTTTAAGGAGCCAGACTAGCAGTAAGAAATGTCAATAATGAGAAGAAATTACATTTCCAGAGAATCAAGCAGGGAAACTATGAGGCAGAGCTTTTAAATAGTTTAAAACAGATAATCCATCTATCATTATCCGAGTCCAAATTTAACAAAAAACAATAAACATTTAGATTTCACAAATCCAGAGTAAAGCTTACCTTTGTACTTTGCCTAAGTAACTCTTTTGAGTGAGAGGAAGATTAAAGGACAAATAAGAGTTAAGACTAAGAAACAATGTGTTTGAGCGGAGTGTTTATTTTTCAAGGAATTGAGCTTAAAGGACTTTGTTTATATGTGTTCTGACCAATATGAAAGCTTTGTCCATTTAAACATTCATGCGCCAGCCTGTTTCTAGCCAAACACAAAGAACTGTCAGAACTATTTGCTTTAAGGAAAAAAGAATAAATTGTTAGAAAATTGCAGCAAATTCTTGCTTTCAGTATTCAAAGCAAAACTAAAATACAGACGGTCTCTCACCGAGGTCTCATTAGTGCATTTAGTTTTCATGTTAGAGGAAAGAGGAGCAAGGCCTTAGTTATCTCGGCTGCACTGCGGGTCTTATCCAAAACCCATGGGTGCTACTGATTCCAAATGAGTCTTCCCTACTCACTGAGGCTTGCTGGGTGGGGCTGCTCCCAGGTGATAGCATATCCTAGTACTCTGGGTGAATTCTTATATACTGCTGCAACTTTAACAGGCACACATAGGCAGGCACACACAAAACATACTACTTTTTCTTGGGCAAATCCCTACCTTAGGTCAGTCTTTTTCATAATTAAATACACAAAACTCTATTACAATGTTTTCCAAATGTCCAGGTCATTCAAATACAATGGTCATAAGATACACATCTTAGAGAGTATGTTTCTAATTTTTCAGAGACCAAGGCAAAAACTTGGCCAACGTTACCTCAACCATACCAAGGCCCTGACAGGTTAGCAAAATGACCTTTAGGACCAAAGTGCAGAGCAAGCCTTCATTTTTGTATAATACTGTGTTGTTTCATTCAGGCATTATTTCCCCAAAAAGCAGGCACTGAGCTCTTTGGCACCCAGAGTCATATACTGACAGACTGAATTTGCTCTTTGGGAATTAAAGTTGGATAGAGATAAACCCTCCCATTCTCAGAAGGGAATAAAATTTCAGGTAGTGTGGGGTATAGGAAGCAAAGCTGTCATTGGTAAGACACATGACATCTTTGGCCTATGCGATTTTATCACGCGGACCTGTAATGATCTTAAAAGCAAGCAAATGTGCTGCTTTCCCCACCTTGTCTAAACCTCACGGGATGAGGAAGAAAAGCCAAGTTACCTTTCTCATCTGAGCCAGCAAGCCTTCAAACTCCTTCAGGTTCAGCGTAGTCCCACTGTACGAGGCACAGCTGTTCGCTGTTTTGCCCAGCCAGTAAATGGTCACTAGTACCTGTGATACAGAACCATGCACAAAGAATTACTTTTCAACTAAGAAGTCAACAACACTGCTCTAACAGGAAAGCAGGAAGGGAGAATGTGAAACACTAATTTACCAAAACCACCTTCCATGAGGTATCCATTCTAGGTAAAATTGTTTTACTAGGAACCCAATGCTGCATCAGTTAACACAAACATGATTCAGTAGTGAAAATAAGACCCTAGTTTTAGGAAGAATCTGGTTGTGAGAATGTGAGCAGGAAGGAAAAATAAATCTTCCAAAACTATTCTCATGTCATGAAGGTTTCAAAACCAGGAAGCAAAAATTTTCAGAAACTCTGGAGTCTTTACCCAGACAAGCAATGAAACAGGTTGTCAATTCCTTTCAAGAGTGGTACTTTTAAAGGCCTATAATTTCTACTTGAGGGCACAGAGGTTCTGCTAAGGCCATTAGCAAAAATTTTTCAAAGGAGTGAGAAAACATAATTAGTGGTTTCCAGAACAAGATCAACAAAATGTATCTAATTAAAGTCAGAGGACAGCAATGTAATGAAGAAAACATTCTGCAGAGACCTGGCTCTGGGGTATAGTTAGTTAGATTCCTATTAATCTGAGATGGGAAATTTTGGGCTGGGCAAGACTACTGCCAATTAGCAACTATTTGAATGTTTAAGAATGTCTATGAATATTCACTGGTCTGAAGCTTCAGTCCTCAGTTAATTTTGTCCTGTTTTTCCAAAGAAACTGTCCACAAAAGCGAATTCTCTTTACACTGATTTTCCCACAGAACCCCACAGGGGCCATCTGAAGATAAGCTCCATAAAGTTGAATGACCGGGATCTCAAGCCTATGGAAAAGCTAAGACTATGATTTTGTTTTCACATTTGGTCTTAATGCTTCAGCTAGGCTGGGAAGTATTTACTGCACCTCCCTCTATTTGCTAGGCCAGAAAATGCTTTGGACAGCATAATATATGTACAAGCTTCCAGATGGCAACAGGCCCAAAATATGGTTATGTGCATCATTGCTAAGATGTGATTTGGTTTTCTACCTCTGTGGGAAAATGTTAGTTTAAGAATCCTTCAAAACTTCCAGAAATTCTTTTTTAAATGATTACTTACAAATAAATTTCTAGAGTACAGACAATTGCAGACGTCAGGACATGAACTAGGCCCATAAAACAACTCGTGTGTGCTAAGAGTATGAGGCTCTCTTGAAAAGTGTAATAGGAGAACAAAAGACAGGACTGTGTTGTGTTTTAGATTATGGCGTTTCTGTTTAAAATTGTATGATGAAAAATGCACATAACCCTGGTTTTATAGAGGAAGAAAAAGGAGGTAAGAATGAAAATGTCAGTCAAATATAATAGCACCCTGGAAATTTTTTAAAAAGTGGAGGGTCACAGCCAATTCTAAAATTTTATAGACAGAAGATCATTTCGTACACTCTTCAATTTAAACTTAAAAGAGCACTAATGTACTTGCCCTTGGAAAATAAGATCTAACTAGAAAAAAGATGATTTTGGAAGGTATTAATAAAAACCTCAAAAAAATTAATGGCAAAAAAAATACACAAAAGGTACAGGCCCACAACAGTCAACAGTATTTATATTATACTAATATTTTCCCAAAAACAACTTGCCCAACTGCTTAATTTAATAACCCCATCTGTGCTTACCCACAGCAAGGAAGTAATGTTAGTGCTCAGAGAGATCATTCTGTGTTTAAGAAACCAAATTACAAACAGAGTGCAAGATTTCATTTATTTCAGATGGAGCTCCTATACAATTAAAGAGACATCGCCCCAAAAAACACTACCATTTTTATTTCTATCACTGACATAAATTTTTCTATCAGAGGCACATACACTTGTTTTCTAAGAATGATTCTTTCTAGCTAGGCATTCAAGAGGCACTAAACTTATGAGGTAAAATTTATACCTGAACCACCAACGTTAGAAGGAGAAAAGCTTAGAAAGTGAAGCTAAAACACTTACATTTTTCAGCTTCCTACTATAATCAAGACTCCTAATTAGGAAAAAGGAAAAGAAAATATGATCAGTTTCTTCACTGTGATCTTCATTTCAACATCTCTAAGATATATGTGAAAGCTAACAAATATAATGAAATCATCAGAATATATTATTTTTAAGGTCTACGATTAGTAATTTCAAGTACTAAATAAAATTACTTAGAAAACAAAATATAGAATGATAAGATGGGATTAAAATTCCATAGTACACCATGGAAAGATGAATGTTTTGTAACATCTGGAAAATGAAGGATTCCATTTAAAACTAGGACTGTTTATATTTGTATACTCAAAGCTGAACTGTTCAAGTAAAATTCTGCCTAGGTTACTTATCACTGTAAATTGAAATCTGACTGCACTTCCCAAATCTTCTTTATACAAGTACTTTTAACAAAGGTCTAAAACTACTTAATTAAATAGACCTGAAAAATATATGTAGAAGAGGCAATACTATCCAAATATTTGTTCTTTCCTGCTATGGACATAAATTAGTGTTGGGAATTACCCCTTAACAGGAAAATATGCATGCTATGTTCAAATATACACACACACATTCTTAAATATACAGAGACATTTATTCTCAAACTATAAACAAAAAAGCTACTTGGTGGTACTTTCTAAATATTCATACAGTGAAATATAAGAATTTCTTCTAAGTTATTCTAAGTTTTCTTTAGCATGTCAACAAATAAATACTAGGAAAACAAACGCTACATTTCTTTTTTCCACAGAACTTCAGTTGGGGGTTGGGGAGGGAGAATGTAACTCTATTGAAAAAACTAGTCAAGAATTTCTTCAGATATTTAGATCACAATTACCTAACTGCTGCATATTCTGATCCAAAGTACAGATTAATGCCCAATTTTAAGCCAACTGAGACTGGAGGGGACGGAAAACAGCATAGTCCACATCCAGGATATAAACCATCAACAGCCACTCGCATTGTAAGAAGCGGTGGTCCAATTTGGATTTGATTAGGAGCATGTTTCATATTCCCCCCCATTAACACAAAGGATGATATGTCATTAACTGCTTAGGTGTTTGCTAGGATTTTAAAAAACTGAACAACAACAGCAAAACTAGATGAAAGCAAATAAAAATCTATTAAAGATTTGAATTTTTTGTGAGAAACAACAGGGAACATAAGACAATGAACATTTTTTGACTAAAATTGTGACCCAGTTCGGAAAAAAAATAGTCACACTTGGCACACACTAGGAGCTCACAAAACATTTGTTGAGTGACTTACACATAACAACCAATTATGTGAAAATGCTTCTAAATTTTTCAGAGACATCCTTGGGAGCAACCCAAAGGCTTCCTCCTTTCCATCCAGTTGCTGCAATTCTCTAGAATGATATTTGCTGCAAGCCCTTTTGGAATATGCTTTCATTTCTCACCAATGTTGTCTGGCACCCATTACAGGTAGAGTTCACGAAATTACACACCCAGTAATCATTTGCAGGTTCTCCCTCTTTCTTTCTCTACTCAAGTTACTTCTCAAAAAAAAAAAAAAAAAAAAAAAGAAGAGTAAGAAAAATTACCTACAAAGAAAGCTAATCTAAAGAGTACTTTTAAAAAGACAATTTGAAAAAGTATCAAAATTGTATATGTACATGTTGGCCAGTTTACTTTTCTATACAGCAGAAACTGACATAGCAGTGTAAAGCAACTATACTCCAATTAAAAAAAAAAAAGGCATCAGAATTTTCTTTTTGGGATCCACCCCTTTACCTATTGCTTTCAGTACTAACTGGTGTCAACAGGGTGTTTTCCATCTCTGCTAATGTTTGGCTCAACTTTCAGAGGGGAAAGCAAAAAAATATAGCAGTTTCTACTTTCATTTACCAGACCTATGAAATCCACATCTGTTATAAATGTCTCCAGACAGTACTAAGATAAACCAGCAGCACTTACAGAAAAGTTGTGAAGCAGATAGTTCATTCCCTGTCCCAATCCTCCTTAATGCTACAGAAGATTTTCTAAGTACCATAAATGAATTTATGGCATAATTTCAATAGAAGGTTCTTTATGTTCTAAATATTCATACCGTGAAATTAAAATTCTTTCTCTATAAATATTCCTAATTCAACCTCCTATAATGCTTGTGGACCACCCCTCATACCACACTCATCCTTGCTCATTACCTTTCTACCACACTGGTTGGCCACTCTTCTTTCTCTTTCTAGACATCAAGTTTGTTTTTCTTCCCTAGCCTTTCTACCTACCCTTCCTCTGCCCTGAATACCCTATAGATCTTTGCATGGCTGGCTCTTGCTTTCCTTTCATGCCTCAGTCCTCAGCTGAAATGCTACCCCTTCAGAGAGACTATTCTTGACACCCTTTCTTTTTCATTACCCCTCAGTTTTGTTGAGCTATAATTGATATAAAACATTATATAAGTTTAAGGTATGCAACACAATGATTTGATATATATATATATTGTAATTGTCACTATCTTTTACATCATTTATTACTATTTTATTTTCTCCTCAGCACTTATCACTCCCTGCAATTTTTAAAAATCTGCTTCTCATTTCTTGACACAGGGTATATAAATTCCATGTGAACAGAAGGCCTATTCTCTAGTGACCAGAAAGGATCAGACACGAAGTAGCTGCTCAGTAAATCTGTTGAATGAATGAAAAATATCAGTCATAGGGGAAAGTGATGGGCAAGTGTTTCGTAACAAAAATAATAATAAAAGGGAAGAAAATAAGAAGAAATACAAAATGGGAGATAAATGGAAAGATATGATAAAGAAGGGAAGGGAGGCACTGGGACGAGAAGGAGACAGAGAGAAGAAGCAAAAGAAAGATAAAGGACAGAGGAAAGAACGGGAGAAGGGGAAGGTGGCCTAGTAACTGAGAAGTGATTGTGTGCCACGGGTCTAAGTGACTTTTTTTTCCCTTTGGGTTGCTTTCTGTGTCTTTGAATTAAAGTCTCTTTAGAAGTTGGTTGAACCATCTTCCCAGATCTGCACTGAGCAAGCTTTAGCTAGAATCATACCCGTAAGAATATTCTGTCCAATTCCATTTTACATATGAAGACACAGAGCCCAACTGAAGCAAAGGCTCTTGCCTTGGATTATAGACCTAAGGGGTAGCATATGTAGAAGCAGACCCTGGGTTTCCTGATGCCCAGAGTTTTACAGAAAAGCAATAAAGGTGATATGAGTTCTAAATTTCTAAAGCTAATCAGTCTCAGAGTTCTCCTGGGTTAGTAACATACTGGTTTCGAGTGACTTAAAAAAAAAAAAAAATGAATGCAGGTGCCAACACTGTCAAGTGAACTTTCCTTCACCCTCTAAGCAATGTGTGTGTGACTAATGATTACCTACCATGCCACATAGTTACTATTGTTTCTGGTCACTTGCCACCCAGGTGAAACTACAAATATGAGATGAGGCAGAACCTGAAACAATTTCCTAAGCTGAATAATGATTTATACAGGCTGGATTTAGGTGCAGAGCAAATGGAGCATGTGAGCACTAAAATGAGGTTTATGGTGCTTTCCATATTCAAATATCATAATTTTTATTCTGTTATTTTTGCCCTTAACTAAAGTTTTTCCATGAGAAATATTAAAGAGCAGTCAAAAGGTACAAACCTCTAGTTATAAAATAAATAAATAATGGGGTTGTAATGTACAGCATGACAACTATAGTTAATAAAACAATATTGCTTATTTGAAAGTTGCTAAGAGAGACGATCTTAGAAGTACACACTGCAAGAAAAATACACTTTATATAGTGACAGTTGTTAACTAGACTTACTGTGATAAACATTTTGCAATATACACAAATATTGAATCACTATATTGTACATATGAAACTAATATTATAGTGTATGTCAATTATGTCCAACTCTGTGTGACCCTATGGACTGTACCCTGCCAGGCTTCTCTGTCCATGGAATTTTCCAGGTAAGAATACTAAAGTGGGTTGCCATTTCCTTCTCCAGGGGATCTTCCTGAACTGTGGTCCTAGAGGAGACTCTTGAGAGGCCCTTGGACAGCAAGGAGATCAAACCAGTCGATCCTAAAGGAAATCAACCCTGAATATTCATTGGAAGGACTGATGATGAAGCTGAAGCTCCAATACTTTGGCCACCTGATGCAGAGAGTTGACTCATTGGAAAAGACACTGATGCTGGGAAAGACTGAGGGCAGGAGGAAAAGGGGGCAATGGAAGATGAGACGGTTAGATGGCATCACCAACTCCGTGAACATGAGTTTGAGTCAACTCTGGGAGATAGTGAAGGACCAGGAAGCCTGGTGTGCTGCAGTCCATGGGGTTGCAAAGTGTCGGATATGACTGAACGACTGAACAACAAGTGTCAATCATACGTAAAAAGAAGGCACACTGACAACAGAGAAGTGATTTTTATATAGTCAGTCATGGATGACTCTCCCTTATTCCTAGTCATAAATCATAAAATCCAATATAAACTCCAATTTGATTTCATTTAGTAGTTTCCATATTTCCCCCATCATTAAAAAAGCCAGTATCAGCAGGTAAATACCCCAAAATTCACATTTCTGAATTTTGGTGTCTCTCTTTCTTATGCCCTTCTATGATAAAATGACCCAAAAGTAATCAAAAGGAGAAGTACATCCAACCCAAAGATGCTATGTATGTAACTAAGCTTATTATTAAAGCATATTAATGCCAAACACTGTTTGACTAATTTGGAAAATGTTTTATATGAATTTGGTAAAGTCTGAACAACTTTTAAACTACAGGAAAGTTACCTCTACCATCTCAAAAGGACTCTTCATCTCATTACTCTGCTCACAGCCATTTCTTTACAGAGAAGCACATTGCCTTTTCTTTTACTATAACATTCTTTCCCAAGAATTCTTTGGCCCCGAACATGGCTCACTGAGTAGATACAGTCAACAATAGTCAAATGGCCAATGATCCATCTTCAGAGAACTTAATCACTGACACATAGGAGAAAACAGTTACGAATGTAAATGAAGAAGAGATTTTTCTATAATCTATTGCCCTCTTTGCATAATAAACAGAGTTCAGAACTGTTTAGGAGTTTGCAGTCTTCCAAGAGCCTATTCATATGCCCAATTGGAGCCAATAAAAGCTTTTTGTGTAACCCAAATAGATTCTGTGCATACTTCTCCCTTGCCTCTCCCTCTGTTGAGTTTCACCTAAAAGTTTTCCTCCTTGTCTCTAAAATTCTAACTCTATATGCATGATTTTTGCATTTCAAAAAATTATGTTTGATCAGAATGAAAGTTATGCACAAGGGAAGGCCAATGTGGCTTGTTCTGAAAGCTGGATTTTCACCTTCACATTTCTATTTTATTAGGCATGTCCATTTCTCTGCCTCTTAGACCTTACAACATCATCACAAAACTGCAAATCAAACCATAAATGGGTTTCCCTTGAACATAAATCGTGCATGACTTACTTGACTGTTACTCTGTTGGATGTATCCTGTAGGTCACTCGGGTCAAAAAGTTGAGATTCTTTAAGGCCGAGCTCTTTACAACCTCTCAAGAATAATATGATATTGTCCTGGAAGAAAGAAAAGAAATCTAAGTCTATATTATATAATATTATTTCATGAACCAGTCTTTCCTCTTTAATAGTCCAAATCACTGGAGAGAAGACAATCATTAGGACAGTCAGAGTCAGAATGAGTCATGGCCTGTTAGATAATAAAATCATACTTTGTTAGGAAATTCCAGAGTAAACAGACACTTCAAACTTCTGAACCCACAGCTATATCAAATTCATTTTTCTTCCCTTTACCTTTCACGTTGGTGTAAAACTGTAAGTTAAATGCCACTGAAAAATAAAACTTAGGACTTCCTTGGTGGTCCAGCAGTTAAGAATCTACCTGCCAATGCAAGGAACAAGGATTCGATCCCTGTTCTGGGGAGATTCCATATCCTGAGAGGTAACTACTAAGCCTTCACTTTTATGCCTGTGTTCTGAAACAAGAGAGTATCCCTTGCTTGCCACAATTAATGAGAGCCTGCTTGCAGCGCCGAAGACCCAACACAGCCAAAAACAAATAAATACATAATTTTTTTTGTTTTAAAAAAGAAAAGTGTAACTTAGCGATTTGAGGGCAGTAGTTCCAGGTGGCGCTAGTGATAAAGAACCTGCCTGCCAATGCAGGAGACACAAGAGATGGTGGTTTGATCCCATCTCTAGGTCAGCAAGATCCCCTGGAGAAGGGCATGACAATCCACGTCAGCAATCTTGCCTGGAAAATCCCATGGACAGGGGAGCCTGGTGGGCTACAGTCCATAGGGTCACAAAGAGTCGGACACGACTGAGCGACTGAACTGAACTGAACTGAAGCAACTTAATACACAGTACTCCTATTGCTTCAAAGTTTTGTCCATGTCTTATTGCCTAGAATCTGGTTCAACATTAAAAAAAAAATAGGTTTTACTACCTAAGAGTCACCTTCAAGTTTTTCTTTCTAACTGATCTTCAAAAATACATCCTTCATCAGTGGGTTTCGATCAATAATACCTCTTTGTGGACTGTAAACTGAATTAAATTGGTGGGGGGAATCTAGACTTAACTGGAAAGGGAAAAAGAGGGGGCAAGAAAATCTTTTGGAAATAATATCAAAGACTTTCCTCATGGTGATTCATTTGTCTATCAGATATAAGTTGACTTTGGCCTGGCAGAGTAGCAGACGCATTCAACAGCTGAGGAAGGCTCTAGTCTTCATCTGTTCAGAGTCATTAAGAATAAACAAATGGCTCTGGAAGGGATGGCAAATTGTGAGTCATCCTTTAGGAACTCTAGGACATTAGCTGCAGATTCATCAGTTATGTCTTCGTAAAAGACTTTGTAAAAGATGAGCTAACTGGTTCCATCAGGTAGTTCAAACTTCAGGAAAGGAATGATGAAGACTGGTTCCAGGAGCCAGATCAATGTGAAGTGAGAGTGAAATCTGCTCAGTCATGTCCAACACTTTGTGACCCCATGGACTATACAGTCCATGGAATTCTCCAGACCAGAATACTGGAATGGGTAGCTGTTCCCTTTTCCACGGAATCTTCCCAACCCAGGGACTGAACCCAGGTCTCCCACATTGCAGGTGGATTCTTTACCAGCTGAGTCACCAGGGAAGGAAATGCTATCTAAATGCTCTAAGACAGATGCTACAAAAATCTGAAGTCATGGTGGTGGTAAATGAATCATATATTCGAAGTGCAATTTAACAAAGTGAACAAAAATCACTGTATTTCCCAATGACCAGTGTGTAGGCAGGATTCTGCTAATAAGACAGGCCCCAAGAATCCCACCCGCTGGGGGACACACTCTATACAATCTCCTTCCCTTGAGTGCCAGTGGAGCCTGTGCATATGGTAGATTACCACTCTGTGATTATGTCATTAACTACTTGGCTCTGAGCTGATCAAAAGAAAGACGGCCTGACTGTGCCTGACCTAATCATGGGAGCTTTACAAAGAAGGTGAAGTCAGAGTTCCTGCTGGCCACAGGTTCTATAGCTGCAAGGAGATGCATTCTGTCAACAACCACATGAGCTACGAAGAGGCCTGGAAGAAGCTCAGCTTGGACTTCAGCCCCTGCCAACACCTCAGTTTCAGCACTGTGGGACCCTGAACAAAGAATTTAGTCACACCATGTCAATATTCTGATTATAGAAACTAAGACAGTCAGTGGATATTGACTGAAGATGCTAAGTTTATAGTAATTTTTTATGCAGCAATGAAAATTAATACATCTAGGCTCAAAATAACAAGAGCAATAGCAATAAATTGCTAACCTTTATATAGCCTTTATTAAATGCCAAGCATTCTTTCAAGAATTTTACATATGTTAACTCATTTAATTCCTGCACAACCTTATGAGGTAGGTACTATGATCATCCTCATTTATAGATGAGCAGTGTGAGGCATGGAACAATTAAGCATCATTAAGGCTTCCCTAATAGTTCAGTTGGTAAAGAATCTGCCTGCAATGCAGGAGATCCTCATTTGATTCTTGGGTCAGGAAGATCCCCTGGAGAAGGGATAGGCTACCCACCCCAGTACTCTTGGGCTTCCCTTGTGGCTCAGCTGGTAAAGAATTGGCCCACAACGTGGGAGACCTGTGTTCGATCCCTGGGTTGGGAAGATCCTCTGGAGAAGGGAAAAGCTACCAG
Organism: Budorcas taxicolor; assembly: GCF_023091745.1. Classification (NCBI taxonomy): domain Eukaryota; kingdom Metazoa; phylum Chordata; class Mammalia; order Artiodactyla; family Bovidae; genus Budorcas; species Budorcas taxicolor. The sequence goes on along the minus strand of NC_068915.1, from coordinate 60,916,179 downwards.
CTCCAGTATTCTGCCCTGGAGAATTCCATGGACTGTAGAGACTGTGGGGTTGCAAAGAGTCAGACATGACCAGTGACTTTCACTTCACTTCAACCAGTGAGTGGTGAAGGAACAAAGGCTGCACAGCCAGGAAAGAATGGAGGTGCAAAAACCATGGCAGACATGAGGAAATCAAGCCTCAAATCTGAGGCTGATACCAAAGGAAGAGGAGGCTTTGGAGTCAGGGGCTGATCAAAGGGGCCCTTGAAGGCCATGGAGGGCAGAGGGGTGGTAATGTGAGAAGTAAATGCCCAGGTCTGCAGCAGAAGTAGATTGTTGGTGGTAGGCCTCGGGAAGGAGACGTGCAAAGGAAGGACTTAAGAGGAACAAGGCAGGAGACAGGGAAATCAATGAGGAGATACTCCAATCTCACTTCCCCTAATGGAGGCTGGCTCACCCCAGTATGTTGTCTTTCCTGTGTCCCTGGATTTTTTTCAGTGGGTAAGAAGTACCATCATTCATAAGACCCATGTCATGTACAAGACATATTGTAGACTGACAGTCTGAAGTCATCCATACCCTTCACAGTCTCTTCTCCAATCACTTTACATGTTTTAAAATAATCCAATTTCTCTTTGGAGTTTTTCTATTTTGCATCCCACTTCCAGAGGTTTGTAGATGTTCAGGTGAGTCTTATGCAGGGCATGCAGCAATCTTGCTGGCTGGCCTATGAGCTCTGAGGGCTTCTAACCCAGAGGAAATTAAGGGATGGGTCTCAGAACTCTTTAGGAATCATCTGGGACCCCAAAAATAGGAACAGACTAGTGACCCCCACGTGGTCCCATCAGAGGCGCATGACTGTGGCACATGAGATTTTCAAGAAGGCGTGAAGGTGTTTTTCCCACATGCACTAGCAGAAGTGCCCCTGAGCACCGCTCTATCTTCAGTACACAGACTGCAAACACAGAAGCGCTGTGTTGCCAGTCGGGCTGAACGTTTTGGGCTGTGAGATTTAAATAACGGCAGATCTCCTTCCAGTTTCGTGCTGCAACCTAATGATGCTGGAGGGGAGCCAGACCCCAGTCAGGAGAAAAGCCAGAAGGAAGAGCCCCCTCAGCCAAGAGCTAACAAGGGCAGTGACCAGAGTGGGCAGGGAGGGCTGTGCCTTTAATTACTTAAAATGCATCCTGCAAATTCCCATCTGCCTTGCTCTTCACGCTGAGTTTTTTCCACATTTACAACTCCAAGCAAAACTAACAACCTAGTGTCTTAGCTTCTGAAGCCAAGCAACACAACTGTGTCTCAATCCTGGGAAAGACGTGGAGACACTGATTTACTGCAATGACTATTCTATTTAGCTCTTCAGTACAGTTCAGTTCAGTTCAGTCACTCAGTCGTGTCCGACTCTTTGCGACCCCATGAATCACAGCACGCCAGGCCTCCCTGTCCATCACCAACTCCCAGAGTTCACTCAAACTCATGCCCATCGAGTCAGTGATGCCATCCAGCCATCTCATCCTCTGTCGTCCCCTTTTCCTCCTGCCCCCAATCCCTCTCAGCATCAAACTCTTTCCCAGTGAGTCAACTCTTCGCTAGTATTGCAAACTCATTAATTCTTAGGCTTCAAAAGAAGTTTTTAAAAATCTCTTCAAAAATGTCAATGTCATGATAAAACAAAAATTGGAGACTGAAGAGACATGATGATCAAATGTATCATATGACCTTTGATTGGATCTTAGATCCAGAAAGGAAAAGTATAATAAAGACTATAAAAGTTCAATTTAAAGGTGGACTGTTGTTGGATAACATTAGTGGATGAAGGTTAATTTTCTCAGGTATGACGATGATGGTGTTGTGGTTATATGAAAGAATACTTTTATTTTTAGGCAAACATATGTATTTTTCAAGGACAAGTTATCATGTCTATAACATAATTTCAAATGGTTCAAGAAAATAAAATGTGTGTGTGCGTGTGCATGCACGGGCTTCCCCAGTGGCTCGGTGGTATAGAATCCGCCTGCAACACAGGAGCCTCAGGAGATGCGGGTTCAATCCCTGTTAGGGAAGATCCCCTGGAGGAGGGCATGGCAATCCACTCCAGTATTCTTGCCTGGAGAATTCCATGGATAGGAGGAGCCTGGCAGGTTACAGTCCACAGGGCTGCACAGAGTCAGACACAATTGAAGTGACTTAGGATGCACACACGTGTATGGATAGGAGAGATGGAAATAGATGGGGAGAGAGAGGATGCTATCTGTCGGTTATGGAGAAAGAGATAAATCAAGTATGGCAAAAACCTAATAATTGGCAAATATAGATCTCAAAACTTGGCCATTCTTTTTTTTACACCCTGGTGGGCTACAGTCCAAAGAGTGGCAAAGACAGTAAATGTGGCATTGTGGGCTTATGGTGGTCTCTGTCAAAATGACTTAACTCTACCTTGCGTGCATGATTAGTTGCTTACTAATGTCTGACTCTTTGCAACCCCACGGACTGTAGCCTTCCAGTCTCCTCTGTCCATGGGATTTTCCAGGCAAGAATACTGGAATGGGTTGCCATTTCTTTCTCCAGGGGATCTTCCTGACCCAGGGGTCAAAACTGCATCTCCTGTGTCTCTGGCATTGCAGGCAGATTCTTTATCTGCTGAGCCATCAGTGAAGCCCCAGCTCTGTCACTGTAGCCAGACAAATACCCAAACGAGTGGAAGTGTCAGCCTCCCTATACATTTCACTTACACAAGCAGGGATTGGGTTGGATTTGGCCCACAGGCTGTAGCCCACTGGCCTTGTTCTAGGTAACCAGTATTCCAGTATTGATTATGCCATCTATACATTTGAAAACTTTCCCAAAAAGTTTAGAGAAAAGGTTTTTAAATATGTAAAAGTGTATTCACTTCCACAGGGCTGTGAGTTCACTGGCAAAACCAGTTTCCTAAAACTGAAGGGAGAAATAACAGTTACCTCGGAGACAACTGTTGCAAAGTCTCTGAGGTAAAGGCTCCAGCACTACTGATGGAAAGTTTTCTATTTTTGGCTAATGGGAAAGTGCAGTAACATGAGTCTCAATTCAACACAGATGCGGAACATAAAGTTCCTGAAAGAGTCCATTTTGTGCTCAACCAATAGTAATGTATAGGTTTATACCTCTGTTTACCTAAGGACTATGCATTCACTCCTGGTTCTTGGCCCAGGGGTTTCCCATGCCACTAATCTGTGGGCCCACAGTGTGTATGAAAACATTTCCTGGGGGCCTGGGTTGAGGCCTGAGCTTTCAGCCCTCCCCAGGGCCTCTCCTCTGAGGAAACCCTGATGCTTCTCTCCCTTCCCTTCTTGCTCCAAAGTCAAGATGAAGGAAGGCCAGGATGGTCTCCACCTCCAGAGTTTCCCCAGCATATAGTAGGTACTTCCCCTGGTGGCTCAGAGGGTAAAGCATCTGCCTACAATGCGGGAGACCTGAGTTCAATCCCTGGGTTGGGAAGATCCCCTGGAGAAGGAAATGGCACCCCACTCTAGTACTCTCGCCTGGAAAATCCCATGGACGGAGGAGCCTGGTAGGTTACGGTCCACAGGGTCACAAAGAGTCGGACACGACTGAGAGACTTCACTCCACTAAATATTTAAAACAAATTAAGCGCTGTGGTTATGCATGGATGTGAGAGTTGGACTGTGAAGAAGGCTGAGCGCTGAAGAATTGATGCTTTTCAACTGTGGTGTTGGAGAAGACTCTTGAGAGTCCCTTGGACTGCAAGGAGATCCAACCAGTCCATTCTGAAGGAGATCAGCCCTGGGATTTCTTTGGAAGGAATGATGCTAAAGCTGAAACTCCAATACTTTGGCCACCTCATGCGAAGAGTTGACTCACTGGAAAAGACTCTGATGCTGGGAGGGATTGGGGGCAGGAGGAGAAGGAGACGACTGAGAATGAGATGGCTTGATGGCATCACGGACTCAATGGACGTGAGTCTGAGTGAACTCCGGGAGTTGGTGATGGACAGGGAGGCCTGGCGTGCTGCGATTCATGGGTTCACAAAGAGTTGGACACGACTGAGTGACTGCACTGAACTGAACTGAAGCACTACATTCTAGGTACTTAGAAGAATGAAAAAAAAAAAAAACCTACAAAATTCTGGTAGATGAAATGAGAAGGACTTAGAAGTATCTTATCTTCAGGATTAATTTTCATGATCTATTGTATAGCTGGATTTGTTCAAGATACATGTAAACAGAGGGTTTGTTTAAGAAAAATTGTCTCATTAAACAATGGAAATGAGGGAACAAATGTACCATGGAACACAGCATACCAGTTTTGGGAGTCAGGAGGACTCCAGTTAGAATCCCAGCCTCATCCATATACTAGTTACATGGCCTTGGGCATGGTTCCTAATATGTCTGATCTTTGGATTTCTAATCTGTGATGTGGGGGATGCCATTAATCTTATACGGATGACAGAATTATGAGAGTTGGACCGTAAAAAAGGCTGAGTGCCAAAGAATTGATGCTTTCGCACTGTGGTGATGAAGAAGACTCTTGAGAGTCCCTTGGACTGCAAGGAGATCAAGCCAGTCCATCCTAAAGGAGATCAGTCCTGGGTGTTCATTGGAAGGAGTGTTGCTGAAGTTGAAGCTCCAATACTTTGGCCACCTGATGCAAAGAGCTGACTCACTGGAAAAGACCCTGATGCTGGGAAAGATTGAGGGCAGGAGGAGAAGGGGACGACAGAGGATGAGATGGTTGGATGGCATCACTGACTCAATGGACATGAGTTTGAGCAAGTTCAGGGAGTTGGTGATGGACAGGGAAGCCTTGGGTGCTCTAGTCAGTAGGGTTGCAGAATCATATGCAACTTGGTGACTGAACAACAGCAAATGTATTGAGAACATAGCCCCGTGTCTCTAGTGTTTCCAGACACTCATTATATGGATGTTATGTATTATTATGGCTTTATTGCCAACTCAGGTTAAGAAGGGACCACAGAAAGTGAGAAAACTCTATCCATCCACAAAAACCAGTATTTATCGCCCTTGCCGGTTACATGGGAGATTTTTTCTTTTTCTTTTTTAAAAGGGTAGTTGCAATTACTGTTGTTTAGTTAGTTTTACAAATAGCCAACTTGACTTATACAGACTGCCTTAAACCCAAGTATAAGCTATGTACCAAAAGTCCATTTCTAAGAAGATGGCTTGTAGGTTATCATTTGTGATTAACTCACAGAATTAGTCTTTGCATGGTGGTTGCCAGTTTAGGCCACAAAAACCTACTTAATCCAAAATGTAACTGAAGAGGGGTCTTAATTACACTATGGAACCTAACAGCTGAGTAGAACAATGTCTCAGTTGGAAAGCTTATTCAGAAAGGCCAGCCTGTGCTCTAGGCTGTAGTCAGATGGAGGAGTCCAAAGGCCATAGCAGAGGCTTCCGTGGCCCAAGGGGGCACCTCAGGAGGGAGGGGCAAGAGTGAGAGGGAAGACAGGCAGGCCCGCAAATCATTCCCGTGCAGCCCCCGAGACACATCACTGTCTCACCTAGGCTCTCCCTACTGTCTTCAGAAGGCAGCAAGCACCTGCTCGCTACCTTTCGCTTTCTCTGCTGTCATTTCCAACTGGCAAAGGGTTTCTCCTTTCCCTTGACTCATTGCAGAGCAACGTGTAGCTATATCTCTGGCTCTGAGGAAGGCACCAGTCCTTAGTGGATCTCTAGAGAAACCAGACAGGGATTGAGAAGCCTTCTGCTCTACCCAGTCTCCTTGGCTTTATTTCCTTTATAGCCAACAGGGAAAGGGCAACATGATGACGGATTTGGAGTTCACAGAAAATGAACGTTTAACGTTCATTTGGGTTTCAAATGATCCCAGACGTCTATATTGCCAGGTATTTAAAATACAACATATATTTTCAGAACTGGATTAGAAGTTTCAAGCCTCAATTTTTTTTTAAAGATCAGTAAAATAAGAAGCTTTCTAGACTTTTAGCAGTGATACTAGATGCTTCAATAAATCGAACTATGTCAAAGTTTTGAGTGAATATAAATTAGAAATCTAGCATTCTATTCATACTAAGTCAAACAAGTGGAATCAAAATGTCACAAATTTTTCAGCTAGGCAAAAAATATTAAATTTTCTAAAACATGTATTATATTATACATACTATTTAGAATATGCATACAAAAGCTTTTCTGCTGTGCTTGATAAAGGCTTGGGAAAGAACTTTAAAAGAGAAAGAGAAAGATAAATTGGAAAACAAACTAAATGAAATGGGAGCACTGAATATGAAACAGAAAAAGCGAAACAAGCTAGGTAAAAGTAAAAGATCAGCACATGGTCCAGGTTTTAAACATGGCTGCTCATTAGAGTCACATCTGGAGCTCTGGAGAAAAAGCAATACCTGGGCTTCTCAGATATACCTATCATTTAAAAGTGTACATTTAATTTCCAAATACATGGGGTTTTAAAAGTATCTTTGATATTAATTTCTCACATAAATGCTTTCTTCTCTGTAATCATCTTCTGTTTTTTCAGTCTTATAACCTTGGGACTTTCCATGGCTAAGTCAAAGATCTCTCTTGGTAAATGTCACACTGTACTTGAAACTATGTGGATTATTTTCAAATATCTTTTCATATTGATTTCTAACATAATTCCACAGTAATAAGAGAACAGACTCTGTATGATTTCAGTACTTTAAACCATGAAATTTTTCACCTTGTTTTATGTCCTTGGATATGTTCCAGTGTCTCCTGATTTATAATCTTTAGGCACTTGAATAGCATTTGTACCCTGCTGTTGTGTAAACATTGTATACATCTTAATTATGTTGAATTGATTCATAGGACTTTTCAGGTCTACCATATCCTTCTACTTTTCTGACTATTCATTCTATTAGTTTTTGAGAGTTTGATATTGAAACTCCAGCTAAAAATCTTAATTTATCTACTTGAAAAATAATTATAATATACAGTGAAACGATATGTAACTTTGTTCTGTATTTTCCAAGTCGCCTATAAATGTTATCATATTTTCATAATTAAAAATTTTTAATGCTATATATATATAAGCCTCTGAATAATTTTCCATTTCTATAAAGGAAAAGATTAGGTGGAGGGAGCACAATATAAACTGATGTTACATCTGGTGAATTTATTATCTTAACCCATTTTCTATAGTAAATATTTGCTTCAAAAATCTTAATAAGGATTTCGGTTGCTCAGAAAGATTTGCAAGCATATCAGAGAAGATCCAGACTTTTCTAGAAAATCAATAACTAATAGCAATGTTACTTTTCCATTCTATCTCTAAGGCTTTTTTTTTTTTTAATGGTTTTTGCTAGGTTTCCTGCATTTGAAGCAAACAAATTCCCTCTAACAGAAGTGCAATTATGAAATTCAGAACTTAAGGAATAAATTACCAAAATATCTGCAGGAACTTACCCCACAATTATTAGAATCTAGGGATTTCCTGTACCTGCCGTGAGTTCATGGTCGCTCTCCTAACCTGCATGGGTTCCAGCCTGGCTCCATTAATTGGCCCATGTCCAGCCACAATCAGTACTCGCCAGACTTTCAACACACTTGAGTTTTCCAGGAGCACTTAATGAGGATACCAGGCCTTCCACTGAGAGGCAAAGGCGGCTCACTCTGCCTGGGGGAATTCTGGGGAAGTCTGACCCAGAAGGTGGCCTCTGGGTTGCTGCTTGCAGAAGAAGAAAAAATGTTATGGATGAGAAGTGAACAGAAGCACAGTGAGTTGCAAGGAGAGAATGGGGAGGGGAAGAGAGTTCTGCAAGGTAAACTTGGGAGAGTTCGTGAGAGCCTTGTGAAGGATTTGTGAAGCCTTGTGAAGCACTGTTCTCTAGGCATTGGGGAATCACGTCCAGGTAATAAGGACAGAAAGAGTCCTGCGCTCGACCTCTATTTTAGGAGAATAAGTTGGGTGGCAGCAGGAGAGAGCCCCTGGGTGGAGGAGAGGGTCCGTTCAAAATTATAAGAGCTCTGGGAGATGTGGAAAAGCCTGAACTCATTCAGAAGTACTGAGTTAGCCAAAAAAACTCACTTGGGATTTCCTATAGGATGAAATGGAAAAACTCAAACGAACTTTCTGGCCAACTCAACAGTAAGGGCAGAAAAGGGAAAGGGTACAAGCACCCACTGTCGGCTTGGCAGTTGAGTGGATTCAGGAATAGAGAGTGAGGAGAAGGAGTGGGGTTTGGAGTGATGATGAAGTTTTCAGCCATTAAGACCATCTTAAAAAGTAGAGGAAGCGGGGAGATTTGTGAGAAACAGAAATAATAAATGAAGCTTGGAACATTCCATATTCCAAGAGCCACGGTTCATCAGGAGCTTGTATTTTGGTTGGCTACTCAGAGGCTGAACGACCCTGGGCAAGTTGCTTACATAATCTCTGCCTCAGCTTGCTCCTGAAAGCCCAGGTCCTTACAAAGACTTACAAGGCCCTACAGGAGCCGCTGCCCACTACCTCTCTGACCCACCCCCACCTTGCTCCCCTTCCCTGCAGCCAGGCACAGCTCCTTCCCTGCTGATCCTCAACCAACCAAGAAGATCCCTGCCAGGGCTCCTTTTCTTGCCTAGGTATTATCTAGAATGATCCTTTCTTTTTTAAAAACATAATTAAGCTTTATACAATTTCCACATAACAGAAGGATACAAATTCCATTCAAGTTCCCATAGATTATAAACTAGGAGACACTGGAACATACCCAGGGACATAAAACAAGGTGCAGAAATTTCAGGGTCTAAAGGTATTGAAATCATACAGCATCTGTTATCACTGTGGATGTTAGAAATCAATATAGAATGATCTCTCATATACAAAAAGTAAGCAGTCAAGATATATGCATGGAATGAATGAATGACCATAATTGTGGGGATACATATAATGTCATAAAGATGTTGTGGAGTTAAATAAGAAAATATATGTAAAGTGCTTTTAAAATAGAACAATGTTCGACACAATAAATGTTTTCCATTGTGATATTTATTTCTATTATTAGGATAAAACTGTTAAGTAATCAATGAATGGAATTTCTGATTAGAAGGACATTACGACATTGGGGACAATGTCAGCGGAATGATAGAGTGAAAACCAGATTGCAGGAAGTTAGGAAATTAGTGTAGAATAAAAACATTAGAGAAAACACAAAGAGACACTTCTGGGAAGTTTAGCAGAGAAGAGATTAAGAAAAGGTATGGTGGGTCAAAGGAAGGCCAGCTGATTGTTTATTTTAGTAAAGTGGCAGGTAAGGAGAGACACGGAACCCTGCTTGCCCCAGAGCTTCTTTGCCCTCCCAGACCACTGACGTTAGCCTCCTTATGAGGAATCCTCGTTGCGAGTAAGGTCTGAGCCATCAGTTTTCCCTATAATGACCTTCCATCCTGCTCACCATTTCCATCAGTCGTGGAGAACTCTGGTCCCATGTAGACTACAGTCAACGTTCCAGGTGACTTTACATTCTACACAGCAACCTGCTCGACAGCCTGGCTTTATAGTCTGACTGCCTCAATTCCAACAGTTTTTACTCATACACTCTATTTTAGGATCATAATTATCACCCACACCTGCCCTGTTGGAATCCCAGTTTCCAATATCCTGCTCCTTGGCCTGAGTGCCTCTCCTCCCGGGTTTCTCATTCCTTCTCTCCCACACACCTGCTCTTTCATCTCTAGACCCTGTCTTTTCCTTTCAGTTCATTTCCCTCTCCTCTCATTGCCTTATTTCCTTCCTGACCCAGTCCAGACCAGTATGACTACTCAGCTGCTCCACTGCCTGTACCTTCAACAGCCCCCGCTCTCCGCCTTTCCCCTAGGGAGCAATGACCAGGAAAAGGAAATGCAGAGGTGGAACAGCTAGCCCTGGACATGAGCTTTGGGGGCTCAGCCAACCACTTTTGTCTCTGCTTGAGGCCGGGAACAGGTATGCCCACTCCTCATGTTTCTCCATGGAGGAAGAACTCTCCTGGCCCCTCACTCTTCCTCCCCTAGGTTGGTTTGGGAGAAGGAACGGGGAGGGCATGCTCGGTTCAGCCAGCTTAGGATTTCCTCTCTGTGGCAGACAGCCTGTCCATAGGACACATGTGTCCTGTCTGTCTCTGCCATGTGGGAAGGGGCCTCTCTCTGGGGGGTGGGGGGGTGAAGCCTGTGGTTGTCCAGCTGTGCTGGGAATCGGTGAATAAATTTGTTTAATTCAGGAGCAAGGATTAGCAAACCCACTTAGTTCCAGTTCTAAACCCATGCTCTCCTATTTGTTTCATAAGAAGTAAAGCTGATGTTTTCATCTCTATCTGACTCCTCTGTTTATGTCTCAGTTGGGAGAGAAAGAGAGGAGTGTTATTTACTGATCACCCTAAATCTCTAGCTCTCTGCTCCTAGTGCTACTGGAAATGATGGTGCTTTACTGGCTCCAGAACTGCTACCTCGGTGGGCCCACTTGGTCATCCTCTGGGGCTCGTGGCCAGCCCTTCTCCCATCTTTGCAGAGGGTTTCACAAACCTCCTCTGCTTTCTAAAAGCTCTCTGCCATGGCCTCACCTTCTTCTCCTATCAACAGATAGATGTCATTAGCTCCCAAGAGTTAATCCTTTTGCATCACCCTTCCCACATTCTGCATCTAAACACTTTTTAAAAAAAGAATATAAAGTTGACAACTTCAGACATTTGCAAGCAATCTGTTAACATGTTTTCATCAATGGGAGTGAAATGCAGGTCAGTGTCAGAGTGAAGAGCAAATAACCAGCAGTTAGGCTCTATTATCTTTAATTTTTATACTTATTCAAAATTATTAATTGCATATGTATAATATGAAAGGGTTTCCTAGGTGGCTCAGGGCTAAAGAATCTGCCTGCCAAACAAGAGATGTGGGTTCAATCCCTGGGTTGGGAATATCCCCTGGGGAGGAAATGGCAACCCACTCCAGTATTCTTGCCTGGAAAAGGAAACGTCAACCCACTCCAGTATTCTTGCCTGGAAAAGGAAACGTCAACCCACTCCAGTATTCTTGCCTGGAAAAGGAAACGTCAACCCATTCCAGTATTCTTGAGTATCTCCCATGGAAAGGAGCTTGGTGGGCTACAGTCCATGGGGTCTCAAAGAGTCGGACACAACTTAGCAACTAAACAGCAACAATAAGTATGAAAGGCAATGTGCTAAATGCTTTGGGCAGGAAAGGGTCTTGATGAGAGCTGGGACTCTTATTCGTAAGTGAGAGAGGCCCAGATGGACGGAGGTTTTTATTGGATTATAGAGCCCAGTGCATCCCAGCTAGGAGGTAGGGGGGCAGCTGACCCTTTGAAACAACAGGAAACCAGGGCTTCATCTATTTGGAGCCTGGAATTGCTTCATCTCCTATCCACTTGCTCTGCACACTGGCTGGCTTGCTTTCAGCACACACAGGTTTCCTTCACATGGATCCCCTAGATGCCAATCTCATACATGAATATTGTCACCACCTGAGAGGACTGACTTTTTCATTTGTAGTTTGAAAAAATACCAGGAAAAGGAAAAGACCTTTACTGGTGTGCCTGGGGTCAGGTCCCCTCCCACAGTGACTAATGGGACAAGTTAAAAGAGATCATGAATCATTTAAATCAATGGTGGGGAGTAAGAGGAACCAGAACAGTTTCCCAAAGAAGAATGTGATCCCTTAGGAATGTGTGTTCCCTAGGAAGGGGACCTGGGGCAGATAAAACCAGCAACACTGGCTACCCTCACAAAAGCAGACCAGATGTGGATTTTTATCTCAGAGTTCTTATAGAGTAGAAGACAGAACTACCACTACCATCTTTCACAGTCCAAATATTACAGATCAAATTTAGTTTTTCTCTAACGATGTTCTTTTCAAAGGGTCTCTGCACTGAGTCGCCATGCTGCCTCAGTTTCCCAGAGGTAACAGGCTTCATGCCAAAGATGGCCAACCATAGAACGAGGCACGCCCATGTTGCTTAACTAACTCTGCTGGAAGAGCTTTTACAAGCACAGTTCCTCATCAGTACAGCAGTTAGAGCCTGGCTCTTCTTGTGTCAGAACACTTACAGAAATAGAGCTCCCAAACCCCAAAGTTCCAGCACCTTGATTTTATCTCTCTTTCTGGATTCTGACTGTCCACACGGCAGCTGCTTCTCCTCTCAAGGACTTAATAAGCAAGCCTACTTAAAGGTCAGTGTCACAGTGCTATCTCAGGAGAACTCAGATGCCCGCCTATCAAAGAAACTGTCCAGATTCCAAGGCTGTTACCCCACCCAAAAGTGACCAAACTCTCTCCCAACCAAAAACAACTGTATTATGTTCTATGGCCAAGTGGTTTTTCAGCATAATTGATGAATTATATTTGGTAATTGAATAAAAAACAGTCCTCAGTTGTGTAAGAATAAAACTGCTTAAATTATCTATCATACTTCATTAAGTAATACTCATGTATTTGACACGTCATATAACTTCAGCATTTCTTACAGCAGTGATGGTCAAACAATGATCTGTGGACTACTGTGGGTTTGGTGCTGGTTCATGATGAGAAAAATGAAGAACTGGAAAACAGCATTTAGAAACGTCTATAACAACTTGGCATTCTAACCACATCCAAGTCTGTGATCCCTCGACACATCTCACTGAAAAGAGTACACACCATTTTGGATGTTGTCCAACCTGAATATTGTGTGACCTGTGTAGTTAATGGCACTAGGATCACACATCAGCCCAAACTGGGTCACAAATTAAACACACAACAACAAAATGCAAATCAAAACCACAATGAAATACCATCCTCCTGCAATGCAGGAGACCCTGGTTCAATTCCTGGGTCAGGAAGATCCACTGGAGAAGGGATATGCTACCCACTCCAGTATTCTCGGGCTTCCCTTGTGGCTCAGCTGGTAAAGAATCTGCCTGCAATGTGGGAGACCTGGGTTCCATCCCTGGGTTGGGAAGATCCTCTGGAGAAGGGAAAGGCTACCCACTCCAATATTCTGGCCTGGAGAATTCCATGGATTGTATAGTCCATTGGGTCACAAAGAGTAGGACACGACTTCACTTTCACTTTTTTCAAGATGACTAAAAAAAAAAAAAACCGACAGAAAATAACAAGTGTTGGCAAGAATGTGGAACAAATGGAACCCTTGTGCTTTGCTGGTGGGAACGTGAAATAGTGTAGCTTCTATGGGAAACAGTTTGGCAGTTTCTCAGAAAGTTAAACACAAAGTTAAGTATGATCCAGCAATTCTACTTCTAGGTATATAACTGAAAGAACTGAAAACAGGGACTCAGATATCCATACATCAAAGCTCAAACTGTCTGTCCATAAACAAATGAATGGATAAACAAAATGTGGACCATGGGTATAATGGAACATTATCCAGCCTTAAAGGGGAAGGAAATTCTGACATACAGTGCAACATAGATGAACCCTGAAGACATTATGCTAAGTGAAATTAGCGAGACACCAAAACACAAATACTATATGATTCCACTTACATGAGGTACCTGGAATAGGGAAATTCATAGAGACATAAAGACTCTCAGACTTCATAGAGACTCCCAGACTAGGGGCTGGGAGTTCTGAGGCATGGAAAGATGTTGTTTAACAGGGACAGAGGTACAGTTTGGGATGATGAAAAAATTCTGAAAATGGTTAGTGGTGATTTTGCACCAACAGTGTTAATGCCCTTAATGCCACTAGATTATACACCTGAAAAAGGTTAAAATGGTCAATTTAATGTTTTCTATATTTTACCACACACACACACAAAACCCCAACAATAATAAACCCTGTTCTTTATCGCAATAGTGTGAGAATCCTTGTCCTAGAGTGTATGTCCAAAGAGGTTCTGGATCAAATAAAAACTTGGAAAATGCTACCAAAATAGCCCCAGTTGGAGTTCATAAAGCTCAGGCTAACAGTGGTGAGAAATTCCTCACTAAGAAACTTCTTTAATTTAAACTCAGCATTTCCTAAACATATGGACTTCAGAACCTTTTTGTCACCATACATCTTTTAATATCTCACAAAACGTGGTTTAAGAAATGCCGAGCCAGATGAACTACCAAAACATGGTTTGTACTTTCAGATCACACACAAATAAGAGTGCAACAGTCATCACACTTAGGTTGTAGCCTGCAGTCTAAATGATCAACCTTTGGTTAGACCCTCCCATCAGTACCTACATTGGCCATGTGAACCCCCCAGGCATGCCAGGCTAGCAAGAGTCAAAGAGCCAGGATGTCCTTTAAGCTCCACAATAAGGATACATTTCACATTTGTCTTTATAGAGATGCAAGTTAAGACAACGATTTACTAGTTAGGAGTGACCCGAAGAACAAAGTACTTCATAGACTAGGTCAGACATGTGGATGACATTAGAAAAAGAAACAGGCTTTTAGAGTGCAAATGAGTGTGCAAAGCAGGGGTTATATCAGTAGGTACAAATACCATTCCCCCCTATCATATTTAAAGGTCACAACCTTTCTGCTGAGAAGGTGAAAAAGTCAGCAAGAAAGGAAATACCAAAAGGTAAAAAACCAAAAGCAACCTTCGCACTCATCAAAATATAGCATGTCCTAAAGGAGTTTTAGTATTTTTAATTCTTTGGCTGGAGAAAAGCTCACTTAAAATGTTCCACTGACATTAAAACATACGTGCAAAGGAAGAAGAGGTATGCAGAATAGGCTTTTGAAGCACAAAAGAGAAATCTGGTGAAAACATCACAGTCACTCTTTTTATTCTTTTAAGTTTATCAGGTTCTTAGCCCAAGTTGGGGCTGCCTGTACTATTCCAAATTTTGTCTCTGTAATTCAAAAAAGGTGTGGAGAAAAGATTGTCTTCGAATAACTCTAGATTCTTGACTTTATAATCATGCACAAGTGGAAACCACATTTCATCTTCGAGGAACATTTTTTTAAAAAGATACTCAAAATAATAAATTTTCCATGGATACTAGTTTCCTCTTTCCAAGTTAGTGTTGGGCCTAATTTATACAATAAATCTAATGGGCAAGTAATCTCTTGCAAATAGCACCTAGCACATTCTTGGCATCTGAAAAGAGTTAACATGTTGCATATGCTCTTCATGTTCACAAAACAAGGTACCTGAGAAAAAATATCACTGGGTGGGAGGGTAAGCATAGAAATGTGGAGACCACCAATCGGCTGCAAAGGACCCGCTCCTATGCACTTGGGTTTTGAAAGTGTTTCAATGGGGCTGGAACTTCCCTGGTGGTCCAGCGGTTAAGACTTCACCTTTCAATGCAGGGGGTGCAGGTTTGATCCCTGGTTGGAGAGCTAAGATCCCACATGCCTCATAGCCAAAAGCCCAGAAAAACATAAAACAGAAAGAGTACTGAAATAAATTCAATAAAGACTTTTAAAAAATGGTCCATATTTATAAAAAAAAAAAAAGAAGTACTGAGGCCCTGTAAGGTGTCTGGGACTTTGAAATTTATAACATCTTTAATTCTAGCAACCTACCTCTAGGTATGTCTGCCTTAACAGATGTGGGGAAACACGACATCTAAAATAAGTTCAGTTGAGTTCATTGTTTAAGTGGTATTTAATTTGGGGATATCGACATTCTGGAGATGAACGGTGGTAGTGACTGTGCAATAATGTGAATGTATTTAATGCTATTGAATTGTACACTTAAAATGGTTAAGATGGTAAATTTTGTGTTATGTGTATTTTGGCACAAGGAAACAAAAGGTAAGTTTAGTAGCTTCCCAAGATTACAGAGTGTGTCCATGACAAAGCTAAGAGGTAAACTGGTCTGATTCAAAGCCCATAGTCTTTCCTGATAGCTCTCAAAAATAACAATATAGATGATGGTGGTATTATAAATTAATTACAAACATCATCATTTTCATTCTCATTTTTATCATTGGCTTGATAAGTGCTTATTTTGTGCCAAACACTTTTCTAAGCAATTTATATGTATTCATATGCTTATTCCTCACAACAACCCTACAAGGGAGGTACTATTATTATTCCTATTTTCTAGACGAGAAAGTGAAGTACAGAGAGGTAACATAGTTCCCCCAAGGGCACACAGCTAATAAATCCAGGTAGTCAGAGCCTAGATCCTCTGCTCTTTACCTCTTATTGCATTGCCTCTTGGTATATAAAGACATGGGCTTCCCAGTTGGCTCAGTGGTAAAGAATCTGCCTCCCAATGCAGGAGACTCAGGTTTGATCCCTGAGTCAGGAAGATCCTCTAGAAAAGGAAATGGCAACCACTCCAGTATTCTTGCCTAGGAAATCCCATGGACACAGGAGCCTGGAGAGCTACAGTTTATGGGGTAACAAAGAGTTGGACATGACTGAGCTACTGAGCATGTATATAAAGACATAAACCTCGTTAGTTTATGACGATTCACAAACCAAAAATGTCAATAGGTTATAAATAATATTTAGATAAGTTAAAATTCTAGTTCACACCTAGTCTTTGCAGTTATCTATTTTAAAGGTAGCTTAAATACCATCATTCATTAAATTATCCCCATGACTCTGGCCACATTCCTTTGGCACTGCCTGGACCATGATGTTTGGCAACATGCACACCCAGCTCTGAATTACGGTTAGAGTCTACGACTTCCCCACTGTGTATGCCATGAGTTTTCATGCATGAATTCACCCCCATGTGTAATCCACTATTTTAGGATTAGCACTGTGACTAGTACTCCTGTCTGCAGTAAATTTTTCTTAATTCACTTGGAATAGTTTAAACACTGTTACTATCTATTCTTCAAGCATCAGCTCTGTAACCATCAGGTTTCTAGGGTTCTTATCAATGGTAAGTTTTTAACTGCCTTTCTAGTCCCTTTATGATAATCCAGTATCTTCAAGGTTTCCACTGTTCCTGGGGTCAATTTTGATCATTTGTATTTTGCTAAGAAATCATCCTTTTCCATTAGTTTTCACAGCTCTTACTAAAGGGTTGTGTATATATATCTCAACATGATTGTAATTTTCCTTGGATTTATTGCTTTGTCATTTTTATTTATTTCATCTGTTTCTGCTATTAAGTTTTTCCCTTAATTGGGTTTTTGACGGGGTTTATCTATTTCACTGATCTTTTCAAAGAATGAGCTTTTGGATTTATTCATCCATTATTCTATCTCTTTAATTTCAGCTTTCATCTATTAATCCTCTCTTACAAATTTTTTAGGGTTTTTTCTCCTTTTTATTTTGTAAGTAATAAGTTGAACTATTTTTCCTTTATTTTTTACAAAAGAATAAAACATTTCCTCTGCATACAGTTTTTACTGTGCTTAGAAGTTTTGATAAAGAAATATTCTTTTTTTTTTTTTCATTTCTTTTCCAGTAACTTTAACTTCCTCATTGATTTCCTTCTGCTCCCAGGGTTATCAATGAGTGTGTTTTATAATTTGCAAGTGGAGAAGGTTTTTTTAAATTATCTTCTTGCTTTTTCTTTCTGCTCTCACTACATCATAATCAAGAAGCATACCTTCATAAATCTCTCTCCTCTCTTTCAGTTTTTGAAGGCTTTCTTTGTGATCAAGTATGTGATTCAAGGGAAGGAGATGGCATTAAATAATTCAAGGACATTTACCTGTCTATTTTTATCTATTTGACTATGATCTTTGAAAGCTGACATGAAATTTGTTCACTTAACATTTGTTCTACAGGACACCGAATATGACATGATGAGAAAAAGCAAGAGATTTGGAATTAAAAACTACTCTCTCCTTCCTTAATCGGACTGGGTCTCAGTTACTTGATCTGTAAAATATAAACCACACTTACCTGCTTTGCAGTGTTACCAGTAAGGAAATTAAATAAGCCTGGTGTGCTTTCCTTTCCCACACAATGCCTTCCTAAAAATGCCAGGTAGTTCATCAAATACTGCCCTTAAGAAGCAGCTCTCTGTAGCCCTACTAGATAAGAACATCTAAGTGGGATCTTGTTCCTTGGACCACACAGCGGTGAAGAAATGGACACATGGGGACTACCCTGGCAGTCCAGTGGTTAAGGACTCCAGATTTGGGTTCAATTTCTGTTTGGGGAATGAAGATCCTGCAAGCTATGTTGCATGGCTTTACAGAAAGAAATGGACATACTGCTGTGTGTACATTGCACAGGCTCTTGTGTGTTGCACAGAGAGGATCCTAGAGAAAGGCAGCCATCCCAGCCCGTGTCTTTTGAAGTAAAGTGCTTTAATTCCCTTAAAACACTATGAGTGTGTGCGATGGCTGTGGGGTGGGGGGTGGGGGGGGTGGCAGTGGGGAAGAGGAGGGAGACTTAAAGCAACTTTGCTGTTCTGTTCAGCAGTTTTGAGAATATCTTTGAAACTAAAGACTGATTGAGAAAAACATCAAAAGAGTTTGATTTGTTTGATGTTTGGACATATATACATGATACAGATAACTGCTGGATTAATGGTGACCGTCTGTACACCAGATGGACCGTGTTGTGTTGAGATATCTGACTCAGCGGCATTGGAAAATCAGATTAAGGTAAAACCATCCTAGCACAAAAGATTCTCCACCCCATGTTTAAGGGCACAATGTTCTGTGGTTTGTTTAAAAAACTTCAGCAAAATATCACTGTGTAAGAACCAGAAGTGAGCTATGATTATGCCTATCACTTTCTGTAACTGGACAAGACTCCTACAGGACAGGTATCACGATGTGGTGAAATGGTCTGACACTGAGAAATGCATCACTGGGTATAACAAAGTAGCTGCCTGTAGACTAACATAATCATTTTAGATTGGATATTTCTAAAAGCAGCGTTAACTCTAGCTGAATTAGCAAAAAGAATACAAATAAAAACACAAAAATCCCATCCTCCCAGAGCATTCTCTTAAGGTTTTTGTCCCACTAAAAAACTGTTTATTTTTTTTGTGAGTTTTACTTGTAAGAAATACAAATGGCCAATATGTGGGGGAAATTTTAACCTCCTAATTTTTTTTAAAATGCAAGTTAAAACAGCATAAAAGCCAACTTTACCCTAGGATTGTCCAAGAAGGATACAAATGCTAACTAAGATCTGGTGCAGGGGAAGGTAAGAAGAAACTGTCAGTCTCTTATTCAGCTGGCAAGAGTGTGAACCAGTTACCCACTACCTTTCAGAAAGGCAATTTAGAAATAAGTGCCAAAGCCTTAGGATTTTGCATTTCCTGGATTCAGCGAGTCACCTTTCAGGAATATGCTCTAAAGACATAAACATGAATCATTCACAAAAAACTTTGTAAAAGAAAGCTCACTGGAACACTGTTTAAAATGAAAAACTGGGAGCAACATAAGTGTTCAACAACAGGGGACTGCTTCAATAGAATTGTGTGTACTCATGCTGGAAACTGTTGTGGTATATGCTTATGGGAGGCATTTAAATGATTCGAAGAATCTAGGCAGTATAATGTTGAAATCCACATTACACAGATATCTTAAGAGATGATAGAAAATGACTTGCAGTGGAACTACTCAGAATAAACATTGTTAGCATTAGGATGTGTGATTTCTGTAGAAATTTTCCAATAGAAATAGACACATAATATTCCCTCCCTTCTAAAATTCTTCTTCTGAGTGTTCTGAGTAGATGCTTTATTCACATGATTTAAAAATACACAAAAGGTTATGTAGTTTCCTACTTATTTCTGTCCTCCAGTCACCCAGATTTCCACTCCCAAGGCAACTGATATTCCAGTTTCTCATATATTTTTCCAGAAGTATTTTGTGTGTATACAAATCTATGTACATATGTTTTACATCCTCTCCCACCTTTTTGTTAATTCAAAGTAGGTGTGCTTTGGTTTTTAAAAATTAATTAATAGATGAAGAGTGTCATCCCCTTTTTTTATGACTACATGGTATTCCATGTAGTCATGAGCAAATTAGGATAAACATATAATTTGTTATCCAAATTAAGACACTTTTTTTAAAAGGGATGCTATGAGAGTGGAACCACAGACATAAAGCAGGACTATTTCAGACAAACCTAGATGCAGGGTCATCCTAACCATAAATGACCACAACTTATTAACCAGTCCTTTTTGATGGTACTAAGGTTATTTCTAATCACTTCTGGGAGCAAAAATTACTGCAATGAAAACTTTATATATGTGTCATTTCACACAAGTGGGAGTGCATCTGTAGGATATAATACTTAGGAGTGAAATTGCTTAGTCAAAGGAATCTGCATATTTTTATTTGATAGATATTTCCAGATTGTCATCCAGAAAGGTTGTAATTATTTTTCCTGAAAAAAACAAACAAACCAGGTATTGCTTTCACAGTAAGATGAAATAAGTTGCTTTTAAAATTAAAAGTAATATGAAAAATACATATTTAGTAAGTTTAAAGCATTCTTAATCATAAAATCATACAGAAACATGAGACTGGAAAGAATTAAAGTTGAGCATACTTAGATTATATGGAAGTTTCAAAAATACACATAAATCCCACCAGAAATGTTGTAAATGAATTGAGTATGCAGTCAGAGGGTGAACTAAAAAGCGCTTTGTAAATACAATACTTATTAAAGGCAAGGTGCATCTCCTACCCTCCTTTGATTTTGTGTCTTCATCATTCTCCTTTTGTCCAACTATGCAAGTGAGTTTTCATTTGAAGTCAGTAAGTGACAACAAATGGCTGAAAAAAGCCTATCTTTTTTTTCTTTCCCCCCCTCGGAGAACAAACAGTTCCAGAAAGGCGGTCCTACTACTTGGGGGCAGCTATCGTAGTATCAACAGTATCAGTTATGGTGGTTGGACCCGAAACCCAAAAGTTTGGTAGGGAAATCTCCTGTGAGGGCCAACAGCCTGGGAATATTTGCTAAAACTGGGCCTTCTCATCACTGCAAGAAGCAAATATCCCCTATCTCCAAGATAGACTCATTCTTGATTCATGTATATAAACCCTGGGACAGAAGCCACAAATTCTTTCACTTATGAAATGAAACCCACACTTGCTAAAATACGTTTTAATAATCTCATATATTCAGGCCTCAACCTTAAACATCTTCCTGCTACTAACAAGACATCCCCAATATGAGCTTTGTATTTATCATATGAAGTTGCATGCCAAGAAATTATAAGACCAAGAACGGGGTGTTCTCAAATGCATAAGGGAGAATTTCATATCCACATGATGAAACAACATTTGAAAATTATTTCTAAGACACTATATGCCAAAATGAATACCCTTTAAAAATTCTGAACCTCTAATGAGTATGTGAAACCATGGCATAATGCTGGCCTATAATAACTACTTCCTGACTAACTGAATTTGGAATGAGACAGATATTTACCTAGTAAATCCAAACTTAATGACACAGTTTCAAGCTAACAGGCAAAACTTCACTTTTTCATCATGGTGCCTTTAAAAATTAGAAATGTTAAAGAAACACTAATTTTGTTAGTGTCTTCATACTTAAAGTGATAACAACAGCTACAGAATAATTAGTCTTCTACTGATGGACATTTAGGCTGGTTCCAATCTTTTGCTACTTTAAAATATGCAGCAATAAATAATATACATGATTTCACACAAGTGGGAGTGCATCTGTAAGATAAAAAAATTTAGAAGCAAAATTGTGCAAAGTATTTCAAGGATGTTATTCTTATTCTCACTACAGCCCTACAAGGTGACTCATTTTTCTCCTAATTTACAGTCAAGGAAATTAAAGGTAAGACCCAGAATGGTGGATTGACTCCCCCACTGTCTTACAGCCACACTGGTAGAGCTGGGACTCAAACCTCTTTGCAAATGCCCTTTTTCCTCCCTTACACGATCTCACAGATATTTTCTCATAAAGCCCCAAGGAAATAGCATAATAGAGATCTAAAGCCACACTTGAAGTCTTGATAACTTAAATTCAATGAATTAAAACAATAACAGTTCTTATGGATAAACAGATAGGATTATGGCTTGTACTCTTCTCCCAGAGATGTACTGCTGCTGCTGCTGCTGAGTTGCTTCAGTCGTGTCCGACTCTGTGTGACCCCATAGACGGCAGCCCACCAGGCTCCCCGTGCCTGGGATTCTCCAGGCAAGAACACTGGAGTGGGTTGCTATTTCCATCTCCAATGCATGAAAGTGAAAAGTGAAAGTGAAGTTGCTCAGTCGTGTCCGACTCTTCACGACCCCACGGACTGCAGCCCACCAGGCTCCTTCGCCCATGGGACTTTCCAGGCAAGAGTACTGGAGTGGGGTGCCATGGCCTTCTCCTAGAGATGTACTTCTCTACCTATAGTATGAATATAGACCCTCACAGGTCAAAGTAAAAGTGTTAGTCACTCAGTTGTGTTTGACTTTTTTTGACCCCATAGACTGTAGACTGCCAGGGTCCTCTGTCCATGGGATTCTCTAGGCAAGAATACTGGAGTGGGTTCAGTTCAGTTCAGTTCAGTTGCTCAGTCGTGTCCAGCTCTTTGCGAACCCATGAATCGCAGCACGCCAGGCCTCCCTGTCTATCATCAACTCCCGGAGATCACTCAGACTCATGTCCATTGAGTCAGTGATATCATCCATCCATCTCATCCTCGGTCGTCCCCTTCTCCTCCTGCCCCCAATCCCTCCCAGCATCAGAGTCTTTTCCAATGAGTCAACTCTTCGCATGAGGTGGCCAAAGTATTGGAGCTTCAGCTTTAGCATCATTCCTTCCAAAGAAATCCCAGGGCTGATCTCCTTCAGAATGGACTGGTTGGATCTCCTTGCAATCCAAGGGACTCTCAAGAGTCTTCTCCAACACCACACTTCAAATGCATCAATTCTTTGGCGCTCAGCTTTCTTCACAGTCCAACTCTCACATCCATACATGACCACTGGAAAAACCATAGCCTTGACTAGACAGACCTTTGTTGGCAAAGTAATGTCTCTGCTTTTGAATATGCTATCTAGGTTGGTCATAACTTTTCTTCCAAGGAGTAAGCATCTTTTCATTTCATGGCTGCAGTCACCATTTTTTTGCAGAGCCCCCCAAAATAAAGTCTGACACTGTTTCCACTGTTTCCCCATCTATTTCCCATGAAGTGATGGGACCAGATGCCATGATCTTCATTTTCTGAATGTTGAGCTTTAAGCCAACTTTTTCACTCTCCACTTTCACTTTCATTAAGTGTAGCTATTCCCTTCTCCAGGGGATCTTCCCCACCCAGGGATTGAACCTGTGTGTCTCCTGCACTGCAGGCAAATACTTTGCTGTCTGAGCCACCAGGGAAGCCCAAACCCTCATGGGTACTACTGAAATCTAGATAGGTCCCCTGACATAGTCTAAAAAAATTTGCCTTTTTAAAATTTTCAGTCAATGGTCCTTGCCAGATCACACTTGATACTGTATTTGAGACCTGCCTGGAATAAAACTAGGTCAATGAAATGAAACCTATGTAATTCCTACCTCCCGGGTTTACATTCTAAAAAGAGGTGTGTTTGTTTAATTTGGCACAAATTCCCTCACAGATGGCACATAAGAGAGATTTGTCTTAATTATATTATGTATGGGAATTTATAGCAAAGGTCCAGGGCCTAAAAAATTTTAAGTCATTCTTAGCATTAATGACCGAATAGCCATCAGCCTTTGCAGGAGACTTGACAATATGTTTCCAGATCTTAACATGTGAGTTTTCTCTGATTTAACAA
The DNA here is from genome assembly GCF_023091745.1 of Budorcas taxicolor. Classification (NCBI taxonomy): domain Eukaryota; kingdom Metazoa; phylum Chordata; class Mammalia; order Artiodactyla; family Bovidae; genus Budorcas; species Budorcas taxicolor. The sequence goes on along the minus strand of NC_068915.1, from coordinate 60,892,617 downwards.
TTTTACTATTGGAATTTGTTCCTTAAAGAGGCCAGGAAAAAAGACATATACACTACTATTCATCACAAGTTTATTTATAATAACTTATAAGTGGAATATGCCTGCCAATGCAGGAGATGCAGCTTTGATCCTTGGGTGAGGAAGATCCCCTGGAGAAGGAAATGGCAACCTACTAGAGCATTCTAGGGCCGAAGAATTGATGCTTTTGAACTGTGGTGTTGGAGAAGACTCCCTTGGACAGCAAGGAGATCCAACCAGTCCATCCTAAAGGAAATCAGTCCTGAATGTTCATTGAAAGGGCTGATGCTGAAGCTGAAACTCCAATACTCTGGCCATCTGATGCGAAGAAATGACTCACTGGAAAAGACCCTGATGCTGGGAAAGACTGAAGGCAGGAGGAGAAGGGGATGACAGAGGATGATATGGTTGGATGGCATCACTGACTCAATGGACATGAGTTTGAGTAAGCTCTAGGAGTTGGTGATGGACAGGGAAGCCTGGCATGCTGCAGTCCATGGGGTCACAAAAAGTCAGACACAACTGAGTGACTGAACTGAACTGAAAGCATTCTTGCCTGGGAAATCCCTTGGACAGAGGAGCCTGACAGGCTATAGGCCATGAGGTCACAAAAGAGTCAGATATGACTTGGCAACTAAACAACAACAAAAATGGAAATAACCCAAATGCACAACAAAGAGAGTATATTTAATTTGTTGTATATACATATGGGGAAAAATATACATATAAAAATATACATCAAAATGGTTTTCAAAGAATACTTACCAACATAGAAATCTTCATGATCAAGGACAAGGGAAAACACAGGATAAAAAATGGATGTGCAGTGATAACTTTAACTATATCATTTGTAGACAAGCTCATGTACAGAGGAAAAAAAACAGAAGCCTGTAACCCAGAACACTAAAGTCTCTGAGTGGACTATTATGTATAATTCATATAATCTTCCATATATTTTTTTAATTTTTATGTTCTTATAGTAATTATATATTATATTTAAATCCAGGAAAAGATCACAAATAGTACTTTTTTAAAAAGATTCTTTAAATTGATTGTTGATGCTGTTGACTTTTCAGCAACGGAGTTTCTCCAGTTACAGCTGAGCCAATTCAACATGGGCTATTCCTCTTTTGATGCCTGCAATCTGACCGATTCACTGGTTACTGCTATCACCACTGGCGTAGAAAGAGGGGATGTGATAGTGAAACTTAAAGCCATCTTTTTGTAGGAGAGACTGACTGCCATATATTTATTTGGAGGAGATTTCAAAGCCCAGCACAGGCTAAAGTTACTTAGAGATTTCCTTTATCTGTACAACTGCTGATGTAGAAATTGTTCCGTTACTGTAGACAACCCTATCTTGGTCTGAGGGAAAAAGAACCTCTCAACTAAGACTTTCCATGATGTCAGTGAATGGCAATAGCCCATGTGGAGTGCCTGAATATTTGAACACATGTCTGCCTCTTCCTTCAAGTTCCATGCTCTTGATGCCTCATGATTGCAAAGTCTTAACCAACCAAAGATTCATTAACTAGGTCCTTCCCCAGCTCTAAGCCAAAGCCCTATCCAACTATCAAGATACTGAAATCAAAACACGAAATCTGTGTGGCAATATTCTGATTATACACTGTCACAACTCTAATTTCAGTTCATTTCCATCTGACCTTACATTTTTTGTTTCTATGTTTTCTCTTTCTCGCCTATTAAAGAATCTGTTCCATGTTATTTTTCTTAACGGTGCTCATTTAAAATCTATTAAAAGCCTTGCCTTCTTTTGCCAGAATGTTTTATTCACAGACCCTCTTTTATTTACTTTTCTGTCAAGTTCTATATCATTCAAACTCCACTCCTATTTTCTCTCCAGGAATTAAGGTGTCTCATATTTTCCTTCCTATGTAAGAAAAAATGGGATTGTAAAAAGTTGTGATTTTTAAGCTGGGGCATTGAGATGTAGTATAAAGCCAACTCCAGTGGTAACCTACTTGATCCAATGTATTGCTAAACGCCAAATCTTTGTTTCTTCATGATTCTAAAACTGCATGCATTTCTATACTATTTATAGTAATCTGAGTGGGGCATTTGCAAGACCATATTCTTGCATCTGTGAAGATGTTGCCTATTCTGTTACATTTACAGATGGAAAAGTTTGAGGAAGCTGACTCAGTTCAGCAGCTAAAGTTTTTCTCTTTCTCTCACGGTCAGAGCTTACACTCATTCTCTCCACTTGCTCCTATCCATATCAGCAAACCAACCAATAAATATTTCTGAGAACTGTCCTATTCATTTTTCATTCATGCTCCAGTAGAAATTATGCATTAAAATACTACCAGGCTCATTCTATTTTTGGCAGGTATAAAGCAGGTATATAGGCATTCAGGCTTCTATAAATACTTACTCGGGGTAAGGGTGAATTTTTGAGGTGATTTGGCTTTTCAACATCCTTGACATCAAACCACACAGGAGTCATCCACTTTGCCTTCCTGAAGGCCAGGCTCCACTTCAGAGATGTGAACGTTGTCATAATCTATGGTGATTATCTTGGAAAACCCAGTACCATATTCCATGGTCAAACACATTATCCATCAAATTCTATTTCATATTCAGAATGCACTAGATCTTCGACCACATCACCAACTTCTCAGCCCTGAACACTTATTGAAACATGTTGGCTCTATTACAAATTCAGGATTTGCAAACTTGGGTAAAGTGTCTGTCTACAATGTGGGAGACCTGGGTTCGATCCCTGGGGTGGGAAGATCCCCTGGAGAAGGAAATGGTAACCCACTCCAGTACTCTTGCCTGGAAAATCCCATGGACTGAGAAGCCTGGTAGGCTACAGTCCATGGGGTCGCAAAGAATCGGACACGACTGAGCGACTTTCCTTTCCTTTCCGAGTCCTCAATGAGATCAGTCCTTTTCCATTCCCCTCAACAAGTGACTCAATCTCCCACTTCTCTCTCTGTGCTTCCTAAAACACTCCTCTCACTTGTTTTTAGATGTCTTTGCCTCCTGCTGCACCAAAATGACACCATCACACCCCGTTCCTCATTTACACACCCATGCTCACCTCCTTTCCCCTGGTCTGGGGCCATGAGAGGTCTCTCCTTCCTTATCAAGGTCACCCCTTCCTATCTTCCAAGACTTCCTCCTACCTATTGTATCCTCTCTCTTATCTCTTCTTTTTCTCACTAATCTTCTACTCTTTGTAATATAAACAAGACAAAAAACTTTCCTACTCTACAGATAAATCCTGCAAGGACTTTGTGTTTCCCTCAGTTAACACTCATTCTCTCCCCTCCTTCTCAGTCTCACAAGACTCATCCCCAGTCACAGTCTTAACTTCTCTTGTTTGCTTCTCTTCACAATTGACTTCAATTCTCACCATCTGGTACAAATGTTCTTAAGATCAACAATCCTCCTCTGCTTCTTAATTCAAGAGAGACTTCCAGTTCTTACAGTGGGTTAATTCTCTCCCTGCATTTGACACAGCTCATCACCTTTTCTTCCTTGAGACATTTTCCTTCCCGTTGATGCTATTATGTCCACTTTCCAATATGTCTCTGCTCTTTTTTCTCAGTCTTTTTTCTGAGTTCCTTTCTCTACCATTTATTTTCCTTTTTATTGAAGTATTGGCTGTGCCACTCCACTTGTGGGATCTCAGTTCCCCCACCAGGGACTGAACACAGGGCCACAGCAGTGAAAGAGCCAAGTACTAACTACGGGATCACCAGGAAACTTCCTCTCTACTATTTTTTAAATGACAGTTGATTCGTTTCCTCAGTCTATTCCTGGGCAATGTCATTTATCATTTTGGCTTTAACCTTTGCCTAAACATTTGTGATCCTGGAATCTTTTAGATTGTTCAGAACTACCTATAGGACATCTTTATGCCACAAGATGCCCAAAGAATGGACATGTTCTGGACAGTGCTAAGCAACAACTTCCTCCTTTCTGGGTGCGTAGGTTCAAAATCATGACTCATTCTGTCTCCAGAACTATTGCCTCTCCCTAAATGTACACATGAAACAAGAATTCAGTGGGTTTCTATCTGCTCCACTGCAACACTAATGCAAACTATATCACCTAAGAAGAGAACGTGCTGAAGAGAATGAAAGCAAGGCTTAAATTTCAGATCAACAGCTCCAGTTAAAACTGTAGAATCTCTGCAGCCATTAAGCAGAGGCAAATCTTTGAGATCATTTACTTAAACCCCTTGGGAGACAAAGTTCTGTTAGAGTTATATTCAGAATGCCTCATGTAGGAGCTTTGCTTTAGGACTACTGTTTAAAGCACGCAATGGCTATAGAACTGAGTCCCAGGCAGGCTCACCATTTTCCAGGGTTCGAGGTGATGTAGCTGAAACTAACATTTCCTGGAGGATCACAGAGTATGTTGTCAAGGGTACGGCTGTGTTACTGAGACACTGGGACACCCAGACCTGACATCCCACATGGGCACTGGACACCACACTCACCATTCTGCATACATAGGGCCCACACTGCTCAGTCACGTGCTATGACTGCTGCTTTTTCGTCTTCTCTTTTCTTCCTTGAGGAGAAATTCATTCACAAAAACCAGAGAAATGCTGGAGAGATTAAGTAGTGTAGGGACTTTTCTGCATACAGCCTTTCCTGGTGAGGAGAAGGAAGACTGCTCTCATCAACAGGTTCCTTCTCAGAGGTGACTCTGACACACAGGCAGAATTGGGAATCTGCTTTTCAGTAGCATTTCTGGAGTCCTTCTCATGTAGCATTATCTCTGAAACTGTCCCCAGTACTGAATATGGCTCTGGACTTTATTACCATGACAACCCATCTCTAGTAATCTGGGTATGTAGGACACATTACTCATACTAGTAGATAAGCACAATGTACTGGACCTAATGTGTGCAGCCAGGGTTGAAAATAGAAGTTCTAGATTTTGACTGCATCTCATTTCATAGATTAACACCGATGGCAGACCTTTTATTCCTGTGCTTCAGGTGTGCAGGTCGGGGAAGCTCCATTAGACTAACACTCCTAGGCATTTACTGTCACCCTGCTTGTGAGTTATGTGAGTGCTGACTGTGGGAGAGACAGCAGCTTCAGCCACGCCTCTTCCTGCAGGCAAGAAGCATGCTTTCTCTCCCACTCCACACTGTACGTTTTACAGGCACAGCTCCTACAGCGGGGATCTGCATTGCAAGTTCTCCCTGGGGCTGCCTGGGTGAGTTGAGCGTAGTCAGTGCTGAAGCACACTTGCCAGCCCCAAGTCAGTCTTCAACCCAGCTCTTATCAGAAAGAAAGTGAGCCTGTGATCTTTATCTGTCTCACTCCTACATCTCTCAAGCAGACTAAGAAGTGATATGGCATTATAAATTATGAGAAACAAAACCAGCTATTAAACCAGCTATCTCCCTTGGACTGCAAGGAGATCAAACCAGTCAATCCTAAAGGAAATCAACCTTGAATATTCATTGGAAGGACTGATGCTGAAGCTGAAGCGCCAATACTTTGGCCACCTTATGGGAAGAACTGACTCATTAGAAAAGACCCTGAGGCTGGGAAAGATTGAAGGCAGGAGGAGAAGGGGAAGACAGAGGACGAGACAGTTGGAGGGCATCACTGACTCAATGCACATGACTTTGAGCAAGCTCCGGAAGATGGTGAAGGACAGGGAAGCCTGGCATGCCGCAGTCCATGCGGTCACAAAGTGTTGAACATGACTGAGCAACTGAACAACAACATGCTGGTTTGAGTTTAGACATTTACATAGTCAATTCTTCTCCCTTTCCCTGGGAGGATAATTCCTTTAAGAAGCACAATTTTCTGTTTTTTTAAAGCTACTTAGCACATTTCTCTATTACATTCAGTTTGTATTTCCATTATACCCTTATCTGTAAAGTTAACAGGATGAATAACTGGAAATACAAACACAAATGGAAAAAAGAGAAGAAAAAATTAGTGAGATTGCCAGTGAGCAAAGACAAGCAAGGTAACCTGGCTAGGGAAGTAGATAACATGTCTCAAAGACCTAGAATTTGGGAAAATAACTTTTAAATGCTTATTCCTGCCATCAGTTTCAAAGTCAAGCATCCCTTTCCAACAGTTCTTGCTCTTTACCAGGTACACCAACACCTAGCCTTGTAGCCTGGCTCTAATTTATCACAAAGAAGACAATTTACATTCAATCACAAATCCTACAACATCCAAAGGCATTTCATCAAGATTTTGGCCCATTTTAGCAGCATCATATTTTTCTTAGTATTTCTGAAGTAAAGCCAGAAGAACTAAACCATTTTAGGGTATTTTTCTAGCATTGGTGTCTGAAAAAATTTAGATCTAAAAATAAGTAGAACATTATGTCACCAGTTTTGAATACACAAACTCAAGTGTCCATATGGGTCGAATTCCATGACACCCCATTCTGTGGGACTGTGAAATTCTTCTTACCCTGCAATTTTGGTGTTTCAAATAGTGTGTAACATAAGCAGGCCAAGGCTGGGTCTTGATCATCTTCTTTTAAAAAATTATTTTCAGATCACATGACATTGTACAGCAATAGGGAAGAATTCTTTGTGGTGAGTCTGTAATTTCACTGTCACTTTTAGTTATAAATATGGGAACCTATTGACCATTTATTCTCAAGTGCCATTTGACAGCCTCTGTGAGTAAATGTCAGAGTTGCAAATCTTAAAGGCATCATCTATGAAGTGAAACCAACCTGTAATCATTTCTGATGCCACTTAATTATGGAGCTTTTTTGAAGGGTTATTACTAATTCATTGGGGGCAGAAATATGTCCAAAGACAAATATAGAAAGACCTGGTTTCTCATCATGCCTTACCCACTAACTGGTGATACTGGGTGAGCTACATAACCTAAGTTCCAGGTTCCTCACCTGTAAAATGCAATCAAATGTACCTACCAGGTTTTCCTGAGGCATACTTTAGGTACAGTTCTTCAGCTAGCACCTAGCCCCAAGTAAGGAGTTAAAAGTGTGGGCTCTGGAATTTAATTCTGGCTTATAATTAATAATTATTATTGCTGCTACTATTGAGCTTATTATGGTTATGACTGAATGAATGTTTCACTTATTTGGCAGAGAGTGAGTCAAAAGCATATCACCTTTATAAAACTAGCCATTAACACTGATGACCCAAAACATGCCAGGCACTGTTCTGTGGGCTTTAAATGTGTTAACTCATTAATCCTACAAACACCTCTGTTTTAATATCATCCTATTTAAGGCATAATACATGAGGAAACCAAAGCACAGAGAGGTTTGGTAACTTCAGCAGGCACACAGCAGGTGGTTGAGCCAGGGTCCAAACCCAGGCAAGCCTCACCTTTCCCTTCCAGGTTCTGTCTTCCGCCTCCCTGAGCACACCCATCAGTCTTATACTGATTGTGCATGAAGGACCACTTGGCAGAGACCCTGGAAGTTCCCTGAACTTGTTAAAAGAGAGAACAAGTTTAAAAACAGAGAAGTCTGAGAAGGTGGAAGGTTCTGCAACTATTCTGATGGGTACTTTGGGGGTACTTTGAAGAACATTACTGGTGTCAAAGCAGTGTAGGAGTGACAATGGTTGTATCATCCCCAGGGAGCTGTCCAGCCTGCGTGTGAAAGGCTTCAGTGATGAGCAAGTGACTGAATTCTGATGCATTTCAGCCCATTGTGGGGGAACTCTGTGATAGAAAACACTTATGTGGTACTAACATGGTGTTCCCAACCATATCTTCTCATGGGTTCTAATTCTACCCCCATGAAACCGTCTACATCAAGCTCAGGCTGTCCTCCACACAACTGTCCTTCAGCATTTTGCTAGATCCTCACATATCTGCTCAGACTTCCCTTCCCCACTCAAAACCTCACAAGTGCATCCATCCATATGACATGACCTTAGTGTTCTCTTCCACCAGGGATCCCCACTTCAGTGGTTAAGAGTTCAGGGATGGGGTGAAACAGACATTGGTTGAACCCTGGCTCCATCCTACTAATGTTGTGACCTGAGACAAGTTTCCTTATCTGTGTAATAGGAATAAGAGTATCTACATATATTCTGGCGAGGAGTAAGTAGGAAATTCCCAAGAACACAGTGTTGTGCCTGGCACACAGTAAATGTTCCCAGATGGAGTTCCTTGTAGCTGTTGTCATCCCCATCTCAGATGCTGGGACAGCGTGGGGACACAAATGGGAATGTGGCGCCTACTCTGGTGCAGATTCGGGACCGCACAGGCAGTGCTGGGAAGACGCTGAGTCCTAACTCCCCCTGCACATGTCACAACTCCAGTCCCAGCAATGATCCCAGAGGCCTGCTTCTCCCTTTCTCAACACTGCTTGTCTGGGATTTAGAGCTTTAACTGTTTACCACTCCAGTGGTAACAGATACATGGGCCTTCTAAAACATCGTGGAATTCTTTTTAGTGAAAGATGTAAAAGCTAAGTGGCATTTTTCACTACGAGACAAGGGGAATTCTGAAAACCATAAGGCTGTTTGGAACAAAAAAACCTGACACAAGACAGATACCAGCTTGAAAAAAAAATTACTGAAGTATCTAAGTCTCTCCTGGGAGTTGTCACTTCCAATCTTCTTTCCTGCAGTGTCAATCCCTGATGGAGAACAATCAAACCACCAGGCATGAATCAAGGAAATCTTGACTTAGATGGCTGATTCTCCCTGAGAACAGAATGGTGAAAACTTGGAAACAAAATCATTGCAAACTCACGTGAACTTTTAGGCACACTTCGGTTGCTTTCCTTAGAGAAGGGAATGGCAACCCACTCCAGCAGAAATCCCATGCAAGAGGAGCCTGGTGGGCTATAGTCCACAGGGTCACAAAGAGCTGGACATAACTGAGCACACAGCCATTTGCTTTCACCGTTTCCCCAAGATCTAATTTGACATTCTTTACTCATATATTACTCTGTATTCATTATTTATTCATATATTATTCTCTTATATTTTTAATATTTACTAATTTGGCTGCACCAGGTATTAGTGGCAGCACACTGGATCTTCACTGGGGCACGTGGATATTTAATTGTGGCATGTAGGATCTAGTGTCTTGACCAGGGACTGAACCTGGGTCCCCTGCATTGGGAGCACGGAGTCTTAGTCACTGGACCACCAGGGAAGTCCTGTTCTTCATAGAAACAACTTGCCCTTCAGGTTATTCAGATTTTTCTACGGACTCAGTGGTTTACAGTGAAAACTGACATCAGTTATGCTAACTCTACACAAGTCACTATGAAGTTTCTGGAACAGAATAAATTAATTTCTTTGACGACAAAGCAGAAACCATCTGTCTCTTTGGTACATACAATCTAGCACAGACTTTTAATCAGATTACGTACTCAATAAACATTTTCTGAATAAACGTTCCTGAATTACAAAAAAGCAGACCTTTATATTTTATTGCAATGACCTTGAGCAACAAGAGTTACGTGGGAACTAGGAGTCCTCACTATAGAAATTGGAAATAGCCTTGATCTGAGTTCTCTCCCCAGATCTGGCAGCAGAACAAAAAAGTGAGAGAAGCCTCTGGAGTCAGCTGTCTGAGTTTTAACTTGAGGTCTACCATCTTGGAGAAGTTACCCACCTCTCTGTGCTCCTTTTCTCATCTGTAAAGTGGGGATAATAATCTTATCTGTAATATTATTAGAGAGAATAGGCTTGTCATGGGGCTTCGCTGGTGGCTCAGATGGTAAAGAATCTGCCTGCAATGCGGGAGACCTGGGTTTGATCCCTGGGTTGGGAAGATCCCCTGGAAAAGGGAAAGGCTATCCACTCTAATATTCTGGAGAATTTCTAAGGACTATATAGTCCATGAGGTCACAAAGAGTTGGACATGACTGAGTGATTTTCACTTTCACTTTAAGGCTTGTCATGAGAAGTAAGTATAACATATAAAGTACAATGTGAGCTTATTGTTCAGTCGCTAAATCACATCCAACTCTGTGACCATATGGACTGTAGCACACCAGGCTTCTCTGTCCTTCATTACCTCCTGGAGCTTGCTCAAACTCATGTCCATTGAGTCGGTGATGCCATCCAACCACTTCATCCTCAGTCACCCCTTCTCTCGCCTTCAATCCTTCCCAGCATCAGGGTCTTTTCCAATGAGTGAGTTCTTCGCATCAGGTGGCCAAAGTATTGAAGCTTCAGCTTCAATATCAGTCCTTCCAAGGAATATTCAGGATTGATTTCCTTTAGGATTGATTGGTTTGATCTTCTGTCCAATGGACTCTCAAGAGTCTTCTCCAGCACTACAATTTGAAAGCATTGGTTCTTTGGTGCTCTGCCTTCTTTATGGTCTAACTCTCACATCCCTAATGTGCGCTACTGCTTTACTGTTTGCTAGTTGAAGGGCCTGGAGTAAGTTACTTAGTCACCTTGCTCTACCATTTCCTCATGTATAGAGCAAAGATTGTGAACACAGTCCCCAAGGTCCTCCTGTTCTAGGATAGAGTGAAGGGGATTGCCAAGGGGGTCCAGCGCTCCCGACCTAGAGGGAATTGGCAAGAATACCTTGATGAAAAAGTTTCTGATTACTGGTTCAAGAATGAGGAAGGAGACAAAATGGTCCTCTGTTTCCATCTCAACACAGATATCCTATGACTTAAGAAAGAAAATCTGACGATTCCTGGCTAGTGCGAGGAAAGCTGTTATGTATTAAACCTGACTTGGAGGTGGGCGGTTTCTAGGGAGGGAAGTTGGAGCACAGCCGTGTTTGGCATTCACAGGCAGTGTTCATGTAATTCTGCAGGACGGAGAGAAGGAGAAACTATTCTCCAAAGCATGGCTGCTTTCAAGACATTGGCTCATTGGATTTGCTAGAATGTCCCTAGAATTTCTCAGTCATATTGATTCAGAACAATGGAGAGAAGAAATTCGCTCTGTTTCTTGCTATACCTATCACTAAGAGTAATTTAGTTCTGCCCCTCTGTATAGGAAAAATACTAAAATCCATCAAAAAACATCTGAGCTGGTTGTTTGCATTTGGAAGACACTCCTCTCACTTTACAAGCTATTTGTAGGGCTATGATTGTCTGTGCTCTGGGTTTATCTCTGGAGGAGGATAATATACATGGAGAATGGATACCAGGATACCAAGGGCTTACTGTGTACCCACATGGCGCTGGTTACTTTACGTATGTCATCGTTTATTCACACAAGTATCTGTTGACTATATGACCACTAAGTTTCACAGATCAAAGACACCAAGTGTTTAGCAAAGTATGTGACTTTCACCTTGTCACAGGTGACAGCGCTGGATTTGATCCTAAGTCTCTACAATCCACAGCTCATGCTAAGAACCTTCAACTTCAAAAGGCAGAAGATGAACCTTCCCAGTTGAAATACACTGAACTTTACAAGACAGTCCTTCCCAGTGTTTCATTTGGAGGGGAAAATAATCCATCCTCAGTAGAACTGGTGATGCTCAATTTAGAAAACAATGCTACAATTGGGGAATTAAATCCTTTTACAGTATTCTGCCAGTGTTTATCACGACCCATAGCATTTTGAACATCTTTTCTAGAAAATGTCTATCAGTTCTGGTAAAAGGGAAAGAAAAAAACCCTCCCACTGGCCCACTGAGAACAGTATTTTCTCCTTGGCTGTTGTTACTTAGTTGCTAAGTAGCGTCAGACTCCTTTTCGACCCCACAGACTGTAGCCCTCCTCTGTCCATGAAATTCCCAAGGCAAGAATACTGGAGTGGGGTGCCATTTCCTTCTCCAGGGGATCTTCCCAACCCAGGGATTGAACACACATCTCCTGCATTGGCAGGCAGATTCTTCACCACTTAGTGACCTGGGAAGCCCTTTCTCTGTGGTAGAGATATTCAAGCATCTAATAATAGGTTCATTCTGTCAAACCCTTGGCCCCACAGAAGAGATCAACACTTCTTTGCAGACTCTAGTCTGAACATTCTCATTTAAAATGTTTCCACATCAAAAATCATGACTGTGGTTAAATACCTCTAGTCTAGATACTAATGTAATAACCTTAAATTTTGCTGGAGATTTTGTTATCTGATTGCACAATTTATTTAACAGCTAAGTTTATTTCTTTTAGGACAGAATGATTGACTCCACACTAATTTTCAAGGCAGGTCAAAAAATACTTTCTTTTTATTTAGACATTTCACCAAAACTGTTATCCTGCTATCACACTTATTGACAATTTCTCTTTTCCTTTCACTTCTTGGAAGGAATTTTACTAATTGACATACTCTCTGACTTCTCTGAATGGGGACAGAGGATAGCTAAAATAACAACTCAGAAAGCCTGGCTGTCCTCACCATGTTGAGAAGCAGAAAACTTTCTGTACATGCTGACCACATGGTAAGATTAGAACATTTGTGTTTATTTATCATTTTTTGGCCACGTTGTGTGGCATGCAGGACCTTAGTCCCCCGACCAGGGATGGAACCCGTGCCCCCTGCGGTGGAAGCGCACAATCTTAACCACTGGAATGCCAGGGAAGTCCCAGTCAGAACATTTTCGGAGGGAAGCAAAGCACTTGCAGAAAGTTCCGACCAAAAAGTGAGGAAGTGGTTTATTAATCACTATGCCAAGTGGAGAGGAGATCTGAGAGCCTCTTTTTCAAAAGAAGCGAGGCTGGCCTCTGCCTTGCCCCAGGCCTGGACCCGGTGCTGACAGCACCTGGAAGAGGCAAGCTCACTCCAGTGACTTTTCAAGCTGTTCAGAGGCTCCCAACAGAAGCAAATGAGAAGTAAACCCCAAACCCACAGCAATTGTGACACTGCCTGTAAAAGCGAGTGAGACGTGCAGAAAATGTTTTATCATCAGAATTTTTTCTAGACAGAAGCTTTTTAGAGGCCTTCGGGGAGATTTCTGAGGATTCTTAACTACCCTATTTCAAGCAAATGTTTATTGAAGTGCATGCTCTTGTGACATCCTTCTGTTTCTTCACTGTATAATTAGGAGGCATCAAGGACAGAATTGTTGGGTACGTTTCCCAGCCTGCTATGGCTTCAGTCTCTTGTTGATCAAATTCCTGGTAGGAGTTTAGTTAGTCAATGTCAGTGTAATTTTTGAAGAGTATCCATTTCTCTTTTTTTTTTTCTCATGATGCTCGTTCCATATTTTAATGCTCAAAAATATGAATTCAAGATTAAGAGAGATTTAGAAAATGTTATAGAATAGCTTGGTACACAAGATAGAGCATACAAACTCCCACTTGAAAACCATAAACAAGGCTGGAAAGCCCCATATTTATTTACAGGCTTCTTCTCAAAACCACACATACAAGTGCAGCCACTATACATCCTAATTGGTTTATCTGCATTCTGCTCATGCATCACCATGCTCAAAGAACTTTAAAATTTTCATCAACTTTGATGAACCAGCCCTGACTCACCAAGATTTACAAAGCAATCAGTGGCAAAGTTGATTGGAATCTAGTCTTTCTAACACCTAATGAAAAATCCATGCAGTTATGAAAAACAGAAAATACAACCAAAGAAACAAGACTAGATTTCAGTATGGCATTTCTAAACCAGAGAGAGAGAGACAGGAAGAAAGAGTAATTTACAATGAATTTAACTCCGTGAACTGTCAGTCGCTCAGTCGTGTTCAAGTCTTTGTGACCCCATAGACGGTAGCCCAGCAGGCTTCTCTGTTCATGGGATTCTCCAGGCAAGAATACTGGAGTGGGTTGCCATTCCTTTCTCCAGGGGATCTTTCCAACCCAGGGATCGAACCTGGGTCTCCCACATTGCAGGTAGATTCTTTTCCATCTGAGCCACAGGGAAGCTATCTGTACTAAGACCACGGTGTTTATTTCCTTTTACCTTTAGGCTGGCTGGACTAAGCAATTCAGGAAGACCGTGACAAATTCTCTAGATCCAGCTCACCATTTAGGTCTTCTCATGGATCTGAAATATCCTGGTCAGGAAAAGAGTGCAAATAGTTTTGTACCCAAACTCTTCTGTAACCAGCAAAGTCGGTAAAGAGGGGAGTAATGAGGATGAAGCTTAGGGAGGGGAACTAGATTTGAGGGAGGGGAAGCCTGAGGCTTTTGTTCATGTGTATACGCCTCAGAAGCCTGGGCTTTTATCATCAACAGAGTGTTGCCTTCACTCGTGCTCTTATAATTACACAAGATAAATTATAGTCAGACCCGTGTGGTCTTGGAAGCGTAAAGGAATTTAAGGAATTTGAAGTCTTTCAGTGTTGTTCTGAAGGGGCAAGAGAGTAACATAATCCCCCTGTGTGACAGGAGCTTTGACAAAGGCCAGAAGGAATAGAAAGGAAGAGATGATGGATGTTAGACAGAGAGGACTTGGGTGGTATGTGCAGGACCGTGGAATGACTGGATGTAGGGGTGAGTCCTGGGAATCCCTTCAAGCAAAATGGATGAAAAGATGGTGCTGCCAGAAAGGGAAATTGGTTATTAAGGGAAGAAAGGGATGCTGATGTGGAGACCAGTTATGTTTTCAATGGAATGAAACTGAGGAACTGTCAGTAACATAGGGGAAAAAGGAGACAAAGCCCTGGAGAGAGGTTGGTACTGCCTATACTTGGGAGGCCCTGATACAGGAACCTGTGTCCTCAGCACACAGACAATGGTTGAAATGAAGGGAGTGAGCAAGATCTTCAAGGGGAATGAGGTCATGCATGCATGCTAAGTCACTTCAGTTGTGTCCGACTCTGCTCCTCTGTTCATGGGATTCTCCAGGCAAGAATACTGGAGCGAGTTGCCTTGCCCTCCCCAGGGGATCTTCCCGACCCAGGGACTGAACCCTGTGGCTCCTGAACTGCAGACAGATTCTTCACTGCTGAGCCACGAGGGGAAGCACCTATATGTTTACATGTATCGCCTCTGTTTTTGGATTTCTTTCCCATTTAGGTCACCACAGACCATTGAGTAGAGTTCCTGGTGCTATAGAGTAGCTTCTCACTGGTTATCTATATGTTTCAATTCCAATCTCGCACTTCATCCCACAAGCCTCTCTTACCCCTTGGTGTCCCTACATTTGTTCTCTACATCTGCGTCGGGAAGGAAAGAAATGGAAGGTACTTCTATAAGACGACTTGAAGCTGGACTTGTGATTTATTTTCATTGTTTTAGTGGCAATGACACCTACTATTCTCAGAGGACTGTGTTTAACACAAATGTTTAAAACCCTACCTTCCAGAACATACTGCCATAACCATCATAACTCTTCCCTTGCTCTGCAGAACTAACTGCTAAACTAGACAAAAGATCCACCTCTCTTCAGCTACAAAATGATGGTGCTTTTAAGGGATAATACGAAATAAATCAACCAGCCAAAATAACTATGTGCATTTGACAAACCTAATTTTCTGCATTAGTAAATCAATGTTTATCATAATTCTAGATGGTGAAGACGTGTTTGTTGAAATGAAGGTTAACAATCAAAAATCAAGTAATTTTAATAAGGAAAGAAGTGCTGCTTGCATCAAGACGATATACAGGAAGTTGCTTCTTCACAGCATTTGTAACATTAATTCAATCATTCATGAGCTATAATTATGCCACACACTGAAGGAATTGATAAAAAAGTGGTCCCTAAATTTCATAGAATTTAGTGCCTCAAGGAGGAGAAATACAAACACAACACTCCTAAACAGAACATAGTTGACATTCCTGTGGGCTTCCCTAGTGGCTCAGATGGTAAAGAATCTATCGGCCTGCAATGCAGGAGACCCCGGTTCGACCCCTAGGTTGGGAAGATCCCCTGGAGAAGGGAATGGCTACCCACTGCAGTATTCTGGCCTGGAGAATTCCATGGACAGTGGGGGCTGGTAGGCTATAGTCCATGGGGTCACAAAGAGTCAGACACAACTGAGTGACTAACACTTTCACTTTGAAGTTCTTGCAGAGAACTTGTGAACGTGGAAGGGGTGTGGACACTCAGTTGGAAGTGCCTGGCAGGGGCTTCAGAGAAGTGATGTGAGCTGGATTTCCAATGGGGGCTTCACACTTGCCTCTTCTCTGAAAAGAGAGGGGCACTGGATGGTAGGCGATAAGAACGAAGGGGGAGGAAATAGGTTGGGAAAAGACTACAAAAAAGAATATGGACTGTATCTTGCTGGGACTGGAACCAATACAAGAATGTGAACTGCAAAGGAACATAATCAGAAATCACTGCCTAATTTGTTGTAAGACATTTACTTAGCCAAAGGCTCAGCCCCTCCCCCTCCTTTCTTTAGGAAATTCCCATAAGATGAAAGGAGGGACAATGCTGTCTCATTCCAGCCTTTACAACCCTGAGAGATGAGTTTTGAAGTTCTGTTATCTTTTGAAAGTGAAAGTCACTCAGTCGTGTCCAACTTTTTGCAACCCCATGGACTATACAGTCCATGGAATTCTCCAGGCCAAAATACTGGAGTGGGTAGCCTTTCCCTTCTCCAGGGGATCTTCCCAACCCAGGGATCAAACCCAGGTCTCCTGCATTGCAGGCAGATTTTTTACCAACTGAGCTACCAGGGAAGCCCTTTAAAATGTTGGTATTCATTTTCTATGACTCTTCAAAGAAGAGTGAAATGGTATAAGAGTTGTCACCCAAGTGTCATAGTGCCCTTCACGCACATACTGTTTCTGGATGGCTTTTTCTTTTTTTGTTCATGTGTATACAGTAGCTAATCTTAAAGCTTTAAATAAACTTGATGGCTTTGAGGTATCCTTAAGGAACTCAAACCACCAGGCTGCACATGTGGGCACCACAGTCAGGTTAAGTAAGAATCTGCAACCTGGAAACCTATCTGTTGGACATCAATTTTTAGGGGAGGCTCAGTTCAGCATGGGGTGGGTTAGAAAAAGAGAATATGTTGGTGCCAAGCAAGTTCAGCTCTTCCGTATTTCTGTTCAGATCTTAAACTCACCATTGAAGCCCCCATAAAAGCCTCACACTGATGGACTCACTTTCTTTAGGGTGTAGTTTAGAACCTCCCGGGGGTTTCATTTTGTCACACCACCTTCACCCAACAGGGCATACCCAAGGATCTCTTCCAATCACGTAGTGCCTGCAGAGAATTCCACTAAATCAAGTTTTCCTCAACATTTTAAATTTATTTCCAGTGATGTTTCAGCACTTTAGTGACTAAAATTGTACTAGTTCTGCCCAGTCAGTCACACCTTATTAAGGATGCAGACCATTACTTGATTGATACACACAAAGCAGTGGTAATTTTTTTTTAGGTACATGCTTTATTTAATGCCTCTGTCTGATTTAGGGCTACTTATTGAAAGAAAAAGCATCTGTTTAAACTTCCTTGGATATCTTTTTAAAAAGAGATCTGAGTTTTCCAAGTCCTCTCTCCTTGTTATTCAGTCGCTCAGTCCTGTCCAACTCTGCAACCCCATGGGCTGCAGCATGCCAGTCTTCCCTGTCCTTCACTATCTCCTAGAGTTTGCTCAAACTCATGTCCATTATAAAGTCTAAATGTATGAGAGAATGGAGCTGAACTTTTTTTTAATGTGCTACCTGTACACTGAACAGCACATGGAACTCCTACATATAACCCTTTTTATAGGCTTGGAACATAATTTTACATTTATCCTTGCTTTTATGACATCATAGTTCATGGTGACTACTCAATGCCTAGTCCTTATAAAGGCAGGCAACTCCTTCATCCTCATATTGTTGCTATGGAAAAAATGAGCACCACTTCACAACAGCCCACATGATGATACACTTGCAATATTAGAGCACAAGGAAGTTCTGTGTTTATTAAGTGTCAAGCCATCACTAATGAGAGATAAACGTCAACAACCATCACTAATGACAGTTAATATAAACAAAATTCCATGCAAGAGGGCTGCTTTAAAGTAAATAGGTTATTCAAAGAGCTCTATTACCCTAGCTGGATAATCAGACCAAGCACTTTTGTTGTTTAGGAGAGGTTTCCTAGAAAAGTGGCTCCTAACTAAGGCAGATTTTGCAGTGTGTGAGTGATGTGACTTTATCTCTCAAAAACCTGATCTCTTAGTTCCAAAGCCACTCCCGGAATTGCTTGACCTGAAGGGTAATTCCCCACTCTATTCTCACCAAGGTCACATACATAAGGGAAACTGCATGGCAAGGGGGGAAATGCTAGGGCTTTGGGAGTTAAGAGTTCAAAGTCATGTGAATTCAAATCCCATTTCAGCTGAGACTGAAGATCTGGGACTTCATTTAATTTATCTGAGTCTCTGTTTCCTCAGCTTTTAACAGGGACTGATAGCACAACCTACCTCCTAAGCAGATTCCCAACAATATATGTAAAGTATCCAAACCTGGGCAAATTGTGGGCACTCAAAAAGTACCAGTGAACTTTATCAGCTAGCTGATAGCAGAGTTAGTGATTAAAAAAAAAAAAATAGACCCAGGAATTTGAATACTGGCTATGATCTTTGCATGTTATGATATTTTCCCAGTAGCTACACAACTAACTTCTCACTTATTTCAGATCTTTCTCAAATATTATCTTCTCAACAAGGCCTATCCTGACCACCCACTCTGTCTCACATGACAACCTACAGCCATTCCTCCCAATCTTTTATGGTCAGTTAACATATACTATAATTTTCTTATTTATTAGTTTTAGTAGTAGTAGCATTTGTTTTCTCATTAGAACATAAGATCATCAAGGGCAGGAGTTTTGTCTGTTTTGCCTACTGATGCATTCCCAGCATTTGGTGGACTCTTGATATTTGCTGAATGAATGAAAGAAGAAGGCTTGTTTTGCATTTGAATACCGGGTCAGTTGAAAAGGGGCAATGCTTCCTCATAGTCCTTATAGATCAGCGTTACAGTCAGGGCAGGACAGAGGGCGAGAGTAACGGGCACCCAGAACCAACGGAAGGTGTTTAACTGGCTCTGGCATAGGCATACCCAGCAGTGAGGGTGACAGGAGGCTCCTCTGAGATAGGCTTATGTATTCACAACACATTTCCTTGCCTAAAATTCTTCACACATTACGCCCATCAAGCGGCGCAAGGGGAAGACATTTGAGCTTTCCTTGAAAACAGTAGGGATCTCTTGCTAAATCAACATCACCATGCGTGTGATGTCGATCAAGTTCACAATGTCCAACAGAAACCTGCTCTTTGAAATTTGTGAACAGCCGCACATCCACTAACTATTCATGTCTCGTTCAAGCAGATGTGTCAACATCTCACCAAAATATCAATCAAATGGCAGTGACTGGAATTTTAATCAACCACAGGAGCTCTCAAATAGAAAGGAGATGCTTCCATAGCAAAAAAATGCTACGACGTTGATAAAGCTTGTTAATGTTGACTGCTAAATCTTCAGCCTCTGCCCTACCCTGCTGCCATTACAGCATCAATTCCACAGGAGCAAGGACTATGGCAATGCCTTGTTCCCTGCACAGTGCCTGGCACCTCGTAGGCACATGAGAAATATGTATTGAGTGAATGAATCAACTTAATTAATTCAATACATATTTCAAAGACCCTTTATGAAACCCAACTGACAGTTCAAGGACTAAAGATTTTGTTTAACAGGATGGATGAGACTTGGCAACAGTATATATGGAAAAAGATCTGAGAGGTTTGCTTTTCCTCAAGCCTGACATGAGATGACAGCCAACTGTGCAGTTCTTCGGCCAAATAAGCTCATTCCATCTGAGCCCAGATTAACAATTAACAGAAGCAATATGTCTGGAGGATAAGTTATAATGATACCTCTGTATTTTCAACTGGTCAAACCACATCTAAAAGAGAGTTGTGCAGATGTGGGTGTGCATTTTAAGAAAAATTCTGACATAATGGTGGGTAGTCCAGGAACTTAAGTCTCAGAGGTAATAGAAGGTAGCATGAGAACACGCCTAGGATAGCTAACAGGAATGAGGAAGACAAGTGGAACACCATCATCATCTTGGCTGACCAGCCAGGCCACCCCATCACATATGAGAGGGCCCCACCAACCTTGGCAAGCCCACCAAGTCCATCATCGCAGATGTATGAGCAACAAATAGTTGTTCTACAACCCTCAGGTTTTGTGCTTGTTTGTTACACAGCTTAATTGAAACAATAGCTAGCTGATACAAAGAGAAACTGTGGAAAGTTGAAAGTGCTAGTTGCTTAGTTGTGTCTGACTCTCTGTGACTCCATGGACTGTAGCCCCCCAGGCTCCTCTGGAGTTCTCCAGGCAAGAATACTGGAGCAAGTTGCCATTCCCTTCCCCAGGGGATCTTCCTGACCCAGGGATCAAACCTGGGTCTCCTGTGTTGCAGGCAAATTCTTTACCACCTGAGTTACCACGGAAGCCCTACAGGGAAATAGCAGAAGGTCTATCATTTATAAGAGGAAGCAAAATTGTTCTATGTGCTTAGAAGATGAGAATAGAAGAGTTTATTTAAATCCTTAGAGTGTCTTTCAAGAGGAAAACTTTGGCTCTTAGAAAGTTAGAGTTTTCCAAAGATTGGAGCCATCCATCAAATGGGTGGGCTTTACTGGATGTGAGCTTGGAAGCCAGCAAAGTCAACCACCCCATCAGTTTTACCAGGCTCAGGCCGCTGGATTGGGCCTGCCCTGGTTTAATACTAAAGAACTTGAGAACTCACTGAAGTCAGGGACCTTATCTGGTTCATTTTTTCATCCTTATACATTTGGATAATAACATAGGATCTAGCTCATAGTAGGTATTCAATATATATTTGTTAAACCAAAAATGAAAGGAAGATGGCAAGGCTAGTCCCTAGTCCCTGAATCCAAGAGGGCAATTATTGAAACTGGGTCTAAAAAGCCACACAGATCTAACCAAATATTTAGAGAAATATTTAGAAAAATTGTTTTCCAAGTTCCTGGGAAAGGACCAGGAGTAATAAAGAACAGATTGAGAAGTAGAACTGGGGAAATCTGAATATTTTATAGCACAAAACTCTAAAATATTCATGTTTATAATTTTTATGAATTAGTGAGAAGCAGCCTAGGGGGATGAAAAGCAAAGAACAGGGAAAGGCACTGATTCCACAAGAACAAAGTTGGTAAAGGCTTCAGGAGCAGGAGGATGCTATTGATAAATATCCGTAAGCTCATGACTGCAGTCTTCTGGAACATTCTCTCAGGTGGATCCTGATGCACATGCAGAATCAGCAGATGCTATGTCTTAAAGGTCAATGCATGAGGACATAAGGGATGAACCACACAGATGCCCCTGGCCCTTAGAGAGGACAGCTCCTCTTCTTTCAGATTCTTCACACAGCTCATGGACTCATGGAAGGTACTCCCTCCACCGTATCAGGCGTCAGCAAACTTTTTATTAAAGTTGCATATTCTAGGCTTTGTGGACTTTGTAGCCATAGATATTATATAAATCAACAAGCATAGCTGTATTCCATTATAACTTTACTTATAGACACTGAAATTAGAACTTAATTTTCATGTTATAAAATATTACTCTTTAAACTTCTTTCAACCATGTTAAACACATTAAAAAAAACCATTCTTTGCTCGCAGGTATTCCATATCTATCCTAAAGGAAATCAACCCTGAATATTCACTGGAAGGACTGATGATGAAGCTGAAACTCCAATACTTTGGCCACCTTATGTGAAGAGCTGACTCATTAGAAAAGACCCTAATGATGGGACAGATTGAGGGCAGGAGGAGAAGGGGACAACAGAGGATGAGATGTCTGGATGGCATCACTGACTCGAAGGATATGAATTTGAGCAAGCTCCGGGAGATGGTGAAGGACAGGGAAGTCTGGCATGCTATAGTCCATGGGTTGCGAAGAGTCAGACACGACTGAGCAACTGAAAGCAACCAAACAGCTAGCTAGTGGGAAGTTACTGTATAACATAGGGAGTTCAGCCCAGTGCTCTGTGACAACCTAGAGGGGTGGGATGGGGGATGGGAAGGAGTTTCAGAGGGAGGGAATATATGTACACTTAAGGCTGACTCACATTCTTGTAGTGCAGAAACCAACACAATAATGCAAAACAATTACCCTCCAACAAAAAATAAATTTTTAAAAAAGGCAGGAGGCTGCTTCTGACTGGTAGGCCATCATGTGCTGACCCCTGCTCCATATGAGCCCCCCAGTTTTTTCTCATATTTGTGTCTTCCTACTGCCCAATGCTAACCAAACAGACTGGCCCTAGAAGATTCTCAGTAGTGATCATTTTGATTCAATAGGAGTAACTTAATTTTACGATACAATTGCATAAAGAAAAGTATATCTTAAGTGTTTCAAGGAACCTCCATACTGTTCTTGTGATTATACCTATTTACATTCCCACCAACTCTGTAGGAGGGTTCTCTTTTACCCACACTCTCTCCAGAATTTATTGTTTGTTTGTATACTTTTTGATGATGGCCATTCTGATCAACGTGAGGTGACATCCCATTGTAGTTTTGCTTTTTTGTTTCTCTGATAATTAGTGATGTTGAACATCTTTTCATGCGCCTTTTGGCCATCTGTATGTCTTCTTTGGAGAACTCATTTACAAAACAGAAACAGAATTACAGATATCAGAAACAAATTTATGGCTACCAAAAGGGAAATGGGGGGGTAGCAGTATAAATCAGGAGCTTGGGATGAACGCATACACACTACTATACATGCTCACCAGGCTTTCCTGGTGATTCAGTGGTAACGAATTTGCCTGCAATGTAGGATAAACGGGTTTGATCCCTGGGTCAGAAGACTCCCCTGGAGGAGGAAATGGCAATCCACTCCAGTACGCTTGCCTGGGAATTCCCATGGACAGAGGAGCCTGATGGGCTATAGTCCATGGGGTCACAAAAGTCAGACATGACGCGGCAACACAAACAACAATATATATATATGATAGGTAACCAACAAGGACTTACTGTATAGCACAGAGAACTCTACTCAATATTCTGTGATAACCTATATGAGAAAAGAATCTAAAAAGAATGAACATATGGATATGCATAACTGAATCACTTTGCTGTACACCTGAAACTAACACAATGTGATATAACACAATGTTATATAAACTAACACAACTAACTATAATTCAATAAAATTAAAATATTAAAAAAAAAGAAAAGTAGATCTTACGAGGATGACTTTGTCCCAAATGATTCCTTTAGGAAATTTCAAGGATCAAGCACTGTTTCGCATGGTCTCTAATGAGCCTGGCATTGTAAGGGTGAGCTATTATATATACTCATGATTCAAGATACAACTAAGCTCATGAACCCTACTGACAGTGCCAGAGAGATAAAAGACACACATCCCACCCTGATCAACCACAGATCATCTGTATTTTTATCTAACTATACGACTAACCCAACAAGGACTTTGAAAATTTGATTCTCATCTTGAAGGCTGTCAATTTCCTCTCATGTAGGTAGAAAGATAGGAGAAACACTCTTTGGGAAACACAGAGTTATTAGTCTCCTACAGAAAGACTTGTAAAAAAGAATTTTATCTTCTAATCTTAGATGTGAAGAATAGGCTTTTTCCTCAAAATATATTATTTTGACTGTATTTCACAGAAGTGAAAAACCTTATAATCACGTTTTTCTTTTTACTGTGGCTGCCAGGAAACTCAGAGACAAGTTTGTGCCCCAATTATATAAGATATTTATTCTTTGGTTATACTGATATTTTATACAGAGCTTTTATTTTTCCCCCAGTGGTATCTTTATTTTCCCTCAGGAACAGAATAAACCATATTCTCAATACACTCATATCAAGGTAAGCCAAATGAAGCAATACACTCATATCAAGATAAGCCAAATGAAGCATTTTTTTCAAATATCCTCTTTTTCAAAATAGGCTTCCACTTCTCCATATGTTTCTGTTCTTCATCTGGCTGTTAGTTTTTTGTTGCCATGGCACCTAATATTTATACAAACAATAAAAAGCAAAGCAACAATTCCTGCCCACTTCCTGTCAACTCCTAGTTAGAATTTCAGACCAAGTGGTGAGTGATTGATTCCAACTCAATGCACCCAGAGATAGTGAGATGAGAAAGCTTTGAGCCGCTGACTCCAGGTCATTTAGAAAGTTAGTCACATTTTTTAATGCCTAGAAGAGTAAAATGAGACAAGGGTATAAATTATTTTTCTTTATTGAGTCAGTCAACAGGCATTAATTGAGCTCCCACTACATGTCAGACATACAATAGAAATTAACCAGATTCTATATCCATTTTGGGGTCTCACCCTCCTATAAACAGGAAATAGATGTTTAAGCAGAAAAGAAAGAATCAAGGACATAAGTAATCAAAGTTGCACTGAGGATGTTGTGGGTGAAGACTTCAATCTTCAGAAATTCGGGTACATGATGAGGTTTCATTAATTCAGACAGCATTATTTGGAATAAAGACAAATCAGATAGGAACTACATTAAACTAGCTAGTGCTAAGTCACTTCAGTTGTGTCTGACTCTTTGTGATCCTATGGACCATAGCCTGCCAGGCTCCTCTGTCCGTGGGATTCTCCAGGCAAGAATACCGGAGTGGGTTGCCATTTTCTTCTCCAGGGGAATCTTCTCAACCCAGGGATCAAACCCACATCTCTGATGTCTCCTGCATCGGAAGGCAGGTTCTTTACCACTAGTGCCACTTGGGAAGATTAAACTAATATCTCACTAAATAAAAAGACTATTTGCAAATAATGTGTTGATTACAAAGTGATTTATACCTACTCTTCAAGCAAGTCTGACCTCTCATGAGCTTAAAAGCCTCTATCTTATGTGCTTAAAAAAAGAAGTATTTTCCTTTAAAAAATGTATCATAACTTAGCTTTTTACTAATCTTGAAGATACTTGTGGGAATAGTGAGAAGTCCACTAAGGCCATGGGATGTGGCGGTTAAGAGCCAGGGTTAGATTTGAATCCCAGTTCTGTCTAGCTAGCTAACTAGCTGGGTTACTTCATCTAACCACCTGGATTCTTTGGTCAAATGTTTCACTTCCCTGAGCTTAGTTTCCTCATTTAATAAATAAGGGCACTATTCTATCCTTCCTTGCTTTGTTGTAGGAAGGAAAAGAGGGGGAAACTAATTGCTTAGGGATGTTGTTTAATAAAACATGGTGTGGCAAGAGTGTGGCACCAGACTCCTGGATTCAAATACCAACTTGCTCCCTCATCCACCTAATCCATTATTTACCTGCTTCCTCATTCACTCTGAGCACATACCTAGCACCCCAGGATCTCAGTTTCCTTTTTTGTAAGAGGAGGATACTAGCTGTATCTACCTTGTTGGGTTACTATGGGGAGATGTAAAATTTTAGATGTTATTTATAGATGTAAATTGCTTAGCACATAATAAGCACTCAATTAATGTTAACCTGTTAATGTCTGACATATTGTAAGTACTAAATAAGTGGTAGTTATGGTTAACAGTAATGAAAAAGATGATATCCTTAATCATCAGGGAAATGTGAATCAAACCACAATGAGTTATCATCTCACACATTTTATTTTATTTTTTATTTAAAAAAATAATTTATTGGTTTTGGATCACAAAATATAGGGAAGACATAAGGGCGATGCCTGTGACCCCTTGGCTGAAACTTCTCTTCCAGAGACACTTTTTGGGCATTCTCTCACATCCTAACAGCTGCAGAGTATAGTATCCGACCACGTGGGAAGCATGAACAGACTCCCTTAAGTCACGCGAATCCCTTCCAATAGTCTTCCAGCTCACTTCTGCCAATATTGCAACTGGACTGGTTGTTCCAACTGTTCGTCTTAAAAGTCTCACGAACAAAGAGGCTGCCAGCGATGCCTGCACAGCCCCTGGATCTGCCTACACTGACTAATGCCCCTCGGCTATACCCCGTCTGCCCGTGGCACCTGCATGGCAGCCTCTGGGGGCCCCCACATCCTAGGGTGGCGATGGAGGAAGGGCAGGCCAGGCCAAGCATGAAGAATAAACAGTCAATGTTATTTGGCTCAGACTAGGAATCCGTGAGTCTTGAGGACCTCTGTGACTTTGCCAATTTTCTTCTCGATGTTCTTTTCGGCCTGCTTCCGTAGCCTCATGAGCTGCTTCTTTTTCCGGTAGTAGATCTTGGCTTTCTCCTTTCTCTTTTCCTCCAGGGTGGCTGTTACTGCCTGGTACTTCCAGCCAACCTCATGAGCCAGGCACCCTAGGTAGGCAAACTTGCAAGTAGGCTTCAGACGCACAACCTTGAGGGCAGCAGGAACCACCATTCACTTTTTCTTGTCACAGGGTGGTGGGATCCCATCAAACACCTTGAGGTGCTCCAGAGCAGCCTGGCCCCGCTTGGTCTTGTGGGGCAGCATGCCTCGCACTGTCTGCCAGAAGATGCGGCTGGGGGCTCGGAAGTGGTAGGGGCCACGGGAGGGGTTGGTGTTCATCCGCTTGCGGAGAAAGGCCAGGTATTTCAATTTATTTATGTAGAAATTGCCAGAAATGTTGATGCCCTCACAGTGCACGACCACAACCTTCCGGCCCAGAAGCACCTGCTTGGCCACAATGGCCGCCAGGCGGCCCAGGAGATGGCCTCGGCCATCGAGCACCAGGACCTGCCCCTCCGCCATCTTCGGCAGCCACCTGGGAAAGGATCTCACACATTTTAGAATGACCACGATCAAAAAGACAACAAAGAACAAGGGTTGGTTTGGATATGGAGGAAACGAAGCCCTCATGCACTCCAGGCAGAATTGCAAACTAGTGCAGCCGCTATGGAAAACAGTATGGAGGTTGCTCAAAAAAAAGGAAAGTAGAATCACCATATGACGTAACAATTCTACTTCTCGGTATTTAGCCAAAGAAAATGAAACACTAACTACAGATAAATGTACCCCTAGGTTCACTGTAGCATTATTTACAAGAGCCAAGATATGGAAACAACTGAAGTGTCCATCAGTAGATGAATGATACGGCAAATGCGGTATATGTACACAATGGAATATTACTCAGCCATAGTAAGAGTGGAATCTCGCCATCTGTGACAACCTGGATGGACCTTGAGGGCTCTCTGCTAAGCGAAAAAAATCAGACAGGGCAAAATGGGTGAAGGAGACCGAAAGGGTCAAACTTACAGTTTTAAAATAAGTCATGGGGTTATCATGTACAACATGGTGACTATAGCTAATAACACTGTCTGGCATATTTGAAAGTTGCTAAAAGAGTAGATGTTAAAAGTTCTTATCACAAGAAAAAAAATCTATCACTATAGTGGTAACACATGTTAACTAGACTTATTGTGGTGATCATTTTGCAAAATATACACGTATCAAAATATTATATTGTATACCTGAAACAAATAGAATGTTGCATGGCAATTATACCTCAACAACAACAAAAATAAATACAAATAAAATAAGCCCAAAACAAACAAACAAACACTCCAGTATGGGACAAAACGGGAAGGAATAGGGACCATAAATCTTCATAGGGAGAAAACCCTCAGGAATCATTCTGTCCTATCTATCAACACCAAGGACAAAAGCAACAGTAAGTATACTGTCCAAAGTCCCTCTGCTTTGGGGGCAGAGCCTAGACTGTAACCCAAGTCTTTGGGCTTCCAGTTCAATGCTCCTGGCCTGAAATCCCACAGCATACTTAGCTTTCCTATCGCAAGGATGATGAGATTGTAATGGAAACTAGTTTTTTTCAAGTCTATTCTCCAAATGGAAAAGAACTGGATGAGGATTTGGGAGCAGAGCAAAGTAAAAGGGGCCACTGGCAAAGAGACAAAATTGAACACTATTCCTCAATATGGGGTAGATCTGCAAGGCATCAGGATTTAATTTTTGTGAAACTGGACAAGGGTTTTTAGACTAAAACTATAACCATGAGGAATAAGATGGCTTTGGGGAATTATAGGCTAGTCAGTTACATTTTTGGAAGGGGCCAGTTGATGAAGTCATTAATCATATAAACAAAACAATCTGGGTTTTTAAGTGAGAGAAAATTGACTAAGGGACTAAGGCGATTAATTTAGTAAGGTCTTTCTTCAGTAGTAGAGGGCAAAGTTCTTTTGGATGAGTTTCTCATTAACAGGTATTTTCAAAATTGAGTGATGAAGTGAACATTGCTAAAATACTTTAAGGGAAGAAACTATTCAGAGCATTGAGTCTAACACTGTCATTTCATGAGGAATTGGAAACAGAGCAAATGAACTTGTTCAGAGTGACTTGGTTAGTTTAGTCTCAGCTCCTCGTGGGTGGATTTATGGCTTAAAGTATAAGCCTTAAACAAAGAGCAGAGATAAACAGAAGTATAAGGAATGTACATTATTGCAGAAGTCTCCACCTCCACTCATTGAGAGTTTACAAGATGTCAGGCAAGACACAGACTTGATCCACACACTTCCTCACAAATCAATGAGTTAGGTGCTATTATTATGCCATTTTACAGATGAGAAAGTAGAGGTTTAGGGAGGGATGAGTGGCATTAGCACTTGCCTCAGCGCCACTACTACCAATACATTTTTCTGAGCACGCACCTACCTAGCATGCACTAGGTAAACATTCTAATTTTACCTGCATAAGTTCATTTAAGCTTTATAACAGTCTTATGAGGTCAGTACTACAGTTAATCCTCATTTTACCGAAGAGAAAGCTGAGGCTTAGAAAAGATTAAATAACTGGCCCAAAGTTACCTACCTAGAAAGTGGCTGAACCAGGAGAAGAATCTGGGCCTCTCTAACACCTCTAAGAGTAATAGGATTGGTGGCTGCCAGAGGAAAGGGGGTGAGGGGGAGCAAAATGAGTGAAGGTGTCAAAGGGCCCAAATTTCCAGCCATAAGATACATAAGTCATGGGGATGTAATATGCAGCATGGTGACTATAGTTGATGTAATATACAGCATGTATGGCATATTTGAAAACTGCTAAGAAAGTAGATCTTAAAAGTACTCATCACAAGGAAAAAAAGTTCTGTAACTCTGTGTGGTGATGGATGTTAACTAGACTTATTGTGGTGATCACTTCATAATATATACAAGTGTTGAATCATTTTGCTGTATACCTGAAATGAATATAATGTTATATGTCAATTACCTAAAAAAAATTTAAAAGAATATCATAGGAAGGAGAAAATGCAAACCAAAAAGGAGATATAAATAGGCCTTAATGAATTCTTATAGATGGGGGAAGGGGAAACCCTTGGCATTTCTGTGGTTAACAGAACATGCTGTTGAGTAGAGGAAGAATGGGGCTGACCCAAGAGAGCAATTTTTGCTCCAGTTATACTAAGGCTCACTCCTATTTCAGTGCCATCATCTATCACAGGAGAAGCAGTTGTCCATTGCCTGGAATGCCAGGTGGTGGAACAGTGAATCAGGCATGGGAAGAGCACGCTGAAAGTACCTGAAGACTCAGGAGTAAGGGAACTGAGAGGAGGGGAAGGTTAGAGCAGCAAGCATGAAGTTGAAAATTAAAACCAACATGCTGATTTCATCCCATGGACAGAAAAGTGTAAGAGAACAGCATAAGCAATCTCTCAAAGGCATTTTTAATTAAAAAAATTAGAAATGAGCAAGGACACCTTTCTATTCTACACAGCAGGCATTGATAACAATGTGTCACCATATATCTGCACAGAAATCTATTGACCAAGTCTTGGAAATCTTGGTGAATGAATAAAAAGGTAAACCAAATAGGAATAATTTCTTATTTTTATAACACAGTCAGTCCATTGCTAATACTTTGTGTCAGCAAATTTAACCAAGGTAACAGTTGGGTCACCTACACACTATGGTCAAAAAATTAAAATACCAAATAAGTATGAAATGAAATGGATATGCTTGACTAAATGGTTATTTTGTCTTCCAACTGGTTATGTACATAAGCTCTATGTGTTTACTTAACTTTTTGAAGAGTCAAACCTGTGACTTTTTAAATTAACATTTTCTGATTAACCATAAGAAACTATCAGCCACTCATTTATTGATCAAAAGTGAAGTTGCTCAGTCGTGTCTGACTCTTTGCGACCCCATAGACTGTAGCCTACCAGGCTCCTCTGTCCATGGGATTTTCCAGGTAACAGTACTGGAGTGGATTGCCATTTCTTTCTCCAGGGGATCTTCCCAACCCAGGGCTTGAACCCAGGTCTCCCGCATTGTAGACAGACGCTTTACTGTCTGAGCCACCAGGGAAGTCAATAGTCACTTAATAAAAACAGTGTAGCTCTAATACCCTTCAACTCAAATTGCAACTATTTCTTCTCAGAAATATAGATGAGAAAAGGAGCCTTTGAACTGATCTGGGGAGGGAAAGTTAGAGCCATCAGTCAAGGTCAATGTCAAGTTTAAAGCCAGATGATACTGTAGCTCCCCAATCTCTCTGGCTATGATTCTCCCAGTAAAACTCTTTGTTTTTCTTTCCTGCTGACGACTGCCCCTCACTTTCCACAGTAACTCTCCCCTCATATTGACAAACAGGAAAAAACCACTCAAGTTCTTTCTTACATAATGGTTTGGGGTTTTTTGTTTATGTTTTTCTGGTGAGAGACCCAGAACTCAAAGAGCCTTGATGCTTTTTATCAATTCCACTAACCGTCAAGGGCAGGAAATAAAAATATTTCTCTCTTCCGACTCAAATACAATACCCCTTTGTGAAGCTGTTAAGAAGCTAGAAATAGCAAATCTGGGAAAAATTTCAGGTGAGAGATATGCATCAAAATATTTCATTTTGCTAAAAATACCTCTATGTTGGTTTCAGCATCCCAACTCATATCACACCACCATTCAGGATGACAACCAAAAAGTTTTGCCCTTTTACTGGCAATAACTCTGAGATTATACAGAGAAGTAAAGTAAACTGTCCCCATTGGCATTTGCCATTTCAGAGAAGTTGCTGGCAGAATGGAAAGAAGAAAGAAGAGGGAAGAAAGATCAGTTCAAATGACTGCATCTTCAACACCTGGTGACTAGAGTTTAGATCAAGAACCCAAGAGGTAACTGAGGCAAGTTGGGGAGTATCACAAAGCTGAACCCATGAGAACAAAGTGTGTGGGGTCCCATTTAGCTGGCCCAGCACATAAAGACAAAGCTCCCTAGGAAGCAGCACAATCTCAAAGGCAGTAGGGCTCATCTAGTGTCCAGAGATGAATCTGGTGACGATAGGAGATGTGTGTGGTCCAGGGTAGGCCCCAGTGTTCCAGCCCCACAGCAATGGAGACGTATGAGAAAATAGAAAAGAAAAGAAAGACGCAGCATTAGGGAGCAGGGTGAGTGCCATGGATTAACTAGGTAAGCCCTTGGCACCCAGCAAGCCCAGGGCTCCTCTCTCCTCTGTGGGCTTCTCCCTGTCACCCCAGAGTCTCTCAGTCCCAACCGCTTCCCTCAACAGGAGCAGAAAGTAGATGACAGCTGTTTTCTTCAAGTCCTGCCAAGAAAAACACTGCAAGGTTAAGAACAAAAAAGTCTTCAAATGTCTTGCTACTGAAGCTCTTTTCCTTTTTTTAAAAATAAATTTCAGTATCTATACACACACAGAAGAAAATTCACTTTCAGTCAAAGGGTTCAAGAATGTTGACAATCTTTCAAGGAGTCACTATGTTCTTAAACTCTTTCAACAGCTCTATTTGTTCTAAAAAGGGTCATAGATTTATTTAATAGCTGTTTATCTTTCAGCTGGCCTGCTGCAAGCCGAAGCATAACAGAAAGCATCCAGCATAATCACAGGTTTGGAGCCGAGGGGGCTGGAAAGGCAAGGATGGGGAGTCAGAAGTACAGTATCAAGAGTTCATCGTGCTGTTTGTTGGAGGAAAGCATGCCCAAAGATGAAAAGACTGAATTTCAGATAAACATGCAGAAGTAAACTACTGGAGAAGGAATATTTCCTTGGCAGTCTTGTCACCACGTCCCCTCAATCTATCACCCATGCAAAAGAAAAACAACGAGGATCTGTGAAATGGTGGAGTGAGCATTCACTTAAGACACAGTAGCGTCTTTCTACCAAGGGATAAAAACCTATCACCAAACAAGTACACACCACATGCTCTCTGTAAAAGTATGGCACAGAACTTCCTTTTTGTTTTTTTAATCAGAAACCTAGCCGAGATGTCAGGACCTTACAGTATTAACACTACTTTGGACTCAGAGGCCTGTCAAGGGAGCTGAGACCCGGATAGAAAAGAAAATGGTAACAAGTTTCCCTTGTATGCCATCCAACGAATTGGGTTCATAAAGCAGACGGAATGACCAGGAGAACACATTTCAGTTTACTGTCGAGTATGCCGACCTTGATCCCTAGGCTCAGGGAAGAAAAGGAAAGCTTCAATTTGGGACAAAATAAACCTAAGGTTTAATTGTCATATATAATAAACCTGACTTGTCATCTTGCTTGAGTAAATTTCATGAAAAATCCTACTTTCTTAAATACTAGGATTTTTTACAGATAAAACCCTCCCTATGCAGTAGTTCAAAAATGTCCCTAATACCACACTCAAATGTATTTCATGTGTTTTACATCTTTATATTTCAATCTATTAAACAAACATAGGTTAACATATTTCTACTAAAATACACAATATGTATATTTATAGTAAAAACTAAATGCCTTTAGCCGAGATAGACACTCTCTGCCTTGAAAGATACCACTTGTCTTAGGGACAAATACTCCTTTCTGGGGAAAGAGATGCTGAATCCACCAATAGAATTATCCCCAGAATCTTAGACACAGTTGCACAGGTTACGTTCTCTCTCACAAATCACAAACTTTCTGCCGTTAGCTTTCTTTGAACCAATGTGTTATTTGCCAAAAAACGATAGTGAAGTCACTCAGCTGTGTCCAACTCTTTGGGACCCCATGGACTGTAGCCTACCAGGTTCCTCTGTCCTTGGGATTTTTCAGGCAAGAATACTGGAGTGGGTTGCCATTTCCTTCTCCAGGAGATCTTCCTGAACCAGGGATTGAACCCAGGTCTCCCACATTGTAGGCAGACGCTCTGTCTGAGCCACTGGGGAAGTCGCCAGTTAATTATTTTGAAGGTCAACTGACCCCTTGACCATTATATTTAGTAACCAGTTTTGTTATCATCAAAAGAGATAATCCTTTAAGCATGATGTGAGGAATATTTTATAATTTATTTAGTTCTTACTGTCAATGTGTTAATTCATATAAACACATTATAGTAAGTTTCTCTCCTAAGTGTTAATACCTGCACTGACGGAAGACTCTCCTCTGACTTAAGACAATATCTGTATCAGATTCTCCTCTGACTTAAGACAATATCTGTATCAGATTTGCTCACAGTGTAATGGAATGTATTAGATGGGATGGATTTCTGGATGCCACTGAAATACCAATGTGGCAATAAACTGTATAAATACTTGTTTTATGGCAATGGAAGAAGAGAGGAACAGGGAAAATAGGTCAACTTCAGGAAATAAGCAGCACATGCTATTTAAGATAAAAAAAAGAGAGAGAGTTGTAAACAAAGGGATGCTCAGTTGCTAGACAGTCAGATTTCTCTTTCCTTCCTTCTTTTTGTCTTTTAATAAATCTACTTAAATCTGTTTTTCTCTTAGGACTTCTTTTTTTGTATGAATTTTTACTGCTTAACTCACATATATAAACGTTTCTATCTTCAATTACTTTGGTTGAATAGTTTAAGAGTAAAAGCCTCCTATCATTAGAACTTTATCAGGAAAAATAAATAAATAAATTATATATATATATATATATATATATATATATATATACACATATTGACATCTGTAGAATATATATATCCATATTCATTTATATTGAATAATTTACTAAGCTTGTTCATATTCCTAAAAGCAGAATGTAGCAGCAACAGCCTGAATAAAATAAATAAATCGAGAACTTCAAGACTGGTTGTTTGGGGAGTGAAAAACTGAAACAGAAATGACAAAGATGAAATGAGATTCTATCAAAAAGACTCCAACAGAGTCAGGGGTGGATGAAAATCCCAAGATGTGTATTAGGAGGAAAGGGAAACTCAACACAGTTGGAACTCCACTCGCTCACAGGGCAGCCGAGAAAGAGAGAGCAAACAGACCAGTTTCCCTACTGCTGCTCACAACACAGTAAGGCTGGAGCAGCTCTAGGAAGGACAGGGGAACCTCAGTGACTTTTCAAGTTGTGTCCTTTATGGTGTCTGTGGGGACCCAGCCAACAGCAGCCAGGGGGCTGTTTACCAAAGTCATTCTCTGGCACCACCCACAGAAAAACTGTGGAAATCCCTGCCAAAGCAGACATGGGAATCAAACAGAAGGAGCTGAATACAGCCATGTAAAACATACCCCAGTCATTTCGTAACCTCGGTTTCTTCACAGATGTCTGCTGTGGAAGAAATGACTGTGTCCAGAAGACAGAGACCCCAGGAATTAATCCAGCCATACAGATGAAAGCAGAATGAAAAATTGCTAATTATCGCATTCCACAATCCACACTGGTAACTCACTGGGTTTCGGCTGTAAGGCACCTAAGGTTAAAACTGCTCCTCAAAAATATATGTGACAATGGTGAATGAATGGTGTAAGGAAGGGGCAGGTCTTCAAACATTGTTGTTCTCGAAAGGAAAAAAAAAAGGAGGGGTATCCACCAAATTAAAATATCAGAATATTCTACAGACCAGCAAAACTACATGCAGCTTAGTAGCTCACACACATCCTTGTATCTCCAAGACATGTGAAGCTCCAGGTTCTGAAGAAGACCAAACAGAAGCCCGCCTGCCAGGTGCTAAAAAGAGAAGATAATCTCAAAGAAATCCAGTCTTCGTTCTACTTATGGCTCTTATCATTGTTATCACTGTTACTCCTTACCTGTGCTCCTGTATATTTTAGAAGTTGAGTGGCTCAGACGGTAAAGTGTCTGTCTGCAATGCAGGAGACCCGGGTTCGATCCCTGGGTTGGGAAAATCCCCTGGAGAAGGGAATAGCTACCCAGTCCAGTATTCTTGCCTGGAGAATTCCATGGACAGAGGAGCCTGGTACGGTACGGTCCACGGGGTCGCAAAGAGTTAGACACGACTGAGCGACTTCACTTTCACTTTTCATACATACCACTACTTTGGATGCTGCTCCAGTTTTGTGGGTCAATCCAACGCCCATGCTACATATCTCGCATATGTAGCATGGGCATATATCTACCTTTATACAGCCTTTGAGCTGGGCTCTGAACGCCATTCCATACACACACTGTGTGTGAGTGCTCCGTCGTGTCCGACTCTTTGTGACTCCATGGACTTTAGCACCCCATGGACTGTAGCCTACCAGGCTCCTTTGTCCATGGAACTTTCCAGGCAAGAATACTGGAGTGGGTTGCCATTTCCCATTCCAAGAGACCTTCCTGACCCAGAGATTGAACCCGAGTCTCTGGCGTCTCCTGCATTGGCAGGAGGGTTTTTTTTTACCACTAGCGCCACCTGGGAAGCTGCACATTACTCTCTGGCTACTTCCTCATCCTCACTCACTACTGGGAGCTAAGTTTGATTGTCCTTTTACATCTACTCAACATATCTTTTGAACAGAGAAAAAGAAACAAAGCAGCTGAGTCAATAAGTTCATAATGCCCAAGAGTCTAGATTGTAGCATCCATGTGAGCAAGGACAATGACGATTAGTTTCAACACTTGGTAATCCAACGTTTAGCACCTTGCACAGAGTAGGAGCTCAATAACTATTTATTGAGAGATTGGAAGTAATGTTTTTCCTCTAAATTCCATTTTATTCTTATTCTCAAATTATTTTCTCTACTGAACAAAGGAAGGTTTATAAATCACTGGCATCATGACTTAATGGAATGAATGAACCAAAAAGGGTCAAAATCTCAAAGATTCCCCAATTCATTCCAATAACCAATCCTCCTCAATCACCTCCTCCTGCTATTTTTTTTCCCCCCTCTTCACATCTTGAACCATCTTACAGGAAAAAGTCTAGACTTTGATATTGACTTATTTACTGAAAACCATATAAGGTAGTCGCTGTATTATTCCCGTTTTACAGACAAGGAAACAAAGGCCTCAAATGACTGAGTAACCTGCCACAGAGCACAGCTAAGAAGTTGCAAATCTGGGAATTGAATTTAGGCCATCTGCCTCCAGAATGCCAGTTCCTAATGACCACTCTGCACTGTCTCCTGAAGGACAGCTATTAAGAAGGCTAAGGGTAAGGTTAAGGAAGCTATGAAGGCTGTGAGGAATGGTATCCTTCCATTCATTCTGTAAAATATGCATTGAGTGCCTACTCTGCCAGATGCCAAAAATCCCACCCCCATGCAGCTACAAACACTGTTCATATAATTGTCAAGATTTCTAACTGCCCTTTGCCACTTCTTCCAAACAGTAAGCTGGCAGATTCAGTTAGACAAGGAAACTTAGTAAGAACTGGTTCTTTTCCTTCATCTTTGTCTTTTAAACTTTATGATTGTAAACAATCACCAATCTTCTTAGCATCACATGGGACTCTTGCAAGAGCCGGTGAAATGTGCAGCAACTTGAAATGGCATAGATAAAAACCTAAACAGAGACAGGGAAATGAGAACGGTGTTTCCATTCTATTATTAGACTGAGGGTATTGGCAACCTTTTCATGCTTGCTTCCCAGCATAAAGGCAAACCACATGGAGGTGCTGGGTTTCTGCCCTTCTTCCCACCCTTGGAAAGGTCTTCTCAGCAAGAATTATGGTCACCCAATCACCCTCTGGGCTTCCATGGGGGCTCAGATGGTAAAGAATCTGTCTCCAAGGCAGGAGATCTGGGTTCGATTCCTGGGTCAGGAAGATCCCCTGAAGGGCATGGCAACCCACTCTAGTACTCTTGCTTGGGAAATCCCATGGACAGAGGAGCCTGGTGGGCTACAGTCCGTGGGGTCACAAAGTGTTGGACATGACTGAGTGGCTAACAACCACCCTCCACACTACCTGACGCAAAAGGCAGGAGAGTGCAGTGGCGTGCACCCTGAGCCAAAGCGTGTGGCTCGGTGTGACCTGACCTTTACACTGCTCTGCACCCACCCACGCCGTGCAGAACAACCCGCTTCTCCTCAGGCTGCTGAATCAGCCCGGCTGGGGAGAGCCCGAAGAGGAGCTCAGACTCCGACACATTTGGGCTATTCAGCACCATGAAGGAAATAGCAGGCGTTCAGCGAGGGAATAAAATTAAGGAGTTGGCTGAATAAAGGTGATAAAAATAGATTTTCCAACTCCACAAAGATGAATCATTTTGCCATGGGGATTCGCCAGGCTCCGTTTCAGCTTTGTTTTCAACCCAGCCTCATAAATTTGACTGAGGAAAATTTCCTTCCCCTAGATAACCAGTGCCATGAAGCGTTTAGTATTCAGACAGTTCTGACAGGATTTTATTAGAGAATTGTCCAGAAATAACCTCCATCCCTTCTCTATCCTGCAGTAAATATTGACTCTGAAGGACAAGAGTGGGCTGGGCTGAAATGAGTAGCCTTTGACCCCAGGCTCACCATCCTCTACCACCCCTCCTCAATTCTTTCCCTCCTCATTTTAAGAAATAGACATTTTCAGAAAGCAAAGAGGGCAGTGGAAGAAAGCAGAATGTGAGGAGAACTCGGGTGAAACAAAACCTCACAGGTATGCCATCACATCTTCCCCAGGACACCACGTGCTACTGAGGAATACGTCTTTTAAGATGTAGCCGAGTTGCTTTTAATTCACAAAAAATTCTTGAGAAATCCTCTGTATTTTGACTTTTTATCTATATGCGTTCCATGACACACTCCAAAAGGTAAAAATAATGCTTTCCTTAGACAATAAGAAAACTTCATTAAAAGAAACAGGTGGTAAAAATATCAGGGGATAAGGTAAACTCCATAGGAAAGCAATTCTGGTGTATTCCAGCCATATCATAAACGTATACAAAGGAACGTTTTAAAAAAAAAAAAAACTAAAAGTGATAAAATCTAAATAGCTTCCTTCCTTCACTCATGGACACCCATCATCGTGTATTTTTCTCATAATGGATTTCACTTACCCCTCCACGGCCTCATAGTCCACATACAACTCCAGCATACCCACACTTGGGAGGCAGGTAGGGCATCTGTCCTGGGTGCTCCAGTCAGCCCCCACACAGCAGCCAAAATGCCCTTACATCTCCTTTCTGAAAACAGTCCTCAGCACAGCAAACCCTGCTCTGCCCCGAGCAGGCTGCAGCAGCTGAAATGCTGATGCAGTGAAAGAGAACTAACTGGAAGAGAGCATGATTGCCACACCTATTGGGGAGGGAGGCGGAGAGTTCTGCTCCCACTGAGGAAGGGGGACAGAATCCCCTAGACGTAGAGATGCCCGGGGCGATCCTGCACGAGAGCTTTGTGGCAGCAGCTGCTGCAGAGTCAGCACTCAGTGCAGTGGGTAAACCTGGATCTGCAGTAGGGCCCTGGGACCTGAGGGAGGGGAGTTCATGTCGCAGTTCTGGAGGAAAGCAGCCTCATGATTCCAGGCAAGTCATTGCCCTCTGAGTCTCAGTTTCCTCATTTGGAACAATATTCTGTGACAACAGGGCTTCCCTGGTAGCTCAGATGGTAAAGAACCTGCCTGCAATGCAAGAGACTCAGAGATTTGGGTTCAATCCCCAGATTGGGAAGATCCCTTGTAGAAGGGAATGGCTACCCATTCCAGTATTCTTGCCTGGAGAATTCCATGGACAGAGGGGCCTGGCAGGCAGGCTACAGTCCATGGGGTCACAAAGAATTGGACATGACTGAGTGGCTACCACTTTCACTTTCTGTGATAAGTTATGTGAGGAAAAGAGTCTGGAAAAGAATTAATATATGAATATGTATAAATGAAGCACCTTGCTGTATACCTGAAACTAACACATTGTACTCCAACTATACTCCAATTAAAGTAAAATATAAAATAAAAAACTTAAAAAACCCCTTTAAATAGCTTCTAGTTATGAAAATGTAAGGCTATCAGAAAAATCATGAATATAATAAATAATAAATACAGCTAGAATATACTGAAAACAGACGAGGTACCATCCATGTTAGGCATTTTACATGTATCATCTTATTTAATCCCACGATCCTGAGATGAGATTTAATCAATCCCATTTTATAGATGAGGACACTGGGGAACTCACTCCATGATTTCCCATGAAAATAAAGGATCATCATATCCATTCAGGGTTTTGAATTTAAATAGAAGCATTTCGTCTTTGTGCGTGAAACTGAGATGACATCTGAGGATGGAATTTCTGC
Source organism: Budorcas taxicolor (assembly GCF_023091745.1). Classification (NCBI taxonomy): domain Eukaryota; kingdom Metazoa; phylum Chordata; class Mammalia; order Artiodactyla; family Bovidae; genus Budorcas; species Budorcas taxicolor. Next base: position 60,853,514 of record NC_068915.1, on the reverse strand, counting down.
ACTGTCGAGTGATTAATGTGTTTACAGTCCTCTGCTGGGGTAATTCTCAGGTACTAGTATTTATGGTTACGGCCGTTCCTGCTACTGCAAAACCCATTTCCCACCTGTTGTTTTTTATTAAACCTCCCTAAAGGGCATGAAATATTTCTTTGTGCAGATTCTAAAAAACGGGAATCATGAAATATGTGAGCAGAAACATCGTGTGTGGATTTACTGTTTGGAATTTTCAAACACTATAAAACACAGTGTTTACAGCCCATTCATCATTTATAAAAGTTTATTAGATTGATATGCCCACTGACTCACTGGTATCCTGCCATTTATTGATACCAATACATCAAGTGGTGGGCTGACATTTAACATTTATTAATAACTTCTGTGTTTCATTGCCTATTTTATAGAATCCTTGCATTATGTTTTATTTTATGTTTATCGTCAATCAGTCTAGGTTTTAAGCAAACTTTTTATTTTAAAATAGTTTTTCAATTTACAGAAAATTGCAAAGATAGTCCATTATAACTTGTGTTCTGGTATTTGATATTACTCAACAGTGGTTAGTACCATTTATCACAACTGATGAACAAACATTGGTACATTGCCACTAACTAAACTTCAGGTTTTATTTGGGTTTCATTAGTTTTCCACTAATGTACTTTTTCTGTTCCAAGATCCATCAAAGGTACCATATTATAATCATCATTTCTCTTAAGCTTCTTCTGGACTTTCCTTGTTTCTCAGACTTTCCTTGACAGTTTTGAGAAGTGCTGGTCAAGGATTCTGCTCCTCCATTTGGGTTTGTCTGATATTTTTCTCACGGTTAGATTGGGATTATGGGTTTGGGGGAGGAAGACCGCTGAGATAAACACCATTGCTGTAACACCATATCAATCATCCTCTTATTAAATATAGGGAAAATGAGTCAAATCAAAACTTTAAACTGAATCAAATTAATTTTCAAAAATAAAAACAACAGATTTTTTACTCAGAAATACCATACTTTATTTTGTGGAGAGAATGACAAGAGAGGGAAACTAATTTTTACGTCCATTTTGAGATGAAGGCAGACCTAAGATTTTAGCAGGAAGCCAGCTAATTACAAAAGAGCTGTCCAGCAAGTTCTTTTGAGGTGCTTGCCAACACAAACTTCCTACAAAACAATCTCAGATGATGGCATATTTGAAGAGAATTTGTTTCAACCTAGCAGGATCTTACTCCACCATACAATACTTTCAGGTATTTAAAGTGTTTTTCCTGTTGTCAAACCACAGAATCCCTATGAATCTGGGTTTGAAGAATTTGCTTTAAATTAGTTCCACAGAAATTCCTTCTTTATAAAAGTTATGACTATGAAAAAAGGAAGTAAGACTTAGTCTGAAATATGTATTTCCTGCTATTATGTATATTTTTTCCTCACAGTTCCTAATTGAAGGTCTGTTCCTCAGGGGACAAAAAGTAAGGAACTGATGTAATGTCAGAAACTTTGCTAAATGCTGTTCAATGAACGATAAGGGAGAATAAGTGGTTTCTTTTTTCAAAGAATGTGTCCCCCCAGTCCCCAGATAGGAAGTGGGAGTTGGGGGGGACAGGAAAAAAAAGTTTTACAGCACTTCTATATATAACCTTCCACCTCTGCAGACACATAAAATAATTATGGAAACAAGCGTGGAAAAATAATTTGTGGTGTATAAAGGGATATTAGACTTCAACTAGCATGTCTAGGCATTCATAACCATATGAATAAGAATTTCATTCCTTGGCTGGCTCACTCACTGGTATGGACTGGATTGTGTCCCCTTTCCAAATTGATATGTTGAAGTCAGAACCCCCAGTAACTCAGAACTGTGACTGTATTTGGAGGTAGTGACTTCAAAGAAGGGATTATGTTCAACTGGGTCATTTAAAGCAGGCCCTAATCCAGTTTGATCAGTGTCATTATTTTAAAAAATGAGATTAGGATACAAAGTGCAGAGGAAGACCAAGTGAAGACCCATGGAGAAGATCACCATTTTCAAGCTAAAGAGAGAGGCAACCAACCCTGCCTCTGCTTGATTTCATTTCTCTCCTTTAAGGCACCCAATCTGCTATACTTTGTTATGGTGGCAAATTAATCTGCTTATCAAGCATTAAGAGTGAAGAATCAAGGGTATAAGAAAGGCTAGAGGGTATGAGATTGGTTGGATATTACATCTCAATAAACTATTAATTATGTGAAAATCTAAGTTACTATCTCTCATGATTTCCATATCTGAGTGCAACTGCTAATGACTCCTCCTGTGGTCTCAAACTTCTTTCATCATCCCAACCTCCCCCACCTCCCCTTCCAATGAAAGTCAAACACTGCTAAGGGCACACTATAATTTGTTGGGGGGGAAAACTTCAAAGTTTGTGTTTACAGAAAAAGAAAGAATGTGTCTTCATATATACTTCAGCATAAGGATTTAAATTTAAAATCAGCCATTCATTAACCTACTCCAATTTCTTATACATTTTTTCATGAGTTCCAAACCAACATTTTCCAACTGTCTGCCAGACATCTGTACAAGAATCTCTTAAAGGTAGCCAACTCAATACATCCAAAAGAGAATTCATCTTTTCTCTTGGAACCCATTTCTCATCCCCTGTTCCCATGATGTATATTACTGGCATCACTATTCGCCAAGTTGCTGAAATCCAAAATGTAGATGTCGTCTTCCTAAGATTATTTATTATATTTCATTAATTCCAAGTTGTACAATTTTTTTTACTTCTAAAATAATGATGCATCTTTCCATTGCTGATATGTTAACATTGTGTTATAATTTAATTAATGAATTTTAAAAATTAGTTATATAATTTTTAAATAGTATGTCTTACAATTAAGGGCACACTACTATCAGTGAAAAACATAGAACCATAAATCCCGTGTCCTCATCTCCACTCTCACTGATTCTACTAAGGTTAAGTAGGAGACATTACCTCTTGTTTGAACTACTTGTCTCCTAACTGACTTTGGTTGCTGGTCTCGTCCCATAATCTACTTTCCATATGGCCACCAAAGTTATCTGGAACACAAGAGTCCTTTGTTTGCAGTGGCTCTTACTGTAGACGAGCCCAAACACTTCCAGATAGCATTTCTGTCTCAACCTACTATTCCTGGTCCACTTTCCACAGTATTGATTTCTTTCAGGGACCCTGGGATCCAGCTGCAGCCACATACAAAAAGCCACTTGCAGACAAGCCCCAGGTTCCTGTGCTCAAAGCCTTTCTCATTCCATCCTCTGAGGCCAGAACATCCTTCTCCAACCCCAATAGTCTTCTCTAATTGTAGATACGTCTTTAGATCCCAGGCTTCCCAGGTGGCACCAGGGGCAAAGAACCTGTCTGCCAATGAAGGAGACATAAGAGATGTGGGTTCAAACCTTGGGTTGGGGAGATCCCTTGAGGAGGGCATGGCAACCCACTCTAGTAAACTTGCCTGGAGAATCCCATGGTCAGAGGAGCCTGGAGGGTTACCCTACATTCCACAGGGTTGCACAGAGTAGGATGTGATTCAGAAAACGAAGATCATGGCATCCAGTCCCATCACTTCATGGGAAATAGATGGGGAAACAGTGGAAACAGTGTCAGACTTTATTTTGGGGGGCTCCAAAATCACTGCAGATGGTGACTGCAGCCATGAAATTAAAAGACGCTTACTCCTTGGAAGAAAAGTTATAACCAACCTAGATAGCATATTCAAAAGCAGAGACATTACTTTGCCAACTAAGGTCCATCTAGTCAAGGCTATGGTTTTTCCTGTGGTCATGTATGGATGTGAGAGTTGGACTGTGAAGAAAGCTGAGCGCCAAAGAATTGATGTTTTGGGGCTGTGGTGTTGGAGAAGACTCTTGAGAGTCCCTTGGACTGCAAGGAGATCCAACCAGTCCATTCTGAAGGAGATCAGCCCTGGGATTTCTTTGGAAGGAATGATGCTAAAGCTGAAACTCCAGTACTTGGCCACCTCATGTGAAGAGTTGACTCATTGGAAAAGACTCTGATGCTGGGAGGGATTGAGGGCAGGAGAAGAAGGGGATGACAGAGGATGAGATGGCTGGATGGCATCACAGACTCGATGGACGTGAGTCTGAGTGAACTCCGGGAGTTGGTGATGGACAGGGAGGCCTGGCGTGCTGCGATTCATAAGGTCGCAAAGAGTTGGACACGACTGAGCAACTGAACTGAACTGAACTGAACTGAACTGAAGCGACTTTGCAGTATATTCAGAATCCATACCTTTCAAAGTTCTTACTCTCAAACAGAAACTTATTCTTGTTCTTCCTTGCATCTTAACATTTCATTACTATTTCACAGTCTCCCTCTATTAGACCTTATTTGCTTCTAGAAGGGGATTCCCCTGGAAGGCTGGAATTATGGAATTATGTCTTGAATCATAGTGGATTTTCACTTGGAAGGCAAGAAAGAACAAACCATCTATTTCTAGTGTATACGTGCAGATGAAAACTGGGAAACAGAGCTTAGATGTCACGTAAAGGAGGTGGTCCAAGGAAAACTGTATTATTGTTAAAGTACTATAACTATAAAGGATGCTTTTTCAGGGGAATAAGAAATCCATGCCCTCCGTTTCTCAGCAGATTAGGACAATCATTTCATTCACTGTGGAGGTAGTTTTTAAATACCTCTGAGTGATCTCTTCTTCCTGTACACAAGTCTTTGTGCAGTCTCCTCCCCTTGAGTGTGGGCTAGACCTGGTGACTTGTTTTTGATCAACAGAATATGACCAAGGTGAGGAAATGTGACTTCTGAGATTAGGTTATACATAATTGTGATGTTCATCTTGTTTGTTCTTTCTCAGTATCTTTCTCTCTCTCTCTCTCTCTCTCTTTTTCTGGTTCTTCTTGCTTGCTTATTCTCATGAAGCAAGCTATCACACTGTGAGTTCTATGTAAATAGGCCCTTATGGCAAACAACTGAAGATGGTTTTGGCCAACATCCTGCAACAAAACAAATCTTGTTGCTATCCACCTGAGTGTGCTTAGAACCAGATCCTTCCCTAGTCAAGTCATAAAATGACAGCAGCCACTACCTGATGGCAGCTTTGTGGGACATCCTGAAACTCTAATCCATCTAAGCCAAGCCCAGATTCTAGATCCACAGGAACTTTGGAATAGTAAATGTTTTGGACTACTAACTTCAGTTCAGTCGCTCAGTCATGTCTGACTCTTTGCGACCCATGGACTACAGCATGCCAGGTCTCCCTGTCCATCACCAAATCCCAGAGCCTGCTCAAACTCATGTTCATCGAGTCAGTGATGCCATCCAAACATCTCATCCTTTGTCATCTCCTTTTCCTTCTGCCTTCAATCTTTTCCAGCATCAAGGTCTTTTCAAATGAGTCAGTTCTTTGCATCAGGTGGCCAAAGTATTGGAGTTTCAACTTTAGCATCAGTCCTTCCAATGAATATTCAGGACTGAATTCCTTTAGGATGGACTGGTTTGATCTCCTTGCCATCTAAGGGACTGTCAAGAGTCTTCTCCAACACAGTTCAAAAGCATCAATTCTTTGGCGCTCAGCTTGCTTTATTATTATTTTTTATTTATTTATTTTTTTAATTTAATTTTATTTTTTTTAGTTTTTTATTTTTTTAATTTTAAAATCTTTAATTCTTACATGCGTTCCCAAACATGAACCCCCCTCCCACCTCCCTCCCCATAACATCTCTGTGGGATCAGCTTGCTTTAGAGTCCAACTCTCACATCCATACATGACTACTGGAAAAACCATAGCTTTGACTAAACAGACCTTTGTTAGCAAAGTAACATCTCTGCTTTTTAATATGCTGTCAAGGTTGGTCACAGCTTTTCTTCCAAGGAGCAAGGGTCTTTTAATTTCATCGCTGCAATCACCATCTGCAGTGATTTTGGAGCCCAGGAAAATAAAGTCTCTCATTGTTTCCATTGTTTCCCCGTCTACTTGCAATGAAGCGATGGGACCAGATGCCATGATCTTCGTTTTCTGAATACTGAGCTTTAAGCCAGCTGTTTCACTCTCCTCTTTCACTATCATCTAGAGGCTCTTTAGTTCCGCTTTGCTTTCTGCCACAGGGTGGTGTCGTCTGATATCTGAGGTTATTGATATTGCTCCTGGCAATCTTGATTTCAGCTTGTACTTCATTCAGCCTGGCATTTCACATCATATACTCTGCATATAAGTTAAATAAGCAAGGTGACAATACACAGCCTTGATGTACCCTTTTCCCAATTTGGAACCAGTTCGTTGTTCTATGTCTGGTTCTAACCGTTGCTTCTTGACCTGCATACAGATTTCTCAGGAGGCAGGTCAGGTGGTCTGGTATTCCCATCTCTTTCAGAATTTTCCACTGTTTGTTGTGATTCATGCAGTCAAAGGCTTTGGTATAGTTAATAAAGCAGAAGTAGATATTTTTCTGGAACTCTCTTGCTTTTTCTATGATCCAAAGGATGTTGGCAATTTGATCTCTGGTTCCTCTACCTTTTCTAAATCCAGCTTGAACATCTGAAAGTTCTCAGTTCACATACTATTGAAGCCAACTTGGAGAATTTTGAGCATTACTTTGCTAGCGTGTGAGAGGAATGCAATTGTGCGGTAGTTTGAACATTCTTTGGCATTGACTTTCTTTGGGATTGGAATGAAAACTGACCTTTTCTAGTCCTGTGGCCACTGCTGTATTTTCCAGATTTGCTGGCATATTGAGTGTAGCACTTTCACAGCATTATCTTTTAGGATTTGAAATAGCTCAACTGGAATTCCATCACCTCCACTAGCTTTGTTCATAGTGATGCTTCCTAAGGTCCACTTCACTTCATATTCCAGGATGTCTGGTTCAAGGTGAGTGATCATACCATCATGGTTATCTGCCATTTCTGTGTATTCTTGCCACCTCTTCTTAATATCTTCTGCTTCTGTTAGGTCCATACTGTTTCTGTCCTTTGTTTTTGTGCCCATCTTTGCATGAAATGTTCCCTTCAGTTCAGTTTCAGTTCAGTCGCTCAGTCGTGTCCGACTCGTTGCGACCCCATGAATCACAGCACGCCAGGCCTCCCTGTCCATCACCAACTCCCAGAGTTCACTCAGACTCACATCCATCAAGTCAGTGATGCCATCCAGCCATCCCATCCTCGGTCGTCCCCTTCTTCTCCTGCCCTCAATCCCTCCCAGCATCAGAGTCTTTTCCTTGGTATCTCTACTTTTCTTGAAGAGATCTCTAGTCTTTCCCATTCTATTGTCTCCTCTGTTTCTTTGCATTGATCACTTAGGAAGGCTCTCTTACCTCTCCTTGCTATTCTCTGGAACTCTGAATTCAGATGGGTGTATCTTTCCTTTCTTCCTTTGCCTTTCTCTTCTCTTCTTTCCTCAGCCATTAGTAAGGCCTCCTCGGACAACCACCGTATAATCATAAGGGATTTGATTTAGGTCATACCTGAATGGTCTAGTGGTTTTCCCTACTTTCTTCAATTTAAGTCTGAATTTGGCAATAAGGAGTTCATGATCTGAGCCACAGTCAGCTCCCAGTTTTGCTTTTGCTGACTGTATAGAGCTTCTTTATCTTTGGCTGCAAAAAATATAATCAATCTGATTTTGGTATTGACCATTTGGTGATGTCCATGTGTAGAATCATCTCTTGTGTTGTTGGAAGAGGGTATTTGCTATGACCAGTGCATTCTCTTGGTAAAACTCCGTTAAGTTGCCCTGCTTCATTTTGTACTCCAAGGCCAATCTTGCCTATTACTCCAGGGATCTCTTGACTTCTTACTTTTGCATTGCAGTCCCCTATGATGAAAAGGACATCTTTTCTGGTGTTAGTTCTAGACCACTAAATTCAGAGGTAGTTTGTTACACAGCATGTGTGTGTGCATGCTAAGTGGCTTCAGTCATGTCTGACTCTTTGCAATCCTATGGACTGTAGGCCACCAGGCTTCTCTGTTAATGGGATTTTCCAGGCAAGAATACTGGAGTAGATATCTCCTACATTGGCAGGTGGGTTCTTCACAGCAGTGAATAACTGATATACACTCACCAAATAAGAAAATCAGAAAACAGATAATAAACACAGGATGAGTGGAAAGAACCAAAACCAAAACAAAAAAACCTCTTACTGAGTCTTCCCAAGTAATTAAACAATATGGAAAAGGAGACTAACTCGTTGGTCCAAGCACTCAGCAGATAACCACAAGCCAGCCTGTTCTAGTGGCCATCAGCATTCTCCTGGTCCAGCTCACGGTGGTCCTGGCTCTTACCAGCTGATACACTTTTATTTCTGTATTCACTGTGTGCCAAGTCTTTTGGTTTAGGTAGTAAGTTAACTGTAATCCTGGTTCTTAAGAGTGATAATATGTAATGGTGATAACCCTAGAATATTCCTTTAGCTCAGGGTAAGCCTTAGATGCCTTTCTGAGCTGTTTGAATTTTATTCCTTATATGCAGTGGACAGCTATAGAAGGTTGTATGTGTGCGTGCTCAGTCACTTAGTTGTGTCCAACTCTTTGTAACCCATGGACTGTAACCTGCCACGCTCCACTGTCCATGGGATTTTCCAGGCATGAATACTGGGGTGGGTTGTCTTTTCCAGGGGATCTTCCTGGCCCAGGGGTCAAACCCACACTCCTGCATTGCAGGCAGATTCTTTACTACTATACCACCTGGGAAGCCCTTATATAAAGTTATCTGACAAGATAAGGGGCCTGTGAAACCTGTATGCAGGTCAGGAAGCAACAGTTAGAACTAGACATGGAACAGCAGACTGGTTCCAAATAGGAAAAGGAGTACGTCAAGGCTGCATATTGTCTCCCTGCTTATTTAACTTATATTCAGAGTACATCATGAGAAACTGTGAGCTAGATGAAGCACACGCTGTAATCAAGATTGCTGGGAGAAATATCAATAACCAAAGATAAGCAGATGACATCACCTTTACGGCAGAAAGTGAAGAACTAAAAAGCCTCTTGGTGAAAGTTAAAGAGGAGGGTGAAAAAGTTGGCTTAAAGCTCAACATTCAGAAAACTAAGATCATGACATCTGGTCCCATCACTTCATGGCAAGTAGATGGGGAAACAGTGGAAACAGTGGCTGACTTTATTTTGGGGGGATCCAAAATCAACTGCAGATGGTGACTGCAGCCATGAAGTTAAAAGACACTTACTCCTTGGAAGGAAAGTTATAACCAACCTAGACAGCATATTAAAAACCAGAGACATTACTTTGCCAACAAAGGTCTGTTTAGTCAAGGCTATGGTTTTTCCAGTAGTCATGTATGGATGTGAGAGTTGGACTATAAAGCAAGCTGAGCACCAAAGAATTGATGCTTTTGAACTGTGGTGTTGGGAAAGACTCTTGAGAGTCCCTTGGATGGCAAGGAGATCCAACCAGTCCATTCTAAAGGAGATCAGCCCTGGGTGTTCATTGGAAGGGCTGATGTTGAAGCTGAAACTCCAATACTTTGGCCCCTTATGTGAAGAGCTGGCTCATTTGAAAAGACCCTGATGCTGGGAAAGATTGGGGGCAGGAGGAGAAGGGGACAACAGGGGATGAGACGGCTGGATGGCATCACCGACTCAATGGTCATGAGTTTGGGTAGGCTCCGGGAGTTGGTGATGGACAGGGAGGCCTGGCGTGCTGCAGTTCATGGGGTCACAAAGAGTCGGACACGACTGAGCGACTGAACTGAATGGACCTGAAACAATCAATACTTTTAGAAGGTACCTGTGGAAACTGTTACCCCTGGCAGCATACAAGCCATGCTGACTTGGGAGGCACTGAACAAAGAAATCCCCCCTAGGTTCATAGTCCACCATTTAACTGAATGCAGGATCAAGTGTACCAAGGAGCGCATGGGTTTTTACTGTTGTTTTCCCCTCCAGTTTGCACTTTTTTTATGTCTAAAGCTACTAAAAGGCTAACCACCACTCCTGCTTGGGCTCGGTTTTGGTACCCAACCCAAGAGTAGCAAATTGAGCATTCCTTCTGTGTGTGGTGTGGAAACACAACTGAGGTTTCTGTTACTGTGCCAGGGATGAGGATAAAGGAACATGTGCCATTAAATTCAGTTTTGGCTGAGATTCTTTACAAGATCTCTTCATTTCCCTCAGTGAAATGTACCTCCTACGTACAGAGCATCACTCAAACACCAGTTTCCACTTGGCTCCCAAGGAAGAGCAAGACCACCTCCAGAGACACCCTCCCCCCAGCCCTACCCCCATCACACCATACAACTGCCTCAGGAAAAACACACAGGGTGTGTGTGTTCCAAGTCTCCGGTCTCTGCCTGCCGATGAAAGAGAATTGCATCTGCATCTTCCCGAACCTTTGTTGTCCTGAACCAGAATTATGATTCTGGGGAGACACTGAAAGGTGCTGAGCCTAGCTGGATTGATTTGCACCTGAAAAGGCGGAGGGGTAGTGGAGGCAGAGAAAAGGTTGAGTAGAGAGACAAGAGCCAGTAGAGTGTGAGTCTGGACAACCTCAGGTGGTTGGTGTGGGAAAGATTTGTAGGGAGTGCTGGCAAGAATGAGAGGTGTGTGTGTGTGTGTGTGCGTGTGTGTTTACAGAAAGACAGAGAGAGGAGAGCAAGAGGAGGGCATTTTAGCAAGTTTTATTGCATGTTAGAATGGAATCACTCTATGATATTTTTTGGAAAGACCCTCAGTGGACATGAATTTGAGGAAACCCTGGGAGATAATGAAGGACAGGGAAGCTTGCATGCTGCCGTCCACAGGGTTGCAAACAGTCAGACATGACTTAGTGACTGAACAACTGTAAAGATGTCTAAAGTTCCCCTATTAACATCAGTTGCTGAACTGGTGCTTCATTGACTATGATGCTTGAGGTGCAGCCACATGGAAATTGCTTTCATAGGATAGTAGAAATCTTACATATACAGGGCTCTTTAAAATATGCCACTGCCTCAGTTTGATGAAATTAATAGATCTTAAATGAGAAGGATGAGAGGTGGTCTTCTAAAAGCATGAGGTATCTTTAGAGACTGTTGCCTCCAAACAGATACTCAGGAGTGCTGAGGTTTAGTGGTCTACTATAAGGCCTCATGGAGATAGTGTAACACAGCAGAAAAGACAGAGTCGATAGCTGGCTGAATCAGGGTCCAAATCTCCATATCACCTCTTTTTTATTGGAAAGCTGGTAACCCACTTCTTAGCACCCTTGTCTCCTGAGATTATAGTAAGGCACAGCAATAACTGCCTCACAGGGAAACTGTTAAGATCAAGAAGGATACACCTTGCACCTGTATACAGGTGGGTTTTAATATATTAATATGATGGTTGTCATTACGGGGACTCACACCCCTGGCCTCCCTCTTTGCTTCTCTGCTTCCTTCCTGGCCTGAAACAATCACTTGACTGCAAGAGAAACAGAGGCAGAGATCGGAACCCTGGCCAGCTTCTTCTGGGGGGACCCATAATAAAACTGTTGCAGGGATGGAAAACATGCTCAATGAAACTATAAAATAGAAACCTAAAATATAAGACATTGACAAGGATGAACTGAGACAGACAAGAGCTAATCTCCAGTTAGGATTTGCAGGAAAACACTTCTTGGCAGGTAGACACTCAAAACATCTGGGACTCAAATTTGTTGCACTGTCATCTTCCTAAAATTATGAAGTTTGAATAAGGGCCTTTCACTCATACTACTCAGTTTTCAATAGCTTTCTATGTTTACCTTTGTCCAAAACAATATTTTTTTAATCTTCTCACAATGTGGAAATTGCCACTGCCTTTTCATCATTCCTCCTTTTCCGACCTCTCTCAAACAATGAAACATCAACTGCTCTGGTATCGCTTTCATAAAATAAAGCAGATACCTTTTGAAAGCCTCTTAAAGTCCACAAAGTTTATGGGAACTTACATTTTTATCCATTTGAGAAAACTCAGCTCTAAGCATATTTGAAATCTTATCTTTTGATTAGAAAAATACCTGCTTTTCCTAAAGAATAAATTTTTGAGTGGATCAGAGTAACTAAATGGTAGGATAATTCTACCAGTTACCTTCCTGCTAGAGCCTACTGAGCTTCACTGAGTGCAAATTCCCAGCATTTATCAGGTGAAGTGAGCCCTTTCACAGAGCTTGGAAAGATATTTTAAAGATGTTGGACAGCAGAAACCCAAAAAGAGATGAGCTGAAAAAGTAAGTCTTTGTTGTCCGTCCCGTCCTTCTCACAAGACGTAAAATAGTTGTCATTTACATGTGCTCCATTTTCACCTGGGAGAATTTGTGAGTAATATAACCACAGAGAAAGGTGGTCTATGCTTCGGACTCATCTCAGCTTTTACTGTTTGTGTGATCATCCCCTCTACGGACCCCTCTTCACCTGTAAAACAAATATACCTAAGATGCCCTTCCTGCAGTAAAATTCTTTTTCTTCTCTGATTGCTTTCATCCTCTTGGATTCACATGCAAGATCAAGCAAATATTTCATGACAGCCCTGGGAGGGTTCAGCACCCAAGGTCAGAATCCTAAAATACCTATTTCCAGTTACATACACACACAGACACAAACACACACACAGAGACACACACAGCAACAACACACAAATACCTATTTCCAATTACACACACACACACACTGGCTGTTACAACTAAAATCTGGGTGAGAAAAGACTTGATGTCCAAATTCCTATTGCAAGCAAGAATTTCATACATATATGTCTCCTGCACAGAGTCTGATGTTTCTGGATGAAACAGAATTTACCATGATCTATAACCACCATTAAACTGAGTTTTAGGATATGGCTTGATTACACAATACTGTCAAACTGGCCGAATAAAGGGTAGGGTTTTTAAAAGTTGTTGCTATGCCAAAGACCTAAATTTGAGGTCTTTCTCTCTGGCAACAGCTAACAGTGTCACTCACACCTAAAAAAGAATGCAAGCATCTGCAGGCAGTCACCATGCGGCTGCGTGTGTCAGCAATCGCTACAGAAGAAACACAGACCCAGATCCAGGGTCTTTGCATTCTTGCCAGGAAATGATTTTCAACTACTTTGTTTTAACACCTTCACCCCTGAATTCTTTGTAACCACAGCTCAACTCAGGGGCTAAAATACACCTATTCATGCCTTTGGAAATCTACACATGTTTATAATTTGGGATTGCTATGTGAAAACACACTTTTCTATTTATCTTCAAGTCAAGCAGCTGGGCCATCTTAATGGATTTTTCTCAGCACCAGGCCATTAAGTCACACAGGCATGGGTTCCAGGCATAGAGATCCCTCTGGCCATACTTCTTAGATCTCCATGGCCCCTGCTACTAAGGACTGCTTAACGAGTAGACGGTCAGTGACCTGTCAACTCCCTGACAAAGTACTAACCAACCTAGAAGTCTGCAGATACACTTGAGGAATGCTGTTTGTTCTTTCCTGAGTGTCACAAATATGGGTGGAAGAAATGTCATGTGGAGAATATATTCACACAAAAGGTTGCAGCTCTACACATCCAAGATCGTTTCTGCTACCTTCAAATCTACTACTCACCTGCAGTCCCCTTTCCTTCTCAAAACAGATAAGAGAATTAATGTTTCAATCTCCAATGCTTTATGTTGTAAATTTTCAAGCCTATCAAAATCCTGCAAGAACAGTACCATGACAACTGTATATCCTTTATCTAGATACAAAATTTTACCACATTCCCCTCCTTCCCTGCCCCCCTCTCTCCCCCTTCCCTCCCTCTATCTCTCCATGTGTATGTGTATATAAAATTATACATTATATGCACAGACCTCTTTTTGCTGAACATCTTGAGGATTAGTTGTACATGTTGTGACATTTCATGTCTAAAGACTCTAGCTTTTATTCATCTAACATCAAGAATATTCCCCTATATCCACCACTGTCTTTGACAAGATAGTTAACATGTGAAAGAAATTCAACATTGAGGAAACACTGTTATCTAATATTCAATCTGCACTCAAATTTCCCCAACTGTCCCAATATATCTAATACAGTTGCTCGTTCTCAATCAAGGATCAGACATGGCATTTGGCTGTCATATCTCCTTAGCCACCTTTCATCTGCAACAGTTGGGGGGCGGGGAGGTGTCTTCAATGACACGACAGAGTTGAGGAATGCACACCAGTTGTTTTACAGAATGTCCCTCAGTTTGGACTGGTCTGCATTGTTTCCTCAGAATTGGACGTAGGCTAAAGATTTTGGTAGACGCTCCATCAGGGTGATGCTGTAACTTCTTTGTGCATCCCTAGGACACCTGTTATCACTGCACCCATTATAGGCATTGGTAAGTAAGAGCATGGGCTTTGGATCCACCTCAGTTTTTACTGTTTGTGTGATCTTAAAGCTAGCTACAGTGCTTAAACATGAATACTAAATCATTTACACACCTTGAATTGCAAACTAGTAACAATAGTTATTCAAAAATCTTACTCTCTGGATCATATTTCAATACAGCTGTCTCTTTTGTCTCTATTAACTCATTTTCTCATAAACCAGGAGATGCTACCAGTATTCTATAAAAGAGATCATATGGACCATAAACACTACAGGCTTCACAAAGGAGGTGATTTTGCATTGGGTCTTGATAAGTAAATAGGATTTAGTCAAGAAGAGCAGAGAGAGATATACTCATAAGAAGTGTCATGAGAAAAGGCTTCATACATGACAGTGAATAACATTTGAGGACCTATGAGTTGATGGTAATAATCTAGGTAAGACATGAGGAAGACCTGCTCTAGGCCTTATCAAGTGGCCAACAAAATGCAAACAAGTAGACAGACTGAAGAAAGTTGCCATATTCTTTAATAGCTCATCTAGGGCAACTGCATGTTTATGATGCATTACTGACATCGGTGGGCAGCAGTGGTCATTTAAGTCTAATATGAATATGAACAGTGTGAGATGTTCAGTAGGACATCCAGATGGAGCTGTCCAATACACAGAATAAGAGCCCTGGAGTTCAGGAGAAGAAACTTGGTGAGAAGTGATGACTTGGGTCAATGCTATGAAGAGCTGAGGTCACAAAGACAGACAGGAACATCAGTGTAGAAAGCAAGCAGACGATAGATCTGAAGAGCAAACTCTGGAAGAACATTAACAGGATGGGGAAAGGGCACAGAAGGGTAGCAGTTCTGTTTCTTGTTGGTATCCCAATTTGTGCACTGGATTTTGGAGATGCTGATCTGGTGGTAATTGGAGAAGAGAAAAGAAAAAAAAAGCTTGACCGTAGATTAAGGAATCATGAGTGAATGGGCAGTAATTAATTATACATAAATAAGCATTTTTTTGGACTAAAGATAACTCCACTGAGTGTTTTTCCCAACACCAGCAAGCAATTAACTCAGTTCTGACACTCTTCCACCTGGGGATAGTGTCAGATGTCCCAGGTCAAGGCTCAGTCCCGTTAAGACTGTCCCCATAAAAAAATTAAATAAAAAAAGGACTGCCCCCATTTCAGATATCAGTCTCAAGTCCAGGTTGTCAGCTGGGCTTCTGAACAATGAGCTATAAACCAGAGGTTCTCAAGATCTCCTTCTTGAGTTTGATTAATTTGCTAAAGTGGCTCACAGAACACAAAGAAACACCTACTTAGGTCTATCAATTTATTATAAAGAATATTATAAAGGATTCAGAACAGCTAGATTCAGAAGTACATAGAGCAAGGTATGTGGGGAGGGACATAGCTTCCACACTGTCTGGGTATGCCACTCTCCTGGGATCTCCATGTGTTCACCAATCTGAAAACTCTCCAAATCACGTCCCTTTGGTTTTTTATGGAGGCCTCATTACATACGCAAGATTGATTAAATCACTGACACGGGCAACTCAATCAGCCTCCAACCCCTCTCCCCTCTCTGGAAGTCAGTGGGGTGGGACTTGAAGTTCCAACTCTCTCATCATGAGGTTGGTTCCCCTGGCAACCAGCCCCCATTTTTGGGACTTTCCAAAAGTTACCTCATCCAGGTGGGGCTGAAAGGAGCTTGTTATAAAGAACAAGATACTCCTTCACCTTTATAGAACTGGAGCCATTTCAGGAACTGATGACAGAAGACCAAGTATTATAACAAAAGACGTTTCCATTGTTCTTATGGCTTAGGAAATTCCAAGGGTTTTAGGTGCTCCATGCCAGAAACAGACAAAGTCCAAATACGTATTGCTTATTACAAATCACAGTATCACAATAACAAATCAGTCAAGAAAATATAAGTGATATAGGATGGGATAAGTGGAAAACCATTACTTGGAAAAGAGGAAGAAAACAGAGAAATGATGGAAAGGATAAAATGGAAAGGAAATTCAAATGAAAAAAAAGAAGAAGGAAAAGTTAGGGGTATAAATAGGAGTAAAGCAACAGAGGTCCCCTGGTTCTCTTGAATCACATGGCCTGCCTGTTCCAAAGCAGAGGCAACAGGTAAAGAACAATGCTTGATCTGCTAGAAGAAACCAACATAAACATCAATGCACGCATCTCAAACCTTAATTTTGCTCAAATTATTTACGATTCACAGTTTAAATTAATATTTATAAAACCCTTCTCTCCTTAGTTTCTGGACTGAGAGCTGCTTTCTGCAGCCATGTGGGTTTCACTGGTGCCTTCCTTGACTTCTTGCTATAAGTTTTGCTCCTATAATATTATATATTAGACTTCCAAGGTCTGGAGATGCCACATGCTTGGGGCCAAACAGATATCTGTTAGCTTCATTAAAGCGACGGCCTTAACATTTGAAAAACATGGATTTAATAAAAAGTTTAAAAATAACTAATACATGTACACATTAATGCATATAATATTAATATACATAATATACAGATTTTTAATTAGATTATTTAAATCCATTTCTTCCAAATTTAAGTATCTATGTATTGACTACCTGATTCTGATGAATGAAATTAGAAAGATTTTTCATAACTAATTACCAATGTACTACTACCCAGTATGGGAAATAAAATGCACCTGCAGAAATAGCAATTCTTACAATTAAAAAAAAATCCATTTCATTCAACTTGCTTAAACCATGTACCTAATTAATGAGCCCCACAGTTCTCAAATGTAATTTTGTTGTTGTTGTTGCATCAAATTTCAATTAGTCATTGTCATATGACTGTGAAGCAAATCATCAGAGTCTAAGTAGGAGCCTGCTTAAATTCTTGACATTTTTCTAATTGTTCTTTGCAAGACCACAGGCACAGAAGGCACCACAATGAAAACAGTTGAAGCATTGTTACTAAGCCACACATACCCTCAGCTTTCTGTGCACACATGTACCTGTACATGTACACATGTGTATGTGAGGGCGCATGGGTGAGCCCAGACATGTGCACCGTGTTGCTTCTAGAACTAAGCTTTGTTCGTACTTTTGATCTTCCACCTTTTTCTTATTAGCAAAAGGTAACAACAATTAAGCAATAAAAATTAGTTGCCAAGAATTATGAAACATCAATGCATGAAGAAGAATCCTGCATCTGACTACATGTGAACATTTGAGTTTTACTGGTTTTAGCTGGGTAGGTTCAGAAGAACCAGGGATTTGCTTAACAATTCTCCAGATAATAGAATCACCTCAGTGACCATTATGTCTTTAGAAAGTTGGTCTACAAATGTGGTACTTAATTGCAAGAAGATTTTTAAGATTGAAAACAGCAATTTATCATGAAAATGCTGCTTGTTCATCATGAAATTATTTCTCTCACTACCCCTTCTCTCTTTCATTCCAGGGGAATGCAGAGAACTGAAATGAGAAAACCATAATTACCATTGCATTCCTCCCCTCAGGTCAACTTAATTACCAGCTTCTCACCCCGAAACAAATTTAACTCTTTAAGAATGAACATCATTCTTATCACTCATGGGAAAAACACAAAGATTAAGATGCCATTTAGGCATAACTGCAATCTTTCATTTTTAAGTGACCTCACAGTTTAATGGCTTCAATGCATTCTCATTCATGTGGAATATATACTGCAGGGAAGAACTGTAATAAATGGCATTGTCATGACCCTTAGGTTAGAGCAAAGGAATATTGGAAGATAAATCTCAATTCTGGATACTCACCAATCCTGCAATGGGGGTAGGCAATCTATTGATCTTTTTAACAAGTCCTGGCTTTATAGCATTCAGCAACCTGTCATGAAAAAGACAGAAAGTTAAGCGAGACATAAAGCAAGATGGATCACACAAATCACCTTTATCCGGGGCTACAACTAAATTGCTGAATAGGAAAAGCAGTGAATTTAAAGCATGTAGTAAATCTCAATAATCTGTGAGCCTTCGTGCATCCCAGTGAAGAACTTTGCCAACATCAAGTTTGTCCATGGCAGGTGAAGTTTTAGAATTTGGAAATAATGGGAGAAAAGAAAGGATGGAAACTAGGAGGTGCTTCAGGGGAAAAGACAAAGGTGAGCTGGACTGAGGCTGGGAGGGAATTGTCTAGGATGGAAGCCAGGTATTGCTACACACCAAGGCTGCTTCCCCATTCTCCTGGCTAAGGCAGAGGTCTCTCCAGGGATGCACTGAGTTCAGAGACCAACATCTATCTTTGCAAATAATTTGCCAAGATTAACTCTTCCTCCAGACTTTCTTGGTCTTTGAAGAGAGTGGCTTGTTAAATGTGGTGAGCTTCGCTTAAGAGAGGAAAGAATATGTTTAGCAAAAGGTTAACCAATTATATCCTGCAGATTTGAAACAACGCTGACCACAATTCCCTAGGTATAAAAGATATGTGACCCAAACATTTGGGGGGTAAAGGTTGAAATCATGTAAAAATGGTAATACAAAGGAATGCAAGACAAGCAACCATAGCTGTTTATCTTCAGGAAATTTCAGTTCAGAGTGAAAAGAAATAAGGAAGGCAACTTGTAAAACTAAAATAGGGTTGGCATCAGGGTGACGTGGTAGAATTGTAGCATTTGCCAACTAGGGTTTATTCATAAGGGAATTAATGAAGGTATGGTATTGTGGAATGGAGGCATTTATTCTTATACTCAGGAATTAGAGGAGAGGCAATAAGGTAATTTATCTCAGGACACAGGGCAAAGAGAACATTGGGACAGGGGTTTGTTTTCTACAATTCAGGGGTAAAAAAACTATAAGTCATGGGCCAAATCTGGCTCAATGCCCTCCTTTGTAAACAAGTTTTACTGGAACATAGCCTTGCCCATTCATTTACGTTTTATTTACTTCTGCTTTTGTGCTGTGACAGCAGAGCTGAGTGGTTACAACAGAGAAGCTAGAGCCCACAAATCAAACAATTTTTACTATATGGCCCTTTACCAAAAGCTTTGCCAAACTCTATTATCATTCATGCAATCAAAGATTATAGTAAATTATGAAGAACCTATGCTTAATAGATTTCCACAAACCAGTAACAAAAGATGCTTTGAAAGTGTCCAATAATTAGTCTTGAATTCAGCCTATAGTTGACCTTGACACCACTATGTATTTACAGATGGAGAAATGTTGCTACAGTGGTTATGACAGGATATTCTGGTTTTACACTAAGAATTGCCTGTTCTTGGAAACTTTCACCCCAATTCTTCAGTGTTGCCACCAAGAGGCAACGCCCAGAGCAGCCACAAAAGAGTAGTGCCTTTTGGCCCATTGAGAACCAAGATGGCACTCCTTTCATGAATGCACTTAATTTTAACCATGAATTTAATCTTCTTAAAAAGTGGGGGTTTTATAGCTTATCTTGAAATTATTGGTTTTTCAAGTTGGAAGGCAACTTGTTCACTCTTCTCATGTTTCAGTTTAGAAAACTGAGGCCTGACGATGATGACCTAAGTGGTACAGTCAGGCCTGGCATCTGAGTTCCCTGGATCAACACGTTCTCTTGGGTAGAGTTAACATCCCATAGCTTGTGATTCAAAATAAACAGATAGGATGCCTGAAAAGCAGATTTCAAATGTACAAAATCCTTAACATACATTAATTTTCTTACCAGTTCGTAACAGTGTCATTTTAAAATGGAGTTTTAAATAGTAGTCACACGCAGTTGTTGAAAAAGGTCATTGACTGGACATGACTGTCGGCTAACTCAAGCTGGCCCCATCTTTGGCCTGTATGTTCTGCCCACCGTTCCCACAGTGGGAACCATCTTCCAGCACTCGGCCTTGAGATAGTAGTGTGTTATAGAGACTACCTGGACTGAATATGTGACTGAACCCAGTTAAAGCATCTATATAAACAAGATTATGGCAAGATTTTCCTCGTGTTTCAGCTGCCCAAGGCAAGCATCATATGTAAGTTCCTTGCATATTAACCCTGCCACCTGCAAGTCTGGTGCTATCTGCCTCTATTTTTAGGCTCTCCTTGCCTTCTTTGTCAAGCAGACCAGGGGACCAGGTTTGAATCTCACTTTGGGAAATCCCAAGGTTGCCAACCAACAGCAGTGCTGACAATTCAAAAGGAACCCAAAGGATATCCAATAAAACTTAAGTCTCCTTGTCACTGGGATCCCACGGGGCCCCAGACTAATC
This sequence comes from Budorcas taxicolor, assembly GCF_023091745.1. Taxonomy (NCBI): domain Eukaryota; kingdom Metazoa; phylum Chordata; class Mammalia; order Artiodactyla; family Bovidae; genus Budorcas; species Budorcas taxicolor. The sequence continues at coordinate 60,833,061 of NC_068915.1, read as the reverse complement.
CCTGAAGTAAACTTAAAGATTTTCCAAAGAAAATATATAAAGACAGCTATAATTTAAAAAAAAAAAGACAGATGTAGTATATAACATGCACTGTTCTCCACCTTATTTTTCTACTTAGCAATGTATACTGGAGGCTGAATAATTTACTTTGGAGAGCAGGCCTTGTCAATATGTTTGGACCTAGCTCCTACTTAATACCTGTGGATAGACTGATGCGGAGCTGTGGGGTGGGGCGGAGAGCACTGGCTCTGCAGTCCAGCTGACTGACTCCAAAGCCTAGCTTGGTCACTCACTGGGGGTGTTACTTTGGGCAAGCCCATGAACACCAGTTTTTTCAACTGTTATAGAGAAACAATGGTAGCAATTGCATAGATGTCAGTGAGGCCTAAATGTGACAAAATATGTGAGAAGCTAGCACAGAGCCTTGTGCATAGTAAGTTCTCTATAAATGGTTCTCCACACTTTGCATGTAAGTATTTATACTAATTACATTCACAGCATTCTAGATCAACTACTTTCTCTAATACTTTAAAATTTTTCGAATGGAACAAAGTACCATTGTATCAGGTCTCGTGTTCCTAATTAGTCAAAGTAGAAAAAAATACGGAGAAGGCAATGGCACCCCACTCCAGTACTCTTGCCTGGAAAATCCCATGGACAGAGGAGCCTGGTGGGCTGCAGTCCATGGGGTTGCTAAGAGTCGGACACGACTGAGCGACTTCACTTTCACTTTTCACTTTCATGCACTGGAGAAGGAAATGGCGACCCACTCTAGTGTTCTTGCCTGGAGAATCCCAGGGACGTCAGAGCCTGATGGGCTGCCGTCTATGGGGTCGCACAGAGTCGGATATGACTGAAGCAACTTAGCAGCAGCAGCAGTAGCAGTAGAAAAAAGTAATAGATATCCTACCAAAAAAATCATAAATTACAAGTCCTTGTTTAACAAGGTACCCATTTTGTCTTCTATATCTAAGAGCTGTATTATTTTTAGTAATGATGGATCCACCAACTCCTCTTCTATACATGTTTAGATTTTTAAAGTTTTAAATACTTTATTTATCCTTTGTAGAATTACACTTATTGGCAGAAATCTTTTCTGTTACATGAAGTTGTAAAAAAAAAAAAAGGCATTATAATGACAGATCTTAATTAAAAGACCAAAAAAACCCTCCATTGTGATGTCTATCAACATGTTTCACAACAAATTAAAAAATAAAAAGCCATAGTGCTTTTAAATATTTGGGATATTTTCAAGATCAAGGCAGCTGTGTGTTTTTTTTTTTTTTTATGTAAACATCACTCCAGTTCCATACACAATTTATAGTACACAACAATAAAAAATAACTGAATTCACATTGCAGAAATGCCTGTCACCTGCTTATCTTGTATTTTGCATTAAACTGAGGACATTTTCTGTACTTATTAGAATCAGATGAGAAGTTTAGCAAAATAGCTATGAGTCAAGCATATTATTCACTTGCAATTTGATTAAAAACCACTGTTGTCCTCCAACATATTAAATATAAACATTTTTTGAAATATTTATTGATAACATGCTTTAAAGTTATGATGATGATATTTTATATTTATGAACCTTCTGAGATATATTGTTCCCCAACTGTCCTGTTCTGCAGAGACAGGTCATGTATTCATTCAACCATTTTTATAGAAGAAAAGTCTGAGCCTCAAACAGGTGTGAAGCCTTCCCTGGAGATATGCACACAGACACGCAGCCAGAGGGCAAAGCCTACCACAATAAAGTCCAACTTCGGTATGTGTCATCACAGCACAAAACAAAAACAACAAATCAAAAAAAGAAAAAAAAACCCTCAGAGGAAACAAACAAAAACCAAAAACCCCAATAAACACTATCTAAACACAATGGGAGAATATCAACACTAGGTGGGAATACAAGGAGAAAAGAAGTGGTTATCTGCTGAGAGATGGTCAAGTGTAAGACACACTGGATCCAAGTTTCATTTATGCGTACATACAACATCCTCAGGAGCAACTGCAGAGAAAAGGAGGTGGTCATTCATTTGTGGCAACTCCCCTCCCAGTGGAGTCCCACACAGGTTTCCCACCTGTGAGCCCCCTAAGCTGCAACCAGAACAGTCTGCCCTCTCTATCTGGTAACAGATTATCTTCATACTCATCTAAAGACATTTCTGGGGCTGTGGCATAATTTTATATAACAAAAAAAATTAAACATTATTATTATTCCACATCTCCTGCATAAAATGTACCCACAACTACCATGGAGACGCTGACACAGAGAACAGAGTTGCAGATACAGCGTGGGAGGGCAAAGGTAGGGCAAACTGAGAGAGTAACATGGAAACAGACAACAGCATATGTAAAACAGTTAGCCAGTGGGAATTTGGTGCATGACACAGAGAGCACAAACCAGTGACAACCTAGAGGGGTGGGGTGGGGTGGGAGACGGGAGGGAGGTTCAAGAGGGAAGGGAAATATGTATACCTGCGGCTGATTCATGTTGATGGCAGAAACCAACACAATATTGTAAAGCAATTATCTTCCAGTAAAAAAAAAAAAAAGAGAATCACATCTGAAGATTTGGTGAAAAAAACAAAAAGAAAACAAAAAGATTAAAAAAACTGGAGATATGGGAGCTGACTAGGATGAACTAATATTCAGATATGTATTGATGCAGCAATTATTTATCAAGTGCTTGCCATGTGTGGCACACTGTTCTAGGCCCAGGGAAGGCAGGGCTGGAGCAGACAGACAGAAGAATTTGCCCTTTAGAACTTCTCTTCTTGGAACAAGTGAAGTGTGGGGGGAAGTAGGAAGAATATATTATAAACAAGTAAATAAATGAGAGGAAAATTTCAGATCACGTAAGCCCTGGGAAGACAAGCACAGGAGTAATCCATGCAGGTAGCATTTAAATCAGCTGATCAGAAGGCTGCCTTGGGGAAGTAACACCTGGGGAGAAAATGAGATGACATAAAAGCATCAGCCAAAGAGGAACTGCAGACAAGTTTCAGGTGGACTGAACAGTAAGTAAGAAGGCCTGGAGGCAAGAGTGGGCTTAGTATATTCAAAGCCAGTCTGGCCAAGCAGAGTGGGTAGAAGGAGAAACACATGGCCTGATAGCCAAGGTGTAAGCAACATTCAGGCCCAGGTAAGCTGTCTGGATTTTTCCTAAGTACAGTGTACTTAGAAGTACATCACATTTTTTCAGTGAAGACTGAAATGATCTGATTTGTACCTTTAAAACATCACCATATGCAGGTAGTATTAAAATAAATTTATAATTATAGGTATATAGAAATCTTTTATTTCTTAAAAATCATGAGTATCACATAGATGAATAAAACACCACAAAAAAACTTAATAGCAGTCAGCAGTGTTATCATGAGGAAAGTGCAACGAATTTGGCGGAGGCTGTCTAGGTTTTAACAGATAAAACATACATTTAGCTATGAGCTCCTGGAAAGTCCCTTGATCACAGTCTCAGTTTTCCCCTTAATAAAATGGAAATCTTGAAAACCTGACCTTCCATCCAACACTGGTGAGGAGCCAGTGGGACAACATGTGTTGCTAGAATTTGGTAAGTGGAAACTTGCATATTCACATTCATTTGGTATACTGAGCATGTCCCTTTCTGCTAAGTAAGTGCAAGTTACTTTAGTTTCAACTTTTCCATAAGCCAGCTGCCAAAGACTAAAATAAGCTTTACTTCTTTTCTGGCCACCTCTGGACATAAACCTCACATAAAGAGATCAAGTCAACAGATGTATACAGCTTGCCTAATATATATATCTGGTAAGAAACAACTAAAAATAGGAAGAAAATTTTAATCTTGGATAATCCTCAATTACAAAAAAAATCAATGATATTGAAAGGAAAAGGAAAGTGAAGTCACTCAGTTGTGTCCGACTCTTTGCGACCCCATGGACTGTAGCCTAGCAGGCTCCTTCGTTCATGGGATTTTCCAGGCAAGGGTACTGGAATGGCTTGCCATTTCCTTCTTCATTGAAGGTAAGCAAAAATACATGTGTTTCTTATATGAAAGGAATGATTCGGTGTCTACTAAACTCTTACATTCTAAATCTAAAACACACTGTGACCTATTTCAAGTAAGGCTGCTCACGTGTTCTTTCACATACTCAACAAACATTTATTGGGCATGCATGATGTCCCAACCTGGAGCTGGGCACGGGGACACAAAGACCCCAGGTCTTTCCCTCATGGGGTGTGGTTGCTAAGAGATTTAAAACCTACAGGAAGACTCGAACTAGGCACATATGTGGTTCATTGTCATGCTACCTAATGCTTGGCTATCATGAGTTTTTGAGAAGGTGAATTAAAGACGTTCGGAGATCAGCCCTGGGATTTCTTTGGAAGGAATGATGCTAAAGCTGAAACTTCAGTACTTTGGCCACCTCATGTGAAGAGTTGACTCATTGGAAAAGACTCTGATGCTGGGAGGGATTGGGGGCAGGAGGAGAAGGGGACGACAGAGCATGAGATGGCTGGATGGCATCACGGACTCAATGGACGTAAGTCTGAGTGAACTCCTGGAGTTGGTGACGGACAGGGAGGACTGGCGTGCTGCAATCCACGGGGTCGCAAAGAGTCGGACACGACTGAGCGCCTGAACTGAACTGAACTGAGCACACATTCTGTGGAATCCAGTTCTTAAAAGACTAAAGACTATATTCCTTAAAGAAACATTGCTGAGACATCCAGGAATGATGCTAATGTTCTGATTCAAGATACAACCACAGGATGTATCTTTGTACACAATATCCAGCTCATGATAGCCTCTCAATGATGGTTTAATGGTTATAAAATACAAACTGAAGAAATCTATGTATATCTGCAATTTAAAAAAAACCCTCAAATCCCAACTGTGGGACAGAGAGGTTCTGTTTCATACTGACACATGCAACAGCTGGTTTAATAACTCTTCAAGGGGCACAATCCTGAGAATACTGCATCAAAAGGTATCAGATCATCCTAATGTCAGGAAATACACCAATGGGCAGTTTATTTTTTACTGGACTGTGATAAACATTAAAGGTAACATTTTTAAAGAGTTGCAAAATTCAACTTACTCTATACGTCATTCAAGTCAGAAATTCAAGTCTAATAACTATCCTGGAGTTTGGGAGAGAGCAGAGACGGTCTAGACCTTCAACACAAGGTTGGAAAGTTCAGGCTTAATCTCATGGGAAATCACTTTATTCTTTGCAAAAAGAGATTACATCATCATCTCATGTAGCTGGGTTTGTACAGCTGCAACAGGCAACTATGGTCACAAAATTACCTACTTTGTGTCCCTTTTCATTTGGCTCTATAGTGTTTTTCTTTGTGGTTTCCTTGATCACTTTCTGGTTTGACTACATACCCTGGTTGAAGGTGTGTGCACTTTCATTTTATCTAACATGGCAACTGCTTTTGAACCTAAGCATGAGATCAATTTAACCTTGACTATAAACCTGTTACAGATGCCATTTTTAGAGATTTCTCTTTACCAAGAGTTGCCTTGGCAAAAGCAGGAAAGTTAATAAACCTTCTGAGGTCAAGAAAAATTGACTAAAATATGGGGTCAAGTGAAACCTGAACCAAAGGAGAGTTTCATATGAACAAAATAGTACTGGAATGCAAATTACTACCATTAGTATCTACCAAATTTTTGGGGGGGTGCTATGCATTGTCAAGAAAGACTGTGTGAAGTATGAGTCTTTTTAAGCCACTTTGCCTGAACATAACTGAAGAAGAGATCATAAGAATTTTAGAAGGTCTTTGTTGACTTGAAATTCCAAGAAATTGGACCTAACTGTGAACTCAAGGGGAGACTTCCCTGGTGGCTCAGCTGGTAAAGTGTCTGCCTGCAATGCAGGAGATCCAGGTTCAATCCCTGGGTTAGGAAGATCCCCTGGAGAGGGAAATAGCAACCCTGAATTCTAGGACTAAACAGTGCTATTACTATTCTAAAACAGCTGCTCCCCAAACTCATCTCCTTTCTCCCCAAGACACACAGCTAGGCAACATCTCTCAGATGCCTTTGCAATTTTCTGCAGTAATATAACAGAATTCTGGCCAATGGAGTGTGGGCAGAGTAATATATGTCAGACTCTGGCCTGCTCCCAAACCTCTCCCAAGCAATTTTCCATTCTCCCTCTTGTCTCCCCCACTTACTAGTTAGATGTTTACACCAAGTGAGACCTTAGAAGCCATGTGTTAAGGATGGAGTTTCTGTGAGCTGGGGTCCCTGAACAACTACTTGACTCACTGTCATCTCCACCCTTCCCTGTTGCCAAAACTGGGCTACACAAGAGTGAGAGGGACATTCCATTGCGTTAAACCACTGAGAGTTAGGAGTTAATTAGTTACAGCAGCCAGCAGTACCTTAACTATTACAGCTCTCCAGGAGGTCTTTTCTCAATAAATAGGGGCCTTACTTGGGCAAAGTGTACCCAAGAAATCCTGCAAAATTAAACACCTGGCCACATCCTTTCCCCTGGGTCTTGTTGGGAGGCAGCAGAATAGAGAAGAGCTAAAACTGGGGCTACTCTAAACAAATAGATCCATTTTCCTACATTTGCTAGGGATAAAATGTTCTTGCCTATCACTTCTGCTCTCAATTCTAAAAACAAAACCCAGACAAACGTAAGAACAAGCAAGCAAAAAAACCCTACAGTAATGAAATAATCTATAAACATAGAAAGGAACCTCCAGCACTTATCTGAGTATCTTGGAGGTTTTGATTCATTTGCAATCTCTCTCACAATCTATCCTTTCCATAACCATTCTTGTTGTCTAGAAATTACGAAATTTTTGGATTAGGAAAGATCTAAAAATCAATGAAAAATCTAGGAATGGAAAGTGTCACCAGGCACTTATCTGAGGTCAGAGCTCCTAAGTGGTAGACTCAGGATTACAAACTCATGCTTGATGCTCAGTCGTTTCAGTTATACCCTACCCTGTGTGATCCTATGGACTGTAGCCTGCTCAGCTCCTCTGCCCATAGGATTCTCCAGGCAAGAATACTGGAGTGGGTTGCCACTCCTCCAGGCAATCTTCCCAACCCAGGGATCAAACCCACGTATCTTACATCTCCTGCACTGGCAGGCGGTTTCTTTACCACAGGTGTCTACATTGAGAAGAGTGCTTTATTTCTTGCATTTCAATAACTAATCTCCAGGCACCAATCTCTGCCATCTTAATCTGCCCAATGTCTCCAAACCAACCTCATTTAAACCCTGACCTTGGCCACACTGCTTCCCTCCTCCAATGACTCCCAGGCTCCCAAGTGCCCACAGGATGCCCTCTTAATGCCTTCACCTGGGAATCAAGCCCCTTCACAACCAAGCTCCCTTTGCCACTGTGCCTCCCCTTGGCTCAGCGATAGAATCTGCCTGCAATGCAGGAGACCCAGGTTCAATCACTTGGTTGAGAAGATTCCCTGGAGGAGGGCATGACAATCCATTCTAAGTACACTTGCCTAGAGAATCCCACGGACAGAGGAGCCTGGCAGGCTGCAGTCCACAGGGTCCCACAGAGTCAGATATAATAGCAGCTCCCATTCAAGATCCTCCCCACTTTTATGAGCTACAAGTTTAAGATGACATGCGTGATCAATGAACCAGGAAAGCTGGCAATACATGAAGAGAATTTAGTGTAACCAAATAAAGTGGGAGGCTGAAGTTACTCCAACACAGGCACTGATACGTGTAATCATCACTGCACTATGTAGTAATTATGTATAAATGATTGTAATTAGTATTTCTTTTGCACAGCTAACACCCGGTATTGCTGGGTTTACTGTCAGGAGGGTGGGAGAAAACTTGGAATGTGAAAGTGCTGGAACATGGCTCTGAAAGCTTCGGTACCCAGGCTTGAGTGGGACAAGCAGCCAGCTCCTTGCTCTACACACTTCTTCAGCAGGAAGAGCTCAAAATCAAGAGTTCCAGGATTGAGACCCATACAATTCCAACAGTAATAGGAGCCTCCAGAGACAGAAAGACCTGATGTTCAAATGGCAACTCACTATGCAAGTTATTTGGGCTTCCCTGGTGGCTCAGATGGTAAAGAGTCTGCCTGCAGTGTCGGAGACCTGGGTTTGATCCCTGGGTCAGGAAGAACCCATAGAGAAGGAAATGGAAACCCACTCTAGTGTCCTTGCATGGAAAATCGCATGGATGGAGGAGCCTGGCAGGCTACAGTCCATGGGGTCACAAAGAATCAGACATGACTGAGAAACTTCACTCACAGGCAAGTTATGTAAGTATTCAATATCGAGTCTCAGTCTCCTACTCTGCAAAATGGGCACAATAATACCTATTAATCATAGCATGAGAGTGTGAAATACTGCATGTAATGCATTCGGCACAGACCTGGTGTACAGCGTGCACCTCACCAATGTTAGTTACTACCATCATCCCTTCCTTGCCTCCCTGACCCCACTCCACCCTCAACCAGCTTACCCAGTAGGTTTGGATCCCAACCCTGCCTAAAGATGGAAATCTATGCACTAATTATTGGCTCACATCTCCTCCCAAGCATCCTGCCTGTGGCTCAAGATAGGTTGGGAGTTGGGAAAAATGAAAGCACTGAGGTGAGGGAATGAGATAATGTTAGTCCTTTTAGAGGGCAGGACAGCAAGGGAGTGGTCGCTAACTCTGGGAGTGGGGAGGAAGGAAGGGTGGGAGCCAACAGAGCAAAAGCAGTAAGAAGTCCAAGGACAACCTCGGCTGCACTGCAGCTGTCTGCACAGCTGCCTCCAGCCCTGCTTCCCCGCCAAGTCCTAGCTATGCTTTAACTCTTGCCAAGGCTCCTGGCCCCCATCTCACTTGCCATCCTGAGGGTGATGGCAAAAAGCCAAGGTCCTTTGCTATCCTAGAAATGGAAGGTCAGCTCCTAATGTGGCTAGTTAGAATTCTGAATTGATTTCCTATTCATTCCACATGCTGTTATCAAATGCCCCCCTGCCAGGTGCCAAGCTAAGCCCAGACGACACCCCTCCCCCACCAGAGACTGGGTTCTACAGTCAGACTGACACTAACTCAGATGTGCCACAGGTCACATAAGACTTTCCCCCATTGGAACTAGTGTTCCAAGGTCTAAATGAATGACTTAGAAAAGAACTTTGGGAACATAAAATGTACAGAGTAAGGTTATATATTAAGGATGGACAAGCAAGACAAGTGTAGGACGCAGTTCTGTTCTCTTTGGGAAGCGTGACATTTTCCCCCAAATATTCGTGTTTGGTGAACAGCAGAAAGTAATCAAAAGTCTCCACTGCCAACAGATGTAATTTCCTAAAAAGCAACCTAATGTCACTGTTCCTCTGAATAGAGACTGTGCTGGCTGTCTACTGCTCACTGGATGCTGTTTAAAGTCCTTTACTTGCTATTCGCGGACCTGACACTTATCTTTCATCTCCAGCCTGTCCCATTTCTTTCTAAGCCCTGACCACAGTTTCACCCTTGGGCAAGCAATACCCCTTCATATTGCAGAGCATTTTCACATGCTTGCTGCTCCCTCTGTCTGACATGTCTTTCCTACAGGTCTCTGCTACTTTGTGGCCCAGCAAACTCCTACTCATCCTTCAAAACCCAGATTAAATGTTACCTCTTCTTCAAACCATTTCCTCAGTAGAAACTGTATCTCCCACCTCTAGGTTCCAACACTCTCTGGCTATTAATCTATTTATCACACATCACAGAATCTGTCCAACCTCCCCACTAGGCAAAGGGTTATTCCTTATTGTAACTTCCACTCTAATATAAGGGTCAGTCATTGGTAAGGCTTCAATTTGTGTTCGGAGAAGGCATCCCACTCCAGTAGTCTTGCCTGGAAAATCCCATGGATGGAGGAGCCTGGTGGGCCGCAGTCCATGGGGTCGCTAAGAGTCGGACACAACTGAGCGACTTCACTTTCACTTTTATGCACTGGAGAAGGAAATGGCAACCCACTTCAGCGTTCTTGCCTGAATCCCAGGGACAGGGAAGCCTGGTGGGCTGCTGTCCATGGGGTTGCACGGAGTCGGACACAACTGAAGTAAGTGACTTAGCAGCAGCAGCAGCAGCAATTTGTGTTGGCCAAGTAAATTGATAATGAAACCAATAACAATCACAAAGACTGGGAAAGCTCAAAAATGTCAGTTTTGAAGCTACTTCAGGTCCATTCACAACTTTGCAACTGTTGTTATTAATCACATCTGAACCATTTTCTCAGCACCAAGACTGAAGTTGGATTTAAGCAACCACAACACACAAGGATCCTGTGACAAGCTTCCAGTTTACTCCCACCAGTTACTGTTATTTCATGAGGTTCCCAGCAGTTTGTGGGCTGGGGCAGGAATGAGAAGAGTAACCTTGTTACTTTCCAAAGGACCAGTGGAAGCTGGTTGACCTCAAAGGAGACAGTAAAACCTCTGGGTTCTTCACCGAACACACAAACGGGAAAGGGGCTGGGGGTCACTATGATCACCTATCCTTGGGCGTCACACATTATTCTACCGGGTGTGCTACAGAAGCACAAAATGCAATCTCATTCAGAGGAATGGAGAAAGTGTTCTTGAGGCCAGAAGCTCTGGTGGAGATGGAATCAGACTCCTTTTCATCTGTGCTAGAAAAGGAGCTTTAGGTGAAGAAAAATTGTATTTAAACAATAAAGTCTCATTTCCCCATTCTGTGGTCTTCCTTTGTCTAATGTTATACTTTCTGAGTTGAAAGAACTGCCTTTGATTTTTAGTTTTAGATTTGTAATTTTCCTTTGTAAATCCTTTTGGATTTTTTTTAACCCTTTTGAAAATAGAATATAATCAATCTATAGCACTTTTTCTTCAGTGAAGTTTTAAAATACTGGAATTACAATATGATACTAGTACATCGAGAAATGCACTAAATGGTATTGGAATGAGTCTGCTAGAGAACATTTTAAACAACTGGAAGCATAATTTTAAATTCCATAGTATATGTGTGTTTTAATAGCTTAAGTTATAATTCACATACAGTTCACCCACTGAAATTATACAATCTGATTATTTTTGTACATTCACAGAATGCAACCATCACTGCAAAATAATTTGTTTTCCTTCCCCCAAAAGAAACCCCCATACCCATTAGCTTTAACTCCCTATGCCATCCTCCCACAACCCTAGCCCTAAACAACCACTAATCTACTTTCTATCTCTATAGATTTACCTACTCTGAACATTTCATATAAATGGGATCATACAATATGTGGTTTTATATGATAGGTTTCTTTTATTTAGCATAACATTTTCAAGGTTCATCCATGTTGTAAAATGCAGGGATAGTTAAAATTTTTTATGGTCATATAATATTGCATTCCATAAATATACCATTCTATCCATTCATCAGCTGATGGACATTTGGGTTATTTCCAACACTGGGCTATGATAAACAAGGCTTTCATGAGCATTTTGGTGCAAGTTTTTGTTTGGACATACGTTTTCATGTTTCTTGGATATGTACCTAGAAGTGTAATTGCTAGATCCTACGGTAACTTAATGTCTAACCTTTTGAGGAACAGCCAATTGTTCATCAAAGTGGCTGTACCATTTTACTTTCCCATCTGCAATGTATGAAGGTTCCAGTTTCTCCACACACATGCCAAACTTTTTGAATTCCTTTCTTATTATAGCCATTCTGATGGTTATGCAGCAGCATCTCATGGTGATTTTGATTTGTATTTCTCTGAAGATTTATGACTTTGAGCATATTTTCATGTGCATTCAGCTATGTGTATGTGTGTGTGTGAGTTGCTCAGTCATGTCCGACTCTTTGCAACTCCTGGCTATGTGTATAGCTTCTCTAAAAAAGTACCAACTCATATCTTGGCTCACTTTTTTTATATAAGAAATTTATTTATTTTTATTTTTGGCTTCGTTGCTGCACACAGGCCTTCCCTAGTTGCAGCGAGCAGGGGCTAGTCTCTAGTTGCCGGGCACAGGCTCCTCACAGTGGCTTCTTTGGCTGCAGAGCATGGGTTCCAGGGTACAAGGACTCATAGCTGTGGTGCACGGGCTTAACTGCCCCGTGGGATGTGGGATCTTCCCAGACGGGGGCTCAGACCCCTGCGCACCGCATTGGCAGGCAGATTCTTAACCACCAGGGAAGTCCTATAGGTTTTCTTGTGCTGTTTATACTTTTGACACTATGTGCAAGAAACAATTATCTACTCCAAGTCACAAGGATTTCCTATGTTTCAACCTAAGAGTTTTATAGTTTTAGCTTATTTTTAGGTCTGTGATCCATTTTGATCCATTTTTATGGATCAAATGTACTGAGTTAATACAGCATGGTTTTAATATATATTTATGGGTTAATTATAATTATGTTAATAATTTTAAAATGCTAATTTTGCAATAATCCCTCCTCTTCCCATTTTCCCAAAACTTACTGCATTCTTGCCATCTGCCAGCATCATTATATATGGAAAGATGGGTAAGTCATTGTTACTATCAAGGAATTTATAATCTAATAGAAAGTTAACACATACAATCTCACAAGTAGTGCCATGTCTAAGGCAAGTTACTTGCTCTAGGCAAAGCCAAAATACTTTTCAAACCAGAAACAAAAAAGAGATCACTTGAAATCAGAGTTTTCATCTCCACTACAGGACGTACGGTTGTCAACATCGTTATGGACTCTGAGTGAGAAGGGAATGCCGAATTCAGGCTACAGCCAGGGGGACATCTTAATGGCCAGAAAAGTGCATATTGTGTGGGTTTAGGAATTAAGCAGATAGAAATGGACAGGCAAGTGAGCACCCCAAGTGGCTGGAATGAAATGCAGCCAAGGCATGGAGCTAGGGGAGCACAAAAAGAATCACGGGAATGATGGTAATTTTCTATGGCCAGTGCAAAGGGCTGATTCAGTTCAGTTCAGTTCAGTTCAGTCGCTCAGTCGTGTCCGACTCTTTGCGACCCCATGAATCACAGCACGCCAGGCCTCCATGTCCATTACCAACTCCAGGAGTTCACTCAGACTCACGTCCATTGAGTCAGTGATGCCATCCAGCTATCTCATCCTCTGTCGTCCCCTTCTCCTCCTGCCCCCAATCCCTCCCAGCATCAGTCTTTTCCAATGAGTCAACTCTTCGCATGAGGTGGCCAAAGTACTGGAGCTTCAGCTTTAGCATCATTCCTTCCAAAGAAATCCCAGGGCTGATCTCCTTCAGAATGGACTGGTTGGATCTCCTTGCAGTCCAAGGGACTCTCAAGAAGCTTCTCCAACACCACAGTTCAAAAGCATCAATTGTTCGGTGCTCAGCCTTCTTCACAGTCCAACTCTCACATCCATACATGACCACAGGAAAAACCATAGCCTTGACTAGACGGACCTTAGTTGGCAAAGTAATGTCTCTGCTTTTGAATATGCTATCTAGGTTGGTCATAACTTTCCTTCCAAGGAGTAAGCGTCTTTTAATTTCATGGCTGCAGTCACCATCTGCAGTGATTTTGGAGCCCCCCAAAATAAAGTCTGACACTGTTTCCACTGTTTCCCCATCTATTTCCCATGAAGTGATGGGACCAGATGCCATGATCTTCGTTTTCTGAATGTTGAGCTTTAGGCCAACTTTTTCACTCTCCACTTTCACTTTCATCAAGAGACTTTTTAGTTCCTCTTCACTTAAGATTAGCCAAATAGAAAAACCGTCTCCAGACAGTGAAGCACACCAGGTTTCAGGCTAAGGAACCTGAATTACGTGCTGCCTTGTAGAAAGACGTGCTGGGCATGATGAAGCCATGCTTTGGAGTGTCAGCCTCGTGGCAGTATTCATAGTGACAGAAGAAAACGGAGGCACTGGAGCTAATCATTGCCTTAACTTTAACTTCCCATTTGTCCGTTCATTCACTCTTTCTTTTTCCCCTTAAAATAAAGAGGAAAGTCTATTTCTGTATAGTTCACTTAGAAAGGAATCATTTATAAACTCGGTCCTTGGTGGGCTACTTAAGAAAAGGTCCTCTTCTGCGGGTAACCAAAGGAAACATTTAGAATGGCATGCTTCAGGCAGAAATTCTGCAGACTTCATTGTGGGAGGCCAGCCCACCCAGCCTGACAGGCCAGTAGAGACAATCAAAAAATGGATTATTAAGGAAATACAATTAGGGAGCTACTAAATCCTCTCAAATGCAAGTAAAGCCTAATCCAGCATGTAAGCCCACAGGCAGCCAATAGCAGAGGTCGTTTTCTCCTCTACCACACAAGCAGCCCATATTTAAACCTACTGGTTTTATATATCTACATATATATATATTTTTTAAGCCAATCAATCATTGCAATAAATATGCAATAAATTTGTTCACAAGGAAAGAGATTAAGCCTGTGATTTCCATGAGTGGAAGTTAAATATTCATCAAGGTACAGATTAATTGTTGTTTAGTCACTAAATCATGTCCAACTCTTTTGAGATCCTGTGGACTGTAGCCCACTAGGTTCCTCTGTCCATGGGATTTGCCAGGCAAGAATATTGGAACAGGTTGCCATTTCCTCCTTCAAGGTATCTTCCCAACCCAGGGATCAAATCCATGTCTCCTGCATTGTCAGGCAGATTGTTTATCACTGAGCCACCAGGGAAGCCCAGGGTGAAGGAAGTCGTATTTTGAGGAAAGTTGTTTCGGAATGATAATTATGTTAAAGAAAGTTACAAATACATTTTTTGAAGCATGAAAACAAAATATACTTGCCCTATATATTAAGAGAAAAGAAGTTGTGACAAGGATTATATACTTTTAAATGGAAAAGCTATGTGCAAAGATCGATGAACTTGAGAACATTTCAGATGCACACACAAGGTCCCCCCTTCCACTAGTAGACTCTTGTAATTGATGCTAAAGCACAATTTGGATGTGAACAGTTGAATTTCCCCCTACACACTGTGCAAAGAGCCCCTCTTTTAAATAGAAACCAAAGGCTGTTTATTTGGTGAGAATTCAAAGAGGAAAGAAAGGCAATACTGGGAGTCTGTTTTGCTCATCATGAATCCTACAAATTCGCCTTCCATGGCCTTCATCTGTTTTCATCTTTCCTAACAGAAGGCTGTCAGGGATACTCAGTTCTTGCCTAAGTCCCCACCTAAGCCAGGCCAATCTTCAAACAAAAAGCTGCTTTTTACTGGAGATCTTTACAAAAAGAGTGGGTTGAAATGTCCTTACTTGAACCTAAGAGCTTAATGGGTCTTGGTGCCAAAGGGCTGGAATCAGGCCAAGTCAGTGAGGCCAACTGTGATTTGGCAGAAAGACAAGGGAGAACCCTACATTGGAGGCCTATCAAATTCTCACCAGTCTGCTAAAGTCAAAATCTGTTAGGGCAAAAGGACCCAAGTTTGCTGAGACTGGAGTATCTGGTTTAGCGAAAGAGCTCCAGACAAAGACTGGGAGACACACTGTCCTCTAGCACCCTGGGTCTCCATCTTGTCATCTGCAAAGGATGGTGGGACAATCTGATCCAGGCAGAGAGGATAAAATAAGGGAAGGGTTTGTGAATTCTGAGCAAGGTAATGGTCACTGGAAGATACCAGTCTGGAATGGCCAACCACTGGGGTGACCATGCACACACACACACACCTATGTACATACACATACATATTATATACAGACGTACGTACCTATGTACGTTGCCAAGGACAGTCCCAGGTTTCATTTGCTGTTCCAGCAGCACAGCTGGTTAACACCCCCTTTCACTCTCAAAAGCATTTGGTCTGATATGTGGTCACTTCACTGCTAAGCCATTGAGTCAAGCTAATCTCATTTCCTTATCAATAGTGGAGGAAAATACTGCATGTGAAGTTTATATTAGATATAAGGTCTCTAACAATAATAGCCTGTTGAAATGATGCAAAAGCATGAGTGAGAGCTAAGACCATTAGGTGGAATCATGGTCAGTTCCCAGAGATGGCCATTAACTGACAAAGTTTGCAGTGCCTCCCTCTACCAGTGAGACCTCTGCCAGGGCCAGGCAATACAGGAGACCTCAGCTCCGTAGAAGTCTTCTTAGCTTCTCTGGATTCCATGACACCATGCTCGTGAGTTTCCTCTCGTCCCTCTGAGAGCCTCTGTGTGAGTTTCTCTTTTTCTCATCCTGACCAGGGAGGAGGTGTCCTCAAACTGAGACCTTGCTCTGCTGCTCTTTCTTGAGGTGCTCTTTCCCTCAGAGAGACTGTCATATATCATGGCTTAACCCTAATGTCCAACAGCAGCTGGCAAGTTCAATTTAAATCTATCATCTAACCACTAAGTTCTGCCCTTGTCCCCGATGGCCTACAGGACTCCTCTGCCTGAGTGGATGGTCTGGACCCTAAACTCAGTCTGCCCAAACTGAAATTATGGCCTCTCCCACCAAACAGAGCCCTTCTAGCTCACACCAAAGGTCCACCCTGCTTGTCATTAACAACTGAAATGTTTAAGTGATTTTTCAGTCTTCTCTTTCATTCACCTATCCCTATACCCTACCAAGTCTTGTTGATCTCTCTCTTTAAAAAATATTTGTTTATTTAATTTTGGCTGCATTGTGTCTTCACTGCGGCCCATGGGCTTCTCTCTAATTGTGGCGCACAGGTTCCAGAGCGTGTGGGCTCAGTAGCTGCAACATGTGGGCTTAGCTGCTTGGCAGCATGTGGGATCTTAGTTCCCCAACCAGGGAATCAAACCTGAGTTCCCATCAAATCGCACTAGAAGGCAATTCTTAACCACTGGACTGCCAGGGAAGTTCCCTGTTGATCTCTTTTAAATTCCTCTCATTTCCACTGCTCTGGAAATCACACCCCAAAACTCCTTCTACAGTTTACAAAGGCGCTGTGCAATCTTGACCCTGCTTCCTTTTCTTCATCCACCCTCATCTCATATCATTATGCTCCCTGTTTTCTACATTTTCACCAAATGAGTCTTCTTGCAACTTCTCCGATACATGGAGCTTCTATCTTAAGCATTGGTAAGAAGATGTCTTAACATCTCAAACATGTGATTCTCTTGGGTTAGAACATGACTTCTCCCTACTTTCACCTCTCCTCTCTCTTTCCTGGCTAATTTCTGCCCTTCATTTAGGACTCCACCTAAATGTCACTTCCTCCAGGAAACCTTAGGTTAACATCACACAAGAGACTAGGGCTCAGATTCTGGAGCTCATTTTGGCACTCCTGTTATATTAACCAACTCCTGTTATGGCTTAGTTTACTAGTCTCTATGGTAACTGGCCACACCTGTAAGCAGGTTCTTAAAAAGGTTAGTTGGATGAAGAAAGTCCTGCCAGGCAGACTTCCACTATTTGCTAAACACAGCATCCTCATTCCTGTCTCCAGACCTTTCCTCTGCTTCTGTTCCTGGGTAGTCTGCCCTCGTCATTCCCTCACCGTTTCTCATCTTAAGTAACAGGAACTTGGTATAACGTCTCCCAAACTACAACCGTCTTCCCTTGTTTAACTTCTTATTAAACCTGGTGGATTAAATTTTAGTTACCTTTGCATTTATTCACACACTGGTTTACACAGTCACAACTGCTTTGTGTGTATGTCAATCCCCAAGCACATTATAAAACTCTTGAAGACCATGGATCAAGCCTTATATATCCTTTTTATGCCCCTCAGTGCCTAATGTGGGACTGTATAAAACACAGTCGATGTCCAGTAAGTCCTCCATATGACAAAATGTCTCCATGGAAAGCTATGCCATCAATTCCCCAACTGTCCTAGCACATGAGCCCAAATTCTTGGCACCCCACAGTTTATGCTGAAATCAGGACAAGAATCTAAGACAAGTCCTTCTTCTCAGGATAAGTAGTTCATTCATCAGTGATGATATAAACAAGTGTTTGCCAGCAGATTTCTTATCTTCAGAAAACTATTTCAGCAATATAAGAACTGAGACAAAAATCCACTAAGACATTTTTTATTGGTCACTTATTTGCAGACCAACATACTTGGACTTTGCATTCCATCAAAATGTGTCTGTAGAACAAACCCCAGAAGTTTATCTCCGTGACTCCTAAGAAGACATGGAGACTCTTACAGGTGAAGAGTACAGAGAGTTCCATCCTTTGAACTCCCAGTCCTCAGGGATGGGTTCATTCTTTATGTAAAGCTGTATGTGTGTGTGTAGGCAAGGGAGGAGTTGAGGGGGGAGGGAAAGAGAGAAGAGGAGAAGGGAGATAATACTGATGATGACAGCAAAAACTGGGAGAAAGTTAATGATGATTAGATCTAATCTAATGATGACTAGATTGCCTACTACTGGACTCAATTTATCCAACAGCTGTTCGTAACAGATGTATTATGTACCAGACCAATGTCCAAGGGGAAATCCAAAGATAAATAAAAGAGGTCTTCAGGAAGCTTTTAGTCTGGTACAGGAAGCAAACATGGGATAAAGAGGTCGAGCACCGTGATAAGGACTAGCACGGAGGCTGTACAGGTAGATAGACGCCAGAGAGGAGCCCATCAGCTCTGCCTGGAGGGTCCTGGAATAGCTTCTGAGAGAAAGAAACCACAACAGACTGGAGGGAGCCAGAGGAAATGACGTCACCACAGAGGTCAAGGCCACTGTTTTCAAAACAATTGCTCTTGGCCCCAAGCTCTGC
The DNA here is from genome assembly GCF_023091745.1 of Budorcas taxicolor. Classification (NCBI taxonomy): domain Eukaryota; kingdom Metazoa; phylum Chordata; class Mammalia; order Artiodactyla; family Bovidae; genus Budorcas; species Budorcas taxicolor. Next base: position 60,814,480 of record NC_068915.1, on the reverse strand, counting down.
CAGCCAAAATTCATTATACACAGATGATCAAGTTTGTAAGGGACCCAAATGTTCTTGCCTGGTTTGATCACAAGTTGAGCAAGAGAAACTAGGAAAACAGGCCCCCCATTGGTCCATCCTGTGGCTTGCTGACAGCCCAGGGAGAGAGCTGATATGTGCACAGTGACACAGAGTTGCATTGATTATGTCATATTTATAATTGACTTTGGGCCTATTTCCAACAATAATAATGGAAATGGCGAGTGATTCAGAGTGCCAGCCCAGGCCAGACACTGCCGAGCGCTTCATGCATTCTCTCACTGGAATCTCTCAGGGATCTGATGAGATAGGAATTTCCCCCATTTCATGGATGAGAGGAGAAAAGCTAACACTTAAGTGCCTGCTATGTTTCAAGCACTAAAGAGTTTTATATCCATTATGAAATCATTTACTTTTCTGAAAAACTCAATGAATTAGGTTCAATTATGTCTGTTTTTATAGATAAGGAACCTGGGGTTCAGGGAGGTGAGGTAACTTGCCTAAGCACACACAGGGGGTGAATCTAGGATCTGGACCATCCACAGGTTGAAGCATATGAAATCACATTATCTGCCTGGCTGTGGTCTACTGATACAACAGTTTCATAGGATTCAACCTAGGAGTTCCCAAATCCATTCACTTTCCACCATGCTCCCCATAAAAAGATACGAACTGGCTTTTGTTAAATATATATCTTTGGATAGTAACCAAAAAGAAAGAAAAGTGTGAGGTGAGGATGAGAAAGCAAACCCCAGAGGAGAGAGAAGAAATATACCCTGCAACTGCATGCCACTATTATTACTGTCTTTTTGCTATGCTCGCTTTCTCTCTTTCTGTATATGCCTCTTTCTCCCTGAACCATCTGCATATAGTTGTAGGGCATATGGATAATCATTACATTAGTCTTCTAACTCTTCCATAAGTTAAAAGAATTTTAAAATAACAAGCTGTTGGGGGGACTTTTAAAGAAACTCCTGAAAAACCCATCTTTGAAAAGGCATTTGATTTACCCAAATAGCACTTTGCACTGAAAACTCAGCTTTACGAGGGTAAGCAATTCACAACGAAAACTAAGTCCATAGTCTTCACGGGCTGGCAAACTTTCTGTAAAGGACCAGGTAGTAAACATTTTACGCTCTGTGAGCCCTGCACAAACTCTTGCTTTGTTTTGCTCTGTTGTTTGTTTACAACTCTTTCAAAATGTAAAAATCGTTCTTAGGAAGCAGGAAGCCCTGCACAAAAACAGGCCGAAGGCCAGAATTTCCCAACTCCTGATATAGATGGAATTCCACAGTGTTGGCTGCTCACTTATGTTCGACTCTGCAACCCCATGCACTGTAACCCACCAGGCTCCTCCGTCGATGGAATTCTCCAGGCAAGAATACTGGAGTGGGTAGCCATTGCCTTCTCCAGGGGAATCTTCCCAGTTCTATCTTATAATAAAGTCTCAGGAACACAAGTCAGAACCATTCCGTTCTGGAATATTTCACAACAGTATGTCTGAGCTGCATGCAGGGAACTAGATGGCAGTCAAGAGTGGCTCTGTTCTGGGAGCAGCTTCCTCAGGGAATGGTCTTTATAGCTTTCCTTTTCAAGTCCTTGAAAGTCCCCGAGACTACAATGTGGTATTCATTTAACATTTCTAACAGCATGACACTTGTCACACGTTTGCGGCTTTGTCACACTTTGACCCTAGGCCTTTTATATAACGCTCCGGGGAGAGCTCACATCATTGGAGTATTTAACCTCCAAACTTCAACTACACACTTGGCAAAAACAACAGAGAAAGACCAAAAATACATCTACAGTACTATAATTCTATTTGGCACCTGCACTTTATTTTATTCTTGCTTTTACTGTAAGTTATACATTTATGCATAAGGATTACTATATCTGGGGATACATATGCAAAGGCAAGTGTATTTCATTTTACAGGCAGAGTAAAAGAGCTCCCGGGGTGATTCTGGAGCTACTCAATTCCCATCTTCCATGTTGCCTGTAGGTGCCAGTCTTTTCTCTCTCCCATCTCTGTGGTCCTCAGTACAGGTCCCCCAACTTCACTGGTGACCAACAAGTTTTGACAGCTCTTACCTAAGAAAACTGAAACTCATACACTGTCCCTGATAGCTCAGCTGGTAAAGAATCCGCCTGCAATACAGGAGACCCCAGTTTGATTCCTAGGTCTGGAAGATCCCCTGGAGAAGGGATAGGCTACCCACTCCAGTATTCTTGGGCTTCCCTTGTGGCTCAGCTGGTAAAGAATCCACCTGCAATGTGGGAGACCTGGGTTCGATCCCTGAGAAGGGAAAGGCTACCCACTTGAGTATTCTGGCGTGGAGAATTTCATGAACAGTACAGTCCATGGGGTTGCAAGGAACTGGACATGACTAAGTGACTTCGACTTCACTACACTGTCCACTGACTACAGCCTCAACTCTCTCATGCCCTCCTTTTCACTGGACTGGACTTCTTAAGAGGGAGCACCAGGCCCTTGATGCTTACATGTTTCCAAGACTACTAACCCAAACAGTCCTTCTTCCTCTGTTCAGCTGAGACCCGGCGGGCATCCTCTGTAATGCCCTCTCCCCATATTCTGGGTTTTCTGGCACCAATTCCATCCCCCCTCACCAACCTCTTGCTTTTCTATCTCATTAAAATCCCAGCTCTAGACACAGGACAATGATCAAGAACAAAAGCAAAGGAGCAAGGCTTCTGAGTTTAAATCTTTCTCATCTGGTACAACCGTGTGCTGTGCTTAGTCGCTTAGTCGTGTCTGACTCTTTGCGACCCCATGTCTGTCGTCTGCCAGGCTCCTCTGTCCATGGGATTTCCCAGAAAAGGATACTAGAGTGGGTGGCCATGCCCTCCTCCAGGATGTAATCTTAGCCTAGTGATTTAGTCCACTGTGCCTCAGCTACCTGCTCTGAAAACTGGGTATCATAATAGTTCTTCGGGCCACAGGTAAATCTAGAACCAGGCTGGCAAGAGGAAAACCAGACCCAGGCCCCAAAGACGCCTTTCCATTTGAGAAGAACTGTGAGATTTAATTTTTCACACTTACAAACCACCCACGAAATTTTTAGTGAACAGAGAGCATGGTGTCTCTCCATGGATAAAAGAGTTGGAGCCAATCCACCTTAGAAGAGCTGAACTGCGGGTTTTCAAAATTTGAAATTACAGCAGGTTCTTATATTTTCAAGTGTTGCTACCTGGGTGGTGGTGGTAAGTTAGAACTGCTTAATCACCAGCATCCACAGAACTCTCTCTGGTTCTAGAGAGTGGCACAGTCATGGTATCCTTATCTACTCTCCAAAGACAGGCTATATAGATCTATTATCTGGGAACCCTCACTTTTCTGAGACTCTCCAAACTGAGCCCCCTGACTTTCAAGCCCTAACATCGACCAGCTCCATGCCTGGAACAGGGCAAGTCCCCCTCCTTGCCAGACTGGTCTCTGCATACAAGTCCCAGAAAAATACACTTGCTAATCTCAGTCTGCAGCAGCCCAGCCCTTCTATTCAGATCATACCTAACCATGTCCCCACCCCTGACCAACAAGGAGAGGGGGGCCTTCTTCCTCCATTGTTACCAACGGTTGGGACATCCAGCCCTGAGTCCTACCTCTGTCTTTCGTTGCTCTGTAGGCCCTGCACTTAGAACTTTGTCTGCATCTTGTGTGTCTGGCTACTGCCTCAGCTTTGTCTCCAAGGCTCTGGCTGGGGCTGCACTCATGGTTTTTAGACCACCACTGCAGTTCATTCCACAATCACACACTCTGCTCCAGAGCTGCCAGATGGAGTCCCATGGGGAAGCCTGACCCTAATTGTCAGACTCCTTCAAATCCACCAGTGGGTCTAATCCCCTGTGGTCAGAGGAGTTAGACAATAACTCGCTTGTCCTGGGTTTTCATCCTGCCTACCCAGAAAGAAACATTCGTCCACATTCTCCATGTTGGCCATTTCCCTCAGCTCACCCATAGGCTGTCAGGACTCAAAATCCTTTATTTATTTAAAGACGTTCCTGGCCATAATCTGTGCCTCTATGCTGTCTAACCATGCTATTTCCCAACCATGGCTCAGACCTAGTCTCCACCTCTCCACCTCTAAACAACCCTAACAGTCATTAATTTGTTTGTAAAGGGTCAACGTTTGGTGCCACTCCACACATGAGACTCCAACATCTAACTCAACATCTTCATCCAGGTAAGAAACGAAGTCCATGTGTGCAGATGTCTCTGGATCCAGAGCCTTGTCTTCAGGTGAGCCCAGCTAATCCAAAGGCAGGCAAGAAACATCACTCCATGACAGATTTCCTCACATGGTGGAGATATGGATTCCTATAGGAATCTTTGGAGCTGATGTTAGGCAAGCAAAAGCTGGTTCCAAGGACCCACTTCAACAGACTTCAGAGAGCACGTGCACATGAATTAGACTGGATTCTGGCGAATCTGTTAACATCAGGAGAGGGTCAAGCCTACACTCATTGGAGAAGCAGGTGCTAGAACACAAGGGAAGTGTTTGGAGCCCGTTTGAGCTTGTCTCTGTGAGACGCTGAACTAACTGTGGTTTACTTAACAGATGACCTCTGATTTAGACTTTATAAAGAGAAAAACATGTGGTAAGGCAAGTAAAGTATGAGAAGAGGGAAGAGACTCCACAGGAAGGAAGGTATGGAAACAGCAATCAGAGGATATAAATTACTCTTTGAAGAAAGAAGGGCAGCGGAACGCAGGAAATATCAACGAACTGTGTTGAAAACTGCTGCATAATAAATCTACATTTGTATAGCAAATGTTGTAATTTTTTAAAGCACTTTACATTATCGTGTTGAAATTTATAAAAAGCTTATGAAATGCAAGAGCTGTAAAATTTTTACTATCCTTTTAAAGAGAAGCAAATGAGATGCAAAGAGATTAAATAATTTAAGGCATGAAGAAAGGACTTGAATCTTTAATTCTCAGGCTCCAACACCCCTGCTCTGTTAACTATATCAGTGGGTCTCAAACAATATTTTCCAAGTCATCAAGAAAAGACTGCATTCTGTGTGATTCTATTTACATAAAGTTCAAGAGAAGGCAAAATAGATAATATGGTGATAGAAATCAGAACAGCGCTTTTCTACAGGTGGTTGAGACTGACTGGGAAAGGACATGAGAGAGCTTTCAGATCTATATTTTGATCTGGGTGTAGGTTACATGCATGTACATGTACAGTTCCCAAAACCCATAAGGTTGTATATTCAGGAGTTCTGCATTTCATGCATGTACATTTCAACTCAATAAAACAAAAAAATAAATATCCTAATTACAGAACCTATTAAATCAATTCACAACTCTGAAATCTTGATTTGATATTTATGTTCATCCATCTCTAAGTATTAAGGCTACAGTTAATTTCATGTCTAGAATCATCAAGAGCACTCTACAACAAAGCCCATATGCAAAGCATAAAAACTGAACACCACAGCTGTTTTGTCAACAACATGAATTAAATATATTCAAAATACCTCAGGGAAATAGGTCTACTGAGGAACATCACCTGGCAAGTTTCAAGATGTTGTCAGTAAATAGAAGCACTGCTTTTATTTGGCACAAACTGTTCTTGTTTGGCGGAGAAGGCAATGGCACCCCACTCCAGTACTTATGCCTGGAAAATCCCATGGACAGAGGAGCCTGGTAGGCTGCAGTCCATGGGGTTGCTAGAGTCAGACACGACTGAGCGACTTCACTTTCACTTTTCACTTTCATGCATTGGAGAAGGAAATGGCAACCCATTCCAGTGTTCTTACCTGGAGAATCCCAGGGACGGGGAAGCCTGGTGGGCTACCGTCTATGGGGTCGCACAGAGTTGGACATGCCGCCTGAAGCGACTTAGCAGCAGCAGCAGCAGCAGCAGTTCTTGTTTGGAGGGAATAAGGAGGATAAAAGCTGCTACTGTTACCACAATTTGGCCTACATCCTTCCAATCACTTAGGCCCAAATTGCTACACTGTAAAAGTTGGTTGGAGCTGAGTAGCAGCTTTCAGATACTCCTTCTTTATCTAGTTTGAAATTGCCATAGTCCCCACCACTCCCTATTGCACTAATATGCTTATATTTACTGCCTAACCCACTTAAGTGATTTTTTAAAAAATTTCAGATTCAAACTGTGAATGCATTCCAAACAAACTCTATAAGTTTTGCAGACAAACTTAACAGCAATAATGATTTTTCTTGAATAAAACCAACTGAATATAGGCTATACTTACTCGCAGAGAAGGATTCCATTTTCTAATCCTGTCCGAAAATCTTTATCACCAAAACTTCTGCCGGTTACTTGCTGGAAAAGAAAAGCAGAGAATTTTTTTTTTTTTTCTTTTTCAATCAGGAAGCTCAATGATTCTTTTTCAAGATATTTCAAGAGACTTTAAATAACTGGTGGCATTCCAGGAATGGGAAAAATCTGTTAGGTCTGAATTTCCTTTCCATGTGTAACTTTGCTTAGCTCAGCTAATCTTAAATAGACCATTTCTTTGAAGTTTTTTCTTATTCAAAACTTTAAAAATATCTGTTCTTTCTGATAAGGATATTACCTTGGTGGTTTGGCCATGATAAGTCAAGGGCACAGCCTCTTTCATCTTGAGGACCCAACCTACACTTTCAATAAAGCCTGCAGAAAGTACCACCTAAGGATAAAGAATCCATTTGTTAAAACATTAAGAGGAAGAGCGGAGGACCCAGAACTTCTAACCTTGAGAGACTAACATCAAGACAGTATGAAAAAAGCCAATATCCATTCTAACATGGTGTGAAAAAGCAAAATAAAAGCTGGGAAAGAGTGAACCATGCTGAGTACTGATGGCTTTTCTTGATGCCTCTGACACTCAGTAGCCCTTTGGTCTGGGCACCAAGTCATTCATTTTTTTTTTTAATTTTTATTTTTACTTTATTTTACTTTACAATACTGTATTGGTTTTGCCATACATTGACATGAATCTGCCACGGGTGTACATGAGTAAATATTTACTGAGCATCTACAATATGCCAGGTAAATATGCATGGTGTAAATCCTAAAGCAACCTCTAAAATAGCAAAATTAAAAAAAAAAAAGCTAATAAGTCAAGAAAGGAGATTAAATGAAATTATATATTTAAAAAAATATCCTAACAATAAAAAAGAAAAAAGGGAAAGGGAATACAGAAAAGGTGGAATAAACAGAAAACAAATATCAATATTATAGGCTTAAACCTAACCATATCAGTCAGAGCATTAAATGTGAATGGTGTAAACACCCTCAAGTAAAAGAAAGATTGCATTAATAAATCAAGACCCAACTATGTGATGCTGACAAGTAACACACTTGAAATAGAAAGACATGAATAGGTTAAAAATAGGATAGAATAAGATATACCATGCTAACACTAATCAAAAGAAAGCAATAGTGGTTATATCAACCTCTAAAACAAAGAATGGGCTTCCCTGGTGGCTCAGAGGTTAAAGAGTCCACCTGCCAAATGCAGGAGACACAGGTTCGATCCCTGGGTCAGGAAGATCCCCTGGTGAAGGAAATGGCAACCCACTCCAGTATTCTTGCCTGGGAAATCCTATGGACAGAGGAGCCTGGTGGACTCATCCATGATGTCACAAGGAGTCAGACACAACTTAGCAACTAAATAACAACAGAATAAAGAATAATACCAGAGCAGAGAAAGTCACTTTATAGGGACAAAATGTTTAGGTCATCAGAGAGATAATTCTAAACATTTTTACACCAAATTTTTTTAAAAAAAGCTTCAATATAGACACAAACCAAATCAGATCTACAAGGAGAAATAAATAAAGTCACAACTAGAGTCAGAGATTTAATATCTCTCTTCAATAATTGATAGAATAAGAAGACAGAAAATCAATAAGGATATAGAAGACTTAAAAAACACTATCAACGAAATTGACTTAATTGACATTTCTAAAATATTCCACCCTACAACAGCAGAATAAACATTATTCCTTTTAAGTTCACAATAAACATTTATTGAAGTAGACCAAATGTTGTGTCAGAAAACAATTCCCCACAACTTAAAACGAATTAATTAGACATTAACAACAAATATCTTTAACCCCAAAATTTTAAACTAAGTAATACAATTCTAAACAACCCATTGTTCAAAGAAGAAAAAAAAGTTAGAATGTATTTTGTAGTGAAAGAATATGGCAAAATAAAAAATGTATGGAAAGACTCTAAGGCAGTATATGGGGAAAATATATTTTTAAAAAGATCTCAAATCATTGACTTCTGCTCCTATCTCATGAAAATTGAGCCCAAATTAGGTAGAAAAAAGGAAAAATTCTATCAAAGTTGAAATCAATCAAGTAGAAAACCAAAAAGTAATAGAGGAAAAAAATAAGTGAAATAAAAAGTTGGTTATTTGAGATCAATAAAATTGATAAACCTTTAGCTAATAAAATTGATCACCTTTGGTATCTAGCCAAAAAAGAAAGACACAAATTACCAACATCAGGAATGACATGGTATCATTACAGATTCTATAGACACTAAAAGGATAACTAGGAAATATTATAAATCTGTGCCAATAAGTTCACCAACTTAGATGAATTGAATAAACACATTCTTTGACATAAACAACCCTAGACCAGTCAAAAATAATAATAATAATAATAATAACCCTCCCAAACAAAAATGCAAAGTCCAGAAGGCTTAACTGGAAAATTACAGCAAATACTGAAGAAAGAAGTAATGCAACTCTATATACACTCTTGGAGACAAGTGAAAAGGAACTAATACTTTCCAGTATGGGTGGCTCATAAGCCATCTAAAAATTCCTAGGTACTACTTAAAAAATTATTTTGCATTGTGATGCATAGCCACTAAAAAATTTCAAGTAGAGTTGGTTTAACAGTCTAAAGTCAGCCTGCTAATCAAGATGTAGTCTGAGTAAATTCAATTTCCTAGACTCCTAATTGTAGAAGTAAGAGTAGGCACCATGCATTTGGAGGAAGGTGCTCATTTCCACCTCTGTTCCTCCTCCTCTGCCTCCTTCCCCCATCTCCTGTGTCCATTAGGTCTCCATATAACCTTGACACTGCTCTCCACTGGTCCAAGCCATCCATTCTTCCAACTCCAGGTTATTTAGTGTAGAGGCACCTGGACCTTTGTTAGGAGGGTCAACAGCTGAATAGACTTCAGAAATTCAACAAGGACTGTGCCACTGAAAAGTCTGGTCCTGAGACCAGTGGGGACAGCAGCATCTTCGTTTGGAATTAATGTAAGACATACTGGCTCTCAGTTCTTCCACTGTCTCCAAGACCTACTTAGAACAAGCATTTAAAAAACATCCCCATGTGACTCATATGTAAAGTAATTTTTACAAAGCCCTGACCTTGTATATTAAGTAAGTCCAAAGTTCATACTCAGAAATGGAGGACATCTCATTGGAATCAGGATTTTGGATGACCTGTCTCAATGACCTATCTTAGCAACATCTTTATGATGTATTTACAATGTAACACATTGCATATTTTAACAATAAAGACTATTAATTACCATTCTCTTTGTAATAGCATAAGCCATTGCTTTTTTTTTTTCCAAAAAAGCAAAATAACTACCAAGAATCACCCACCATTACCAACAGACCATGAGCAGGGGAAATGAAAAGTGACTGCCAAACTCTTCACTTATCTCCCCACCTGGACCCTGAATGACAGGGAACTCTCAGTAACCTTCCAGACAAGGCACTGGCCAAGCCATCAGCCTGTGATCACTCTCCAAGGACACATAACAGTATGGGAAGATTAACAGAGCCCTTAAAAAGATGGAGATCTGGGATATGTAGTGGGTGGGAAGACAGCCCAGGCTCAGAAGCATTCAGGGGCTAAGAGGGGAAGAGAAGCATGCAGCACTTTATCACCCCACCAAATCTTGCTCTTCACACCTTGCTGATCCTCACCTACCTACTAATTAGTCCTTGCAACTCTACCCTTGCAGTTGTTCAGCTTAGTCATACGTCACACCAATCTTTCATACCCAATCATACCCAGTAACAAATCCTGTTGATTCATTCTTCAGAATTTAGCCAGAATCCAACCACATCTACCACCTTACTCTGAGCCATCATCATCTTACACCTAGATGAGAGTCTTAATTGGCTCATTGCGTCCACCCTTGCCTTTTTCCATCTATTCTCAACCCAGCAGCCAGGGTAATCCTGTCAAGTTAGGTCATGTCACTACTCCCCACCTTACCCACAGGAAAAGCCAAAGTTTCTACAGTTCTCTGAAGGTATTTCCCCATCTTACTCACAGGAAAAGCCAAAGTTTCTCTGAAGGTATTCAACATGAAAACAAACAAAGGGGAGATAAACCCTATAAAGGGAGCATGGACGAAGCTATTGAACACCACCATTATTCTAAGGGTGGAGATTATGAACTTGCATGCATCTCCTTCATTCATGGGGGTCCTCAGAAGTACTTATGATGGCAATTACATCACCAGTTATGCCTGGTAAGCCTTTCAGGAGAACCCAATGCCAGATTTTTTCCTACTTTATGGTTTAGAATTAATTCACTTTCATCACTAATCAAAATATTTGTTGGATGGACATGCTTTGTCAGACTGAAATAGTCTATGAATGGATAACATACCAAAACCTTGATAGTTTTAGAGGATAAGAATCACTGTCTTCTACCTTAACAATCAAACCAAAAGCAGAAGCAAGAGGATTTCATAACATATCAGCACACTATTTTATGCAAGTAATTATTGGTAATAAGCTCATCTGTACTCAATTTCTTTCCCATATAACTAAAAGGTAATTACATCTCTGAGTTTGTCCATGTCAATGCTCTATACCATTCGAATAACTAAAATTTGGAGGAGTTCAAAATAAACAGTCTGATATAGAAAACCACATGATTTTATAGTAACATTTTTATGATGTGTTTATAATTTAACACACTATATGTCATAAAGCCATATTTTGTTAATTACTTTGTTTCCATCGTTTTTAAGCAGTTGCCACGAACAGTCAAAGACTGCTGAGAATCAGTCTTTCATCTTGATCATTACCATTTATACAAATTGTATTTCCAAAATATTAAATACTCGGGATTTTTGAAAGCAATCTGGTGGACAAACTGTAGTCCACTAATAAATTGTAGTCCACTAATAAAGGTCTGATTTTAAATAAATGCTGAAAACCCTATTATGGTAATCTTAAGAAGAGATTCTATTGGCTGGCAAAGTAATGGCGCCTGAATTCAAGAAATGGGAGAAAAATAAAAAATTTGCTATATTTGGACTTAGTCTTTGGAAGACAGGGACATTTTATCTTATTGTACAAAAACAGGTTTGATTTCCTCCTACCAATGGTAAATGAAAATCACATCTCTTTAATTCACTGGAGATTATTTGCAGCTCATTATGCTCACTTCCATTCTGAGAATATTTGACATATTTAACAAAAAGAGTATCTCATTTTAAACCTAAAAAAACAAAGCAGAATAGACTTGCTCTTATTTTTCACATTTACTGAGAAATAAATCCACTGCTATTTCTGTTACCTTAATAGGGTTGCTAGAAAAATCAAATCAAAGTCCTATGGAAACTCTTTGTAAACCATCTTAAGTCATTCTAATCTCAGTCAGAATTAGCAATCAACTGACAATCATCTACCAAATACCTACCTCAGGCTAGATAGTATAAGAGGTGAGAGTAAGATCAAAGCAACAAGATTTGGACCCTACTCAGTAAGAATCCACAGTCCACAAGGAAAGATACAGCATTACAAAACAGTAGTTGGTATTAGAGGGAAAATATGGGCAAGAGCATGGAGCAAGCAATTAACACAAACCGTACAACTAAAGAAAATTATTTATGAATTTATGAACGCTAATAGTTCACATTCAAATAGCAATTTCCTTAGGCTCTCTCTGTTCTTAATGTGTGCCACAAATGAATTTATTTAATCCTTATAACAGCCCTATGAGGTAGATCTGATTATTATCACTTCCATCTTAAAGTCAAGGAAACCTAGACACAGAGAGGTTAAGTAACTTGGCCTAGGACACAAAATTAGTAACTAGCAGAGCCAAGATTTAACCTCAGATAGTGTGACTGCAGAGTTCACACTCCTACACACAGCTGATTCTGTACAGCGTCTGAGCAAAGAGAGGACCTCCGTCTGCCTGAGACAGTCAAGGAAAGCCTTTTAGGAGCTGGCATGTGAGAAGGTCCCAATGCAGGAGAAAGGATCCCTCAGAGGAAGGAGATGAATAGGGCACCCCAGGCAAACACAAAGACCTGCACAAAGGTTTATTTGAACAAAGAGGAAAAGTCCTGAGGGCTGAGACCAGGGGGAGGAAGATAGGGAGGGGAGGGTGGTAGGAGGTAAGGTGCCACCATAGACATAGCCCAGGTGGTAAAAGCCCTGCATGTCAGAACTATGGGTTGCACTTGAACCTGAAACAACAAAGACATCTGAGAAGATGGGGGGAGGGAAAGGGACTCTGGCAAGCAGTCTCCCTATTTCCCACTAGTTCCCACTAGTTCCCCATTCCTAAAGAGACAGTACAACAGTGACCTCCTTGTGGACTCTCCCACCTGCATTTTATAGCTCATGACCTTGTTTGTTGAATCACGGTGAGGTTAAGACCATCTAGCCAGACTTTCCTTTAGGACCACCATCTCCCCCCCACAACATTCCTTTATAGACCATATCTATTCATATCATTTCATCTTTTTCTGCCCTCTCAAAAGAAACTAATACACTTTCTCTTTCCTCTGTGAAAGATCTGAGTCCCCTTTCTTCCTATCCATAGGTGCTACCTTTATCTCAACTTTACCCCTTAGTCCACAGCATCTTTCATCTCTGTGCTAATAGCATAATGATTTCCCACCTTTCCTAAAACATCTAATTTAATGCAGCTTCATTTTCCCCCTTCCTTTCACTGTCCAAACCCCTACACGGGTATCCTGTTCCTATTACTCTTGTCATCATAGCTCACCCACCTGTCCTCTTTGAATTCACTGAGAATTCTTAAAGGGTGAAGAGAGGAGACCTGCAAATTTAACTGAGCTCCACTAGTACAAGCTAAATCATAAGCAGATTAATGAACTTCCACCAACCCTCAGCTTCCCTACCTACAAAGTGATAATTATCCCTCCTCCAAATGCATGAAGAGTAAATGAATTACGTAAGAGTAAATAAATGAGTGTATGCCAAACCCTTCCCACAGTGCCAAATCCATAAAAAGAGCTCAAGAACCTTCACTGTCAATATTGGCCACAATATTAGAATTACCATAGATCTCATTTATGATTTCTCTCTTTCCAATGCTTTTTTGCAGATCTTTCCTCCCTGACCTTAAATGATGCCATGCTTTACTGGCTCTCCTCTTAAATTCTATCACCATACCGTCTAATCCAACAGACATTGTCTCCTCTGATCTGAATCAAGGTCTCAGCATCACGGCAGTCAACCATTCCTTCCTTTTGAGATCACTTGCCTCTCCTAGGACTTCCCAGTACCAGATACTCCTGATTTTCCTCCTGACTCTTTCAATAAACATTCCTTTCTCTGTTGCCTTAAGTCATTCTACTTCATTCATTTCCTAAGTGTAAACATGGTTCTTTTTCTCCTTTCTTCACCTTTCCTTTGTTCTCTCTGTGGCCACAAGCTTCTTTTCCCTAGGCAGCCCCAGGTCTTTAAATATCTCACATATGGTAACTCTTTCACTTTTATGAGCTTAAATATCTTCCCTTTAAGCATCTTGCATATGATAATTAACACGTTTTTATGTGTAGCATTCACCCTTCTCCTCTGAAGCTCAGAATCGAACATCCAATTTCTTACTTAACATATCCACTTGGGTACCTAATAAATATTTCACACTTAACAAGATCAAAACAAAATTCATGACATCTGTCCTCTGATCCAACCTGTTCCACCTCTGGTTTCCTATATATCAATGAATAGCACCACCATTTCCCATCACCAGGAACTTACAGACACATTCAAACCATCAAGAAGAGCAATGTTCCTCTCTCCAAAATGCACTTGAGATCTATCCTTTACCCTCCATCTCTACACTACACACTAGTGTAAGCCTCCATCACCTCTCAGCAAACATCAGCTTCCTTTCTAGCCTTCCCACACAGCACCCAGAAATCTTCTTATAGATCAACCCCATGTCCCTTTTCACTACACCAGAAAAGTCCAAGTTATATACATAAGTTCTTCATTTTAAAGATGAGAAAAAATAATGTCCTGCAAATTAAATGACTTGCTCAAGGTCATAAGCTAGCTATCAGTAAGGATGAAACTAGAACCATACCTCCCTTCACCCAGGCCAGGGCTTCACTACCGCACACCACTGCCTTCTGAAGGCATATATTCTAATGACAATGACATTGCTACACTCTCTTTAATAACAATAGTGCCTGACATCTATTCAGCTTAGGTTGGCAACAAAACAGCACAGAAGTCCAGGCCTGAGGTTATTTAATCAACATTATCAGACTGTGATCCTCTCCAGCACTAGCTCTGAGTGTTTAATGTTGAGCATAATAAAATGCAATCTGTAGAATCCATTTATATTTTCATCGTGTCATCAGAAACCCAGAAGGCACTGTTTATAGCCACAGATTGACAGACTCCACTAAAAAAATCTAATTAAGAATACAAGAAATGCTCCAAAGCACTCTGGGAGCATTAAATCCTCCAATATCACCATTGTGCGCTATCAACACAGAAAATGGGTCAGTCCAGGAACACGTGAGTGGGTTTAGCAGTGAGTGTCTCTGCACATCCTCAGGCTGTTCTTACCTTCCAAGCAAACAGAACAGATACTGCAAAGGAAGATAAAAAACCCAGGTGCTTTAACAACAGAAAGGATTAGCAATCAATATGAGAGCAAAGAAAGAGTCCTGAAAAAATATGGGCAAGTGGAGTGCTTCTGGGCTATCTGTGTTGTTTCCATTTCAAGGAGCAGAGATAAGCTTCAGCCACAGGGTGGTTTTTACCTGGGTATCAAGGTGCTCCTTAAATAAACACTTCAATATTGACTAATTTTTACAGATCTGTATATGGAACTGCCATCTAGTCCTCAGCACAGGCAAATCTGTGTTAGGCAAGCATTGAATCAGTTGCTCAGTTGTGTCTGACTCCTTGCGTCCCTGTGGACTGTAGCCCATCAGGCTCCTCTGTCCACTGAATTCTACAGGTAAAAATGCAGGCAGATTCTTTACTGTCTGAGCTACCAGGGAAGGTCTGGGTCTAAAATTCAGGTCTGACATTTTGGAGCTATGTGACACTGGGCACATGGCTCCATTTCTCTGAGCTTGCTCCATCATCTTTAAAAGACTTGTAGAAATGTGCTTTACACAGTTGTTAGAACTTAGAAATCATGATTAGAAGCCATCTAATAGGACATTTACTACTGACTGGAAGTTCTGGTACATTTTTCCCCGCAAAGGGAAGAGAAAAGAATCCATGCTGGAGAGCCTAAACTAGGTGGTTGCAATTTTTGTTCAGAAATCCTGCTCAAGAGAAAGTTGAGTATGGTTGAGGCAGACTTGCTGTTTCACAGATGGATCTGGGTTTGTGAGTGCTGGGTACAAAATCCCACAATGTGACCAACTCTTACACACACCATTGGATTAAATGAGACCGTGAGGAAACAACTGGGCAAATCCAGAAAAAATGACACATTAGATAAGAAGACCGACCCTCAAAAAGTCAACGTCTCGAAGAAGAGGGGAGAGTTGAGACTGAAGAAATATGACAACCAACTGAAATTCTAGTTTAAAAAAAGATTTGTAGGTGATATTTTGGGCACTATTGGGGAAATCTGAATACATATTAGTCGTCTGGCATTATTTCACATGATTAAGAGTGACAATGGCATGTTGGTTCTGTAGAACATTCTTATACCTTGGAGGGGCACACTAAAGAATTTAGGGGGAAAGGGGTCTGATGTCTGCAATTTATTTTGAAAAGGTTGAAAAAATACTAGGAGGATGTGTGAACTGTGTGTGTGTGAGAAGTAAATATAGGACTTTCCTGGTGGTCCACAGGTTAAGAATCCACCTGCCGATTCAGGGGTCACAGATGGTCCCATCCCTGGTCCAGGAAGATCCCGCATGCTGCAGGGTGACTGAGCCCGTGTCCCACATCTACTGAAGCCTGCACACCCTAGATGCTTTGTAACAAGGGAAACCACTGCAGCGAGAAGCCTGCACCCCGCAACTAGAGAGCAGCCCCTGCTCGCCACAGCTAGAGAAAGCCTGCGCAGTAACAAAGACCCAATGCAACAAAAAATAAATGAATAGATAAATTATAAAATTATAAAAAAGGAGTAAATATAGAAAATGTTAACAATTATGGAACTGGGTAGTGGGTATATGGTCTCTTTAACCAAACAACTCTCCTTCCTTCCTTCTTTCCTTCCTTTCCCTCTCTCTCTCATGTTTCAAAATATTCATAATAAAATGTTATCTGGAGCTAGGGCTGAAAGCCATTCAGCAGTCCAAGGAAAGTACTCAAGTCAAAAACCTATCTGGTACCTCCTCGTTTGTTACTTGGAACACTTTTTCATATTTGTTTTCACTGATGACAGCCACTTGTCAGTTCACTATCAGTCACTTCGTATCTGTCCAATCCACTGCCTTGCCTGCTCACTACTCAGAAATGGTTCTTGCCAGTCTTCAAATCGACATGACGTTCATACTGACGATGGAAGGAAGAGGGGTCAAACCCCTGGGCTTCCTGATTTGGGGCAAAGAATGGAACTATAGGCTCCGCCAAGTACACACAGTCCTGTGACAGTTGTAGCGCTGTCTGAAGAACTGATCAATTTCACTACTTGATATTCTAATAACTGAATAATTTTTAGCTAAGAATCCAAAGTAACCACAAAGCTGTTGTGTTTCAACAGTACTTGGTATTTTAAAACACATCAAAGTCAAGTTAGAAAACTACTAGAATTCACCCAAACAAGTTATTCGATTACCAAAGGAAAATAAAACATGGTGAAATGCTCATTATGCAGACAGGATGATCACATTTCAAACAGTCTGTCCTTTTAAAAGTTGGCATGACCTGGGCAACATAACTATTTTTTTAAAAAGCAAGGAAGAATAAGATGAGAAAGTGACTTTCAGAAGGAAAGAAGAAATTACCAATGGGAGGGAGTCCAGGAGGGGCTTCCAGGGTGACAAAATTCTACTTCTTGATACAGTGATTCCAAGACCATCCACTTTAATAACAAACCAAGCCACGAATTCATGTGGTTTTCTGCAATTGTGTTATACTTTACAATTACAAAGATTTTAAAGGGAGGACTGGGGATATAGATGTTGACCTCCACAGTGGCTCAATCTCTCTCTCTGTTTTTCTTTTGTTAAAAACAAAAGCCACTTTCCATTTTGTTAAACTCAGAAAAGTCTTTGTAGTCAGAAAATACCACTTGCAAAAGGTGGTATTTTCATTCAAATATAATAGAAATACACCCCTATTTAACAATATTCCTCAGGTCCACTTATTAAAATGGTGGCTGGCACCATGAAAAACAGTACAGAGTTCCTGAAGAAAACAAAAAATCAAGTTACCATATGATCCAGCAATCCTACTCCTAGGCATACATCCAGAAAAGATGAACACACTAACCTAAAGAGATATGTGCTCCCTAATGTTCACAGAAGCACTATTTACAACAGCCAAGACGTGGAAGCAAACTGAACGTCCACTGACAGAGGAGTGGATAAGGAAGATGCGATACACACACACACACACACACACACACACACACACACACACACACACACACACAGGAATATTACTCATCCATCAAAGAATGAAATACTGCCGTTTGTAGTAACATGGATGGACCTAGAGATTATTGTACTGAGTGAAGTAAGCCAAATAGAGAAGAGACAAATATTACATGGTGTCATTTATACATGGAATCTAAAAAATAATGCAAATGGACTTATTTACAAAACAGAAACAGACTTGCAGAACTAGATAACAAACTTATGGTTACCAAAGGTGGTAAGGTGGAGAAGGAATAAATTAGGAGTACGGGGTTAACAGACACACACCACTACATGTAAAATAGATAAACAAGGATTTACTGTATAGCACAAGAACTGTAGTCAACATCTCGTAATAACCTGTACTGGAAAAGAATCAGAAAATATAGATATGTGTAACTGAATCACTTTGCTGTACACCTGAGACTAACAGACTGTTGTAAATAACTGTAGTTCAACAACAACAACAACAGTGGTGGCTGAGATCCACACATGCCTAATGCATCAGTTCAGTCAGTTCAGTTCAGTCGCTCAGTCGTGTCCAACTCTTTGTGACCCCATGAATCGCAGCATGCCAGGCCTCCCTGTCCATCACCAACTCCCGGAGTTCACTCAGAGTCACGTCCATCGAGTCAGTGATGCCATCCAGCCATCTCATCCTCTGTCATCCCCTTCTCCTCCTGCCCCCAATCCCTCCCAGCATCAGAGTCTTTTCCAATGAGTTAACTCTTCGCATGAGGTGGCCAAAGTACTGGAGTTTCAGCTTTAGCATCATTCCCTCCAAAGAAATCCCAGGGCTGATGCATAGTATATTTTAAAAAACAAACATTTGAGTATCAGACAAAGGAGTCAGTGTACTACTGAGCTTTGCAAATTAAAGGACACATCATCTTCTGAGATTTTACAATTTGAATAGTTCTAGGCAGACATGTGAGGCCAGGAACAGCCACACTGCCCCTGTCCCTATCTTCCATCAATGGTTCTACTATTTAAATCCTGTGGTTGTCTAGAGACACCTAGTCAGGATTGGTAGGAGGCTGAAAGTCCAGACAACTGGGTTCTAGCCACAGCTCTTTAATAACCAAGGGCTTCCAGCAAATCTCCAAATCTAAGATAACTCTGCACAAATCTACAGATTCTCTGAACCCTCTTCCACCTTAACCACTCTACCTAGAAGTTCTGTTTGTTTGTTTGTTTTGCAGTATGATGCAGAATTCAATTTTATTATACCTGTTACAGAATAAAACAGAAATGTGCAGGTATTTTTTACATTGAAATCATTTGTTACCTTAGATGTCCTTTAACATAAAAATATGAGAGTGATGTGTCATGATTATAAGATAAAACCCACATTTTAAAATCGTTACTGTGCCACCATCATTCATTCACCTTTTGGCATTAATTTGGTAAATTTAATGCTTAATGCTAAGTGTACAACTACCTGCCACTGATATTCATGTATTTTTCAGTTTGCGGTGTTTTTTTTTATTTTTTAATTAATTTTATTAGATAGAGTTGCTTATTATGTTGTGTTAGTTTCTACCATACAGCAAAGTAAATCAATTATATATATATATATATATATATATATATATATGTATGTATATGTATATACACACCTCCCCTCTTTTTTGGATTTCCTTTCCATTTAGGTCACCACAGAGCACTGAGTAGGGTTCCCTGAGCTATATAGTAGGTCCTCACCTTGAAGATTTGATGATAATAGTAACAGCAGCTTTTACTGAACCTTAATTGACTCACTCACTTCTCAGTTCCCTGGTGTGGTTATAAGAGATACGGTGGCTGGTTTCACAGTTGTGTCCTGAACAAAGGTGCCCAGCTGAGGAGACAGGTTGGGGCTAAAAGCCAGCCTGAGCTCTCTCTGTCAAACTACACAAACTCTTGTCATGGAAAAGTCCTGTTTTCCTAATTCATATAAAGCCACTGTCTGTACTCAAGCTCGAAGAGTCCACCCGTGATATCTTTTTGAGTTTATACAAAGGTGTTCAATGGGCTATCAGAGGCCCCAATAGAAGTATTATTATTTTCTCTGTTTTCCAGATGGAGAAATTCAAGTATAGACCATGAAGAACTGGCCTAATTTCACACAGTAGATGGCAGAGTCAGGACTCTAAGCTGGGCAATCAGGTTCCCAACCCAAATTCCTAAACAGAAGGCTATGCTGCCCAAATATGCCTGTGTCCATTGAGCTGTAAATAAAGATCTAACTTCCTACTGCCTATGTAATCTCTTCTCTTCAATGTGCTTCTTCCTCAAAAAGTGGAAAAAGAACATAAACCCTCAAATCCACAGAAATGCCCAAATGTCTGCCCACATATTGTCGATTCATTCAAAACCATGGGGTGAAATCAGAGAAATCTCCATGATGTCACTGGACTTTAATCTCTGTATTTAAAAAATCATCACACATAGCCAAAGAATCCAGCTGGAAAGAGCCCTATATACAACCTGATCCTCTATGGGATAAAAAATAAACACCCACTGATGGGGAGTGACTGGGACTAGAAGGAAGACAAGATGCGTCATTTGAGACCATCAGGCATTTCAGAACAAAATATTTCCCTACCTATCTTCTCTGGTTCTTTAAACTTACAAATAATGTATTATGGCAGGAAATCTGTTCTTTTGGCTGCTTTGTGATGAAGACAGCAGGTGGTAATCCCAGCCGAATAAAGCATTGTTCATTGCTGGGCCTCACTGACACTTCAATGTGGAGGCTGACCCCACTGAGGGAGCAGTGCCATCTTGGTTTCTACTGGAGTGAATACAGCTCAGAATCTGTATTTAGCTCTCCTTACACAATGCTTCCTCCATAAACACTGCACATCAACAAAGAAGGAGTCCTGTCTTCCAGGTGTTACAAAGAGCCACAAGAAAACAGAATACTGCTGCACCACTCTAGGTAACTTATAGCAAAAACAAGGGTATTAGTTATATAGCTAGTAGGTGAGATCCATATTTAACCCAAAACAAAACAAAACAGAACCCTCTGCCCACACATCATCTTGAAAAACTTCACTAATCAAAAGTGAAGAAAGAGGGGAAAAAGGGAAAATGGCATGCAAAGGAAACTGTGTTGTTGTTAGACCAAGCAATCTGCTCTAGGAAAGTCCTTGGTTATATTTTTCAAACTCCTTATAATTAAGTCGTCCTGCGAGATGGCCTAGAACCAACGGTATTCTACTAAATGCTTAACAACTGGTTCTCAGGAGATGGGGAGGAGAGAAGAGCCAATCTCCATGGTGTAAACATTCCCACCCTTGCGGATTTCTAGCTCAGTTGATGTCACTGAACACAGAGTGAAGAGGAAATGAACACAATCTTCTCTCTTGAGCCACATGAGCTGGCTCCTGAATACCACCGTGAACTCGCATTCTGTATCACATACACATCATGAGGCTGTTAACTTAAATGTGGTGTTTTACATGTATCACTATTTCTATGACACTGGAAAATTAACAAATAACAATGGAAAGCTAAGCATATAACTGTATCAATGTTTCTAAACTTTCTCACACCCTTGTTCATAAACAGTCAACATCTTACAGAAAGATACAACTGTTCAATGCCAAGATGATATAAATCTATTGTCCTTTTAGAGAGCTGTTTCTGATTTCTGGCTAGGTAGGCAATCAGAAAGCAAAAGGAATTGATTGAATTCCCAAAAATTGAAGCAGTAATGATAATCCAAAGAATAGGCCTTTCCCAATTTAAAATGAAATATAAAAAGTTTACCTTTCCCCTAAATATGTCTTGGCTGTGGAACATACTCAGGTTCTTGAAAGCCTGTACTCTCTTGAGTCCTGTATTTACAGACATACTTCCTTCCCCCACTTATTAGTGCTATGCTCAGTCGCTCAGTTGTGTCTGACTCTTTGCAGCACCATGGACTGTAGCCCGCCAGGCTCCTCTGTCCATGGAATTTTCCAGGCAAGAAGACTGGAGCAGGTTGTCGTTTCCTCCTCCTGGGGCTCTTCCTGACCCAGGGATCAAACCTGAGTCTCCTGCATCTCCTGCACTGAGGGCAGATTCTTTACTGCTGAACCACCAGGGAAACCCCTCCACCCTTATAAGAGGACCAACAATAATATTTAATAGCATAGCTAATAACTACCTCCATGATACAATTTTTAATAAATTTGTGGACAATTATCTAGATTGGAGCAACACTTTAGAAGACAAAGGGGAAAATACACTCCACACTCTGCTTCTAATATAAGGACAAAACTATCCAAACAGGAGTGTTGACTACACTGCTCTGGAGAACTAGCAAGGCAGACCAGTTGCCATTTTGCCACTGACTGACACAGAGAGCTGTTGTTTGTACAAGGAAGAAAGGGAGGACTGGTGCTGTTGGCAACAATCAACAGCTCTGTTCTTTCTCTTTTTTTAATTGCTAGAACACCTGCTGCCTCACTCCCTTCAGCCTCATCCATTATGCAGCATGTTGATGGTGATGGGACCAGGACACGCCACTGCACACAATGACTGACCTGAGAAGGACACACCGTGACAGCCCACACACCTCCTCTTCCCACTCTCAATTTAAAACAAAAAGTCCACTTACACCACAAATTACTGAGTTGTCATTTTACGGCATTGGGAAGAATCAAAATGCAAAGACAATACTTGTTTCCCACACTATGCGTTAGGGAGATTAAATTATTTCGTGGGGATTGACCTTCACATTTACCCTCTGGCCTACTTAAGAGAGGAAATACTTAAGCATTTCCCAAAGTATGTCCACCTAGTTCCGCAGGAAATTAAGAGATGATGTGGAAAAAAGGCTGCATGGTCAAGTATGTCTGGGGAATGCTGAGTTTTTGTTTTGTTTTCAACTTTAAGCTTCTCAGAGCCAATAATACGCTAATGTGCACTGAGATCCTCCAGTGGGAGATAAAATAGTGTTTCTTAAACTATTTATCAAGTTATCAAGAGTTTATCAAGTTTACAAAGTTTATCAAGACTCTTTGTCAAGAAAAGTCTAGGGAGTGGAATCAGTGTTCTGTAGAACGTGTATTAGGAAACTGACTTTCCAGGGTACTGGTAAGGCATAGCATGGTGGCACCAATGAGTCCTTCACACAAGTTGTTTGTTCTTTACTGTATTGGACTCCTTGGTATTTTAGAAAATTTGAATAAGCTACTAAAATTTAAAAGCAGAAGAGCTAATATTTAAGCACAACAACAAAGGTCTTTTTTCTTGCTTCTCCAGAAAACAAACGGCTGCGGGGGGGACGCATGAGGCACTGCCTGCCCATAGAGCTGCCTTTCCTGTGCAGATTATTTTAAACCATAAAGGGATTCAAAAAACAAACTATATGATGTACCCAGTTTATAGTGAGATTAATGAAAGAGAAGCAAGGGCACTGTATACAGGTGCTCAGAGAAGTGACACAAAGGTTAAGTGAGAGTGAGGTATTGAAGAGGAAAGACTTCCCCCGAAAGTGGGGATGAGCTGAGACAGGTAAGAGGAAAGGGGGGGCGTGCACAGAGCTAGAGGAAAGATCAAGAACAAAAGCGTAAGCCTGAAATCAGTAAGTCACAGAAAAAGCACAGACTCCTTCAAAATACAGATATGAAACACGTTTCACTTTAAATTTGTAATTTAATTGAGGAAAACAGTGGTCAAGAATTTTAACAATTAAATGGCTCTGAACCATAGACAGGGTCAAGTCAAGCCATTTGGCCATTAAGTCCAATATCTAAGAGGATAAACACTAGATATTTCTTAGTTATATGACTAAGTAATTTCCAAAACAATCCCCATCAAATGCCAGGTGCAAAAGCAATTACATCAAATTCCTTGCCAGTTCCAGAGACCTGGGATAGCGGGGCCTCCAAGAACCAGTGAACCAGTTTGAAAAAAATTCTGGAACCTCAGGGATCCTATTACTAAGAAGCAGAAATAGATTTTCAAGTGGTCACTTTGAAATATTAAGCATTGTTCCACTCAGATCTTTCCGCCAAGGACTGCCCTAGAACATTTATTAAAAAACCAGTGCGAAGTAAGTCAGCATCTAAAATAAAGCTTCACCTTGCTTGAAGTCATAGAGCATAATGGTGTAAGTTCACCACAGCATGATTGGCACAATCTAAACCAACAATAACAACAACAATAAAAAGCTACAGAAACACTTTTATATTAAGAAGTTAGATCTAGCACATGATAGAAGCTCAAAATGTACTTTTAAATCTGAGTTAAGATCTAACTGTTGCTGTTCTACAATTTCTGTTATTTTTCACATCATGACCCTTCCAAGATTTCTACTAACAACTCAAAACCCCAGCCTTCAGACTTGATTAGTTTTCAACCTTTATTTTCAAAACAATGTCTTGTTTTAGAAAGATTAGCAACCGCAGACACACAAAAAAGATCACCCTCCCAAATCTTGGGAGCACCCAGAATCTTCCCTAACCTTGGCATCTTTTTTTCCTACCTCTAAGCAAAGAATTGCCTCTCTTGCTTTCTGAGCAAGTCCTTCCAACCGACACCCTTGTTCCCACTCCCTTTCCTCTGATCTCCTCTCCTCTTCTCAGCAAATCTCTCTGCATGTGGCAGTCTTGATTCAAATATTTCTACGTGCTTCCTACTGCCTAAAGCTCAAGCACTAACTTCAATCTGCAACATACATCTATTCCTCGTGTGTATTCATCACACATATCCACGGCCCCCTGTATTACTTGTGCCATGACCATGTCTGGAATGCCATATCTGTATTTAACTATATATAATCCCATGTTCAAATCTCAAGATACAAATACTCTAAAATTTCCCACTAACTCCCATATCCTTCAATAAACCAAATTTATCTCCAACTCCCAAAGCACTTACTGTCTTTTATACATGAAATAGGGCTTCCCTGGTAGCTCAGCTGGTAAAGAATCTGCCTGCAATGCAGGAAATCCTGGTTCGATTCCTAGGTCAGGAAGATCCCTTGGAGAAGGAATAGGCTACCCACTCCAGTATTCATGGGGCTTCCCTGTGGCTCAGCCGGTAAAGAATCTGCCCACAATGCAGGAGACCGGGGTTCAATCCCTGAGTTGGGAAGATCCCCTGGAAGAGAGCACGGCAACCGACTCCAGTATTCTTACCTGGAGAATCCCCAAGGACAGAGAAGCCGGGTGGGCTACAGTCCATGGGGTTGCAAAGAGTCAGACTAAGCACTTAAGCACAGCACAGCAAATCCATGAATTAAGACGGGGTTTATAATCAGAAAATATGGGCTTAACTCCCACCTCCACCACAAACTAGCTATGTGATTTGGGGTGAACGCATCTGCACTGTAGCTATTTCCTTAACTATAAAATAGGAAAATGACAACACTGATCTTACAAGTAAGGATTAAATGAGATTATGTGTATGAGAGCACGTGAATACCATGAATGAAAAAAACGTAGCGTTTGAAATGTAATTTACCTTAACTTATCATTAATACTTGTATGTTTTGTCCCTGTGTTCCTGAGTAGGTTCATTCACTGAACAATTATTTACAGAGCACGTCTTCTGTGCCTCGACTCTGGGGATGTGTTCCCTGAATTCATGGCACTGCTCAGGAGACAGATGACAATATAGCATGTAGCACGGTATCAGGTAGTAAGTAGTATGAGCTATGAAGGAAAACAAAGCAAAACAAGGGGATTAAAAAGTGGCCCAAAAACGGACTGTTACTTGATTTATTTTAAAGTGAAAGGCAACACATCATCAGAGACTTTAAGACGGAGGCAGTGAGCAGTGCTCATTTCTGTGGGAAAAGCATCCAAAGGAGAGACACGTTAAGTTCAAGGCCCAAAGTTGGGTGTGAGCATGAAGTGCCATGTAAAGAAAAAGTCAAGCCATTGCTAATTCTATTGCTGCTGCTGCTGCTGCTAAGTCGCTTCAGTCGTGTCCGACTCTGTGCGACCCCATAGACAGCAGCCCAACAGGCTCCCCCGTCCCTGGGATTCTCCAGGCAAGAGTACTGGAGTGGGGTGCCATTTCCTTCTCCAATGCAGGAAAGTGAAAATGAAGTCGCTCAGTCATGTCCGACTCCCAGCGACCCCATGGACTGCAGCCTACCAGGCTCCTCCGCCCATGGGATTTTCCAGGCAAGAGTACTGGAGTGGGGTGCCATTGTCTTGGAGGTAATAAGGTGGTGAAGTGACAAGATGAGGACAGATAGGAAGCTAATAGCCTTACAGGCAACAATAAGGACCCTGGAACTTATCTCAGTGCTGTTCAAGTTCAGTTCAGTCATGCAGTCATGTCTGACTCTTTGAAACCCAATGGACTGCAGTACGCTAGGCCTCCCTGTCCATCACCAGCTCCCAGAGTTTATTCAAACTCATATCCATTGAGTCGGTGATGCCATCCATACATCTCATCCTCTGTCGTCCCCTTCTCCTCCTGCCTTCAATCTTTCCCAGCAGCAGGGTCTCTTCCAATGAGTCAGTTCTTCACATCATGTGGCCTAAGCACTGAAATTTCAGGTTCAGCATCAGTCCTTCCAAAGAATATTCCAATTTCCTTTAGAGTGGGCTGGTTGGATCTCCTTGCAGTCCAAGGGACTCTCAAGAGTCTTCTCCAACACCACAGTTCAAAAGCATCAATTCTTCAGCACTCAGCTTTCTTGATAGTCCAGCTCTCACATCCATACATGACTACTGGAAAAACCATAGCTTTGACTAGATGGACCTTTGTTGGCAAAGTAATGTCTCTGCTTCTTAATATGCTATCTGGTTTGGTCATAGCTTTTCTTCCAAGTAGCAAGCGTCTTTTAATTTCATGGCTGCAGTCACTATCTGCAGTGATTTAGGAGCCCCCCAAAAATAAAGTCTGTCACTGTTTCCATTGTTTCCCCATCTATTTGACATGAAGTAATGGGAGCTTCCCTGGTGGCTCAGAGGGTAAAGCATCTGCTTGCAATGCGGGAGACCTGGGTTTGATCCCTGGGTCGGGAAGATTGCCTGGAGAAGGAAATGGCAACCCACTCCAGTACTCTTGCCTGGAAAATCCCATGGACAGAGAAGCTTGGTAGGCTACAGTCCACGGGGTCCCAAAGAGTCAGACACGACTGAGCGACTTCACTTTACCTTTTTAATGGGACCAGATGCCACGATCTTAGTTTTCTGAATGTTGAGTTTTAAGCCAACTTTTTCACTCTCTTTCACCTTCATCAAGAGGTTCTTTAGTTCTTCTTCGCTTTGTGCCATAAGGGTGGTGTCATCTGCACTTCTGAGATTATTGATATTTCTTCCAGCAATCTTGATTCCTGCTTGTGCTTCACCCAGCCCAGCATTTCATATGATGTACTCTGCATATAAGTAAGCAGGGTGACATATTCCTTTCCCGATTTGGAACCAGTCTGTTGTTCCTTGTCCAGTTCTAACTGTTGCTTCTTGACCTGCATACAGATTTCTCAAGAGGCATGGTCTGGTCATTCCATCTATTGAATAATTTTCCACAGTTTGTTGTGATCCACACAGTCAAAGGCTTTGGCATAGTCAATAAAGCAAAAATAGATGTTTTTCTGGAACTCTCTTGCTTTTTTGATGATCCAACGGATGTTGGCAATTTGATCTCTGGTTCCTCTGCCTTTTCTAAATCCAGCTTGAACATATGGAAGTTCACAGTTCCCATACTGTTGAAGCCTGGCTTGAAGAATTTTGAGCATTACTTTGCTAGCGTGGGAGATGAATGCAACTGTGCAGTAATTTGAGCATTCTTTGGCATTGTCTTCCTTTGGGATTGGAATGAAAACTGACCTTTTCCAGTCCTGTGGCCGCTGCTGAGTTTTCCAAATCTGCTGGCATATTGAGTGCAGCACTTTCACAGCATCATCTTTTAGGATTTGAAATAGCTCAGCTGGAATTCCATCACCTCCACTAGCTTTGTTTGTAGTGATGCTTCCTAAGGTCCACTTGACTTCGCATTCCAGGATGTCTGGCTTTAGGTGAGGGATCACACCATCGTGATTATCTGGGTCATGAAGATCTTGAACTGTGGTGTTGGAGAAGACTCTTGAGAGTCCCTTGGACTGCAAGGAGATCCAACCAGTCCATCCTAAAGGAAATCAACCCTGAATATTCATTGGAAGGACTGATGTTGAAGCTGAAACTCCAATGCTTTGGCCACCTGATGTGAAGAACTGACTCATTTGAAAAGACCCTGATGCTGGGAAGGATTGAAGGTGGGAGGAGAAGGGGATGACAGAGGATAAGATGGTTGGATGGCATCACTGACTCAATGGACATGAGTTTGAGTAAACTCCAGGAGTTGTGATGGACAAGGAGGCCTGGTGTGTTGCAGTCCATGGGGTCGCAAAGAGTTGGACAAAACTAAGTGATTGAATTGAACTGAATGGTCTAGTGGTTTTCCCTACTTTCTTCAATTTAAGTCTGAATTTGGCAATAAGGAGTTCATGCTGAGCCACAGTCAGCTCCCAGTCTTGTTTTTTCTGACTGTATAGAATTTCTCTATCTTTGGCTGCAAAGAATATAGCCAATCTGATTTTGGTATTGACCATCTGGTGATGTCCTTGTGTAGAGTCTTCTCTTGTGTTGTTGGAAGAGGGTGTTTGGTATGACCAGTCTGTTTTCTTTGCAAAACTCTATTAGCCTTTGCCCTGCTTCATTCTATACTCCAAGGCCACAGGTACTTCTTGACTTCCTACTTCTGCATTCTAGTCCCTCAATGAAAAGAGAGTTCTGAGCAGGGAAGCACTATGACTTAATTAACATTATGCTGACAACTATATGGGGAGTTGACATGGGGGGGAATAAGTGGGTAAGACTGGGGACAGGAAGATCATTGAGGACATAGCTACAAACATGGTAACTGGGGCTAGGTTGGCAGCTGAGGGAATGATGAGAAGTGGTCTAATCCCAGGTTTATTTTGAGGGCAGAAGCTAAAGGATTTGCTGATGGAGTGACCAAATGTGAGGTATTGGCAAAGGAGAAGACTTGAGAATCTCTATACATTTTGATCTTGAACAACAGGGTGCTATTGAGATAGGGAAGACTTGGAGAGGAGCAGTTTTGGAAAGAAAATAACTATATGTTGTTTTTATTAAGGTTGAGAGGACTATGTGATATCCAAGTGGAGACACTGGGGAAACTAGAGTTCAAAGGAAAAGACGGAGGTACACATTTGGACATGGATGATGAGATAAAGTCACCCCTAAAGGGTGCAGGAGAAGAGGTCCAAGGACTGAACCTAGGGGTCAGTCAGCAATTGCAAATCAGGAAAAAGAGGGGAGTCCAGCAAAGGAGAACAAGAAGGAATGAAATGAATTAGGAGGACAATTATAAGATAAGAATGTCCTAGGAGCTAAAGAAGAAAAAAGTGTTTGAAGAAGAAAGGGGAGGGGAATGGTCCAATGATGCTGGAAGGTTGTATAAGATAAGAACTGGGAACTGTCTGTTGAACTTGGGCAACGAAAGACACAGGTCACCCTTGACCTGAGTAATTTCTATAAAATGGTGAGGAGGCAAGTATACTGGAGTGGATAAGAAGGAGAACACAATCAACTCTGCATGAGTAGATATGGAGAAGAAGATGTGTAGTTTAGGAAGGGCACATGCTAAAGGAATGACCCCACAGAAAAAGAGAAGGCAATGGTATAGGAAAGAGAGGAATGACAACTGGAGGAGCAGAGAGTAAGTCTTTGAATAGGTGAGAGGAAGTAGTTCACAAGGCCAAGGACTGGCCTTAGAGGTGAGGAAAGAGATCATGCATTGTAAGGGAAGGAAGGCAGAGTAAATGGGTACAGATACAGCAGTGAATTTAACTGCTAATCTGAACAGATTAGCACTTCTCATCAGAACACTTTTAGAAGGCATCAGTTGAGGATAAGAAAAGGAGAATGATGTTGGAGATTTAGGAAAGAAAAACAGGAAGAGTGGGGCTAGTGAACTGATATAGAGATAGTGAATAAGTGTGGGCTGCCATTTGATGGTCCTTTCTCTGCCTCAGCCTTCAAGAACCTCTAGAGTGGGACTTTCCTGGTGGGTTCAGTGGCTAAGACTCTGTGCTGCCAATGCAGGAGGCCTGGGTTCGAATGCTGGTCAGAGAACAAGATCCCACATGCCACAACTAAGAGTTCATATGCCAGGCTTCCCTCATGGCCCATTGGTTAAGAACCTACCTGCCAATGCAGGGGACACAGGTTTAATCTCTAGTTCAGGAAGATTCCACATACCACAAGGCAATTAAGCCTATGTGCCACAATGACCAAGCCCGATCTCTAGAGCTCTACAGCCCATGCTCAGCAACAGGAGAAGCCACTGCAGGAAGAAGCCCAAGCACCGAAACTAGAAAGTAGCCCCCACTCATCACAACTAGAGAAAGCCTGTGCACAGAAATGAAGACCCAGCCTAGCCAAAAATAAAATAAATAATACGTGTTTTTTTGAAAAGAATTCACATGCCAAAACTGAAAGATCCTACACGCCACAACTAAGACCTGGCACAGCCAAATAAATTTTTTTAAAATGTTTGCTTTAAAGAAAGAACCTCTACAGCTTTGCAACTGTTATTTAAGAGACATGCACTTAATGACGAGCTTGATTTCTTTGAGAAACAGAAGATGTTTGCAAACCAGCGATGATGTTATCCTGAAAAGGGGGTGTTAAAACTAAAAGGAAAGTTTTTCTGGAATATTTGTCACCAGTCCTGCCTTGGACACTATGACAAGTGCCTAGGACTACAAGCATGGCCTGAAGCCATTCATTCATCTTCATCTCTCATTTTGACAAGTCCATGGGAGTCACTGATGAAAGGGACATTCCAGAGAAACAACACTTCAGATATTACCAAAAGAGGAGGGAGAAAATAAAATAGATCAGTATGGTATGATTTTTGAGTTCCCACCACAGTCGTATATTCTGGAGTCAAATAAGTGAACCCATTTCCTCCAAAGAGAAGCAAGATAAACAGGTAAAGGAATGTCAGTCACTCAAATGTGGTTACTTCATTTCAGCTGTTGTGTGTGTGTTGTGGGGGTGCAAAGTGGAGGTTAAAAGTATCAATGTCCAGCTACTAAGAGGCACAGCTCATCAATTTTCTACTTTCTCAGAGATACCATGGTCTTCAGCCTCCATGCATTCACAGGATGGCCCTGTGACATCATTATTTAAATATCATGGTGAAAACTGCCCAGTTGACTACACTTAAGAGAAACCATGATAACAAATCCTCTGCTGAGACTTTTGAGAAGGATTTAACAGTCACTAAGATAAACACTTTGCCTGAGTTTCCCAGAGTCATGCAACAGATTTGCAGCTTCAAAAATTAGTCTTTTCACAAGTGAGTTTCATGCACAATCCCAACATACAAAAACCCAGAGTGGGAAATGTGAGCTGCTATATTTGGCCACATGCTATATTGGCCAAACGACAGATCATAAGAGTGTACAAAAGTGAACAGGACTCCAAAAGGTAGCTGGAGTGTCAACACCAACTTTGATCTTACCTGAAGGACAGAAAAACAAATACCTGGTAGTACAGAGCAACACGTGTGCTCAGTTTTCAGTTGTGTCTGACTCTTTGTGACCCCGTGGCTACACAGTCCCTAGAATTCTCCAGGCATGAATACTGGAGTGGGTTACCATTTCCTTCTCCAGAGGATCTTCCCAACCGAGAGAAAGAGCCCATGTCTCTTGCATCTCCTGCACTGGCAGGCAGATTCTTTACCACTGAGCCACCAGGGAAGCTCCCAATTCAGTAGTATGTATACCAAATTTACCACTATTATTTGAGATATTGTTCTCACTTACATGGCTTTACCACAAATTTTTTAGTTTCCTTTTGTTAAAAGATGCAAATTTAAGTTACTAAAGTGTTCCGCATATATGTGAACTAAAGGCAAAATTCAAGTGATAACCAGAAAATGTGTTGTACACCCCATCAGAAAATAAATCCACCTTTTATTATTTCAATATGTCCTAATGAGAATCCTTGAAGAATGTGGTAGAAATTTCTGCAAACTCTTCCATCAGTAGAATGAGACTTTACCCAGTAGGATATGTTAAGACTGCAGGAATAAGGCAAAGAAACTCTCCACCATGCGCAGTTTTTCAAGGTAAAAGAATTTCCTTGTGAAATCCCAGCAGTGGAAGGAAATGAGGAATGATGATTAATAACACTTTGATTCATGGATGGGGGATCATAAATGGTGTCCTCTCTGAAATAGGATATGTCTGTTCCACTTGGGATCCCTCATATTTGAACATTCATCTTTCTTGTTCATAGAAGGCCCTTTTTCTTACTAGGTTTTTTCTGGTGGCCATAGCAGTCTAGAGATGTCCCTGTTTCTTCCAAGGTCAGTATATTCGATTTTAAGCTGTCCTTGCAGGACCAGCAGTGGGAGAGTAGAACCACCATTGTCATGAAACGTGCTTTGAAATCCATCCACCATGCTCTTAGAAAGTGCAAACCGGTTGATGAGAAAATATCACATAGAGTTGCTCAACATTCATCAGCACCAACTACTCAACTTGTGAGCAGACACGCCTTCAGATGATCACAGACTCAGTCTTCAAGTCTTCCAGCTGAGGCCTCAGACAAACAAAACTAGGTTCAACCTAGATGCCAAAGACCCCTGGCCCCACAACTCCTGCCTGAGCCCCTGGGGGTGAGCGCCCTATATAAACACTATTATGTAACACTTCCAAGGGGTCTAGGGAAGTACCCTGTAATCAAACACGATATTTTTGTGGTGAAATATTTGAATGGTCACATTAAAGGGAACAAATAAAAATAATGACTAGCCTGAATTCATTTACGATCAAGTCAAGGTTCTGTTACTAAATGAATTACAAAAGAAAGGAAGGGAGGGAAGAAGGGGGCAGGGAGGGATAGAAGAAGGGAAATTTTCAAAAACAAAAACAATCTTTTAAAGTGGCCTTCCCAACTTAGTTCTGGGTTGCCAGGAGTGTATTAGTCCAAAAGGAAAGTCTGAGATTTTAAACGTACAGAATATGTGCCAAACAGTAGATAGGCATCCCAGCAAACACAAAGAGATGAGAGGCACCACCACCGCACATTTCTACATTCTGCATGTAGATAGGTATGCTTCTGGCCATTGTGATCCAGGAGTAGATCTACCCTGCAGAATATTCAGTGATTCAACAAATATTGATGTGTATTACTAGAAGAAAGACACTGTGCTGGATACAAGAAACAGAATGATGAGGCATGTAGAGGGGAGAAAGTCATTAACTTACACACGTGCAAAAATATAACTGCTCTAGTTTCCAGAAAGGAAAAACACATGGAAGCCACACCACAATCAACCAGTAATGGTAGATTTCTACCAATTTGAAACGCCTTGGTCCTGGATTCAAGCTATTAAACATTTGTCACAGATTTACTAGCAAGGGTAAAACTACAAAGCTTCTCTCATCTTCTCCTGTTCTGTCTGAGCCCAAAAAACAGATAATAGAGCCTCTGCTCTAGGCTATGGCTGATAACATAAATTGGGGTTTATTAAAAAAAGAAAAAGTGACCTTTAGGAAGTCAATTGTGCCTAGATCTTAAACAGCTGATACTTGGATCATCTCTCCAAGCTCTGAAAGGAGCCTTTGGGGTTGTAGAAAAGAAATTCATAGTTAAAAAAACACAAGAAATGTATTCAACTGGTTCTCTATATGTATGTTTCTTTGAGACCTTCCTGGGTATAAATGATTATAGCAGCACAGAAGACAATATCTGGGTGATTCAATATTTTGTTCAGTTTTCAGGTGGCTCAAGATCCTGGATCCACTCCAAGTAGCTTCATCCTGAGAACGGAGAGTTCTGCCATGTCGGTGCTCAAAATTGCTCTGGCCTTTCACATAACATAAACTACACATGAGAGATCAATGTGTGCTATTAAACCTATGTTGACTGACTTCATATGAAGATGGAATTCTAATATAAACTCTGAAGAAGTAAAAGGTCTATTTTAAATTTCCGGGCAATTACCCATGAGGCAAAATGTTGCCTTTTGCCAGCTGTTAGTTTTTTGGGGGGGAAAAGCCAAACAGATTTTTCCTCTTTTATGTTTCATATCCAAGCCACAAGCCAGCAAACACTGGTATTTACTCCAATGTTAATAAAAGTAAATGACTTTGTGGTTTGGGGTCACTGATATAAAACTTGTGCTCTTTTTAGTTTACGTTATGTACAAAAGTTCAAAATTTCAAGATGCATCCAGAACTAACTGATGACTTACTTATGCTTGTCTATGGTGATTCAAAGCATTTTTTTCAGTTTATATTTGAATTACTTCTGCTTTTCTATGCCAAATGTGCTCATGATTCTTGTGGGATTCTTTTTCTCTCCTATCTTTTTTTACCTTTATGATGCTAGAACTTTTTTTTCTGCTTGAGCCATCTTCTTGCTGTAATCTACTCAAGGAGGAAGTCAAACCCACAAGGAGCTACATGACCAATGAAACTCTCATCTTAAACTGTAAGTTACCAATAAAGATTTTTCTCCCAGAGAAATGGAATTTAATTAATCCTTTTTGCAGTTGCCTTTTTATTTCCTAAAGGATACAAGTCAACTGGGGCCAGTACAAGCAACTTGAATAAAACATTCTAGGACCTAATACACAGATGCCAAACATACTGCCTCCCTCCCAAATCCATCAGGTCCCTACACCAGATGTTGGGGCTGCATACACCCAAAGTTCAGCGTGCTTTCAAGTCAGTCTTTCCATCAGCCAGATGCTCAAGTCGACAGTTTCCTTTATAGCTATTTATCACACGAAGAGAATTGCACAGACCTGAGGCAGGAGCCCACCCCACCCCCGCCTCCTTGGCAACGCTGGCCAAAATGTTAAATAGATTTGTCTTCTGCATGCTGTCCAAAAACATGCTACTGATTTAGACAGACCTGCAGAACAATCAATCATGGTCTCAGCCCTGATGAACGGCCAGGGGCTGTACACGTTCATTTCATTAGGATTTTACTTAGGTCTGAGGACTTCTCTCCTTTATGTTTTCAAACTATGGTAATCATTTCCATGCAAAGCAAAGGGACAGTGTGTGAGGGGGAAATGCCTCTTGGGCTAATGCTTTGCTGCTGGCTTTCGTAACTTATGTCCTCAAAAGAAAATATTCCAGATTATGTTGAGGGCCTCCCAGACCTTCCGAAACTGCCAAGCTTTTCAGAACCTAACAGAAATCAGGCACCAGCCCCAAACGCAACCCTGGTAAGGTCTGCCTCTCCTTTCTGCTAGTCTTGTACTGTTTGTCAGACATCCTAAGGGAATAAATATATAAGCTAAGACTATATTTCTGTCTCATGTGATTAGATAAAAATATAATGAAATAGGACCACAGACCCTCAGACTTAAAAAACATCTGTAATTTTCTTTTATGGTTTTTTTTTTTCTTTTCCCTCGTTTTTTAAGCAAAAGACAGTGAAAATTGTGCAACTCACAATAGAACTATGCATCAGATGAGGTGAAATCTCTTTGGTCATTGTAAGCAGACAAAGAAATAAGTCCAAACAAACTGCATCTAACATTGCTAGGCCCCAGGCGAGAGAAACACAGTCAAGAACATGGACTCTGAAGTCAGACTGCCAGGGGCTGAAACCCTGTTCCTCCACTTCCCATCCCTGAGCGAGTTATACTTCAACACTGCCTGCCTCAGTTTCCTCGTTTGTGAGTTAAAGATAACAACAGTGCCCAATTCATAATGATTTTTCTGAAGAGTCGATGAATTTGTAAATGCTTAGGAAGTACTCATGTTTAGGAGAGGGCCTGGCAGATAGTAATCACCATATAAATGTCACCATTACTATTTCCACAGAATGATAAACAAACCAGATTATTGCATCTTGTTCATTAAACAAACAAAAAGAAATTAGGAACAAGAGGGCCATTCAGAAATGATTTGTTTGGAAGAAAAACAAAACAAAACCTAGCAATTTGCAAATAGCCAATGGCAGTGTCTGCTGCATCCAGGTCCTCAGGGAGCTCAGAAGAGCAGGAAGGTCATGTGGGCAGGCATTTCCTCACCACCCTGAGAGTCACTTTGGCTGTAAAAATCAACCTCACAAAGTGAAATAGAAAGCTTAACTACAAAAGGAAAAGACCAAAGGACACATCTTCTCAGCCACTCACAACAGCACACAAGTGAACCAAGAGAGGGCCAACAGGCAGAAAAACTTGTGACCAAGGCAGGTCACTCTTTTCAAAGACTGAGTTGAACTAGAGTGTATGGTGAGCAGTGCTCCAACAAAGCTGGGGCTCCCGGAAGCTGGCAGCTGCTCCAAGAAGCCCAGAGCTTGCTGGGAATAGCTCTCACGTCACCATAAATCTGAAGTGATAACCATCTAATGCTTTGAATGCCATGATCAAGTCACCTTAAGTCCACCCTGTAGATTGAAATATTTGCCTTTACTAAACATTAACTCAAAGGTATAGATAATCATTCTTGGACATGTATCTAGAAAGAAACCTTGTTTGATAGTATACATGTACCCCAATATTCACTGCAGCACCATCTACAATAGCCAAGACATGGAAGTAGCCTACATATCCACGGACAGGTGAACGGATAAAGATGTGGTATGTATATATGATGGAATAGTATTCAGCAATAAAAAAGAATGAAATAATGCCATTTGCAGCAAGATGGATGGACTTCAAGATTATCATACTAAGTAAGTCAGACAGAGAAAGAAAGACATGCTATCACCTATATGTGTAATCCCCCCAAAAAATGATACTCATCAACTTATCTACAAAATGGAAATAAACTCACAGACTTGGATAATGAACTTACAGTCACGGGGAGGGGGAAGGTGGGGGTGAAGGACGGTCTGGGAATTTGGGATTGACACATGTCAATGTCTAACTCTAGACACAATGCAAGTCGTGTCTAACTCTTTGCAACCCGCATGGACTGCAGCATGCCAGGCTTCTCTGTCCCTCACCATCTCTCAGAGTTTGCCCAAGTTCATGTCCACTGAATCAGGGGTGCCATCCAGCCATCTCATCCTCTGTCACTCTCTCCTCCTTCTGCCTTCAGTCTTTCCCATCATCAGGGTCTTTTTCCAATGAGCCAGTTGTTCACATCAGGTAGCCAAAGCATTAGAGCTTCAGCTTCAGCATCAGTCCTTCCATGAGTATTCAGGATTGATTTCCTTTAAGACTGACTGGCTTGAACTCCTTGCTGTCCAAGGGACTCTCAAGAGTCTTCTCCAGCACCGTAGTTCGAAAGCATCAGTTTTTTGGCACTCTGCTGTCTTTATGGTCCTGCTCCCACAACTGGACCTGATTACTGGAATGACCATAGCTTTGACTATACATACCTTTGTCAGTAAAGCGATGTCTTTGTTTTTCAATACACTGGCTAGGTTTGTCATAACTTTCCTGCCAATAAGTTGTCTTCTAATTTCATAGCTGCAGTCACCATCCACAGTGATTTTAGAGCCCCAAAAGAGGAAATCTGTTACTGCTTCCACAGTTTCCCCTTCTATTTGCCGTGAAGTGATGGGACCAGATGCCATGATCTTAGATTTTTTATTTTTTTTAATTTTTATTTTTACTTTATTTTACTTTACAATACTGTATTGGTTTTGCCATACACTGACATGAATCCATCACGGGTGTACATGCATTCCCAAACATGAACCCCCCCTCCCACCTCCCTCCCCATAACATCTCTCTGGGTCATCACCTTGCACCAGCCCCAAGCATGCTGTATCCTGCGTCAGACATAGACTGGCGATTCGATTCTTACATGATAGTATACATGTTACAATGCCATTCTCCCAAATCATCCCACCCTCTCCCTCTCCCTCTGAGTCCAAAAGTCCATTATACACATCTGTGTCTTTTTTGCTGTCTTGATTTTTTAATATTGAGTTTTAAGTCGGCTTTTTCACTCTCCTCTTTCACCCTCATCACCCATTTCTGTCATTAAAATGGTCTCATCTGCCATTATGAGGTTGTTAATATTTCTCCTGGCAATCTTGATTTCAGCTTGTAACTCATCCAGCCCAGCATTTCTCATGATGTGCTCTGCATATACGTTAAATAAGCAGGGTGACAGTAAACAGCCTTGTCATACTCCCTTCTCATTCCTAAACCAGTCAGTTGTTCTATATAAGATTCTAAATGTTGCTTCTTGTCCCACAAATAGGTTTCTCAGGAGACAGGTAAGATGGCCTGGTAGTCCCACCTCTTTAAGAGTTTTCCATAATTTGTTATGATCCACACAGTCAAAGGCTTTAGCACTGTCAATGAAACAGAGGTAGATGTTTTTTCTGGAATTCCCTTGCTTTCTCTATGATCCGGAAAATGTTGGCAATTTGATCTCTGGTTTCTCTGCCCTTTCTAAACCCAGCTTGAACATCTGGAATTTCTCAGTTCACGTAATGCTGAAGCCTAGGCTTGAAAGATTTCGAGTATAACCTTACTAGCATGGGAGATAAGTGTAACTGTCTGGTAATTTGAACATTCTTTAGCTCTTCTTGGGAACTGGGGTGAAGACTGACCTTTTCCAGTCCTGTGGCCACTGCTGAGTTTTCCAAATTTGCTGACAAACTGAGTGCAGCACTTTAATAGCATCATCTTTTAGGATTTTAAACAGCTCTGCTGGAATTCCATCACCTCCACTAGCTTTACTAGCAGCAGTGCTTGACTTGGCCCTCTTAACTTCACACTCAAGAATGTCTGGCTCTGGACTGACCACACCAACATGGTTATCCGGGTCATTAAGACCTTTTTTGTACAGTTCGTCTGTGGATTCTTGCCACCTCTTTTTGATCTCTCCTGCATTTGTTAGGTCTTTACCATTCCTGTCCTCTATTGTGCCTATCTTTGACAGTTCCTTTGAACATCCAAAGATTTCTTTGATATTTACTTTGATATTTGAAATGTTCCTTTGATATTTCCAATTTTCTTGAGGACATCTCTAGTCTTTCCCTTTCTGTCGTTTTCCTCTATTTCCTTGCATTGTTCATTGAAGAAGGCCTTCTTGTCTCTTCTTGCTATTCTCTGGAACTTTGCATTTAGCTGCGTGTACCTTTCCCCTTTCCCCTTGCTTTTTGCCTCTCTTCTTTCCTCAGCTATTTGTAGAGCCTCCTCAGAGTTTGGGATTGACTTGTACACACTGCTATATTGAAGAGATAACCAATAAGGACTACCTGAAATAAATTAATTAATTAAAACAAAAATTTACAGGTATGGATAGAAAAATTACTCACAGAATTTTAGGGCTGGATGGAGAAGACTCTTGAGAGTCCCTTGGACTGCAAGGAGATCCCTGGTGGCTCAGAAGTTAAAGCGTCTGCCTCCAATGTAGGAGACCCGGGTTCAATCCCTGGGTTGGGAAGATTCCCTGGAGAAGGAAACGGCAACCCACTCCAGTATTCTTGCCTGGAGAATCCCATGGTTGGAGGAGCCTGGTAGGCTACAGTCCACGGGGTTGCAAGGAGTCGGACATGACTGAGCACTTTCATTTCACTTCACTTCACTTGAGAGTCCTTTGGACTGCAAGGAGATCAAACTAGTCTATTCTAAAGGAAATCAATCCTGAATATTCACTGGAAGGACTGACACTGAAGCTGAAACTCCAGTACTTTGGCCACCTGATGTGAACAGCTGACTCATTAGAAAAGACCCTGATGCTGGGAAAGATTGAAGGCAAAAGAAGAGGGCAGCAGAGGATGAGATAGTTGGATGGAATCACTGACTCAGTGGACATGAATTTGAGCAGACTCCAGGAGATAGTGGAGGATAGAGGAACCTGGCATGCTGCAGTCCATGGGGCTGCAAAGAGTCGACCCCATGGACATGACTGAGCAACTGAAAAACAACAACCAGCCTCTGCAAACTCCTCCAGAAACAAAAGCCTGCCTCTCTGGCTTTCTTCCTGCCTCAGTGTGGGTCAACAACCTGCCTTCTGTCTCTGTCCTACCTCTTTCTTGGAAGGTGTTGTGGCCTAGACCTGAGTTTGTGACAATCTTCTCCGCAGGACCAGAATCACCTCTGCTCTCTCTGTTCTGCTGCCTCACAGCCCACCCTCTATTTCCTCTGTCTCCAAACCCTGAATCTCTCAGACCCTCTAGGGGCGGGCCCAGCACCAATGTTTTAAACAAGATCCACCCCACCCCCACCCCAAAGAGACTCTTACTCTAGTTTAGACTATGCATCCCTTTAAGAGGCAGGGCTAGAACTGTCATTCACTACGCCCAGTGCCTACTGCAGGGCTGGTCACACAGCAAAAGCTCAAAAATATTTATTTAATGAAACAATCCACAGTAATTTCAACTTTAAAAAGGATGTAAGTCTTTAAATCTCTTCTTTTGCAAATGAGAGGCTCCTCCATTCCATGTCTCCCTCACCTCAAACCTCATCTGCACCCCACCTTGGGTAGCATCTCCAAACAGATCCCTAACTCAGAATGTTTCCTAATGGCAGCATCTGCTCCCCTGCTTTCCATTTATCCTTGACACTACCTCCCACCTACTGGATCAACATTTTGTTTCCATTGAGATCTCCAACTGCCCTGTTCTCCTAACCCATCACTACTGTTTCAGCTTTTGCTAACCATTCTTTGCAGTTGGGCTCCATGACTGACAATTTTAGATGGAATCACCATTTCCTGATTTGCCAAGGCTTGGATCACAGGTACTCTGCACCTATACTCTTAAACAACTCAATTTAGTGGATGGCTCTCTTCCCAAAACTTCAACCACCACTTCACTGAGAGCAGCTTTCAAATTTACATTACTAGTCCAGTCTCTAACAAGATCCCAATATGACACCTAGATAGCTTCACATACATAGCTTTCTGGATAGCAACAAGTTTAGCATCTCTCCTTCCAAAGCAGATCCTTCTCCTGGTTTTCCTGTCACTTCTAAAACTACTACTAGAAGCTTTGCCACAGAGATAAATGTCAGTACCTGTCTTCTCTTTGCAACCCCCCACCCCGGTCTTCATCATTCCATTATTTTATAAGGTCTGTTCAATTTATTCCTTCACTGCCTCTCAAATCTAAATTTACCTTTCTATTTGCACTACCCTAATACATCCTAATGACAGCTTATATACCAGCACTGCCCAATAGAGTCCTCTGCAATGATGGAGATATTCTATATCAGCACTGTCCAATATGGTAGCCATGAGCCCCATGTGACTATTGAGCACCTGAAATACAGCTAGTGCACCTAAGAACGGGAACTTTAAATCTCATTTCATGTAAACAGTTACATGTGGCTCGTGGCGACCATATTGGACACTGTTAATTACTCCCCATTGTCTCAGCATAGACATAGCCAATTATAATACCACATGTGCCAGTCATTTGTTGCCTCTCAGATCCATTCCCTGCTGTCCAGCCCCGTCTCTGTTTTACAGCACAGGGGACTTCTAGTTCCCAGCTGCCTCTGACAACTGGCTTCCAGGCAAGTTGTCAGTGAGCGGCTTTGGTGAACAGTGGGCAGGAGCAGTAGAAAAGTCAGGGAGCTTCTCCATCCCTAGCATTGCCTCGGGTGGCATTTCTAGCAGTAGTCCCCTCCCTTCCAGAGTCCCAGCTCTCACTGGCAGTCTTCATCACAGTTCTATCTCCCACTGAGCAGCCTCACTCTCTGGGTCAGGTCACACTATTTTCTCCTTGGATCCTTTCAGCTCTAGGAATAGTAGCACCTTCCTACCATTACTAATCTCTGGGTTGGCTCACTGTCAGTTTAGGCTTCTTAGCCCTTAAACCATTACCAATCCATCTATTAAATTCCCTCTGCTAAAATATCCAATATGGTTTTTGTTTTCCTTAGTAAAGACTGATACTCCATCCAGACGAGTCTCCTCTTTAATTTGTCCTGATAATTGTTATCATGAAACCAGCCATAATCATCTT
This sequence comes from Budorcas taxicolor, assembly GCF_023091745.1. Classification (NCBI taxonomy): domain Eukaryota; kingdom Metazoa; phylum Chordata; class Mammalia; order Artiodactyla; family Bovidae; genus Budorcas; species Budorcas taxicolor. The sequence goes on along the minus strand of NC_068915.1, from coordinate 60,772,797 downwards.
CACCATCAAAACAATATGCGATATAAAAGTACATCAGAAATCATCATTTAAACAGTGCTTATGTCAAGCATTGGGGTTTTGACATATCATAGTTCATTTTTTCCTTATAAAACCCTAGGAGGTCAATATTTTTATCCCCATTGTATAACTGAGTCCAGTGAGGCTTAGAGAGCAGCTTACGCAGGTCAAATAGCAACTAAGTGACTCAGCGTGTCTCAAGAGTGCATACCAGGTCACACAAATTCCTTCCTCTCTGGTACACTATTCAGACACTGTCAATTACTCCCCATTGTCTCAGGAAAAAGTTCAGCTTCCTCAGCCTGCTCTTCAGAAGAGAGTCTCAGCCATCCAACTTTAATCACCCTTCCAGTCACAGCCCTACTTTCTCCTTATTCATATCCAGACTGACAACATGCAGCTTTCCCTACATATGTGATTAGTGTTTTCCCACCCCTATTCTATCCCTTAGGTACCTGTCAATGCCTATTCAAAATTCAATTTGACTTCAGCATAATAATTATAATTATTGGTGCTTTGGAAACAACATTATAATTCCATCTGTGCCAGTCATTTGTTACTCAGATCCATTCCTTGCTGCCCAAACCCCTCACTGTTTTACATCACTGAGAGGTGATGTCTACTGTTTCCAAAGTGCCATCATCTCACCTTTCTCTGAAATTTCCCACTCAATAAGTTCTCATTTATTTCTCCAATGTTTGGCTTATATTCTAGCCGTGTTCGTATCTTAATACTACCTTTATAAAATTGCAAAGTCTTTGGAGAGAAAAGATGGTGTTTTAAAGATTTTTAAAAAAATCTCTCATCAGCATCTAAGAGTGACATTTACAAATGAACTTTTAGATGATCTGCAAAATATTTGTTTAGGTCATTTACACAAGCCTTCACAGATGCAGCATCATGTGATTTCTCAGGAAAAAAAATGGAAGTCAAAGACCTAGGTTCTTTCCAAATTCCTAGCTTCACCACATCAGAAGCATAGACTCTACAGTCAAACTGCCTATGTTTTAACTCAGCTGCAGCTCCTAACATCTGTATAATTTGGGACGAGCTACTTAATGGGCTTCTCTTGTGACTCAGCTGGTAAAGAATCCGCCTGCAATTGACCTGGGTTCGATCCCTGGGTTGGGAAGGTCCCCTGGAGAAGGGAAAGGCTACCCACTCCAGTATTCTGGCCTGGAGAATTCCATGGACTGTATAGCCCATGGGGTCACAAAGAGTCAGACATGACTGAGTGACCTGCACTTTTACTTAACTACTAGGGCTACTGTTTTCTCACTTTTAAAATGAAAATGATAAAATGACTTCATAGTTCTACCAGGAGAAATAAATGAGCTATTTATACCAAGTGTTTACTTACAACAGTGCCTGGAATATACTAAGTGCTCAATAAATGTTAGTTCTTACTATTATGACATCACTTCCCAAACCAGTGGTATGGTGGAACTGGTTAAAATGCACCTAATTTCTGTAAGTCATGGAGGTAAAGATCTCAGATCCCATAATCTCCCTCTAGGTTTTATTATGGCCTCCAGAAAACAGATAGTCTATACCTATAAAACAATAATCAAATTTATTATAAGTAGAATAATGTCAATGAGACTGTGAAAGCAAGATAAAATTGACTGTTGAAAAGTTAAAATATTTCAAAAAGATTGTCTAAATTGAGTTATGTATCCAATAAACCCACTATATCTGATATAGCATGCCTCCTGTAGAGAAGACACATTTTCCCTGTATTTAACTAATGTATAAATTCTGGATTTTTAGGTTTGCTGTGCCCAGTTTCCAAATGGTCCTTTCCCTCTGTGTGCTCTAGCTCTGATGGTCTGAGCATCAGTGACAGAGTACTGGCTGGCATGTCTTTCTTACATAGTAACAGAACATTGTCCTTGTCCTTGAAACCCAGCCCCCATATATGTAGTGGGGAAGTCTAGGCCACACGGAGAGGCCACAAGTAGGTACTATCGTGTTAGTCCTATCCAAGGTCTCATTGACCTCCAGCATCATCCATGAGGCATGTGAGTAAGCGAGCCACAGATCATTCCAGCCCCCAGCCCTTAAGCTGACCCAGCAGATGCTGAATGGAACAGGGACAAGCTACCCCTGCAGAACTTTGACCCAACTGCAGGTCTATGAGTGAAATAAAGTCTGTCATTGTTTTCAGCCACTAAAGTTTGGGGTAATTAGTGAGGGAGGCACAGTAACTAGAGCAGATGGTAGGTTATGTGGCAACAGCTAACTGATACAGGCAGTGTCTTCTACCTGCCCCTGCCTTAGTGGATCTTCCTCAAAACTGCCGCATTGGTCAAGGAGGGTGGTCCAGGGCACAGTATCATTTTAAATTTAAATCTGATCATTTTTTAATTAATCAGTGAAGACAACGTGTGTTACTTGCTGCACCTGGGAAATTTGTGGTTGCTCTTTTGTGCAAGAAAACATCATCCCTCTCTCCCCAAATCAAATGAATATAATAAGAGAAATTAGAAAAATGCATCAGAGTAGTACAGATTTCTGAAGACTACAAAAACAGAGAATCCAATTGGATTGTTCATTTTCTCTGTTAATAAAATGATATGGTATGAGCCCTAAACATTAATAATAAGCTGTATGAAAAATATAAACACAGTCATGTTCCAAAATAATACCTGATAAAGCTATGCTGCTACTGAGTCATAAGTTTGTTTTTTTTTTAATTTTTCTTTTTACTTTATTTTACTTTACAATACTGTATTGGTTTTGCCATACATTGACTTGAATCCACCACGGGTGTACATGTGTTCCCAAACATGAACCTCTCTCCCTGAGTCATAAGTTTTATAACTCTGATGGATCAAATATTTTTATTGACAAAATCATTACTGTAATAAAAGATACTGAGCTAGCTATTCCATCAATATCATAAAAACCCAAACTCATGCAGGTAAAGCAAAAAGACAGGTGTCTCAGATCCGGGACCTAAATAAAAACAGAAATAAAGGAATATTTAAAAAACAAAAGGACATATGCATAGCACAGGGAACCCTGCTTAGTATTATGTGGCAGCCTGGATGGGAGAGGAGTTTAGGGAAGAATGGATACATGTATATGTATGGCTGAGTCCCCTTGCTGTCTACCTAAATCTATCACAACATTGTTAATTGACTATATTCCAATACAAAATAAAAAGTCTTTTAAAAAGTAATATGTTTTGAATATTGGGAACATATTCAATATGCTATGATAAACCAGAATGGAAACGAATATGAAAAAGAATTTACACACACACACACACACACACACACACACACACACACACGCGGTGGTGATTCAGTCGCTAAGTCATATCCAACTCTTGCGACCCCATGGACTGTAGCCTGACAGGCTCCTCTGCCCATGGGATTCTCCAGACAAGAAAACCAGAGTGGGTTGCCATTTCCTCCTCCAACATATATACATATATATGTATAATTAGTCACTTTGCTGTATAGCAGAAATTAAACACAGTATTGTAAATAAAAAAAAAAGGAATGTTAAAATATGAACTTACCAACTTAGTAATTATATTAATATTATATTAGTAGCTATAAATGAACAAGGACTTTCTAAATCTTTAGGGCTAAGTCAGAAACCACCACCATTTGATATGGTGTCTGAAGCCCGAGTCCGTCCTTAGGAACAGGTTAACATAGCCAAAGTGATTAACAAAACTCTTGGCATTCTAGGGTAACCACAGCAGTTAACAATGTAGGGCTTAAATAATTCATCAAACTTGGAGCGTTAAATGTATCTGTGTACTGAGTCAAAGCAACCAAACGCAGAAGTCCTCACCAGCATGTGTGCAGGATGGCTGTCTGCTTGCTTGCTAAAAATCATTTTGGGTAGGGTATGGAATAAATCTAAAAGAAGACTAAATAGACAGTGCCAACCACCTGGAAATGCATGCGAGTTTAAGCTACATTCTCAGAAGGTGATTTAACATAATAACTGAAGATCACATGCAGCTGACCTTGCACACAACTGGACTAAAGCCATGTCCTCCCCAAGTCCCCAGGCTCAGTTCTAAGGACCAATTCTAGCAGTGTCTCTCTCTCCAATCCACACAATCCACTGGTCCAACCTCCTCATTCCTGGCTCACTCTTCTCCTTTTAGGGTCAAAGGGGACACACCCAGATGTGTTCAACTAGAATTTGCTCACAATATTGTTTGATATATTAAATAACAAGTCATCCTTTTCTCTAAAGCCATACTTTTAAACACTATAATTGATAGCAGCCTCCCCTTTGTTCATCTCAGAATAGCCAGCTATTGTTTGCCTTCAAAATTGGGAAAATTGTATTCTAGAAAAGAAAATGCACGTAAATATTTACAATAGTCAAGCCCACGGAGAAATACAGTATATTTAATGGCTATATCTATAGTATTCACGTCAATAATCCCAAACTAACCAGTTAAAGGAATGCGTTTGCATTAAATTTGACAATGTCCTTGAATGTGCACTCATACACACACATACACACTCATGCACAGGTGCACGTACAGCTGTAAAACCCTCAGGAATAGGTTTTCTGTGCTATCAGAACACCTGACACAGAATTAGAGAAGGTCAGGACTTGGATCTCCCATTTTCTCACCACTGAGCATAGAATTGCCCTTAAAGCACACCAACCATGTGTGAAAATAGCCTAATAATCAGATCAGATTCACAAATACTCCCTAGAAGATTGCCTGCTGGGAATGGGGACGTGCCTGGCATAGCTTACGTCTCAGCTTTATCTTTTAGAAATATCTGTAAAATGTGCACTACCACTAGAAGCATCACCTAGAGTCACACTCAGAGGGCTATTCAAATGCGACAGATTTCTGAGGAGCCTCCTGGGCAAACATACCAGGAGGGGCGCAGCACGCTCAGCGCGAACAGCTGGCCACGCCCACTCCCAGACACACGGCTGCTCTGCTTCCAGATGGACATTCTCTCTCTCCTGATCACCCGCCCATTGGAAAAAGCTCTATTTTTATTAGTTTCCATTTAGCAAACGTTTCCATTTTTTAAGAATGCAAGTGGAAGCCTTTAACAACTTCTCTACCATCTGATGAAATACAAATTTAATTTTGGTTTAACTGAATAAAGGAGTGATTAAAGAGAACCAGTTGGCTGTTAAATGGACTCACTCTCTTATTTACCGAGCAGCCTCTGTCCCAGACCTTGAAGGGGTTTATATTGTAGCAGCGGGTAAAAACGTTAAGGGTGCATAAATTGCAAACAGCAGTCAGGATATGAAGGGGGCATGAAGGCAATTATGGAAGAGGACAGTGGGGGAAGGGGGTGATTTCCATGAGCTGGGAGGACAGGATTGGACAAGCCTTTCCAAAGCAATGGTATTTAAGCTTAGCTCTGAAGGATGAGTAGGAGATGACCAGGTTAAGAGTGTCAAAAGGGACTGGGGCAAGAAGAAAGTGGGTGACTATCAACAGAGTCATTGGTGACTCACATAGCACTGAAGTGTTGTCCAGGGTCAGAAGGGATGGTTCAGAGTATGTCATACTGTGATATTGTGATTAATAATAAGTATATACTTGGGAAAAAGTACTCAACAATTACACAAATAAACCTAGAAAAAGGCACAGGACACTCTAAAAGAGAAAAGAACAAAGGACATGAACAGAAATCTTACAAAGGGAAATATATATATATATATATGCTAATATTCATAAGATGTCCAACTTAACTAATGTTCAAAGCAAATTAAAGCAAAGAGATACCATTTTCTCTGTTTTACTGACAAAGAGACTAGTAACCTCAGCACTGGGGCAGGTGTGGTGTGAGAAGTCCTCTTGTCTCTGCCGTCCTTCTAGAACACCACCTGGCCACCAATCAACAGCGATGAGTGCATATCTTTTGTTGGTAATCCCAAATCCAATACAGTGAAGTAGGAAGGGTGTGAATGATTTCCCAGAACATAGCAGGCACTGAAGTACATACACAAATATTTACCAAGCACCTAGAACATACAAGGCACAGGTACCATGGGTGCCGCAAAGATGAGTAGGATCTTCTCTATCCCCAAGAGCTAGTTCATCAGTTTGGGGCAACAGAAAAGTACACCTTTAGATATAAGTCGGGTCAGACTATGGTAAACATAAACGAGATGCAAATAAAATGCTTCACGCTCATCCCCAAAGAAAGAGCCATCTTATTTTGAGGGCTCAAGGAAGACATGGCACCTAAAACTGGCCTTCTGGTACAAGAGAGGGATGAAGGAGTCAGATTTAGATAACTCCTGGGGATGCGAGGGTGGACAGGTGCTGACCCTGCCTCTTAAGAGTCTACAGTTCGGTAAGGACAAGTGTGATGAGAAGACAAAAGTTCAGGGAGCTATGAGAATATCATAAAGGCAAGCATTAAAAAAGACAACAGACTCCATCGTTAATGAAAATATACCAAACTGAAACTCAAATTCAGTGCTGGTGGGAGAGTCAGTTGGCATAATCAGTTTGAGAAGCAACGAACTGATGAAAATCTAGCAAGCCTGGAGATAACACAGCTCACGTGACTCAACAGTTACACAGACAAATCTAGAGAAACTTTGTACAGGGACATGTGCAAATTGTTCCCTCCAGCAAGACTTGGCACGGTGAAAAACTGACAAATCCTAAGTGTTTATTAGGCTTCACTCGTAGCTCAGTCAGTAAAGAATCTGCCTACAATGCAGGAGACCTGGTGCCAATCCCTGGGTCAGGAAGATCCCCTAGAGAAAGCAATAGCAACCCGCTTCAGTATTCTTACCTGGAAAATCCCCATGGACAGAGGAGCCTGGCAGGGTACAGTCCATAGGGTCACAAGAGTCGGACATGACTTAGTGACTAAACCAATACCACCAAGTGTTTATTAACAGATGGTATGAACAAACAATGCTTCTTTCATATAACAAAATTCAGGAGCAAAAATGATGAATTAGAATTACACAAATAAATCTCAAGGCAAAGAAAACTGGTTACAGAATGATTCAATCAGTGTGATACTATTTCTATACAGTTCAAAAAGATGCAAAACAATATTATACATAGTTTATGGATACACATATATGGGAAAAATATAAAAGTGTACCTGGGAATGATAAGAAACCAAAATCAGGCTAGTGGTTGCTTCTAAATATGCAAAGAGTATAATTGGGGAGAGGTATAGAATGGGCTTTAGATATATGTACTCCCTTCCCTGCTCTTGAAACCAGGACATCACCTATCATCTCTAAGTCCTCAGCATCTACACTATGCCCCACAATTTATCAGTCCTCAAAAGTCTGTTGAATGAGTCAGCAAATCAACATTTCATATGAGCGTTTCTTGGATGCTTGCCTCCATGGCTTTGTTTGAGCACATCACTCCTTTCTCCTACTGTCTCCTAACTGTGCAACAGATGCAAATGTTTGTATACAATCCAGGGAATCTAAATGGTTGGAAAACCCAGTGATAAGCTGACATAATGGTGCCCTTAGAAAGTCAGTCTTAATATGAAAAAGCTACTGAAGTAGGAGATGGGTAAGGTTGAAATGGTATTCCCCAAACAGAGTGACTTTCCCAAACAACCCTGAAGATATTTATAGTGAAGTGAGAAATCTACTTGGGACAAAACTTAGAAAAGGGATTCAGGAACCACATCACCTCAAAGACCAGGATTCTTGCTCAATGACCGCCCAAAATTCCACCTCAAATTCCTAGTCACATCACTAGAAGCCATCTGTGTGCTCCCCTCGTTGCTCGATTCTGTTTTCCCACGGTCTTCTGGACATCTCCATCCATACTAATGGTAGGAATTCAAGCAGTCCCTGAGAGCTGTTTGTAGGTCAACCATTGTTAGGAGGAGTAAAGAATTTTTGCCTTCACAATGGCCCAAAGTGAGCTACCATGTGTTAAGTCTGAACTCTGGAAGATAATACCCTATTTCAGATTCACAGCCAATTCATCATCCAAGACATATTTTCAAACTGAGAGTCAGCATAGCAAGCTAATGTACCACCTCACACGGAGGGACTTAGAAGTCTGTCTATGAAATGCTCTAGAGGGCATCGGCAGGGGAAATATTCTAGGTTATCTGCAGTGAAGAAATCGATGCACTACACAGCTATAGTAAAGGTTCTGAAAGGAAGCAAGAGAAGCCTTCAAATTAAGACTGGGAACAGTGAAGGCATTGAGCCCAGCTATTTGATAACTTGATGCAAATTAGCCTTCACAACAAGGAAATAACTTCAAAAAGGAGCTAAGAAGTAGCAGGCGGTGGTTGCCATGGCAGCAAAAGCACATTTTGCCTCTTCGCAGTTTTTTCTGTACTGGAGGGATGGGGGTTCTGTAGTTGAGATCTTGAGCCTAGAGGAGGAGCCAGGCAGGGGCTGGGTTGTCTGATGGTGAAAATAAAAGACTTTGTCCAGAAAGCCTGTTCTAGGGCTTATGAGGAAGCATAGTGGAAGTGAAGTTCCCTCAAAGAACATGCCCTAAGCCAAAAGGAAGAGGATGGGGTGGGTGGAACTTAGCTCAAGAGATGAATCTTTGTGCATCATAAAAAGAAAGAAAAGCCAACAGTGTAATAATTGAATGTGCAGTGCCACCCAAAACGTAGAAGCTCGAACTGAGCACTGTAATAAGGCAGTCAATTTCAAGGCAGTTCTTTGAAACCAGGAACTGCAGGTCTGTGCCATGCAAAGGTTTTTCATGCTTTCAAAACTTAAAATATTTCTGCCTTCAGCTACTAGGATTTGAGATGAAGCGTGAAATGTCTCAAGCTGATACAACAGGCCAATCTTCAAATATTCCTGAACCAGCACTTGACTGGGAAGGGAAAGACCCAGGAGGAAGAAAAACTCCCAGGACTTGGAAAGACAATAGGGTATAGAACAGGAAGTTTTCTTTTGACCATGAAAACAAATGTTCTAAAAATACCTTTTAAAACTATTTTTCCCCCCCATGTAATATAAATAATTTTCAGTTACCTGTACTTCTAAAGACTAACATGAGAAGGGAAAGGAGACCCTAAGTGGTAATGAGTTTATGCGAACTCTTTCCTCATAATATTTCACCTCCTATACTATGATAAACTAGTATTCTACTAGTATACTACTAGCTTATTCTATGATAAACTATACACACAAAGTAGATTACCCCATTTAACTCTCAGCCTATTCTGATAAAGGACAATTTTAGACTATTTCAAATATGTAAGTACCCCTAGATTATACAGCAACATTTCCCACAATTTTTACATTGCAAAATTAAATTTTCTGCCTTACGATTTTACTCCCTCCAGCAAATTTGTTCCATGGACATTTATGGAGTGCCAACAATCTGCTAGGTACCTCACTTCATTCTCATAGCTACCTAATTTTCCTAACACAGTTCACCCAGTATTCGTATTCTGATGTTACTTCCCAAATACTGTAATTTTCTAAGTGCCTCAAGTCAAATAAATCTATAGAATGTAATTGATACAACATGTTAACAGGACTTCAATAAAAAGAGCAATACATCTTGTTCCTGATTAGAAAAATTCCAGTATTATATCACACTTCCCCAAACAAAATATAAATTCAATTTGGTATCAGTGTATGAGTTGAACTGTTTCCCCTAATTTAAATGTTGAAATCCTAACCCCGTAGAACCTCAGAATGTGACCTTATTCAAAAATAAGGTCATTACAGACGTAATTAATTAAGCTGAGGTCATACTAGAGTAGGGAGACCCTCTAATCCAATTGACTGCTGTCTCCACAAAAGGGGAAATTGGGGGGATTGTTTTAACTTATTTTATATTGAAGTACAGTCAGTTAACAAGTGTTGTGATAGTTTCAGGTATACAGAAAAGTGGTTCAGTTATACATATACATGTATCTTTTCTTTCTCAAATTCTTTTCCCATTTAGGTTGCTACATAATATTGCACAGAGTTCCCTGGGCTATACAGGAGGTCTCTGTTGGTTATCCATTTTAAGTATAGCAGTGTATGTATGTCAGTCCCAAATTCTCTCACTATCCCTTCCTCCCACCGAAAAGGGAAATTACAGACACAGGCACACATATGGGAGAAGGCCATGAAGCAGCCCAGGAGAGAGGCCCAGAACAGACCTTTCTCTTGAAGTCCTCAAAAGGAACCAACCAGGCCAACACCCAGATGTTGGACTTCTTTCCTCCAGAGCCCTGAGACAATCACTTGTTTTTTAAGCCATCTAGTTGGTGGCACTTTGTAACAGAAGCCTTAGCAAACTTGCATAAGTAACATCCCCATAAACAAGCTTTAATGCTTGAAATTACTTCAATCTCATATTCAAGCCACTTCATAATCTTGATCCCAACCTGTTTTTCTGGATATTTTTTTAAGTATGAGAAAAAAATGACATGGACATTCTAGGAATCTAGCCTAAGGAGACAGATGGAAATGTACAGAGATTCATGTACAAGGGAAAATGTTCTTCACAACACTGTTTCTAATAGGTTAACTGACTCGATGAACACGAGCTGGAGCAAGCTCCGGGAGTCGGTGATGGACAGGGAAGCCTGGCGTGCCGCAGTCCATGGGGTCATGCTCAGTTGGACATGACTGAGCGACTGAACTGAACTGAAAAATGAAAGCAATCTACAAGTTTATTCCTTGCCATCTATCATGGGACACCAACAAATACATTTATTCAGTTATAATGAACTGTTAAGGGAAGAGAGAGGTAGGAACGTCTAACTGTGCTTAGGAGATTAAAGAAGACTAGCACAGGTGGCGAACCTGGGAATTCTCTTAGAGAACAGTCCTTCAGAAGGACAGCGAGACAGAGAGCATTCCAGGCACAGGGAGCAGCTAAGATACAGTGGTGGCAAAGTGGTGGCAAAAAAAAACTGTAGAATCTAAAAAAGCCACCTGGAGTTTGTGAGAAGTGGGTTGGAGGGTGCAGAGGGCAGGAAGAGAGACTAAGAGGTTTCAGGGCCCTAACTGAAGTGGGCTGTCTATGATACACCAAGGGCATTAAAAAAATAAAGAGTGTGGGGTATACCAGATGACCACAGAGGAGTGTGGGGAAAATATCAGGTTTCCTACTTCATCAATGCTTGATACAATAATACATTAGTATAGTGACATATACGGTTTATAGATGTATTTCTATACAATAAACTGAGTCAACCTAGATACAGAAGCTCACTGTTCCTCAAAGCTTTTGCTGAGTCAGCAACATCAACCCAAGAGAAGAAAGACTGGGGAATCCATGATAGCTAAAGGATACGGGGCTTCCTTTTGGGATGGTAAAAATGTTCCAAAATTGATTGTGGTGATGCTTGCCCAACTCTGTGAATATCCTAAAGACACGATTTTCATACCTTAAGTGGGTGAATTATATGGTATTGTATATGAACTATTTCTCCAAAGAGCTCTCTAAAAACTAAAAAGAAAAAAGAGCTAGAGAATTGTGCTTCTTTTTACATGACAACTCCTAGAGTAGAAAATGGCAACCCACTCCAGTATTCTTGCCTGGAGAATCCCATTGACAGAGGGGCCTGGTGGGCTGCAGTCTATGGGGTCACAAAGAGTCAGACACAACTGAGCAACTGAACACACACACACTCACACACACACACACACGACAAACGTATCTAGTTCCTGGGTCAGTGCAGGTCAAGGGGAGAGCAGGAAACACTTAGGAGCACTGTGATAAATGAAAGCATTTCTTCACCTGTGGGGGGACAGACAAGTGCAGGCAGCTGAACCTGCAGGTATAATGTAGCTTCCAAATAAGGGATCAGAAAGCTGTGGTGGTATGGAAGCCCTCTGAGTCAGACCCAGGACCCTACCCTGGACTAGTCAGTCTTACTTCTCCGAAGAGTGGTAGGGTTTTCTGGCCTGCTGCTGCTGCTACGTCACTTCAGTCGTGTCCGACTCTGTGTGACCCCATAGACGGCAGCCCACCAGGCTCCCCCGTCCCTGGGATTCTCCAGGCAAGTTTCTGGCCTACCCACGCCTAAAACAGCCTCCAAAGCCGAGGCTCTAGAATATAGAAAAAAACCTGTCTTCCATCATGACTACTTACACCTGCGTGGACACACACACACAGGGCTAATACAAAGTTTGCAGAACCCCGTACTGACTTTTCACTAGAGTCAATGTACTGTGATATTTTCTATTCCATTTCATCTTTTAAAATGTTAGTCACAACCCTCTAGCTTGATTTGATTATTCTTGAAAGGGTCACAACCAGCAGTTTAGAAATCACTGTTCTGTGGGTAAGAGGTGAGACAAATGGGCATTTGTCTCAATCTGCTCTTCTCCACTGTTCCACATTCCTGGGATCTAGAATTAATCCACTGGACAAGAATTTTCCCTCACTTTAATAAAAGATGGAGTGATTAACATATGTTCCATATTATAAAAACAGATTTTTAAGAACAGATGTGCAAATCCTAACTCCATTACTTTATTTAAAAAAACATTTGGTTTTCCTTGAAGATTCCACGGATCATAGTCATCTAGTTTGGACTGACATCACTGCAATAATAATAAAAACAGCATTTTGCTGCCTAACAATCATGTTACTTATTTCCAGACATAGATGCAAATGGTTATCTTGTTAAAGAAGCAAAAACCAGTATTTAGCCCCGCTTACCCAAAGCCCCTGAGCCTTCTCACACAACACTTGCTCCTCTTGTAATGAAATACATTAATTTAACCTTCAAATTTGTCTCTGATGCTTCCATTAACACTGATCCACATCAGAACCTTCAACTCAGAAACACACACACTAACATCATTCTTCCTTTTCCTCTCACGCTAATTCAATTTCTGAAGTCATTTTCCATTTTAAAGACAGTTTGAGAGATCAAGGAAAACATTAGGGATTTTATCACTTCTCTTTAGATAAAGCATTACCAATTAGATTTACATACAGGTTTTCACTAGTTTAATCATAAACACATGGTTTATTCCTTTAAATTCCAGCTAATTGCCTTCAGGCTCATGTTGTCTTGCACCACTTACTCAGCACATCTCTCCATTTGTTCACCATTCCAGAAAGGTTAGAGGATGTGAGGCACATTAACTCATTAGCTGGTATGAAAATAAAGCAGTTGTCGGCATTCAAAACTCACTTTATTCCAGCTATTTCCATGCTGAGCTCTGAATACTGCACTTCTAAAAGTTATGGTTCCACTAACCTTCTGTGTTTGTGAATCTCTTAGGATAATGTTCCCTTTCTGATTGGTTAGGGATCTAGTTGTTCATCTATTTTATCACATACACTTGTATGAGGCAGTCACAGACTCAGAGGTTTCAAAAGTGCAACAGGAACAGGATGGCTACTCTAAATCCCCTAGATCCTACTGCATACCCCACCCCACGCCATGCTGCCCAGATCTAACAGCTCCCATCTGCACTTCAAACAAGTGCAGGGCCAGAATGGAGACTTTCCCCCCACTATGTTCCAACTGAACCTGCAGTTTACAACTGCTCCCCTCATCTTCAGTTTGGATATGAACCAGTAGCAAACCCTTTGACAAGAAGGACCTATCTTAGAACAATCACTCAATGTACTGAGGCTTCAAACCATAACCATTTAGGGAAACTTCATTCTACCACACTTCAACTTCTCAGTTCTTTTCACAATGGCAATTCTCTAAGACTCCATTCATGGAGGGAAACAAAACCCACTTTAAGTTGACATATATTTATCTCAGCCACAAGGAACCAAAGTTCTCCAAAGATTGCATTTGTTTTACTGAACCATTCTGGGAAAGCGCTGTGGAAGAGAAAGGTGCTGCCAAGACCAACAGATAATAAAGCAAGATATCAGTCAGTAGCTACCCCATCTCCAGAACAGACAGAAACTCAAGCTATTATGCAAAATTAATTTCCATTTTTAGGCTAAATAAATTCCATTTGAAAAGGACTGAGGAGAGATACAAGTCAGCAAACAGATAACACGTCATTTATTTTTATGCTTTCCTTGAATATCTAATTGGAAGAACTAATTGTAACAGTCTACTTTTACTGTTTTTCTTGGAAATACTAAGAGTGCTTCAACTGCAATATTCATTGCTGAAAAATTTAAGGATGAAAATTCCACAGGTGCCTCTGATCCTTTCCACTTTACGGTTACTTTACAAGGGCTCTCATTTCAGACGGCTGCTGTCGTTCTCCACCTAAACTAACATTGAGGAACAGAGGATGGGTTGAGTTCACCTCTCACAGGCAATCAATGAAACGATCATCAATCAGAGGCTTAAGACCCTAAGATGATTCCTACAGGTTAACAGAGAAAGGGGAAACAGTGAAGAGTCTCTTACTCTGTACCTACAAAAGCATATACTGGTTATTCAGCAAGACCATCTGAGCCAGTAGAAGTTGGCAACATCATCAATAAATCACCCAGCGCTGTGACCTCAGTCTGATGAGCTAGTCATTAAACAGAGACTGTGGATGCACAGATTTAGGCAAAATATAGTCCACAAGAAGATTTCTTTTATGAGTATGATATCCATAACCACTTGGGAAGGGAAGATTGTCCTAAAAGATATTCAAATCCCTAGTGTTGAGCAAGAGTGAAAATCCCATTGCTGTGAGGGTCAACCCAGGGGTCTCTGAGGTTTCTAGGGATGGTCCTCCTTAGGGCAGATGGCACCTCATGCTGTTGTACTTGGCAAGGGTTGATGGTTGTGTCAGCGTCTCTGTTCCAGGGTTATTTGGGGAGGGAAGCACAGCTGTGATATGCTGACTGCCTAATGAGAGGTAGAGATGCCAGGCAAAGAAGCCATTGTGTTGAGCAATGAAGAGTCACCACAAACACAAATGATGTACTGGCCTGACACCCACCAAACAGTTCCAGGACCAGTGACTTATCTTGAAGGTCAAGCTCGTGTATTGGTATGGATTTTTCCCCAAAGTCTATAACTATATAACATCCTCATCACTTCTCAAAAAAACTACAAAAATAAACTAACGCTATGCCCTGAACAACAGAGAGAAAAAATACACACACATATGGCACTGAAAAGTTACCAAGTGACTGTTTAGGAGTATCAAAAATAGAATTTTGTACAAAGGAAACCTGCCAGATCTTAAACTCAAGCCAAACAAATGTCTTAAGTTTGGGGAACTATTCAGACTCAGGCAAACTGGAAGAGCTCTTCTGTTTGTGAGCCAGTCCTGCACGCATTTCAACTCCCTTCAGTC
Source organism: Budorcas taxicolor (assembly GCF_023091745.1). Lineage (NCBI taxonomy): Eukaryota > Metazoa > Chordata > Mammalia > Artiodactyla > Bovidae > Budorcas > Budorcas taxicolor. The sequence goes on along the minus strand of NC_068915.1, from coordinate 60,757,611 downwards.
CCATTGACAATACCTACCTGGATTGAAACAGCTGCACTGTCATAGCTTTCTCTGAAGGATATGTGCAGCCTTTTCTACCAGTCACAGTTTTACATAGGTCGAGGTCAGCCTGCATTTCCTTGAGCCGATGGATTTTATGTGGGTACATCCTTCAAAACAAAGCCAGCAACACAGAAGGAAGTTTGCTGAGTTGCTTGTATTAATAGCTCTCAACCCCTGAGGCCAGAGAAATCTGCTTATATCCTTTGCACACTGGAACTGGAGACGTGGCAGCACCTGCTCCATGAGTCTCTTTCCCAGCCAAGCTGCTCCCTTGGTTAACTGAGAACACTCGCTTTTATCTGGCAGGAGAGCTTTCCGTCACCAGGTGTATGTTTGAGGTTTTTAGAAAAGAGGTTAGGCATTGCTTACAAATACTGTTCATCCACAGAACATCATTTCTCCTAGAAAATGGTGCTTTTGGATCACACATGAGGTTTTGAAAAATACAGCTGCCCTGGCTTCCTGTAATCTGGAAAGCTTTACAAGATGAAAGCATGGTTTCATTGGATAATAATCCATTTGCAATAAGAGTAAGGTCCATACTACTATTAAATGTGTTTATCCACTGATTCATCTGAATATTCCTTGATTTGCTTTAAATACTATAATCAACTGTTGTTACTTAATTCAATATAGATTTAAGAAAGCAATTGGAGTCTCACAGGTGGTCTGAACTCACAACATTGCTCATATTTGCTGCACTCCCAGAGCAGAAAGAAAAAGACACACAATATTTTTTTTTTCTCTCTTTACTTTGGAGCATGGAGACACAAAGCTTTTATGCAGGAACTCATTCCCTAAATTTGAGACTGACGCTTGCTAGCTTATGTTTCCATTTAAACAAATCTCTAACTAAACACACGTGAAAACGATATGACCTTTCCTTCGATACAAATCTAGCATCAAACATTGGCAGGCAAAATTTAAATCACTTCCTGAATCGCTAAACAGTTACACAAAAAGAGTCACCAAAACAACACGTTCATACTTCTCCCTTCCATTTATATAGCATTCCTCTTTCCAAATTAAAAACCATAGTTTCCCAGCAATTACTGTTTATTGTGGTTAAGCTACTGATGCCTAATAACGTAATTACATGTGATAAAAAAGGAGTGAGGAGGGAGAGGAGACATGTGCCGCTGAAATGATTAAAACTCAACCTGTTATTATTTCCATATTGCATCACTGTAACATGAATGCTTTTGTGAGAAGCTGTGCTCGGACTTCTGAGCGTTAGAAAGTTTCTGCCTTCAATCAAGTCAACCAAAATGAGCACACAAAGTTTATTTTGAAAATACAGGTGATTTCAGCCCACAATGGAGACCCACACTAGTGAAGGTCTCATTATCGAAATCAATTATTCTTATTTCACTCATTGGTTCCACAAAAAAAAGACGGAGAGCCGTGTGTGCCAGGGGACATGCTAAACATTCAGACAACACTGAATCTGTTTTAGACACGGCTCTAAATGGCCAAACTCGTGTCTTCTGTAAAATGCATTTTTGGGAGCTGTTCTGGCTCATCTGTCCTCTTTTATTTTAAAATTAACATCTAAGAGAAGAAATCACAACCCCTGTTTCCTGTGCCATCTCCAGCTTCCCACTAACCCAAGAGTTTAGGAGCAGAAAGAGACAAAGAAACAAACCTGATTCTAATCACTCTCTCTTTCCTTAACAGAGGTCCACTCCCCAAAATATAAAATTAATATATTTTTAGCCTGTACTATTGTTACTTTATACCAGCAAAAGAGTTTATGTGAGCAAAGTAGACATTTAAAATTAATTTTTTTAATAAAAGGTCTTTCATTCTGTAGAAAGTTAAAATAAAACTCAAGGAGAAGAAAAATAGAGATTATTACATACCACTTAGCAACCTAAGCTCATAAACGAAATAGCACTATTCAGAAATCTGAACTCTTCACCATTTAGAAGAGCATTTTTAAAATATCTGTGAAAGATTCTCTTTCTAATTCGTTTTCCAAATCCCATGCATATTTTAGATGTGGGGGGGGGACAAAAATTCCAAATATTTAATAGAAATTCCACTCCCACCTTCATTTTCCCTCATATTAAAACTAAAGTACAATGATGCCTTTACCAGAGAGAAAAAAAAAATCACAGATTTGTGAAACATTCTAAGTATTGAAGTCTTTCTCTTTAGAAACTCAAAAACAGAACAAGAGAGTATCAAGCCAACAAATCTGCAACAAATAGTATTTTTTAATACATATAAATTAGGTCTTTAGGATGGACTGGTTGGATCTCCTTGCAGTCCAAGGGACTATCAAGAGTCTTCTCCAATACCACAGTTCAAAAGCATCAATTCTTCGGTGCTCAGCTTTCTTCACAGTCCAACTCTCACATCCATAAATGACTATTGGAAAAAACATAGCTTTGACTAGACGGACCTTTGTTGGCAAATAATGTCTCTGCTTTTTAATATGCTGTCTAGGTTGATCATAACTTTCCTTCCAAGGAGCAAGCGTCTTTTAATTTCATGTCTACAATCACCATCTGCAGTGATTTTGGAGGCCCCCAAAATTAAGTCTGTCACTGTTTCCATTGTTTCCCCATCTATTTGCCATGAAGTGATGGGACCGTTTCTTAGTTTTTTGAGTGTTGAGTCTTAAGCCAACTTTTTCACTCTCCTCTTTCACTTTCATCAAGAGACTCTTTAGTTCTTCTTTAGTTGTGCAAGGAGATCCAACTAAAGGAAATCAGTCCTGAATATTCATTGGAAGGACTGATATTAAAGCTGAAACTCTAATACTTTGGCCACCTGATGGGAAGAACTGACTCACTGGAAAAGACTGATGCTGGGAAAGATTGAAGGCAATAGGAGAATGGGACGACAGAGGATGAGATGGTTGGATGGCATCATCGACTCAATGGACATGAGTTTGAGTAAGCTCTGGGATGATGGACAGGGTGATGGACAGGGAAGCCTGGTGTGCTGCAGTCCACAGGGTGGCAAAGAGTCAGACATGACTGAGCAACTGAAATGAACTGAAATTAAGTCTTTACTCAAGATATTACTAATAGATTTTATTTATAAAGAAGCTATTAGATTTTGATCTTTAATTAAAACTGAACTAAATTTTATTTTACCAATCTCTATAATAAATTTTAGATATGCATTTTCATATTTTCTCCAAGTAATCTCCATGCAAGAGATGAAATGCAATGCAAGTCGAATCAAGAATCCCCAGAAATCCATGACATCTTTGATTTTCAAAGGCAGAGAAGGTGGGAAGAAAGACTGAAGTCACTGCCACCTACACATGTAGCACCAAGTGAAACAGACTCCAAGTGAGAAAGCACCAAATAGCATGTGCGTGCATGCTAAGTCACTTCAGTCATGGCCAACTCTTTGCCCGCCAGGCTCCTCTGTCCATGGGATTATCCAGGCAAGAATACTGGAGTGGGTTGCATGCCCTCCTCCAGGGGATCTTCCCAACCCAGGGACAGAACCTGCGTCTCTTGTGTCTCCTGCATTGTTAGGCATTATCACTAGCACCACGTGGGAAGCCCAACAAAACTGCACAAATAGCACTAAATGAAATACTGAATGAGACAGGAGTGAAATCTAACATGAAAGAATAGAATCTGTGAACAGTGAGAGTCTAAGACTTAAGATCTTTGACTTAAGATCTTCTTATTCTGCTACTTCATAATTGGAGTCACTGAGAGTGTCACTAATCTTGTATATACGTGGTCACCATAGAATTAGGTCTGCCCATATTACCAGAAACAGACAGTGATATTTTCTTCTTCATTCTGTAGATCCTAAAATTCTAGAAGATTATTTATGCTATCTTGGGCCAATAAACCCAAATGGTACCATACTGCACCATTTAACCAGTACTGTCTCACATAATTCTGCTAACTACAGGCAGCTTTCACACTTCTCTCTGACATGTTTTATTCTTGAGAAAAGTGTTAAAGTAAAAAAACATTTCAGGAAGATCTGATTTTTCCTATAAAAACACTGTTCTAACTAAATGCTATTTCCCTGATTCAGAGTAATTCAGTTGCTCAGTCATGTCCAACTCTTTGGGACCCCATGGACTGCAGCACACCAGGCTTCCCTGTCCATCACCAACACCCAGAGCTTACTTACTAAAACTCATGTTCATTGAGTTGGTCATGCCATCCAACCATCTCATCCTCTGTCGTCCCATTCTCCTACCACCTTCAGTCTTTCCCAGCATCAGGGTCTTTTCCAGTGAGTCAGTTCTTTGCATCAGGTGGCCAGAGTATTAGAGTTTCAGCTTCAAAATCAGTCCCTCCTATGGATATTCAGAACTGATTTCCTTTAGGATGGACTGGTTGGATCTCCTTGCAGTCCAAGGGACTCTCAAGAGTCTTCTCCAACACCACAGTTCAAAAGCATCAATTCTTCGGTGCTCAGCTTTCTTTATAGTCCAACTCTCACATCCATACATGACTACTGGAAAAAACATAGCTTTGATTAGACCAAACTTTGCTGGCAAAGTAATCTCTCTGCTTTTTAATATGCTGTCTAGGTTGGTCATAGCTTTTCATCCAAGGAGGAAGCATCTTTTAATTTCATGGTAGCAGTCACCATCTGCAGTGATTTTGGAGCCCCGCCGCCTGCCCCAAAATAAAGTCTGTCACTGTTTCCATTGTTTCCCCATCTATTTGCCATGAAGTGATGGGACCAGATGCCATAATCTTAGTTTTCTGAATGTTGAGTTTTAAGCCAACTTTTTCACTCTCCTCTTTCATTTTCATCAAGAGGCACTTTAGTTGTTCCTCGCTTTCTGCCCTAAGGGTGGTGTCATCTGCATATCTGAGGTTATTGATATTTCTCCCAGCAATCTTGATTCCAGCTTGCACTTCATCCAGCCCAGCATTTCTCATGATGTACTCTACATCTAAGTTAAATAAGCAGGGTGACAATATACAGCCTTGATGTACTCCGTTCCTGATTTGGAACCAGTCTGTTGTTCCATGTCCAGTACTAACTGTTGCTTCTTGACCTGCATACAGATTTCTCAGAAGGCAGGTCAGGTGGTCTGGTATTCCCATCTCTTTCAGAATTTTCCACAGTTTGTTGTCATCCACACAGTCAAAGGCTTTGGTGTAGTTAATAAAGCAGAAGTAGATGTTTTTCTGGAACTCTCTTGCTTTTTCAATGATCCAGCAGATGTTGGCAATTTGATCTCTGGTTCCTCTGCCTTTTCTAAATCCAGCTTGAACATATGGAAGTTCACAACTCATGTACAATGTTGAAGCCTGGCTTGGAGAATTTTCAGCATTATAGCATGTGAGATGAATGCAATTGTGTGGTAGTTGAACATTCTTTGGGACTGGAATGAAAACTGACCTTTTCCAGTCCTGTGGCCACTGGTGAGTTTTCCAAATTTGCTGGCATATTGCGTGCAGCACTTTCACAGCATCATCTTTCAGGATTTGAAATAGCTCAACTGGAATTCCATCACCTCCACTAGCTTTGTTAGCAGTGATGCTTCTAAGGCACACTTGACTTCACATTCCAGGATGTCTGGCTCTAGGTGAGTGATCACACCATTGTGGTTATCTAGGTTACGAAGATCTTTTTTGTATAGTTTTTCTGTGTATTCTTGCCACCTCTTCTTAATATTTTCTGCTTCTGTTAGGTCCATACCATTTCTGTCCTTTATTGAGCTCATCTTTGCATGAAATGTTCCCTTGGTATCTCTAATTTTCTTGAAGAGGTCTCTAGTCTTTCCTTACTCTATTATTTTCCTCTATTTCTTTGCACTGATCACTGAAGAAGGCTTTCTTATCTCTCCTTGCTATTCTTTGGAATTCTGCATTCAAACAGGTATATCTTTCCTTTTCTCCTTTGCCTTTAGCTTCTCTTCTTTTCTCAGCTATTTGTAAGGCCTCATTGTCCTGATTAATATCCTTAAAAAAATAAAATTACTACAAATACCGTATTTAATCACATACAAAGGATGTAATTAAGCATTAAACATTTCTTAAAACTGTTACTTACAGAAGAGCAACTAATAACAAAACTAATACTAAAGTTTATTTAATGATATTTTAAGCGTCTTCTTACTGCTTCCCTCCCTCCAGCAGCAATAAACACTACCTTAATCATGAAACATCTACCAAGAGGCAAGCGTACAGGTGATGCTCAGTACATGAGTTGAACACATTTCCAAGTGATTAAAACAGATTTTGGGAAAAACAACTGCAAGACGGGTACTTTGTTACCCTCCCCTTTCTGAATCTCCTCACCCGTCATCCCCACATGTCAATTTTGTTATAGGTGTTAGAAATCTCCTGGGGTTTCTCCTGCAGAGGAGGTTGCAATAGGTTCCCATCTGACTTGACAGCAATAACCTGGGTGGACAGGCTGCAAACATAATCTTCCAGAATTCAGGATTGTCCTGGAGAGAGTAGGAAAACCATATCTTCCAGCTGGAAGGGTCTATCTTCCACATATTCACCTTCACTCCCAGTGTTTCCTCCTGAGTCAGAGTCTGTCTTTTCCCCCCATACATACAGTTCCCTTCAACCGCACACCCAAGGGGCACTACTCAAAGTGCCATCTGTGGGTCCATCCTTACCAGTCTATGATGTCACCATGGACTTGAAGATAAGCATTCAAAAACTTTCACAGCAATCTGGCACTGCCACCCCACCCAAGCACGTACGTCATTAGAGGACCTGTCTTGATGAACAACATCTCAGCTGGTTTAGGTGCTGGCGAAGTGGCTGGGTTAGTTGCCTGTGATGCAAGTTGTGTCCTAATCACAACAAAATACTATGTGTACAGCATTAACAATGGACTGGAAATTTTAAGGAGAAAACAAAAACGTAGTCCATCCCCACCGATATTTGAGAAGCCCTGTGATAAAGAGCACAGGCACTGGAGTCCGACAGACCCAGCAATGTGTCCTCTTGTTCCTGTGACCTGAGCAAGTTACTTAACCTCTCTGAACCTCCATCCTCTTATTTGAGCAGATCAGGATGCAGGAGGCTGTGTCTCTCTTAAATAACCCACTTTCTCCCCATGTGATGGGCGACAATTTCAATCCATGTGATGGGTGACAATTTCAATATGTGTTCAATACAAGGGTCAATCACACACTGAATGTGCTTCAGACATATGAACAAACTGATATCTGTTTTGGGCAACAGCTTGCCTACAATAATACAGTGAGTGTTTTAGCATCTTCCCATACCCCAGGTGGAAAATCTTTTGGCAACAAATTCCGTGCACAATGGGCTGCATAGGACTAGATCCTGTAATCACTGTGGTGTTCAGACTTAACCACATGCGACAATTCACTTTGGGCCATTGTGAAAGTAAAAATTTCTCAACACCATCCAACAACAGCTGCAGACCTAAAAACAGCTTTCCAGATGCCTTTGATGACTTACAGTCATAAACATGGAAGAAGATGTCTGGGAGAACAACAGGGAAAAAATGAATCTATATGGAAAATAGAGGGAAATACACAGAGACCTAACTGGCATGCATTAGGCCATTCTGATCACTCTGTAAATGAAAACAAAAACAAAACCCTTTTCTCATTATTGCTAAGACCATCTGCAACACCCCGAGCACAATATCTGGAAAGGCAGATAGCAAAGAAAGACTCCCCTTTGATCCTCCTCTGCTGTTCTTGCCTGTAAAACTGGGCTTTAATGCTTCCTTCCTTCATGTCAGTTAATTACATTACAGAGTTTCCTTTCTATTAGTTATAAATGCCATCTGGGTGGAAACCTCACAACACATCAGTGACACTAGTCACACTCGTTCCAAAGCTTTTGCACCCTCAATCTGTAGGGCAATCGTCTTTAAGAGGCTCCAAACAGGAAAGCTCCATCATGCCAGGTCTGCTTTATAACATCAGTCGTCAAGCTCTTTACACACTCTGGTTCCTGTTACACTAGTTGAGTGAGAGGTCACTTGGGTCACATGGGATCTTACAAGGTTTCTGGGGAGAATAATAGTTTTTCTGTAGCCCTTCCTTACGAAAAACAAGTGATCAGCACTACTGTCTAGACAGGCAACGATATTTTTCATGAACACAAATTAGGTTTTGTGTGTGTGTGTGTTTTTAAGTGAAAAACGGATTCACTTTCATTCTAAAGCATGCACACAGCTACAGTAGCCCTTCTGGAAATCCTTCTTAGAAGATTTTTGTGTCAGGCTCACGTTCAGAAATAACAAAGGGCATAACTAAAGGGATCCGAGCTCCATGACAGTGTTTGACACGTTACCTAGGGGACTGTGGAGATGGATTTCATTTTTAAAGAATTCACCTTTCAGTAGGAGGTGTGGAAGGGCAGCTAGAAGCCATGTATTTTTAATGCATCTCCTTAGTGGGTTTATTTCTACCAGTGCCACACTTCCAATACATACCTTGGACGTTCACCAAATCCATGTTTCCCATCCTTTGCAAACAAAGCAATGAAAAACATATTAAAGTTCCTTGGGTATGACCAAAGAGCATGCACAGAAAATTAGAAATGTCTGAATTCCATGCCCCGTCCTGACAGCATCTCTCACACAGGTTGCCCTGGCGCCATTTTTCCATTGCTTTACATGCTGCCTCCACAATCCTGATGATAAAATGGAAAAGCTGTTTTGCTGGAACTTGTGCTGCAAATAGCACAATGACAATGTTAGGAAAAAATCTTCCACGGTATTAACTGGCTCACAAAGCTTATTCTTAACACAAGCTGTCCCCAACATATGGATATTATTTCTGAGTGACCCAGATTGGTGAGCAGGCCATGACTAAGCCTGTGATCCCCATCCTTCATTGGGGGCAAGAATCCACCTCCTGCAGGTCAGAATCACTCAAGGAGAAGTAACGTGGAGGTGAGCCCACTCAGTCCAGTGGTACCACAGTGACGGACAAGCACAAGGAATGAAGGAGCCTGGTGTCCAGAAGTCTAGATGAAGATGAGGAAACAAGAGGTTCAACCCTCCCCTACCACCATTACCACCAACAATGGACAACAATGGACTCCTGGCATCCTAATGCAGAAAGCAAAAGGATTTTTTTTTTTTTAATTAAAAAGCCAGAGGACTTTCCTGTGGTTCTGTGACCTTTCCCATCAAAAGTAATTAGAACTCAACTTTGTCAAAAACTGTAAAGAACTGAAGGCTGCCTACACCATTTAAAGTAGAATATAGTACCTTGGTTATTTCTTAAGGAATCGAAATATTTGAAAGTCAGGATGTGGGGATCATTTAGTCATGTAGCGGCAATTGTTGTCATATTATTTCTATGAAGCATCATGTTAAGTTGCTACCACAGAGAACTTTTTCTTTCGGTTTTTTTTTGGCTACGTCAGGTCTAAGTTGTGGTATGTGGGCTCTGTATCACTACACGCGGGCTTCTCTCTAGTTGTGCTGCCTGGGTTCCAGGGCATGGGCTCGGCTGCCTCATGGTACACAGGATTTTAATTCCCAGACCAGGGATTGAACCCAAGTCCTCTGTACTGAAAGGCAGATTCTTAACCACTGGATCTCCCAGGGAAGTCCCTCCGTACAGGACTTGTAAGGTAGGATTTTTGAGATCCTGAAAGTGTACTGTGCATATAGATTTCCACTTTGGCACAAGAGCATGCTGTTGTGTGATGTCCCCAGAGAACTTCTCTGTGGCTCAGAAAGAATCGAGCTCTAGACCTGGCTCAATCATTAACCATTCAGTCTGGACAAAGCTACTGAACTTTACTCTCTACTCTTCAGTGTTCTTATTTATCAAAGAGAAATAATACCTTACTAGGAGAATGAATGTGGAAAAAAATAACGCTGATTCTAGCTCTGTTCTGCACCCAGATGAACAATAAAATTGTAGCTTCACTGTTTTCAAGTGACTTTATTTAGTTTTCTACTGCTGCTGTAACAAATTGCCACATTAATTTTAGTTGATTGAAACAATACAAATGTATCCTCTTACAGTTCTGAAGGTCAGAAGTCTCTTGCCAAGATGTTGGCAGGGCTACTTTCCTTTTCAAAGCTTTAGAGGAGCTTTCCTTTTCTTTTCCAGCTTCTAGAGGCTCCTGCATTCCTTAGCTCATGGCCCCTTCCCCCATCTTCAAAGCATCAAGACATCACTCCAACATCTGGCTCGGTTGTCATGTCTCACTCTTCAAAGACTTCTGTGATTATATTGGGCCCAGTCAGATAATCTAGGATAATCTTTTCATCAAATGAGCCTTAATTTAATTGCAACTACAAAGTTTCTTTTGCCATGTATGATAAGATATTCAGAGGTTACAAGGTTTAGGACATGAATGTATTTGGGAGCCATCATTCAGACCAGAAGAAAAGAGACCTAATTATAGACAAATCTGGCAAATACTTAGTCCAATGCAATCAACTAAACAGTTCCATTAAGTTCAGTCATTTTAGGCATCATGATCGGTTGCTCTAATTTCCTGCTTTCCTCCTGCTCATCTCCAGGATAGTAACTAGGTGTATGGAGAGAAGGTGATGTATCTCCATTATTACAGTGACATGGGAGATGGGGAAGGCAAATTGGATGGTATCCTCTGAATCCTGTCTAGCCCCTGCTGCCTTGCCTAGGGACCACAGAAGTGAGTGTGGCTGTCTCTCTCACCCTTGATATTCCATGGGCATCTGCTACTGACAGCCATGGGCAGTGGTCAGGGCCTTGGGTACCACCAGCCAGCCTCCAGTAGGACTGCAGCCAGCTCTGGGTCTCAGGCTCCACCCAGTTTCTGCCCTAAGCCCACCATTGTTTAATTCCACTATCTTGTGAGTTCTCCCTTAAAGAAATGAAGAACTTCTGGTGCCTTCCGCCACCACACAGAAGCTGAGAAAGGACTGTGAGTGCTGCTGAGACCTCCTTCTACCTGACATCACCATTGTGTCCTCCTCTTACGTTGCTATTCACTATGTTGCAGGTCGGCATGAGGATACACCATGAAGCAGTCTCCACCCAGAACCCTACACAGGAAGTGGGACAAAATGTGCCTCTGCCTTTGGCATTTCCATCAGCCAGCACAAGGCTTTCTACCCTCAGGACTGCCTCTACCTGTCTAGTTTGGCCATCAATCCTTCCATCCCTTTAGGCACACACCTCTCCATCCATCAAGAGGTGGGGTCTATTCACTTCCCCTTGAATCCAAACTCTAACTTTTTTGACCAATAGGATATGGTGAAAGTATACGGTCTGAATGCTTTTGAACTTTGGGGTTGATGCTTTTGAACTGTGGTGTTGGGGAAGACTCTTGAGAGTCCCTTGAACTGCAAGTAGATCAAGCCAGTGAATCCTAAAGGAAATCACTCCTGAATATTCACTGAAAGGACTGATGCTGAAGCTGAAGCTCCAATACTTTATTTAGCCACCTGATGTGAAGAACTGACTCACTGGAAAAGATCCTGATGCTGGGAAAGACTGAAGGTGGGAGGAGAAGGGGACGACAGAGGACGAGATGGTTGGATGGCATCACCAACTCTTTGGACGTGGGTTTGAGCAAACTCAGGGAGTTGGTGATGGACAGGGAAGCCAGGGGTGCTGCAGTCTGTGGGGTTGCAAAGCGTCAGACATGACTGAGCAATTGGACTTAACTGAATATGGTCTGGAATTAGCCTTCAGAGGATGAACAACTTCTGCTTTCTGTCTCTTGGAATCCAGCTACCTGAGGAAGTTCAACTGCCTGGAGATCACCATGTTATAAGAGGACACTGAGATACCAGACATGGGAGAGAAGACTTCTCTGACCTTTCAACCCAGCCTCTCAACATCAGCTGAATACAACGACCTGCCAACACCACCTGGAAGAGGACTGCACAGCTGAGCTAGTCAACTCAGAAAATCTTGAGAAATAATAAACTGCTGTATTTTAAGCCAATAAGTTGGGACAGTTTCTTACCCAGCTAACAGGTAACTAAGACCAATCAGATAATAGAAAAATAAGATATAAATACAGTAAAGGGTTTCCTAAAATGTAATCATAGTGGCACAGTAGTAAGACACAAAGTGATAAAAACGTGAGAAGCAGCCATTTCAACAGAATGCCCACTCATTTTCAAGACTTTTGTTGTGCTTTACATTTTTGTTAACTAAATGCACTCATGCATTTAATTCACCTGTAGCCAAGGAACCACTTACACCATCTTTTCCTTCCCCAATTAGCATGCAGGGATTTCCATCCAGATTAAGAAAATGTGATATGCAAAGTCAGAGGACCACTGTCTTGCATAACAAACCAAAATCTTTTGACATCAGTGAGAAAATTCCTCAAGAATGCAGAGGACATAATGCCAATTGTTAAGTGTGAAATTCCAGGGTATTAACCCTTTGAGAGATGCTGTCACATTCAGTCTTATTTGAGGTTGATCAAAAGGACCGTGAAACTAGATCGGAAAATTATGCACCAGCGTCCACTGTCAACTTTAAAAAAAAAAATGTAATAGAAACTCAATCATTTTAAGAGCTCCCAAGTGTCCCGCATTTTAGCCATCAGGTTTTCAGTCACGAGAGATTACTATCATTTAAGAACAGTGTCCAGCCAAGTAAGCCTCTTAATTCAAAGTAAAAGTCTCAATCAGTAGCTGTCACCTAGGCCTTAACATTGATTTTAGGAAACATTTCTAAATGGAAAACTGACCACAAAACCATGCACAAATAATATTATTAAAAACAAGGACAGAGGGCCCCTGGATTGACTTACTAGGCCAATCTGTTTAGAAAGTTGTCAGAGGTGAGAGAAATGGGGGAGTCATTCAGACAGGAAGGTATAGGCTGTTTGCTTTTTCAAATCTTCTCATTCCTAACCCATACGGATACAGACAAGAGGCCACGTGTACACAAAACATGAACTTACAAATGAAGAGTCACCCCCAAAATGGGAGTCCAGGTCTCAAAACTCGCTCTGGGGCATCCAGAGCAGAGCCACACTTTATATTTTAAAGTCACTCAGACAAGCAAGTTTAGATTGTCCAGAAAGGCAACAATACACCGTTATTTTTAGTTGCCATGATTAATCTACTCAAGCGGTGTTCACACAGCATTCATTAGCCAAGAACATAACCTCCCTATTTTGAACTCAGACTTGTCTGTACAATAGGGCTCAGAGGGGAAAAACAAGCTATTAATATTTTGAAGTCAAGGGGTCTGGATTCAAATTCCAGAAACAGCGCTTGTTAGCATTTACTAAGTATGTTGCCCAGGGCAGATTACTTAACGTCCTGGCCTGAATTTCTCCATCTATGGCTACCTTACAGGATTGAGGGAACAATGATTTTATATGAGAAAAGAAAACTCCAGTTACTAGCTAGACACAGATTCAATTACTGTTAGCTATTATCATTAAAATTATTGAAATTTTTGTTTTCTTTACCTATAGTACTGGTACCCAGTTCCTCAGCCCTTAATCACTATTCACTAAGGTGAGTGTGTGCGTGTGTGCTAAGTTGCCTCAGTTGTGTCTACCTCTTTGCAAACCCATGGATTGTAGCCCTCCAGGCTTCTCTGTCCATAGGATTCTCCAAGCAAGAATACTGGAGTGGGTTGTCATGTCCTCCTCTAGGGGATCTTCCTGACCCAGAGATTGAACCTGTGTCTCTTAAGTCTCCTGCATTGGCAGGCGGGTTCTTTACCACTAGCACCACCTGAGAAGCCCTTACTAAGGGAATCACTCAAAACTCAAAAAAGTATCAGAAAAGATTTAGAAGTGAACAGATGTGGTTGGAGAGACTCCATGTATATGGAATCTAACACAATGATGAGTGAGAAGAAATGAGAATATAGGAGAAAAGAGGGACACGTCATAATTAAACTAGAGCTTCACTAAGTCAGCTGTGATCGTAATGCCAAGAGAATTAGAAGTCTTTTTTTTATCTTTGTCACATTAATGGAAATCCACTTCAATATGCCTTTTACCTCCTTGATTTATTCCTATGAGCTAAAATCCGACGAAACCCTTTGAAAACCGGTAAGTACCTTGCCAATAGCGAATATTTCTTGGGTGCTTAGTACATGTCAGACGTTGCTGGCATTTTATATACACCATATACTGAACTCTGACAACAACCTTCTGAAACAGTTATGTTCCTCATTTTACTGAGAAGGAAACTGAGACTTAAATTAAGCAGCTTGCCCAAGGTTGTCTAGGTAGCAGGAGGCCAGCCAAGACTTCCACTCATGTCCATAAAACCCAAGCATCTGTTCTTTCTACTAAGAAGGAGGTGTATGTCTCCAAGATCTGAGACCTTCCTCTGAATTTTGCATGGACGAACAGGAAATGGATTACATAATCATTTTTCATTTCATGTCTAGACTCTAGGAAACAACCCATAACCAGCTAGGAAGCAGACAAGAATCATGGGGCTGTGAACCGAGCACTAAAATGCCTCCGAGGAGGATGAAAAATAACAATCTGGACATTCAGCTGCAGTTTAGAAGGTCAGCACCAACTTCAGACAGATGTCTGATATTTTAAATGGCAAATTTGCTTGTATATTGTACAGAATTGCTACACTTTCAGTTATGAAGCCATAATGCTGGTTTATTTCCAATTTCAATGCTGAAGGACACATTGGAAAAAAATAGAAAACCAACTGGCTTTCAATGGAATTTTGTCTGAGTTTTCAGCCAGCCTGTAATAAAGAAGTTATTCTCCTTAGGCACATTCAATTTTTAGACTGCTAAAGCATGGCAAAAACACAAAAACTGTTTCATAATGACTCAAAAAAGGACCTAAAAATTATGTGAAATTAAGTAAAGCCAATTTTTCTTAACAAGATTTAAGTTCTGAAGACTATTTCATAGCGATTTGCAGCTCATGGAAAATAATTACAAAAACTGGAGAAATGGGATAAGGAAACAGTCCCCTTCTCTTAATACAGAGATAATTTTTAAACCAACTTTGCTTCATCATTATTTTTGAAATTCCTATATAAAGCTGTTTCCCCAAAATTTAATTTCTCTAGGCCTAGGACATACTCTGTTCATTTTTGTGTCCACAGCATCCATTATAGTATCTGGCTTATGTTAAGCCTGTGGTAGGTATTTAGTGCTATTTACCGAATATTTCTGGTTCTCCTCCCTCCAGAACATGATAAGATTATGCTTTTCTGCCCACTTGAATTTTAGTATGGCCATTTGACTTGCTTCAAGTTGCCTTTTATTTACTGAGCAATAAAATGTGAGTAGAAATAATATCACCTCCAGAACAAGTCCCATAATAGGTGGTGCATGATTCACCAGTTTCTTTCCCTCCACCATGGTTACCAGTAACATTCCAGGTGAGGAAACTCCATCGGCCTACATGCCACCAGAAGCCAGCCCTCCACAGATGTGCAACACAAACAATGTGACATAAGCTGGAAGCACAAGCTGGAATCAAGATTGCCAGGAGAAATGTCAATAACCTCAGATATGCAGATGACAACACCCGATGGCAGAAAGAGAAGAGGAACTGACGAGCCTCTTGATGAAGGTGAAAGAGGAGAGTGAAAAAGCTGGCTTAAAACTCAACATTCGGAAAACTAAGACCATGGCACCTGGTCCCATCACTTCATGGGAAATAGATGGGGAAACAATGGAAACAGTGATAGACTTTTATTTTCTGGGGCTCCAAAATCACTGTGGATGGTGACTGTAGCCATGAAATTAAAAGACACTTGCTTCTTGGAAGAAAAGCTATGACAAACCTAGACAGTGTATAAAAAGCAGAGACATCACTTTGCTGACTAAGGTCCGTCTAGTCAAAGCCATGGTTTTTCAGTGGTCATGTACGAATGTGAGAGTTGAACCATAAAGATTGAGCGGTAAAGAATTGATGCTTTTGAACTGTGGTGTTGGAGAAGACTCTTGAGAGTCCCTTGGACTGCAAGGAGATCAAACCAGTCAATCCTAAAGAAAATCAACCCTGAATATTCATTGGAAGGACTGATGCTGATGCTGAAGCTGAATCTCCAATAGCTTGGTCACCTGATGCGAAGAGCCGACTCACTGGAAAAGACCCTGATGCTGGGAAAGATAGAAGGCAGGAGAAGGGAATGACAGAGGACGAGATGGTTGGATGACATGATCCACTCATTGGACATGAGTTTGAACAAGCTCCAGGAGATGGTGAAGGACAGGGAAGCCTGGCGTGCTGCAGTCCATGGGGTCACAGAGTCAGACACAACTGAGTGACTGAAGAACAACAACATAAACAATAACCTAAACTCTGTTGTCTTAAGCAGCTGAGATTTGAGTGTTTTTTGTTACTATAGCATAACCTAGCACAACCTAATAAAAAATATTCCAAATGAAACTTCAATGAAGAAAAGCCAAGAAAGGAACACCTGAAGTCTATAGGCAGATGACCACTGCCACTGAACTCACTGTTCTTTTTTCGTAATTCTTTCCAGGTTCAAATCCAGGAACACTGTGCTCACCACAGCCTGATTCAAACATTAATATGACCAAGGTGAATATTTGTTTAAATCAGGTTGCCAAAGACCTATGCAGTCAGCATCACCTCTCCAAGATACTAAAATTTGTGGAGAACCATCTGTTTGCATATCGTAAGCCAGAATAACAGGTTTGTTCCTCAGAAATGAGTACCCTTTACTCGGTAGCTAAACACAATAAACTTATATTGAAATAACCCAGAGTCAGAGCACTAGAAGCAAGCAAAAACAAACAAACAAAAGCCAAATGCTGCTTCATAAAACAGAAATATTTAAAGAGCCCAAGGGAAAAGTGGGAACAATAAAGCAACTCAAAAAGAAAAAAACCATACACCTAAGAAAATGTCAGGCAGATGGACTGTAATATCAAAAATATGCTATCAAGTTAGGCAGGAAGAATTCAGCACAGCCAGTTAAGCATGCTCCCTGTGCCGGAACTCAACTGGGGTACTGGCACCTGCTCTTTATGCTGCTACTGGCGTCTCAAGCACACTCTTCCTTCCTAAGGAGACAGATTTCAAACAATGAGTCCCTTTCACATGCAACTGAAAAAGGGAAAAGGTCAAAAAATAAGGAATGGAACCAAATGCTTGAGAGGAGAAGAGGAAAATGCATTCAAGAAACCCATGAAAGTTTTACGGTCGTAGAGAGCCACTATCTTCATGAAGCAATTCAACCCCGTGCCTCCCAGCCTCAGCCTTGCCCTTCCTGATGCTCTTTTCTCATTCAAGCTCAGGAAATGGCTTAGATAAGGGATGTGAATACTATCATCTTTTCTTAACCCTACCTGAAACCACAGTCCAGCTTCTGCTCCTAGCATGTCCTTAAAAATGGAAGCTAGGTCCATGGATTTCTGGAGTTGGAACAAACCTAAAAGAGTTATCTAGCCAGCTGACTTGTAACTTGTGAGGAGGTTATGTGACTTGCTTAAGGTCACACATCTGAACAGTTAGCAGCCACTTAATACCTTCAAATACTCACCCTGTTGTCTACCTTTTGATCCTCACCTACTTACTTTCTCTGCCATTTTTATGTCTACTGATTACCTCTTCTCATTTGAAATCAATCTCCTCCCTTGGAGGGTTTTTGTTTTTGTTTTGAGACATTTGCCTCCTAAGAGAACTTTTTGTTGTTATTTATTTTTATTGTTATATAGTTGCTTTACAAAGCCGTGTTAAGTTTCTTGCTGTACAGCAAAGTGAATCAGCTATACGTATACAAATATTCACTGGGTTTTTCGCTTTCCCTCCCATTTAGGTCACCACAGAGCACTGAGTCGAGTTTCCTGTGCAACACAGCAGGTTCTCATTAGTTATCTTGACACTAAATCTCTCCTGTCATATTCCCACCTCTTACTGTTGTTCAGCCACTAAGCATGTCTGACTCTTCGAGACCCCATAGACTGCAGCATGCCAGGCTTCTCTGACCTCCACTGTCTCCTGGAGTTTGCTCAAATTCATGTCCATTGAGTCAGTGATGCTATCCAACCATCTCATCCTCTGTCGCTCCCTTCTCCTCCTGCCTTCAATCTTTCCCAGCATCAGGGTCTTTTCCAATGAGTTGGCTCTTCTCATCAGGTGGCCAAAGTATTGAGGCTTCAGCTTTAGCATCAGTCCTTCCAATGACTATTCAGGGGTGATTTCCTTTAGGATTGACTGGTTTGACCTCCTTGCTGTCCAAGGAACTCTCAAGAGTGTTCTCCAGCACCACAGTTCGAAAGCATCAATTCTTCAGCACTCAGACTTCTTTGTGGTCCAACTCTCAGATCCATACACGACTACCGGAAAACCCATAGTTTTGACTAGACGGACCTTTGTCAGCAAAGTGTTGTCTCTGCTTTTTAATACCCACCGCTAGATCTTTCTAATTCCCACCTCTAGTTCTTTTTAATTTATTTAACCAACACGTGGCATTTACTAAGTGTCAGGCTCTGCTCTAAGTGCCTCAGGAATATTGAATTCTTTAATCACTATAACATGGGGTAAGTACTATTATCTCTATTATACAGGTAAGACCCAGAAAGATTAAGTGACTGCCCACAGTCACTGCGAGGAAGAGGCAAGAGGCAGGGTTCACGTAGCCTGGCCTCAGTTCTGCTCTTCACCACTCCTCCATGCTATCTCTCTCCACAGCTGCATCCCCTTCTCTTCCAAACATGAGAAAGTCAGCACTCCCCCAGCCCCATCAAGAGATCACCTTTGAGAATCTCAATTGCAGAGCAATCTAGCCATTGAGCTACTAAGACCACCCAAGGAAAATCACTTATTATTCCCCAGCACACACTTTGGAAAAAAATTTTTTTCTAATTGCTGAACACTTGGAGAGGGAAAAACAAAACCGTAAACGACTCTTTTTTTTTTCTTTTCCAAATACACTCACCATTTAGTGGGCAAACAAGGTGAGGAAACATATCTAAGCCCCAAGGACTAGACAAAGTGGTATGAGTTCAAGACAAAGCAAAACCTGCACTGAATTCATCAGGAATGATTGATTGAAACTTAACTGGGGAACTCATTTGTCCTAAAGAAGGAAGGAGTCCTGTTTTGGTAAGATAACCCTAAGTCTGGCTTCTGTTTTATTTTTGTTATGTATTTTTGTAACTTGGGGGTAGGGGTTGCCTGAGCAGAAGTGCAAAGGTCTTCTGGCAAAAAGTTAACATTCAGAAAAACAAACAAGCAACGCTGATGTTTTAAAACAGCCCACAGCTGCCCTGCTTTCAAACATTTCACCGTCCACTTATTTAAGGAAATGAACATACAAAGCCTTCCAGAATTGTGTCTGACCTGGTGGAGGTCACTGCCCGGACCCACTGATTTCTTGCATAAGAGGGTAGCAGGGTAGGAGGGAGGAAACGGCCATGTGGCCTGATAAATGCAGATTTGCCCGCTCTCTTGACCCTCAGGCAGAAGGAAAACCAAAATCTATCATTTGTGAGCTGTCAAAGGCAGCTTTACTTTGAGGACAAACTTCATGTGGGCCTGGAAACACACGACACGGCCTCCCCTTGAGTCAGCAGAAATGAAGAGTGCGTACAGGAAGACCCTCGACAGCTCATGGTAGGAAAAGGAAAGGAGTAGGAATAGCCATGGAAATTCTCCAAAAATTCAAAAGTATCTCAAGACACCAGTTAAACCTCTCTCTCTCTCCAAACTACCCAAGAAATGCTCTGATGTAAAATGATTTAGGTCTGGCCACTTTGTCTGATCATCAGGAGGCACCAATGATCATGCCTTCACTGACTCCCCCAGTGTGAACTGAAATCCCCCTTCTGCGCCCAGGAACTGTGCAAGGCACGGGGGACGGAGACTAACACACCACATCTTCATCTGCAGGGTTTTGCAAGTTAACTGGAATTTTGCAGAAAACATCAAGCAGGTGTGTTTTTATGTAACAAGAGTATAAATGAATGCTTTATTTACCTAGTATCTTACCCGTAATGATTATTTTAGATGAAAGGGAGCCAACAGTAATTGCTCAATAACTGTGAAATGTAACTGTGAGGGCTGAAATCTTCCCTAATTTCAACAAGGCTAAAGAAATTTCTTTTCCAAAGACCTGTCAAGCTGCACTCAAGAATGAGGTGGCTCTTTTAAGCAATAATGTTCCATGTCAACCCTTAGTCTAAAGGGGACAGTCCCTGTTAAGAAATGACATATCTGTGTGGATTAGACTCTATATCCAGGGAACAACCCTTTCCAAAACTCTCCTCAAATGTGAAAGGCAGTAATACGCAGAGAGCTTTCAAAAGACTGAGTTATCTGACTTACTCTAAGCCTACAATATTTCTAAAGTAAAATTTCCAGGATATGGTTATGACTCATAAATTTCACTGAAGTCTCCTATGAAACATCTATGTAGAATAAATCTTTCAGCATTATAATGAAGAATATAGCAAAATCCTTCTTATATACATACCATGAAAAAAACTAAGACTCACCTGGAATTTTATAGGAATCTTTTCACTCTCTCAGATTTCATAGTTAGCCTTGGTTTCAGATCTAAAGTATTCACATGCAGGTCAATAAATGTTTCTAAAAACAGCAGCACCTCAGACATTCAGCTCTCAGCTGTCCAGAAACCCCAGTTCCCTAAAACAGCCAGGAAACTAGACATTTAAGTGTCTGCATATCCCAGCAGAATCCCAGAAAAGCCTCTGACGTGAACAGTGAGGAATAGTCAGTGTGCTTGGCAGACTGTTTTCAGAGACTGGCAATTGGTTGTCCAAGCCAGTGCCCACAGTCACCCAGTCTGCAGAGATAAAGAACTGAGTCTTTATAACTGGTATGCAAAACAGCAGGTAACAGAAATAGAGATGGGGTGGTAGGAAAGAGATGCCTTGAGAGTACTGAGAAGTGAGGGTGCAAACTGTGCCAACAGGAAGGGAAATTAGGCAAAAACAGATGAGGCTGGAACCATTCACGGCATCCCAACTCTTTACAGACATGAAGCCATTAGAAGGCAGTATCTTTCTGTATTAAAACAAGTGAATTACTCTTTACAGTCTGTTTAATGTTCAAAATCGTTTCAAGTGTTCAGAAGGAGAACAGATACACTCGTCTCCATTTAGGAATCCATTTGTACTAGGCCACACCAAGGTTATTAAAAGCAGTGAACAATGTCATCGTATTCTTCAAGCAGGGACCAGCAGAGGGGCTAAGAGACTTGGTGGCTGAGAGGAATGTTGGGATCACTGAGAAACAAGAGTTCATCAGCATCCAGACAGATACCCAGAGGGAAGACCAAAGATGAATTTTCCTCTGATTTTCTCTTTGACTGTGGAGCATAAAAGAAACACAGATTTCCTGCAGGAAAGAGAGGACAAATGATACGGGCAGCCACTCTGTCTGACCCAGAGGAACGTGATTTTTTTAAAGGTGGACTGGACAACATCTAGCAGCAGCATGAGAAAGGAGCGGTTGCAGCGAGCTGCTACGGTCCACAATGCCCTTATCCACAATTCTAAATCCCCAAAGCTCTGAAAACCAAAAGTATATAACTTTGGTGAAAACTCTAGTTAGTGATAAAACCTGGCCTGAATTTACTTGAAGTCCTGTATTATCTTTATTTATCCAATATAAACATTCATATAATCATAATGCCTTTGACTACAGGGTGTTGCAACTGGAGATGTTACAAAATATGTGTTATATGCGCTGTACTAACTCCTTGACATCCAACAATTCTAAAATACGAATGTATTTGGCCCCAAGAATTTCAGATAAGTGTCTGTGGATCTTTACACAGGAAAGATTACTTTAGGTTGCAAACAAGAATTTATGAAACAGCTTTTAATTTTCACCTAGGTTCTTTCATTAAACCAACACTTTCAGTGTATTCACTATGTGCCTGAAATTGGGCTAGGTATTGGTGTGCTTATTTCTGAAAGGTCTCAATTTTATTTTTGCCTTGAATGTAAAGCAAGATCAGGAATAAGAATCACTGTGGCTATAGAAATTAACACAGAAGGGAAGGAGGGCTTCCAAGCTTGCTCAGTTGTAGAGAACCCACCTGTCAATGCAGGACTTGGGAGACGCGTGTTCCATCTCTGAGTCGGACGATCCTATGGAGAAGAGAGTGGCTACCTACTCTGGGAGAATTCCATGGACAGAGGAAACTGGCGGGCTACAGTCCATGGGGTCGCAAAGAGTCGGACGTGTCTTAGGGACTCAGCATGAGCACAAGAAGGGAAGGAAGGAAAGAAGGATGTAAGGAAAGAAGGGAGGGAGGGAGGAGAGCGAGGAAGGAACTCTGTCATATGCATAGGGCTGGATGTGAGTGGAGAAAAATTCATCAAAGCCTGAGGTGATCATATCAAAATGAGAGGGAGAGAGGGAGGGAAAGAGAGCAACATCACTCACTGGCAGAGAGTAATCCACACACTGGTGCTACCCACTGGAAATACCTCTGTGCTTCTCTAGTTTCCCCAGCCACCACCTTCTCTCCACCACATGCCTCCTTTCCCCTAAGTCCCTTGCCTTCACTTCAGCTTAAACTTAACTTCTCAATTCTCAGCCTTCAACTAAGACTTCTCTAGCCTGGGATGATCACAGCAAAGACCAGTATATATTAAAATGTATCTGTTTATGAGACACACCCACACACAGAGGATGTAAGCTTTGAGAAGGTAGGAACTTCGGATCTATTTGTCTAACATGGTGGGGCCTTTTAAAAATGTTGGTTAACTAAAAGTCCATAAACAAATGAACAGATACAGAAGACGCAGTATAGATATATAATGGGATATTTACTACTCAACCATAAAAAGAATGAAACAATGCCATTTGTGGCAATATGGACAGACCTAGAGAATATCACACTAAGTGAAGTCAGACAGAAGCAAATGTCATACAGTATCAGTTATATGTGGAATCTTAAAAATGATACAAAGTAACTTATTTACAAAACAGAAACAGACTCACAGACATCAAAATCAAACTTACAGCTACCAAAGGGGAAAGTGAAGGGAGGGGTAAAATGGGAATTAACAGATAGACACTACTATGAAAGTAAATGAAGTTGCTCAGTTGTGTCCGGCTCTTTGCGACCCCATGGACTGTAGCCCACCAGGCTCCTCTGTCCATGGGATTTTCCAAGCAAGAGTACTGGAGTGGGTTGCCACTTCCTTCTCCAGGGGATCTTCCCAACCCAGGGATCAAACCCAGGTCTCCCACATTGTAGGCAGACGCTTTACCGTCTGAGCCACTAGGGAAGTCCTCTAGTGGTTTACACACACTACTATATATAAAACAAATAAACAACAAGGACCTACTGAATAGCCCAGAGAACTATATTCAATATCTTATAATAACCTATAATGGAAAAGAATCTGAAAAAGAATAGATATAGTTATAACTGAATCACTTTGCTGCACACCTCAAACACTGTAAATTATACTTCAATTTTAAAAACATTTTCATTAAAATATTAGTTGAGTGAATAAGAGAAAAGTGAGACAGTATCCCAGCAAACTTGATTATTGCTCAACCAAGTATTGTTTTTATTTTATATTTAACAACTGTGTCCATATAAAATATCCTGAGTCCTGGTTCAAAGATTCTTATTAGTAATCTTACCATGTACAGGTCCACACAGAGCCTTATTTGAAATGCTTGGGGCCAGATACATTTTGTGTGTCCGAATTCTCCAGATATTAGACAGTTAACACAGCATATATACCCTATCTTTTATAAATGAATATGCTGACCTGCTCTGAACAAGGGCTTCCCAGGTGGCACCAGCAGTAAAGACTCTGCCCACCAATACAGGAGACATAAGAGACACCAGTTCGATCCCTGAGTTGCAAAAATCCCCTGAAAGAGGGCATGGCAACCGACTCCAGTATTCTTGCCTGGAGAATCCCATGGACAGAGGAGTCTGGTGGGACATGACTGAAATCACTTAGCATGCACACACACTTTTAACAAACAGTCTCCAATTCTGGTGGCTGATAGCAGAGAAAGAGGATGCCTGGAGGGGTCGTGCTAGACCCACTGTCTCTGCCAAAGAAGAAATCAAACATTGTGAAACCCGACACTGAAAGCCTACTCCATGAGCCCACACAGAACCAATGATGTTGACAGTGTTAGGAATTAACCTGATAATAACCGACACTTCTTGAGCATATACAATGTGCCAGGCCCTGTGGTAAGAGCTTTATGTGTTTCAATTCATTGAAGGTTCAGACAAGCCCATATATAGATACCAGTCTTAATCCTATTTTATAAATGAGGAAACTGAGGTCCAGAAAGATGAAATAATGTGCACAAGCTTGCTCTGCTAAGATACAGTGGACCCAGAGCATAATATTCGCTAATAGAATTAATGAATCTCCTATCCACTCATTTATACAACATAGGTTAATCAGAAAAAGTGCGTGCAATGGGAAGAATACGAACTTCTACATTCAGAAGGAATTCAGTTTGAATTCAGCCCCACCATGACGTGAATACGTGGCCATGAGGACAGGACTTAACTCTATGACTCTTTCGCTCCCCAGCATAGAGTGACTGCGACTTATCTCACTGACTGACAACAGTCCTTCACATCACTTTTTCGTTACATTCAGATATACTTATATGCCAGACGCTATATACGTTTTGTTTCAGTCTCAGGAAAATCCAGTAATGTAGACACTATTACGAATATTATTTTTGACACGAGGAAACTGAAGCTTAGAGAGGCTTATTCAAGGTCAGAGAAAGGCAGGCTTTCCTTTCCCTTTCCCAGCTAAGGCTTCGGTCTAAACGAAAAAGAGAACTGCACATGCTTCCTTTCCTGGAGGAAGGAATTCTCTTCTTGAACAGGTACCTGGAAGGGTCTTTTCAATTTAGATGTCTGTATAACACTTTCCTGGCCTATATTCTTCATGATAACGTCAGCCTTGAAACAGAAACTTATTCTCATCTCAAACCAAGTTAAAATCATCTCCCAATACTTAAATTCCCTGAACACGATCATGCATTCACATAGTTGATGTTCGTAAAGATTACTGTCTCAGACTCAATTTAAAGTACAAGTGAAATAAGTTGTGAAAGTTAACAACCAGTGTCACAGCTGCAATTGGAAATCCTAGATTCAATCAGCGGTAAAACAAATGTCTGGCTATTACACGTCTGATATAAAAGTTTTAGGAGAAAGAACAAGTGTCACATTCCAAGATGTTTGCTACAGCCACAGTGCCATGCCTCAGGCGAATGAAGTGATCGCTTTCAGTCCTGAATGGCTGATGAAAAACCGTGGTTTTGTATGGGTTTTTCTGAAGCAGGGACGTGCCTGGGCTTAATATTCTCTCATCTATAACTCCAAGCAGACACCAGCTATGTGTGCCTGGTGCAAATATGGTAATCATGACAAGCTGATCTGGGGGCACGCTTGGGACATTCCCCCCTTGGCTAACGCTTCTTCCCCGCTCCTTCAGGAAATTTTCCAGAAGCCCACAATTTACCAATTTCCCTGCCTTTCCCAACAGATCGCCATAATTTCTCACATCTCCTCCCACCTCCACTCCCAAATCAATACCCTCATGCTCTCCTTGGAGATCTGAGGGATTTATCCTTACGCCAAGACAACAGACTTCTAGACAATGAAAATCATTTTTCAACTCATTTGCAAAATTCATTTGAACATTTGGGTGTGTGTCCCACCCAAAACTCTCTCCCAGGCTTCATGAAATTCACATGTTTCCATTTGTAGATGGCTGTAATCAAAGCCAAAAGGCATTCCCTTAAGCAATAACCCTTGGAAAGAAAAGTAATGACTTCAACCCAGTTCATAAATTTACTGACTCTTCTTGACATCTTCTCATCACTGAACGTTTCTGGCAACATTACCAAAGGACACCATGAATGCTCCCCTTCAGAGTTGTCCTCCAGGAAGGCATTCACTTCCTGCCTGAGGCAGCCATGGGTGACAGAGGATGCCATTTGAAATCTTCCATCGATCTTCCCGAATCACACGGGAAAAGTCACAAGTGGCCACACCTTTGGCTTTTTAATCCCAAACTGATGACTCATTGACCATTTTCATGTGTTACTTTTGAACCTACTTTCTGTTTCTGAATAAACCTCAAGTGATTTTCTCCATTTTTTTTTTTTTACAAAATGTGTCCTCAAATGTTTTATTTTAAAACATTAATATTAAAATAATAGAGGGCTGAGTTTTCAGGCCATTTCCAAGGAGAAAAATTCTGGTATATTTACAGAATGATGGTATCAGTAGAAAAAGTCTGTAACTTCATTTCAGAAGGTAAACTGTTCCTTGTGATATATACATTCTACTTCATTTTTTTAAATTGTATTCTTGTATAGTTTTGTCTCAAGGGAAAGTTGATTTTATTTAATCCTGGAAATATCATTTTCAGTGTTAGGCTTTACACACTCATTATAAAATTATGAAGCAGATATAGAAAGACCAGTGGCATGCTAAAAAAAAAAAAAATCAACAAAGTAATATTAAGCGTCATTTCAAAGTAACCACTATGAACCTTAGTTTCCCTGTATGTAAAGTAGCATTAATAGCACAAGTACTAATGTGCTATTTTATCACTATAATCTTAAATACCCTAATATGCTACTTTCTGCATTTACATTTTAAAATCATAACTAATAACTGTTCAGCACAAGAAAAAGTAGAAGGATTACCAGACTTAGAATCAAGAGATTCATGCTGGGTCTCTGCTCTGTAAATGTGCTCACTCGAGCCAGCAATGTGACCTCTGGAGCTTCCATCTCCCCCAACATAAAGTCTTGGTTCAGACCCAGGCACTACTTGAAGGGGCTTACATATATTAACTCCATCCTCACATCTCTCCTCTGAGATAAGGACTGTGAACCTCACTTTACCATGAGGAACCAAGTCACAAAGAAGTTAAATATCAATGAGTAGCTCACAACTCGGAGAAGGCAATGGCACCCCACTGCAGTACTCTTGCCTGGAAAATCCCATGGATGGAGGAGCCTGGTGGGCTGCAGTCCATGGGGTCGCGAAGAGTCGGACACGACCGAGCGACTTCACTTTCACTTTTCACTTTCATGCACTGGAGAAGGAAATGGCAACCCACTCCAGTGTTCTTGCCTGGAGAATCCCAGGGACGGGGGAGCCTGGTGGGCTGCCGACTACGGGGTCGCACAAAGTAGGACACGACTGAAGTGACTTAGCAGCAGCAGCAGCAGCAGCTCACAACTAGTAGTCGAACCTGGGTTCAACCCCAGAAAGGCCAACATTACAGCATTCATAGCCTTACTGATCCTCTGCCACACTACCGGCGAGGCCATTCCTGGGATGACCCTAACAACCACCAGGGTTGTTGGAAGGCACAAAGGTCAAGGTATAAATGTTATCCAGATGTGAGCATTAGTTATTGTTATTGTATTACTTCATTAAACCTTGAATATAGCTTATGAAATAAAGTCTACAACAATTACATACAGTAAAAGTCAAATTGGCCCATGTACAGTAAAACACGCTTTCTGCAGCATTCTTGCAATGAGGAATCTCTGTCCTCTAGTGCTTGGAAGCCACAAGTTAACACCTGCCATCAAATCTTCCCAAGCCAACGCCAGCTCTTGAGGCTCTGCACTGCAGAACTTGGGGATTTCAGCAGAGGACCTGCCAAGAGTTGAGCACACTCACGAGGCTCCTGAGGTCAGTGGGTTGGCCCTGCCTTCAGGGCTTCCTGCAGCTCAGCTCCTTGGGGAGCAGGAATCAAGTTAAGTGAATCTAAGGCATGGCTGACATGGTGAAGTCCTATGTCCAACTCTTCTATCAAATAACTCAGTTGTAGCCAACTCTTGAAATAAAGCTGGTAAATAACAGAAGAAAACTGACCCCTCTAGTGATATCAAGGAGTCTGGCTAGATCCTGACATTATCTTGTTCACTCCTAAAATGTAAATCCAAAGCATAACTCCTGTAGACCTTCTGGCCTCTACTGCCAACAGATTTTTATATATTAATAGATGACATGATGACTAATTCAACTAAAGGACATACAAACTTGTGGTGGCAACAATTTTTTAAAAAGCCCTTCTATTATTATAATTTAAGGCTTTTATATGACAAAGCATTATGGCAGGCAAGTTACTTTAGTTAATCCCAACCAACCTAGGAGATAGCTATCACTGTCCCACCCCATCTGCCACCATTTACACTGAGGAAAAATGATATTCCCAGGTCTAGCCATGAGTCCATCCCATAATTTCTCATCATTCAGGTCTCAGCTGAAAGGTCAGCTCCTCAGAGAATCATGACGAAAGCACGCAACAGAAAGCAAGAAGGAAAAGAAAAAAAAAGGATTTTAAATAAGGGCCATAGACTGCTCAAATTGTTGGTTTAATAAAAAGAAATGGAATGAGAAAAAAAAGAGGGCAACAATAAATCTCCCCCTCCACTTCCCAGCCCCCTCTCCTTCACATGATCTTGTTTAGTTTTATCCACAGTGCTTATTACTATCTGAAATTCTATTAATTGTTTGTCCCCAGCAGAATGTCAGTTTCTTTCTTTTTTTTTTTTTAGAATGTCAGTTTCTGAGAGCAAGGAAACTTGTCTGTCTAGTTCAAAGCTCCAGCACCAACAATAATGTCTGGTATAGTTCCAATGCCAATAACAATGCCTGTCAAAGAAGAGGCACTTAGGTATGACAGGAAGGGAGGGAGGGAGGGAAGGGAAGGATGGAGGGAGGAAATGTCTCCATAAGTCTTAGAGGGAGAAAGGCTTATTTTAGACATTGGTGAGAAAGAACTTTGCAGCTTAGAAATGATGTCAAATTCTGAGATGCATTACTAAACAAAGCTGTAAACTGGCTGGAAATTCAGAGGTGAATTAAGCACTGTCTTTCTGCAGTTGGGGGGGAGGGCGGGGGGGTGCGGGAATGGTTAGTGCAATCCTTTTGAGATGTGACTGAAAATTCCAGGGCCATTCGACCCTTTGGACAACTTCATTTGCTCATTGCTGACATTCAAAACCTCTTGAGAAGCATATATGTTTGTTCTCTGGTTGGGAATTATTGGTTGATTGCTCTTCGTTACGGTCCCATCCCCAACACAACACACACACACACACACACACACACACACACAGTCAGCCCTGTAAAAGCCTGAGTTAACAGAGATTCTCAGTCACAAGCAGTATTCTAAAATTGGAATTTAGCTCCCTGACCACACACACTAGCCCTGGAATTCAGCAAACATCTGGGCCAGTGAGTGTGAGAAAGTTCTGCGGTAACAAAAGTTCCCGAGGAAACAATGAGAGCTGGAATCCCACCGGCAGCGAGGCGCAGGTGCCGGTGAGGCTGGCCAACCA
This sequence comes from Budorcas taxicolor, assembly GCF_023091745.1. Classification (NCBI taxonomy): domain Eukaryota; kingdom Metazoa; phylum Chordata; class Mammalia; order Artiodactyla; family Bovidae; genus Budorcas; species Budorcas taxicolor. Next base: position 60,728,362 of record NC_068915.1, on the reverse strand, counting down.
GACGGCAGGGCTGCAGCCTCACTGCCTTGGCGTGGCTCAGGGCAGCCTGGTGACTTGGCTGGCACCTCGGCACTTAGTGAGAGACTCCTCAAGCAGCCCCACAAGGTTTCATTGTCTGCATAAGCACATGGGTGACCAGGGGATTCCTATGCCAGCTGCTCAAATAGCAGCTTTCCCAGGTTGAGGACCTTCTCATACCTGGTGAATGGAGCAGGCAGATTCAATTAAGTTTTACAACTTCCCTGTCATCTACCATAGAGTCATTTGGCATATTAAATTTTTGGAAGTTAGAGACTTTGCTCCCTAATGGAAAAGAAGTGTCTTCTGGCTAGAAGGCTGTACTCTTATTCACAGTCACTGAGGTTACATACTATCTTATTCATTAGCTAAAGCTTCACTCACCCTCACATAGATGGCAAATAAGAATCAAATGCAAGTGAAGTGCTGGGGCCCAGGAGACGAAAAATGAGGGGCAGAAAGAGAAAAAAGAAGAAGTCTTGGGTATCTTTTGTCTTAAATGAGAAAATAAATGTTTCTTTTGTTGAGAACTATCCTTTGCTAGCTTTATTTTATTGACTATAATACTTGCTCACTGTAAAAAGAAAGAAAATTTTTTTCAAACCTACACAGAGCAAAAGCTTCCTCATAAATCCAGTCCCCAGAGACAACCACTGCCCATTTTGGGTGGATGGCCTATCACAGGTGTTTCTTTTCTGCTTAAGAAGGATATGCAACACTCTGCATGCTACTCTGTGATTTGCTTTTTATCCATGTCCAAGATGTTCTGTATCTCGATGCTAGTCAATGTAATTCTGTTTCATCTGTAAATTGAGGATAATGGCATCCAGATTTGACAGCAACATTGTAAGGATTAAACATTTGTTAGATGCTTAGAATAGGATCTGGAACATGGCAAAAATGCCTATCAATATTATCAGCTGCCCAGTATTAAATGTTATAATAAAGTAAATTATTTAGCAAACGCCCCAGTGATAGACATTTCCAATTCTCACTATTATAAATTATATCACAGTAAAAAGTATAGCTTAGGTTTCAATATTATGACTTTTCATTATCTCCTATTGCCCAGAATTTTGCAATGTACATAAACTATTCACATTCATTCATTTGAGATCATATAATGATTTGTAGGTGGCAAATCAGGTGTGACACTCATTTGAGGGACAAAGAAATTGTGGGTTTTAAAAAAGTAAGTTGCTCAAGACCACCCAGCCAGGAAGCCTGAAGTTATGCCTTGATTCTGGCCATGCAATCATTTGACAAGTGTTTACTAAGTCGGTATTCAACACCAGGCTCTCTGCTGGGCACTGGAAATATAAAGATACATAAAACACCCTCAAAGAACTCTGTCTTGTGGGTAGGCAACTCCAATTTTTTAAATAACCATATGGCGTTCCAAGTGTAATAGCAGCATGTACACAAATAGCAATACCAGACGTAGACAAAGAAAGCAATGACTAACTGGGGCAACAGAAGTAGCAAAAAGCTGGTGATAATTCCAAAATTTGTCCTCTACAGCTGAAGACAGATTCATGAGCAAGAGTGGTTTCAGACTCCTGACTTCCTGTCCTATTCTTTTTCTACTGCAACATGCTATTTCATATACTCGAAAAATTTAGATCATTTATGTCTGCAAAAAAAAAAACCATACACACTTTATTCCACCCAAGTTCTCTTTAAGGCAGGAAGGGGACAAGAGAGGAGATGGAAAACTTAAAGAACATTTCACTTTAATTGGATATGTTTTAAAAGTCACTATCACATCATCAACCAATAATAAACCTTGGAGACACAGTATTGGTATCTCCACACAGCTTTAAAGGGCACTAAAGGACAAAAATAAATATGCATCCCAGGTGGTGCTAATGGTAAAGAACCCACCTGCCAATGCCGGAGACATATGAGACTCGGGTTCGATCCCTGGATTGGGAAGATTCCCTGGAGGAGGGCACAACCCACTCCAGTATTCTTGTCTGGAGAATCCCATGGACAGAGGAGCCTGGTGGGCTACAGCCCATAGGGTCACAAAGAGTCGTAAATGACTGAAGTGATCTAACATGCACATGCAATATCAGTAACAACAAAAGGCACGAATAGCTCTCCATATTGAAGAAGGTACTATAAATCCAAAATGTTTTTTTAAAATATAAATTTATTTATTTTAATTGGAGGTTAATTACTTTACAATATTGTATTGGTTTTGCCATATATCAACATGAATCTGCCACAGGTATACACGTGTTCCCCATCCTGAAACCCCCTCCCTCCTCCCTCCCCATACCATCCCTCTGGGTCGTCCCAGTGCACCAGCCCCAAGCATCCAGTATCATGCATTGAACCTGGACTGGCGACTCGTTAAGAGTGGCAACTTTATTTCTATCATTACTATTAACTGTAGTTACCATTTCTTGAGTACTCACAATATGCTTAGCTAAAGTCCTTACATCCGTTATCTCATCGACACAACATGTCTGTGAAGCAGGTATCATTGTATACATGGGGGAAATGAGGCTGAAAGAGATTAAAGGACTAGTAAGCACCAGGACCAAGACTCAAAGGTTTAATTTAAAATCCCATGCTCCTGATGCTGAAGCTAAGGCCCCAATACTCTGGCCACTTGATGCAAAGAGCTGACTCATTGGAAAAGACCCTGATGCTGGGAAAGATTAAAGGCAGGACGAGAGGGGGATGACAGAGGATGAGATGGTTGGATGGCATCACCGATTCAATGGACAGGAGTTTGAGCAAGCTCTGGGAGATAGTGAAGGACAGGGAAGCCTGGCGTGCTGCAGTCCATGGGGTCACAAAGAGTTGTACATGACTTAGCGACTTCACAACAACAACCCACGCTCCTAATCATTGTATCATGCTTCCCATTCTATCAGTAACACTTGCTTTTTTGAATACTTTGAGTGCAATAATGTGCACGATACTTTGAAAGCATTGAATGATTTTCTTTCTTTTTATTTTGAGAACGACCTATGAGATTTACATTGTTTTAAAGCACAAATTTAGGAAACTTTATCATCGTAGCTGGCTGACATCTGAGTTGGAAACTGGCACCTTCTATTGCATTTCATTCTCCAAAATTACACAATCAGGACCCACATCAAACAAAGGCTTCCATGATGATGAGCTGACACTGCAACATGAAGCACAAGTTTACATCAGGCGCCAGGTCTGATGTAGTTTATGTTCAAAACAAAAATGGCAGTCACCCAGTATCTGTCATGTGGAATTATGGGCTCAGCTATGGCTGAGTCAAAGCACGTTCACCTAGTGTGTCTAAGCATCTGACTCTAATCATTACAGCAGGGATCAAGTCAGGCATTGAGGTCTGTAAGTATATTTCTCCAACTGTGGGAAGTTGAGAGGAAAACCGTTTTTAGGGAGGGGATGTTGGGATGATATAAGATCATCAACAGTCAGTAGAATGTGAGTTTTCTCTTTCACCCCATCTCCTTTTCTCATGCTAAAGATCTGGCTGTATCCAGTGTTGTCCAGCCAAGAAGGTCAGGCAGAAGACAGAGAAGATTCTGTGGGAGTCTGTCAGCCATCACCTTATTCATTGTTCTATATCATCCACACACACACCCTCTTCCTGCCTCCTCCATCCTGTTAATATGAATAATAGAGGATTATTCAGCTTTTTATTCACTCCCAGATACTTGGGGGAATCAGTTATAATAAATCTGCAATCTAGCCCTTTCTTCTGTAAACATAAAGACTCAAAGTTTCAACTAAATATATTTATTATCCTCTAATGATATTTCCCATTCTACCAGGCTCCAGGCTTCCAGGGAAGCATGGCCCCACCACCCCTTACTCTCAAGGTCTGCATGGAAACCCTGCACCAGCTACTCGTGGTCTATTAATCCTCAGTCATCAATCTACTCCCCGACAACTTCCTTTTTACAAACCACAGCAATCTCCACTAGTCTTTTTTTTTTTTTCTTTTCTTAACACATCTATCCTCCTCCTACTTGAGCTCAGCTTTCCATTATGTGGAGTTGATCTGGACATTAACCACTCCAGAACAAAAATCACAACCAGGCCAAATAAATATTCACTGCCACAGGATAAATGGGATAAGATCAGAATGTGTCACTGTTCCTCTTGGTGTTTATCTTACATCTTTGCTAGTTTTGTTAAAGTTAAGTTGGAGACAGAATCTTCCCGGCCCCACAAAGTTTCAAACCATGTGGCCAGATAACCTCCAGGAAGATGCCTTAAACATACAAAAGCTCTGTTTTGTTTTACTTATTAAGTCTACACACTGCATATAATGGGGCTTCCCAGGTAGTGCTAGTGGTAAAGAACTCGCCTGCCAATGCAGGAGACATAAAAGATGCCGGTTTGATCCTTGGGTTGAGAAGATCCTCTGGAGGAGGGCATGGCAACCCACTCCAGTATTCTTGCCTGGAGAATTCCCATGGACAGAGAAGCCAGGCGGGCTACAGTCCATGGGGTCACAAAGACTTGGACATGACCGAAGCACCTGAGCACACATGCACACTGCATATAATAAAGTGGTTCTTTATGAGGTTTTATAAGACAAATAAGACTCAGCAGAAAACAATGTCATAAGGAAAAATCTAGACAACTTATAGATCAGTATATAAAGGAAGGAGAAGGGAATGTCACATTTGTCAAGCACCAGATACTGTCATGTACATGATTTCAGTTAATCTCAGAATGGGTAGGTAAACACAATCCCCTCAACACCTTTCGGGTTAGGTATAAATAGGATCTTCCAACTTGAGGTCCCAGGTCTAGCAACTTACAGAGGTTAGAAATCTGATAGGCTCAGAATTGCGCTAAACATGTTTTGTTAACATTTTATTTACTTATTTAGCTGCATTGGGTCTTCGTTGTGGCACAGAGGCTCTTCACTGCATCAGGTGGAATCTTCACTGTGGCTCATGGACCCCCTAGCTGTGGTGTGTGGGTTCAGTGGTTGCAGCACAGGCTTAGTTGCTTCGCGGCCTGTGGGTTCTTAGTTCCCTCACCAGGGATCGAACCTGCATCCCCTGTTATTTCAAGATAGATTCTTAATCACTGGACCACCAACGAAGTTACAACCTTTTTTTTTTTTAATCCAGACTCAAGTATACCACATTAGTCCCCAAGATGAACACCTTGTCTTTCCATTTTTCTCTCTTGACATAGTAGATCCTTCTCACCATTTGTTTGGCCTGAAGGCAAAGGTCAAATGTAGTTGAAGCCAGAATTATGTGTTTCAATCCTGGCTCTGTCCTCATTCCCCATAGCCTCTCGGTCGTCCCGTTTAACCTTCTAAGGCTCGTTTGTCCTCTATGAAGCACTATTTAAATATGTGACAGTATTATAATATAATGCAAAAAAAGTTTTCCTTTTTCCAATGTATGTGTCATTCTCATACACATGCATACATATATAAACTGACCCAATTACCATATTCTTTTTTTAAATACTGCCCTAAATATTAATATTTTAGAGCTTCCCATTTTACCACTAGTTCCCTCTATGACTATAAAACCTCAAGTCACTTAGTATCCTTAAGTAACCTTTACAGATACTGGAATTATCTAAAAGTTTTCAGATCTGAAAAGTGAAGGGAAAATATGAGTTGAGACATGCAGTTCAGCACCTAAAACTCCAGCTGTCAGATATCTTCAATACATAACTGTATTTCACTTAATAACTTTATATTCTAATTTTCAACTGGACCCTTTCTTAGACACACTTAAAAATATTTGGCTGCAAGAGGCATGAGAAAACCAAGCGGCATATGAAATCTTCAATTTGTACCTAATAACTCACTGTTGAATTGCACCGACTCCAATGCATGATTCTGAGGAAAAGAGTTGTAGATTGCAGCCTCAAGGAAGAAAACATTTTCTAAAAGAACTTAATTTAAATGAGACATAGTGGGACACAGCTAATAGCCTCTGCTAATGGAGCTGGTCTTTTACAATGTACATTCTCTGCAATCTTTTTATTTTTATTGTGTTTTGGGTTTTTCCTCTGCAGTCAATTTTAAACAGGCATTCTTTACCTGTGTCTAAGCTATCTTTTCTTTCTCTAGGAGCTGAGTTTATTCGCAAGTAATGGACCACAGAAGTGGGTGGTGAAAGCACCAACCAGGCAATGAATCACATTAGGGCCAAACCAGACAGAGAGGAAACCGTGAGGTCTGAAGATCTCTTAAGCCTTCAGGGAAACTCATTGAGAAAACGCAAAACAGTCACACAGTCGTTTTTGGCTGAAAAGCTTTGATAACTTTGGCCATGATGAGTTAGAAAACCATGTAAACAAAAGAATGGGCTATATTATTATATAAAGAAGTATGTGCAAATTCTTATCCCCCATTTATCCCAAGCATAAAACTTAGTAATTTAAGAAAATAGGCTCTGGAGCCAAACTACCTGGGTTGAAATCTCAGCCTGAGTGTCCTAATACATTTTATAATTTCAGAGCACTCCACCTCTATGTACTTCCATAATATTCTCCATCTCAGAGGAATGTTCTGAGGATTAAGTGAATGAATATGTATAAAGTATATAGAAGACTTCCTGGTGCACAGGGAAGTCTACATGCTGGTGCTATGTTACCATTTCATGTCATCACTATTATCACTATCATGTAATATAAAATCTTTCCTGGGTACCAGTCCAATTCACAGAATTTTAACTGACACTACAGTTAAACACACACACACACACATTTCCTCAATGAATATCCAACCTGAGAGAGAAAGATGAGAAACACACATGTCAGACATGTACTCATGTCTGACATGTATTTCCATATGTAGTGATAAACTGAAGTCAACAGAAGCAAAATACTGCAGAGGATCTTGAAATTTCTAACCCTGGAGTGGCACAGAGCAAAGCAAAACAATTCCCATGTTCCTGGTCGTGTGGAACCCTCCATTTCCTCATACCCAATCTTCTTTCACCAAATCTTACAGTTCCTATTTTTAGTCTCACAGCTTCTGGCTCTCCCTGACCCCTAAGGTTAACTAGGTCTTCATGCTGCATACTCACATGGCATTTCTCCACCAAGTCCTACGTGTCTAGATCTAGACCTGGCACCAAGTTGACTCTCAGTAAATAATGGATAAATAGATGGATGGATGGACTAGATAATAATGCATATCCTTCTTGTCTCCTAAGACCAAGTGAGACATCTAGGTGAAAATGCATACCATAAACATGCTTACAAATGTAGGCTGTTATATCAGGATTGAGTTTGAGAAGACTGAGAATCTCAACAGTCTAACAGAAAGGGAAAAAATAACCTGATGATGGTGCAGATTTTCTTAGGCTGTATAAACATCTACAAACACAATGGGCAAGACTGCAGAATGGGGTTAGTTCACCTGACCCCAGGGTCAGGACAGGGAGGCAAAAGGACCAGGTAAGTAAGATGGACAGACAAGGTGGTACCACTGTCCCAAGCTGATAAGGGCTGTGGTCCAGGGAAGTCAAGCAAAAAGTCAAGCAGGCAGCATACACCACACATGGGAGTCAAGAGATCACACTGAAGGTGCCTGTGAACCTGGGAGAAGAAACATTACATCTTTGTTTCTGAAGTTTAATATTTAACATTTCCTTTGATTAATAAACCATAAACTAGCACTATCTATTAATATGACCAAAGGAAATCAAGGATATTTTTGTGGTCACATTACAAGTGAAGATATCAAAAATATCTTTAACTATCATCAATATTTTAAAATTAAGGTAGTTCTTAGAGCCATCACTGAATCTTGCCATTTAGTTTAAACATATATATTGGAGAAGGCAATGGCAACCCACTCCAGTACTCTTGCCTGGAAAATCCCATGGATGGAGGAGCCTGGTAGGCTGCAGTCCATGGGGTCACTAAGGGTCGGACACGACTGAGCAACTTCACTTCCACGTATTGGAGAAGGAAAATTTAATATTTTCACAATTTATTCCAACATAACTGGCTTCCTTTGTAGTACCATGTTATCTATATTATTTGATACATTGAAAACATTATTCTGAGAGAGGGTCCATAGGCTTGACCAGACAATCAAGGGGTCTAGAGCACAAATATAGGTTCAAAATCCTTGGTTATATGAAGGGTCCTAGAGAACAGAGAGAAATCAATAGTGAGTTTTTAAAAATTCTTCTAATCCAACAAGAAGATAATAATAATTCTCTTCAGTTTTGCAGTAAGTATGGGAAAAAAATCAGAGGAACCAATCACTAATCCAAGGTGAGCTGACTAACACAGCATTAGGCTAAATAAGCCAATTATGTAGCAGAAACAGAAGCAGATAATGTAACCCACAAATGTCTGGGCCCCAAATACTTCTCACTGAATCTCAAGAATGAGGAAGGGGGCTGCTGGCCATGACTAACACGGAGAGAGAGCTGTTTGACAGGGAATGCAAGGAGTTCTGTTTTTCATCACATTTTATTTACGTGCAGTACTCTTGCCTGGAGAATCCCACGGATGGAGGAGCCTGGTGGGCTACAGTCCATGGGGTCGCTAAGAGTCGGACATGACTGAGCGGCTTCACTTTCACTTTTCACTTTCATGCATTGGAGAAGGAAATGGCAACCCACTCCAGTGTTCTTGCCTGGAGAATCCCAAGGACAGAGAAGCCCGGTGGGCTGCCGTCTATGGGGTCGCACGGGGTCAGACACGACTGATGCGACTTAGCAGCAGCAGCAGCAAGCAGAGCTATCACAACCAGGTCTAGAGGTAAAGTGCTTCGAAGGCAATAAGGACCACTGAAAAGCAACAATAATGGCAATAGGAAGAAATCTCTCTCTTGCAGTACCAACCGCACAGGCTCTAACGGAAGAGCAGAAGTGAACTGAGATGACTGCAAGTTTTAATTGACCCAAAAGAAACTGTAGTGAGAATGTAAAGACTGAGTTAACCAAGACAGGAGGGCAGAATCAAATATTGTGTAGGAGTTACAGGCCCTAGGAATCCTTAGTACAGCCTCCCAGGAAAGTATAAGGTATCAATTAGACCTTGAATCACGACCTCTCTTGTTTCTAGAAGGCAAGACAGTCAAAATGCATATATCCTCTGAGGCTACTTCGCTAAAATTATTCCTGACTTTTTTCCCCTGTGCTTTCATTCTGCATCTGATGGGGGTTTTTGTTTTTTGGTTTGTTTTCCTGTTTAAAGGATTTTGGTAGTGTAAGATATAAAGCTCTTCTATGACTCCATTTTCAGGACTTCCTAACACAACACTCATACTCTTTCTCTTAGCTATTCTAAAGCATATTAAAGAAACACCTTGGTTTTCTTTTTCATTCTTAAAGAATTTAAATAAAAATGGTTGTATTGGAGGAAAGGCTTTAATTAAAAGGACCAGAATTTCCAACTAAAAAAGAAATCAGTCACAGGAATGAAATTCACACCATAAAGAATATATAGTAATAATATTATAATAACTTTGTATGGTGACAGATGGTAACTAGACTTGGTACTAATCATTTTGTAATATATAAAAATATTGAATCACTATGTTGTGCATCTGAAACTAATATTATGTTTTAAATCAATTATACTTCAATTTTTAAAAAAATTAAAGTAAGTAAAATCCAAGATAAATCCTTGTTGAGTTTCAGGACAAACAATTGCACACAAACTTTATAATGTTCAGAACAATAAAAGAATACTACCAGAGAAGAGTGAATAAAGTTGGCTATTATTCAGCTCAATCAACTTGTAACAAAAAAACTAATTTAGCATTAGCCCTTTTGCTTAGAATGAGTAAACAGGGCAATTTTCACATTGTTTCAAATTACACTGCAGCTGTAAAATCTGGCAACATTATTAGTGTAAAAGAGCCAAGAATGGACTTCTAAAGGATTAATACAGTCTTACTGTATTGTTACATCATTTATAGGAACCACCCATAAGTTAATTTCAACACAATTTCTGAATAAACTCCATGGCTTACACCTCTCAAATCATTACCCTTCTTCACTTAGGTACACATGACAGCTTTTCAATTATAGCAAGGATATCTAAATTTTAAAAGATTAATCAAATCAGTTAATATTTACCCAATATCAAGCTACTACTAGTTATCACTGGATATATTTTTTGACCCACCTAAATGGTGTTTTGTTCAATGGAAATGTCATAATGGAAATAGTCTATTCGTTACATTAATCCCCTTGACCCTCTAGACCCAAAGGAGCCTCAAGGAATGTTATTTGCTGAATATTTCCAAATGAACTGACTCAAAATTCAAGTTGCTGACTTCAGGTGCTCATGAGTAATAATGAGTCAAATGTCATCACTTACAATGTTTTTATTTTTAATTTGGCATGAACAATAAGTCAAGCCCTGGTGTTACTACAGGAATAAGAGTCATATCACAGAATTGCAAGGCAAGTTTACATAACCCAAGCACTGACCAAGTCAGGGCTAGTACACATCATAAAATACTTTTAATTGAGATACAGATGCCAACAAATTATTCTGGGTCATTGGCTCCTGCAGCTAAAGTGAAAAGCCTTAATTCCAAGACCAAATTGCTGATCATCCTTGGAATTTATCAGAAACATCAGACCAATTCAATTGCTAGAAGATTCCATGGCAATAACTGTTTGGACAAATAATTGTTCCATCTTGGAAGTTTACCTCAGTGAACTCCCAAAAGTTCAAACCATCACAGATGTTTTTAAAAGGCCTAAACAAAGTGAAGATGTTATTTCAGGCAAAAGCAACACCTGCTGATTCAACAACTCTTTTTGATTCCATAAAATCACACAGGAAACAACCCTACTTAGTTTTCTCACCCATTCCCTACTTTTACTTAGGGCAAAAACGCTATATAGTTTGCTGCAGTTGGAAAAAAAAATTGAAAACTCAACCATTTTAAGATGAAAACCAGTTATGAGAATCTGGACGAGTTCTTGACTGTTCTGAGTTTCCCATTTCTAAAACGAGATAGTAATAGATGCTGTGCAGCTTGCTGTAAGCATAAAAACACATACAGCAGTCACGTTATGGGCTTCCCTGGTAGTTCAGCTGGTAAAGAATCCACATGCAATGGGGGAGACCTGGGTTTGATCCCTGGGTTGGGAAGATCCCCTGGAGGAGGGCATGGCAACCCACTCCTGTATTCTTACCTGGAGAATTCCATGGATAGAGGAGCCTGGCGGGCTGCAGTCCATGGGGTCGCAAAGAGTCGGACAGGACTGAGCAACTAAGCCCAGTACAGCACAGTCATGTTATATTTGTGTTAAATTAAAGAAATCCAACTACACAGGTTCCACACAGGGAGTTCTCATGAGGATATCTTAGGATGAGCCTCTTACTGTACTGAGTGGGATGCTGGCATTAAAACGTATCTCCTTTTCACATAATTGGTCCCTCAATGCAAATCAACTATTAATTCATTCAACAAATATGTACTGATCACTCTTCCAGGTCCTGTATGCGGCAGTGAAGGAAAGCAACAAAATCCTCGGAGTTAACATTCTAAAGCTCAACTGAGGAAGAATTAAGAACATTTAGGTATTTTAAGGATAATTTTCATACATATATTTTCTGAAAATTATATTTTCATACATGTATTTTCTAAAAATTATATTTTCATACATGTATTTTCTGAAAATTATATTTTCATACATATATATTTTAATCTGTATAAAATAAGACTTGAAAATAAATTTAAAATATCATAGGTACTTAAGGATATCATAGATGCTTAACAAATATTAGCCAAAGTAATTATTTCTTATATGCTGTCGCTGGCATTTGGTCAAGGCCAATACACTAAATATTGTGACAAACAACCTTCAGTTCTATGATGCCTACAGTCTGCTGTTTTCGTTCCAGCCTCTTATTTGCATATTCCAGCAATATGAAGAGATATACAGTGTTTCTATTTTACTGTTGAAGATAAGGGCCAAGTGACTTATGTAGTAATATAAAGTAGTAAATACTAAAACTCTAACCCCCAAAATCGCTCCAGGTATTTTTTTAAAGGGGATGGGGGATAGGAGAAATGGTAACTTTGACTAAAATGAAAGTAATACAGTGACTATCTGTCGTATTTTCACTGCAGAGTCTAACCAACCTGATGTGTGTGGGAGGAAGCCCAATTCTAGACCTTGTAGCTCTAAGCACCTAGAGGATGGTTCATCTTAGACCACTGAGCTCCACTGCCCAGCTCCACTGCCCACTATGGGTGTATTATGTTATTATCCAATGCCTGAGTTTCCCCATCTGAAAAACAAGAGTAATACTGACCTAGTGTGTCGCTGTGAAGATTAAATGAATTAATGCGAATACTTGGAAAGCGCTGAGAACACTGTAGTAATGTAAGTAGCAAACACTAAAACTAAAAAATTAAGCAGCACTTAGTAAATCAGAAAGTGAAATTTTATCCATGCACAGGCATACATGTACACACAAGTGGTTAGCCACCTTCTCATGTATTAATCATCCCAATTACTAAACATGTACCAAAGGCCCAAAGACATACTATGGCCAGCTCAAGGTCACAGCCAGTATGCGACAGAGCCTGGACAAGAGCCCAACTCTAACTCCAAACCTTGTCCTTTCCACGAGCATTTCTGTGTTCTGAAGAACATTTCACAGACTGACAGCTTCAAGAAAGTCAGTCTTCCTTCTGTGCTGCAACCCAGCCATCTCTTCTCTGACTTCAGCAGCCCAGAGAGCCTTTTCTTTTCCTTAACTCCTTTAGGCACGCCCAGCCTAGCCCCCCTACCCCTGCCCAATTACCTCCGTGTTCACCTCATTCCCTGTATCAATAAACCTACCTGGTACTCATTCCTCATCCATTCAAGCTGGTATTTTGAGCACCAATTACGGACGAGGCACTGAGCAAGCTGAAGCATGAAATAAGGCCAGGCCAATAACATTATATATAAATGGTTTCTGGATATATTGTTTCCAGGAACTCTTTTTAATAATACTCACAAAACTCAGTCCAGCAAAATGCACTTAGTAGGTCTCTTGAGCAACAAACGGAAACATCCAGAGCGCTTATGGCCTGGACTTTGAGTCATGAGAACCTGGGAACGTAGAGAGCTATAAGGAAAAGAGCTTCAAGTGCTCAGATATTCAAGCCTAGACTTGGGATGTCTGGCTTTGTCTTTTTATTTGCTTGCTTCTCTTACTCCTCCCCAGAGGGTACAGGCAGGCCAAGTGACAGCACTGATGCAGCTCACCAGTGGACACTGACCACTACCTCTGGGGCTCCTCTGAGGGAAGATGAAGATGAGGTGGAGTCTGGACTCACAAAGGAACAAGGATCAGCACAGAGCCTCTTTATTAGGAAACTGGAGACATCCACTGTCATGAAAGCAGGGCTGGGCTCCACTGAAGCAGCTGAAAGCCAGGAGGCGCATGGACTTGAAGTGATGCAGCGGACCCCTTCAAAAGCTTAGAACACTCAGCGATGATAGTCAAGTATGCCTGGACGTGTGGGGATCACACACAAACCAGCGTTCTCAAACTGCCAAGGATGCCTGTGGCTTGTGAACAAATGTCACCAACTCTTCATTACACTTCCTGAAGGATGGTAACTTTGGGAGAATCTTTTCTTTGAAACTTGAAATAGTGTTCTTGTTTGGATCTTTTCTAATGAATATATACCCTGCCTCAGTTCACTTGAATAAAAATTATTATCGTACACACCAAAGGAAGGTACGACTATCCAGTATTTTGTTGCAATTTTTTTTAATTGAATGAAAAAAACTTAAGTGTCTTTAGACACTGTAATCCATTGTTGGGCTCTTTTAGAGCAGATCTTCAGAAAGTCTAGAGTCACAAAACAAAACTCTTAACATTTCAATTTTCTTTGCTCAATAATATTCAAACCCTTGGTTCCCACAGAAACAGGGAAATCAATTCACGTTAGCTCTCATCCCCAGTTACCTTCTCATGCACAGACGCTGAGCCTCTCCACTCACTGTGCAACAGATATTCCCTGTGCTTCCACCTTCCAAGCACAGAGAAGTAAAAGTCAAGCTTCTGATGACATCATACAGCTGTTTTAAATAATTTACTGAATAAAAATGAAAGCAATCAATTAAAAGAGCTACCATAAAACATACCCAAATTCTGAAAGTAGGCTTTTCATAACTATAAATCAAGTAATATTCTTTGCCAAGGGTCAGAACAGGCCTATAAAGTACCTTTAAAATGTCAGTTAATTATGTTTCCTCAAGGCAGAAACACTGGATTTTGTCCCAGAAGAATTTACTTCAACCACGCTCCTGAAAGGAAGATACTGAAGTTTCCAAGAAGAATGGACAAGTGATTGATGGAGGCTTCATTGCGTCAGAAAGTTCACTTTTTTTTCAACTTCAGGAACATTAATTGTATATAGCCAGTGTGAAGCAAATTGTTCCCTTTGAAACACATGGAGACAATCTAAACAGGCTAGAATGTTCCATGTAGAAAAACTTCAAGGTGGTCTCTCTTGTCCCATCTTCTCTCAGGCTTAGTTTTACAACTGTCTTCTGTATTAAATAATTATGGTTGTGCTTTTAGCATTGCCTGACTTCAAAAGTTCAACCACTACATGCAAGCAAAACCAAATCCGTTTACCCAGCTTATATTTAACAGCTGCTGTGTACAAGGTATTGTGTGAGGCTTGCGGGATGGTAGGCTACAAAGATAAGTAACGTACTTTCTATGCTCACCAGTGCTGAGGAACACAAAATTAGAGAACCATGTTACAAGTTCAACTGTGCACTGAAAATGTAGAAGACAAAGCAAAGATGAACCAAGGGTACAGTGATTACTGACAAGAAATGTTCAGCTGAACTGAAGAACCACACTATTTTTCAATGCTTAAATGATATCCCTCTCCTAGAATAATTTCACTCATTATTCAGAGGTTTTTTGAGTCACCCGAATGACATGTAATAGAGTCATTAGATCCTTCAAATAAAACTGCAAGGGAAAAATTAACTCAACGTTATAGAGATGAAATTTTTAAATATTAAATAAAATTTTAATTAACTAAGGTTTTTAAACTGAAATTGCTTTACAGAAATATTAAGAAAAACACAACAAAAGCACTATGCCTACTCCTTGGTTATCAAATATTTAGCAAGAACACATCTGGATACTCTAGTAACGAAAATAAGTCAGGCCCATAACCTGAAGGAAGTTAAAAATAATAGATTCAAAATAAACACACACACAAAAGACTGGCAAAGCAATAAAAATGTGTTAAAAAAAATAAACACCAAAGATCATGCAAGTAAAATAAAAATCAAGAAAATAAATGTCAAAGCTTACATTAGCTACTTGATATATGATAGTTCAATAAATATTTATTGAAGGAATAAAGGAATGAAGAAAAGAATGAATAGACAAACATGCCCTGGGATCACTTATTAGGCCAATGCTTCCTTATGCCATATTTGGTTTACTGAATTCTGTTCACAGATTTTTAAAAAGAAGACATTCTCAGAGAGATGGCACCAGACTCAAGTAGTTAGCCCTGCACCCACCTTAACCTTTATTGATACTGCTCTTTGCCTAGGAAAGGCATGGAATAGCACTAGCTGCCACTGGTTTCTGGCTTTCCTGCTCAGACACAGGGTCAGATGGCTCTTGCCTGTCCCCTCTATAGTCGGGCACCCCGTAGAGCTTGCTCTGGCCAGTGAAGCACCTTCCAGCAAAAAGTTACTTTCCCTTCCTATTGCAAGAGTGACTGTGGTACTAGATATTATGAAGGATGCCTCTGTTAGTCTGGGAACTAACCCATACTGGATACATCGCATTAATGAAAAATAAAAAACACCTGCCATTGTGC
This sequence comes from Budorcas taxicolor, assembly GCF_023091745.1. NCBI lineage: Eukaryota > Metazoa > Chordata > Mammalia > Artiodactyla > Bovidae > Budorcas > Budorcas taxicolor. The sequence continues at coordinate 60,712,548 of NC_068915.1, read as the reverse complement.
CAACCACTGAGATCTTGGGTTGTTTGTTACTGATGCATTAAGCATATAAAAGCCACCACATTTCCCCTGGACCTCTATCCCGTATCAAACACTCCTCAGTTGCCCCAGTACAGTAAATCTCAAACATTTGAAATCAATTTGTTTTTAGAATTTTCTTTTAAAGCAAAGTATCTGGACAGAAAAAAAAGAGAAGGAGAGGAAGGTGGGAAGGAAGGAAGGAAAGGAAATAATGTCTCCACCATTCTATTTTTTCATCCAACAGAATTCATCTCAATTCCAAATTTCCTTCTCAGTACTTGACAAGGGCATGGAATTAATGAGATTAATGAAGCTTGCCATGGGAATTCAACATACAAGTAGGTCAACTGAAATATTTCAAGGTGAAAAATATACAGGATCAATGAAAGAGCTAGGTGAGAATTAGTGGGTTACTAATGGAGAAGAGGGTCCCCAGGTGGCTGAGTGGTAAAGAACCTGCCTGCAATGCAGGCGACACAGGAGATGTGGGTTTGATCCCTCATCCAGAAAGATCCCTTGGAGAAGGAAATGGCAACCCAGTATTCGTGCCTGGAAAATCCCATGAACAGAGGAGCTTGGTGGGCTACAGTCCATGGGGTCAGACAGGACTGAGCAAAGGAACACACATACAGTGGAGAAGAACAAAGCAAAAGAGCTCTGGTGGGTTCCTTAAAATAGGAAGAGCAACACGGTTTCTTACAGCTTAAATTTCATGTTATAAATCAAGAAATTCCATTTCCCACCCTCACCCCAGGAGAAAGCTGAGTAATAGAATGTCTAATAGACAATTGGGACATTTTTATAGCATTCAGTCTCCTTTCCTAGATTTGATTCACTAGGCTTATTAATTTTTTGGACATGGAAAATATTAAGGCCATGATAACTACATAGAATTGTCAACATGAAATATTTCATCCTCATTGAATTTCTACTCATTTCACTTTCAGCATTTGGATAGGTCTTTTTTTTTTTTTTTCCCACAAAACAAGAAAAGCGGACTCAAAGAACACTTATACATATTTAGTTTTTAAATTTCTGTTGCAAATCTCCAGGGGCTAAGTGTGAATTTTGGCTAATTTCTCACATTCTCACGGAAATATGTCCTAGAATTAACATTCTAGGATCCATTTTTATGTACCATTAAGGTTGTTTTATATTAATATCTATTTTAAGATCTATCTAGAAAACACCAAATAATATTTAAACTATTCTAGAGCCCTTGGCATTACAGCATAATAATAATTTTAATTACTGTTGGCATTCTATACTTCCTAAATAAACTGCATTAGAGTTTTATTCTTCCAATTCTACGTGTAATGAGACAGTACAAGATAGAAATTTTTCCTGTGTTTCAGTTTTACATTCAGTATGAACTGCAAAGTATATGTAATTCTTCAAGCATTACTAATAACAAGGTCCAATTTTAAATAGATATCATCCCTGACATTTAATGAATAACAAGCTGAGAAAAAAATGACAGGATAGAATATGCATTTTATCCTTTTTGCAAAGTTTAAATACAAGGGTGGAAATTCTTCGAAGGTGTCATATGACCAGTTACAAACGTTAAGACACTCTCCCTGGACTTCAGCTTTCTCTTCTGTGAAGTGACATCTAAAGACCATTTAAACTATAAAATGCTGTAATTCAAATGCTACCATTTAAAAAACAGTACAAAGTGATTTCATTTGTATATTTTATTTCATTTCCTCAAGTATTCAAACGCAGTCTAGGATAGCCATTAGGGGCACAGACTTGGTATAAATTCTAGTTTTATTATCAATTGAGGCTTTAGGAAAGTTAATCTCTCTAAGCTTCAATTCTCTCCTCAAAAAAAAAAAAAAAAAGGAAATGAAAATCACACCCACCTCATATGAGAGTTAAAACTAAAATTAGTTGAATTACATGCAAAATGTCTTTGGTTCCCACTAGTATGAGCACATACATTATGTTGTTGTTCAGTCACTAAGGCATATCCAACTCTTTGCAACTCCATGGACTGCAACACACCAGGCTTCCCTGTCCTTCACCATCTCCCACAGCTTGCTCAACTTCATGTCCACTGAGTCAGTGATGCCATCCAACCATCTCATCCTCTGTCACCCCCTTCTCTTCCTACCCTCAATCTTTCCCAGCATCAGGGTCTTTTCCAATGAGTTGGCTCTTCACATCAGGTGACCAAAGTATTGAGGCTTCAGCTTCAGCATCAGTCCTTCTAATGAATATTCAGGACTGATTTCCTTTCAGATTGACTGGTTTGATCTCCTTGCAGTCCAAGGGACTCTCAAGAGTCTCCTCCAGCACCACAATTTGACGGCATCAGTTCTTTGGTACTCAGCCTTCTTTACAGTCCAACTCTCACATCCATACATGACTACTGGAAAAACCATAGCTTTGATGATATGGACCTTTGTCAGCAAATTGATGGCTCTGCTGTTTAATACAGTCTAGTTTTGTCATAGCTTTCCTTCTAAGGAGCAAGCACCTTTTAATTTCATGACTGCAGTCACCACATGCAGTGATTTTGGAGCCCAAGAAAATAAAATTTGTCACTGCATAATACATATACATGTTACAATGTATAACATTTTAAACATTGATGAACCATTAGCCAATGTTCTTATTAGAATTACCGCTTCCCCTGAAAGGTACATCTATAACCTGCCATATTTCACCAGCTACATGCAAGATTTTGTAATAGGGAATCTTACTTCTCTCAGTCAAGAACTGCCCTCATTTATTTTAATTGAATGCATTCTCAACTCCCTCCATTGCCTCAGTTCCTGGCTTCCTTCAGGCAAATCGTTTTATTTCTTCTCCTCAGTTCCTTCCTCTCCCCGCACCCGCCTCATCCTTTCTACTTTTGCAGGATTTTTTTTCCATCTTATTTGTCCTACTGGGCAGTCTTATACAAGAAACAAGCAAATATATAAAGAAGTCTGTATTGTGTGAAACAGCAGATTTTCAGAATAAACAATGAGACAAAGGAACGAGGCTGATTTGTACTAAGCCTCACATGAAAATCAACCTCCTTACTTTATAATAACACCTCCTGTTCTGCTTTCCCCTTTAAGCAGGCAAGGAGACAAAGGCAAATTTTGATTTCTCTCTACAAAGCTTAAACATCAGACAGTGGCAGAGCAATGGGCACCCTGTAAATGTTAATTAGCTGAAATCTTTTCATAGAAATCTCCTTTTATGTTTCTAGACACCATAACACAAGGAGTTTCTAGATTTTGCCAAAATTAAAAAAAGAACTCTCTTCCTGCTAGACATCTGGGTTGTTTGCCTGTTGTTGTATTCAGGGGTGAAGGAGGCAAGAGATATGACTATTTTTAAGTCTTTGTCAGTATTCTGCAGCGACGCAAGACTTAGGATGGGGGCACTTGGGAAGAGAATACTTATTTCACAATTTTTTGTCCACGTTTCCCTAGACAATTTTGAATGAGAACAGTGTCCTTTGGCATTGATTATCAGAGAGGCCTGACAGATGCACAGAGCTGCCTTGAGCAGAACCTCTGAACTGCTCAGATTTCAGGTCAGATGGAGAAATGACACTCACTGTTAGCATTTTCCCAGGGTCTTGGCCAAACTTTTCATTTTATCTGCTCACTTGCCTTTAAGAAGGTTCCACTGCAAACTTTTATAACTACTAAGAGAAATATGTGGGTTAGGACAAAATACCAAAAATATTAGGTCAAATAAATAAGGCAGTAAGGTTCCTAATTCATTAAACTCTGCCAGATGATAAAAAAGTACAGAAATTGATGAGACTTCAGTTCTGGCCTACTTGAAACCCTTGTATATTGGTGTCACAATTTGCTACTATCATCTGTGCTTACATCTAGTAAATGAACAGGATATAAAGCAATAACCAAAAATCTTGAACAATTAAGTTTTTGAAGTATCTGGGCATATGCAAGAGAAGTCTCAAAAAACTCAGGCATGTGGGCACAAGTTTGTATCTTAAAATTTACCTTTTTTTCTACTATTGTCAGTTCCAATGTTGTTAAAGAGCACAGTATGGTCATTCGAATAGATTAGTATTGTCTAAAGGGTCGTTCCAGCTCTTTAAACACACAAAATTATCAGTCACTTCACATACACAAAACTCTAGATATTATACAAGGCAATTTAATGTAACAACATTTCTATTTTAATCTTCTAAATCATTTCAGTAACTTGAGAGTCCATGAGGCTAAATATTACTAGAAAACACTAAGTGTAAATCCATATAATATATTCTGAGAAGAACTGCAGGAAGGGAATGAACAAATCTCTGTCGGTTAGGATCCTTTCAGCTATAATGAAATAAACCAACTTCCTTTGAATAATAAGGTTATGTTTTATATATCTCACACCATAAAAAGCCCATAGTAGTGGGCTCCTAAGCAGGATGATTCCACAGCTCAGAAGGTACTGACTTCATCCTCAGGTTGGTAGCAAGATGGCTGCCATGGTTCCAGGCATTACTTACAGACCCAGCAAGAGCAAAGGAAAAATGACAACCTTCTCTTCCTTTCCTTTTTAGAAGCCAGAAACCCTTCATAGATGTTCCCCCCAACTTTGGCCATGACTGAGTTGCCAGCCCATTACTTATCCAATCCCTGGTTTAGTTCAGTTCAGTTCAGTCGCTCCGTTGCATCCGACTCTTTGTGACCCCATGAATCGCAGCACGCCAGGCCTCCCTGTCCATCACCATCTCCCAGAGTTCACTCAAACTCACGTCCATCAAGTTGGTGATGCCATCCAGCCATCTCATCCTCTGTCGTCCCCTTTTCCTCCTGCCCCCAATCCCTCCCAGCATCAGAGTCTTTTCCAATGAGTCACCTCTTCGCATGAGGTGGCCAAAGTACTGGAGTTTCAGCTTTAGCATCATTCCTTCCCAAGAACACCCAGGGCTGTTCTCCTTTAGAATGAAACCCATGACTATCTCACTAGGAGGGGCTGGACATAGGGCATCAACCATAGTGACCATGGTGGGTAGCCTGGATGACTGGGAGTCAAACACAATCATCACTATTTAAAAAATATACCTGTCTTCTCAAAGCTTACCTTCTACAAATTACCCTGATGCAGGTGAAGAGCAAAGCCAGACACACAACCAAAAACACCACATGATGCAATCCTGAAACAATTTATCAACCTTCCTGGTAGCTCAGTTGGTAAAGAATCCACCTGCAATGCAGAAGACCCCAGTTCAATTCCTGGGTTGGGAAAATCCCCTGGAGAAGGGATAAGCTACCCACTTGGCTATTTTTGGTCTTCCCTGGTGGCTCAGATGGTAAAGAATCCACCTGCAGTGCAGGAGACCTGGGTTTGATCCCCGGGCAGTGGCGGGGGGGGATCCCCTGGAGGAAGGCAGGGCAATTCACTTCAGTATTCTTGCCTGGAGAATCCTCATGGACAGAGGTGCCTGGCGGGTCACAGTCCATAGGGTGACAAAGAGTCAGACACAACTGAGTGACTAAGCATAGCATTCCTGCAGAGGGTTAAGTACATTCTGTTGGACAGAGAAGAGCACTGAGCTCAGAAAATGTAAATAGGTCAGAAGCAAGTGTTGCTTTCCCCTGCAAATGACACACATAAAGAAGAGTGTTTAAATAGAAAGAGACACCCAGATTTCAATTGTTTGCACTCTGGGTTGTTTTCTGTTAGTCTTTTTTTTAAAACAACTGGGCATAGTATAGGAACAAGATGAAAGGCTGAGTAGAAGAGCTAAGTCACCTTAGAATACAACTCACACAGAAAAATAAAATGAAAAATCTTTCCTTTGGCCTGCGAGATTCTACAGATCTGGTCCCATGGTCTCTTCGAGGGAACCTCCTATTTCTGTCCCCTCCTCTCCCTCCACACCACCACTTCCTTCTCGTTCCCACTGACAAAAGGGCTCTCATCCCTAGTGTTCCTACAGCTTCCCCCCTTGTGCCTTTCAAGTCTCAGGTCAGACATCATTTTCCCAGAGAGACCACCTCTGACCACCTCATACATAGCATATTCTCAAGTATTTCATTATCCTGCTGTATTTTTCTCCATAGCACTTATCACTACCTGATATGTATATATTTACCTTTTACATCTTTACTCTCTAGAATATATGCTTCCTGAAGGCAGGGACCACCCCCCGCCCCCAGGAGCTAGAAAAGTTCCTAACACATAATAGGTGCTCAGAAAACATCTGCTGAATGAATGAATGGGGTGAGATGAAAGCACAACAGGGAAAAAAAATACACTTTTATAAAAGCATAAATTGAAACCTAGCCTCCAAGAAGTATTTTCATAGTGTAGTCTATTTTCTCTTCTTTCTTAAGTTCAAAAATAATTATGTCACCAATGAGTATATTCACTTCTACTAATCTAGCTGATAAAATCCATTTTAAAAGTATAAAGTAGTGTATCAAATTACTCTTTCCCAAGGTAAGCTGCCAGGAATCAAACAAGATTATTTTGCTAAAATTAACATTTGATGCCCAACAATCATACAACATAAGCAAACTTTTTCTCTTCCCTCTCCCCTTCCCTCTTCCCTCTCTGTTGTCCAATTAGAAACTTGTTCAATTAAAAGGTACTAGAACTGTAAAGAACAGAGTCCTGGTACTCCCTGTTTCCGCTTCCCTGGTGGCCCAATGGTAAAGAACTCGCTTGCAGGGAGGAGACATGGCTTCGATCACTGGGTTGGGAAGATCCCCAGAGAAGGAAATGGCAACCCACTCCAATATTCTTGCCTGAGAAATCCCATGGACAGAGGAGCCTGGTGGGCCACAGTCCATGGTGTCCCAAAAGAGTCAGACATGACTTAGCAACTAAACAACTCCCTGTCTTACTTATGCTGTCAGCATCAAATACTATCTTTAAATGCATACGTAGTTCAGTTTCTCAGACATCCAGTAGCACATCTTGTCCTTTTGTCCAAGGTGGAAGTGAGGCTGTTAACTGAGATTTAATGACTCATAGATTTTAAGGAGAACTCATGCTAGGTCCTTAGTTTCTGATCTGACCTGGATCCAGGCAGTGCCTTGCCCTGAGCACAGCATATAAATGCCACAATGTTCTGCCAGGTCTCCAAGCATGCAGACTCCTGCAGCCACAAAAGATGCTCTCTGAATCATCTGTGCTGCCCTAAATACTTCCCAATTACAGAATCAGGAGAAAGCTATTTAGGTGCTCTGCGACACGTGTGATTTCCAGGGGAACATGAAGGTGACTCACAATAATAAAGAATCTGAATTAAAGGTCACAGAAGCCCTTACAATCCCAGATCAAGAAGAGCAGTAATTTCCTCGGCATTTTCACTTCCACTCCCTTCCACTCCCAATCTCAGGAAATCCAAAGGTTTTAAATACCAAGACCAAGAGTGTAGCCGCCCAGCTTTCCCAGCTTGCAGAGAAGTATGATAGAGATTTTCAGATTAGATTTAGTCCACAATAGGTCTTTATTCTGTACCTCCTATATGAAATTTAAGAATTTAACAGATTCTGAGCAAGTGAATATTTCATTCTTGTTTCATAGCATAATAAACAAAAAAAGTCCTTTTCATTGGGAGGGCTTAAATGTAACCCAAGAATCCAACTTCTGATTCTATCAGTCTGCCATTACCAGGGTCCTATTGAAAGTGTTCATTTCTTAATGCACTCAGCAATCCTTTCCTGGCAGTGCAGATGTGCTCAATCACAAACTGTCAATAATACATAAAACAGGACAATTTTGGCATAGCACCCTTTGGAAATGGAGGGAAAATTCTTTATGTAGTTACTTTAAAATTACGTGAACTAAGTTTACATAGACAAAGAATTCAGTCCTCAAAGCAAAGATAAACATCTGCCCTCAGATATAAAGTTTCTACTTAAACCCATATATTTCAGACCTGGGGACATTTTCTGTTATTCCAAAACCCTTGTTATTTTTCCTAATGACACAGTAAAAATAGTTGCTGAGATAACTCAGCTGAAAGGGTTCCATTTTATACATCTCCTAAAAACGAAAAAGCCTAAGCCAGACAATAAAAATACATTTTAAAGAAAAGGAAAGTTTATTTCTTTTTGTACAAGCATCTTCTGGTCTTTCCAATTTTACAGTTTATATTCATACCTACAAGCCCAGATGACTAAGAAAGAGGGCCATTTTTAGAGGTTGAAGAGGTCAAAATAAAAGTCTTTTTCCTTTGGTTACATGGCTTTAAAGCTCCAAACGAAACTGTGGTTCCGTATTCCATAGGAGCAACTCTCATTTTCTTTCACACCCTACAGAGCCTTCAGCTGCTCAGCTTCTCTCATAGGACTGTCTAGCTACAAATGAGTGAGTGACTACAACACACGCCTGTGTAACGGGCCCAGTCCTTCTCACCAGGTATGTTTAAAGAGGCTGCCTTTTAGGGCCCTATAATCAAGGAATCTTTTATCAAAGCGCATGCCAAAGCCAGGTGCAACAGCCCCACATATTCTACTAATGCACACTTTATTGCCGTGAGAGTGACATTCAGACAGCAGAGCGTAATCACCCTAATTTACGTAGCAGCTGCTACATTCTCATCTTCAACCAAAGGGAGTAGATACAGAGCATTCTCCTCCTGCACTTGCCTCTGCAAGCTGGTACTAAATGGGGAAAGTCAGAGAATGGCAGCCATCAAAGAGGAAGCCAGCCTTTTCTGGAAAGTCAGCCTTTTCCAATCACGAATGTACTATGGAGTCCCATCCAACTGGCCTTGAACAAATTCAATACAAACCATATGTGCTTGGCCAAAACAGAGAAAAGCAACATTTTGAACAACATAGACATGTTACTGGAGAAGTGTATGGCACTGGATGAGACGGGACAAGGCTGCCCCTCCAATCAGGCTGAGTTCCTATATGCTGCTCATAGTATAATAAGCACCTCACGTTGAGTGTGATTCCAGGAGTTAAGGATACAGATTTTCTTACAACATAACCCCCAGTGAAAGCCATCTACTCTGAAACTCAAACAAGCGCACAGTATCCTAAGCATGCCAGTAAGGATGTGGCCCCTTGCACATGCTGTTTACTCTGTCTGGGAGGCTTTCCCCCAAAATAGCTGTGTACTCCACATGGCTCATTTCCTCATATATTTACATTAAAGTCATCTTCTCAGTGCGGTCTTCTTTGATCCTTCAATCTAAATGCTGACCGACCCTCCAACACTTTGTTTCTTCCTTCTCTGCTTTATTTTTCCCAATACCACTTCACACTATTTAACATACATTTTGTGTTATTTGCTATCTCCTGCTTCTAGAATGTAAGCTTCATCAGAGCAGAGGTTTTTGTTGTTGTTGTTTTAACTGTTTTGTTCACTGCCGTGTCACCAACTAGAACCCATGTTAAGTGTCTATGAAGAATAAAATCTGAAAAAGAGTGGCTATGGGACATCCCTGGTGGTCCAGTGGCTAAAACTCTACACCCCCAATGCAGGGGGCCTGGTCAGGGAACTAGATCCCACATGATGCAATTAAAGAGTTCCCATGCTAGAACTGAAAAAAGAAAAAAGATCCCGCATGCCCCAACTAAGACCCAGTGCAGACAAACAATAAATGTTTTTTAAAAAAAGAGCAGATATGTGTAACTGATTTACTTTGCTGTATAGTAGAAACTAACATAACATTGTAAAGCAACCATACTCCAATAAAAATTAATTTAAAGTGTCTGTCGGTAAAACAGTAATCTGCTGTAACACAGGGAGAAAAACAGACACACTCATCTTCTTTCAAGGTAGCACATGGTTCTCATTCACAACATAGGACATTCTCAACAGAATTTAGGAAGGACTTTTTAAAGTAACTTCAGATTTAGGAAGAGTTACAAAGAGAGTTCCCATATGCCCTTCACCCAGCTTCCCCTAATGTAAACTTATCTAACCATGTGCATTTCTTCAAAGTAAGAAATTAACACTGACCCGATACTGCTAACTACAAAGTTTATTCAGATTTCTCCAGTTTTTCCACTAATGTCCTTACTGCGTTTTGTCTCCTCCAACCACTGACAGCTTCTTTATCGTCCCTTGATTTTCATGATCTTGACACTTTTGAAAAGTACTTGGTCGGATATTTTGTAGACTGTCCCTCAGTTTGGGTTTGTCTGATGCTTTCTCATGACTAGACTGGGGTATGGACTGTGGAGAAGAATAACACAGGGATAAAGCGCTCTTATTGCACTGTATCAGAAGGCAACTGAGGCTTATTATTGTCGTTATTATTGGCATTAGCCTTGAAGATTTGGGAAAGGTGGTACTGCCAGTTTCCTCCCCTTTCCATATTCTATTTGTTAGAAGTAAGTCACTGTATCAGCCCACACTCAGGAGTACTTTTAACTACACATGATATCTGCTTTGTGTGCTGACTTCAGAACATAATGCTTGCAAACTGCACCTCCACGTACACTCGGTCACTAAGAGAAGATGATGTAAGAGGTGGATAAAGGGGGGGTGCCTTGACAAATGTGGGAGCAATACTCAGTCTTATCATAGTATTACTTCCATGGACTCAATCAACACAGACCCCTTCTTTTTTCAGTAGAGTCTCACCACGGTCAGTCAGTTCAGTCGCTCAGTCATGTCCAACTCTTTGAGACCCCACAGACTGAAGCACGCCGGGCTTCCCTGTCCATCAGGCACAACTCCCGAGCTCGCTCAAACTCATGTCCATCAAGTCAGCAATGCCATCCAACCATCTCATCCTCTGAGTCTGACCACACAAATGGAAAAAGTAGAGCATGGACGTATTAAAATATTTTCCCAATATGACAGGATAAAACAACAAATGAGATGAGTCCCAGAATAATCCCCCTTGCTGTATCCTTGGTAATGAGCCAAACAATTTCTTGATTGTTGCAACTGGGTAATACCCTTCGTTTTATTAACTGTGTTTCACCAATAGCATTTATTTAATAGTCCTGTCAAGAGAAAATAAAATGTGTAAAGACTATTAATTGTTCCAAAATTCTTCCCATATAATAGAACCTTCAATTTGTAGCTTAGACACTAAGTTACCCAGAATAAAAACTATATCCCAGCCACTCTGGGAGCTAGGTGGAGCCACAGGATTAAAGCCCAGACGATAAAATGTAAGCAGAAGTTCTAAACTCAGCATATAAGGCTAACCACTGCCCCTCATGACCTTAGAGTCCACTGAGGAGGAGGGGAGCCCATCTTACAGGTAATATTTACCTTAATTTTCAGATTGAGATGGTTGGATGGCATTATCAACTCAATGGACATGAGTTTGAGCAAACTCCAGAGATAATGAAGGACAGGGAAGTCTGGCATGCTGCAGTCCACGGGGTATTAAAGAGTCAGACATGACTAAGTGACTGAACAAGATTTTAAAAAAAAAAACCAGGTTTAGAGATGTTATCTGTTGAATTCCTAACCAGTGGAGTGGAGAAGCCAAAAGTGAAGGCAGTCAAGTAAAAACTTCACAATTGCCTAATAAATTGCAAGATACAAAATTAGGTCTGAATTTTCAAAGGGACATAGAGATGCTAAAAACGGTGTCATTTATTCAAAACTCAAATCTAACCGGGTACCACGTATTTTTGTGTTCTGTATCTTACAACCCTAGTCAGATGGCAGAGCCTAGACACCCTGACGCCATTTGATAATCCATGCATGGTAACATCACACACCATACACGGCAGACCCTGCAACACATCACTGCCTCTGCAGCTCCTGGATGACCCGAGAGGAACTAGGCAGGACGTGAACGCAACCACCAGTCAACAGAAGGAAGAAAACTGCAGTCCTCAGAAACCCAGGGAGGCAGAGAGGCTCAGTTTGGAAAGCATCCCCTCTCTGAGATAAAACAGGTGGAACAAGACTACATGGGGTCACCCAAGCTTTGGAAAGTACAAAAGGGAGAAGCGTGGGGCAAAGAGTTGGCAGAATGGTCATAGAGAGAGGACACCCAGGATTTAGGGGAAAGAAGAATGTTGTTTGTTCTGTGGCTAATGCTTCTTTTCATCTCTCTACGGTGTTGATGCTTTCATGGTGTCAATTCCCCACGGTGAATGCAAAGAGGCACCAAGTCTAGCTCTAAACACGGGAAGAAAGGCTTCCATGAGGAAGGGAAACCATAGGGAGCTGGGGAAGGGGAGTTCTGACATCTATTTAACACAGCCTGGAAGGGAAGGTGAAACCTGCATTGTTGACCATGCAGGTCTTTGATTTTTTATAACAGTTCCAAATCTAAAGTCACAGAGCAGTGGGTTCCAACCCAGCTGGCCATGACAACCTCCTAGGAAAGTCACTGAAATCAGAGACCCCAAGGCTGTGGGCAGGCGCAGCACAAGTTTTATTTTATATTGGAATATCACTGATTCACAATGTTGCGCTGGTTTCAGGTATACAGCAAAGTGATTCAGTTATACATATATCTGTTCTCTTTCAAATTCTTTTCCCATTTAGGTTATTAAAGAGTATTGAGGGGAGTTTCCTGTGCTACACAACAATAGGTCCTTGTTGGTTATCTATTTTAAATTTAGCAGCGTGTCTTTGTTAATCCCGAACTCCCAATCAACTCCCAATCTATCCCCTCACCCCCTTCCCCTGCGGTTAACCATAAATTCATTCTCTGTGAGTCTGTTTCTATTTTGTAAATAAGTCCATTTGTATCATTTTTTAGATTCCACATATAAGTGATATTGATATTTGTCTTTCTCCGTCTGACTTACTTCATTTAGTATGACAAAGATTCTTTTTTTAAAATTTCCCAAATGATTCTGATGAGCAGACAGGCTGGAAAATTCTGCTGTAGATGTCTTATCAGTTTCCTTTTTCAAGTATTGACAATCAAGTACAGAGCATCAAGGTTTTTTAAAAATAGATTTATGGATGTGTGATTTACATACTATAAAATTCACCCATTGTAAATAACTATTTCAGTAGTTTTTAGTAAATCTATAGAGTTGTGCAGCCATCACTACAAACCACTTTTAGAACATTTCCATCACCTCAAAAAGCCTCCAGATGCCTACCTCCAGAGTTCATGCCCGCTCTTACCTCCAGCCCCAGACAATCGCCAATCTGATTTCTGTCTCTATAGATCTGCCTTTTCGGAACATTTCATATAAATGGAGTAATACAATGTATGTCTTTGGCATCTGGTGTCCTTCATTTACATAATGTTCTTGAGGTTCGTCCATGTTGTAGGATAGAGCAGTAATTCATTCCTTTGTATTTCTAAGTAGCATCAGTTCAGTTCAGTTCAGTCGCTCAGTCGTGTCCGACTCTTTGCGACCCCATGAATCGCAGCACGCCAGGCCTCCCTGTCCATCACCAACTCCCGGAGTTCACTCAGACTCATGTCCATCGAGTCGGTGATGCCATCCAGCCACCTCATCCTCTGTCATCCCCTTCTCCTCCTGCCCCCAATCCCTCCCAGCATCAGGGTCTTTTCTAATGAGTCAACTCTTATTCCATTATATGCATAGACCACCTTTTGTAATACATTCTCCTGTTCATAGACACTTGGGCTGATTCCACCTACTGGCTATTATGAATAATACTTCTATGAACCATCATGCACATGTTTTTGTATAAATATTAATACGTGTTTTCAATTCTCTTATATAAATACCTAGAAGTAGGATTGCTGCACTATAGTAAGTTTTTAAGAAACTGAATATCAAGTTTTAATTAGCAATTGTTGTGAAACAGTTGCCAAATGCAGATTTCTACGGTAATTACCTACTGTTTCTTTGCTCATCACTCAGGTCCTCACTGAATACTACTATACCTCCTGCATAAAATTCATATAGATTTTTCATCAAATGAAATGCCTTTATCAAGAAATGTCCCTCACTCTGTACATATGCAGAGGATACCTGCTTCTTTGGCTGTTAAAATAAATAATCTTTTAAGTTAAAGAAATTTCATAGTTATGCACAGTTGGCAAGTGGCCAGTCCTGGTTAGTTAACAACAGGTTTACAAAAATTGTAAAACCTCACATGTTGATTAGAGTAATGATTCAATACTTTTTTATTACTCTATCTTTTAAAATAAGTTGCTCAATTATAGATATATATTCATTGTAGCGGAAATCTGTTTATATTTTAAAATAGGACTTCTATGATCCCCTTTTAAATAAAAATGTGTTTATTTACCTAGATAATGTTCAGATGGTAGATGTGCATGTGAAAGGATTTATGAACATTTTTCTTTGTACTTATATTTTCTGATTTGCTGTATTTTCCCCGATTTGCTGTATTTCCTTATCTTTATAATAAGAAAATGAAAGAAAGGTTTGCATAATTTTTTAAAAAATACAACATGCATGAGTATTTACTTAATTATTATCATCAATAAGAATTTGTGTCTAAGAAGTAAAACTGTTTCTCTTTTTTTTGCGCTTTCTGGTAGTCAATTCTTCATCACTCTTCAGAGTGAAAAAAGGATAGCCTAGATAATCAAAAAGACTTATTTGCACCAAAAGCTGCAGCATCCACCACAGCATACAGGTATGAGGCTACTTAACTAAAAAAAAAAAAAAGAAACAAACAAAAGAAAAGAAAAGTATGCAATTTATTCACACCAGAAAAGTCACCCCTGAGTTTGGTGCACATCAGAAACCCCACCCTTGAACTGATCTAATGATTATCCAGGCTGCCCTTTTGATATACCTTTGCTAAAGAGCCGCACTTTCCTAAATGCTTCAGACTAGAATGTTTCGTCAGCTGTTTTCCAGTATGGCACATGCTATCACATGATTGAAAAGTGAGTTTCAATATCTCTCCTCCCTGTTTATATTTATCCCATTTTAATTCATCAAAACTGATTGCTTTTTTTTCTTAAAAAAAAAAAAAAAAGCAATTGCTAAAGCATAACAACAACAGAAAGTAACTGCTTGGCTGGTCATTTTGTCAACATCCAATTCAGAGAAAGTCACAGCCAAAATAGCTTTGCTCATAGATTCTTGAATAACCAGAGCTAATAATTGGTGCTTTCTATGTTTCTGACATTTCTTTTATATATTAACTCATTTACTCCTCAAAACAGCTCTATGAGATAGGTGCTATTATCATAATCATTTCATAGATGAGGAAATGGAAATTGGGAGAGATTAGGCAACCTTCCTAAGCTGCTAATGGTGTAGCTGGAACTCCAACCTGGTCAGTTGGGCTCTATGCCTGAGTGCTTCCTCCCTCCCCTACTGAATACATGTAATGATGTCCCTGTAAGTCTGATGGTGCTTCTCCAAAACGGGGCACAGAAGTCCTACCTTTTGGAGGTCAGACACTGAGTTCCAGATGACCAGTTTGGTACTACAACTCAATGTCCTGTTGACAACTGGCTTGCCTGCCAGTCTGTCCACAAAAACGGTGGTGGATTTGATTCCACTTTTTAGTTCTTACTAATCAGTGCATCAATTCATTGACTATGTATTATATCTTTTTTGATATTTATCTCCCCCTTCTAAAAACTTATAACCAAGTCATTCTAGTAACACTATTCCAGTGGTCAAGATGATGTCTAATGGAACCTCAAGGGTCTTCCTCTACCAACGCCTATAGTTCTCCATTCATCCTTGCCCCTTGCAAGTGTCTCTAAAAAGGTTGTACTACAAAGAAAAACTCAACAGGCTATTTGTTGGACCTTTTTATAGCCTTTTTTCATGAGAAAAGGGAAATGAGATCATAAATAACACTGACCCACACAGGGCATCAAATCCATTCTTTTTTGAGTTCACTTCCTGGAAGCCAGCTACACAGTCTGCATTGCTCTTTTATACTTCATTATCTAGTTTTAGAATTTTCCTTTCAGAAAAACAAATGAGAGCATTCTACCAAGTTTCCATGGTGATTTTTTTTTGCTCTCCCTTCTGGAACACTGTTTATAGGCAGAATAAAATGTGTTACAGCACTCTGACAATTTTGAACACCCATAGATTACTCTTGGGAGTCATTATCCACAAAATTACGTTTCCTTAATTTATTGCAACATTTAGGGAACCCATGACAATGATTTCGGCATCACTTGAAATATCAGTAAAAGATCTGCATTATCAATTTAATCCATATAAGGTGCTCTCAATCTAAAGTGGCTTTACATAAGAGAGGGCTTCCTTATTTGCATTAATTTCCTAGCAAAGAAGTCTAGCTGAAACAGTAGAACAGAAACAGATGTTCAATCCATATATGCAGATAAGAATTCTTCACTTGCCTTCTTATCACTAACAGATGAAGGAAGTGCATTCATTAAGGAAACAAAGCCTGCCCAAGTGGAACACAGCCAGATCACAATTCTACATTGGTCCAGAGTACAACTGAATTTTCCCAACCTCAAAGAACAGAGAAGTTAAATACATTTAAAAGTCAAAATTTCAACTTGAAAATACCGTAACAGGAATAGTCCTACCTGCTCATCGAAAGAGGATGTGTTCTCCCTTGCATCAATTCTAGTTCACTTACACTTAGGAAGATATTTTTTATTGCTTTTATCTTAAATTCCTATATTCTTATTCTTTTTTTATGTAAGTTCTATTGCATCCCCCAAGCTTATAAAGTTAAGGGAAAACCTAATTTTGGTTATCTGCCGAGTTAACCAATATCCCTGGTTGTATTTAAACTGGATTTTGAAGATAATGTTCTACTCACAGAATGATCAGAAAAAGAGCATCATAATTCAACATGTCCAAAATCCCACCTGGGATCTACCGCTGGCACACCTAAAACACAAAACCCAACTCAGGCTGTTCTCCCTGCTTTGCCGCAAATCTCAACACATGCCATTACCATGTGACCAACCAACCAGGCTAAAAATTTTGCATCACCTTAGCCCCTTCCTCCACCATTATCCATTCTTCCACCTATTTAAAATTATAGTGCAGAGGATTCCATGAGAACCAAGAAAGCAGAACCTAATGTGAAGGCCCTTTCACTGTCCACACTTTCTTACCTCCCTCTCACTGCTCACCCCCAACAGTCTGGTTTCTACCCCACCACTCCACTGAACCGGCTCCAGCCAAGATCACCAACGGCCTTCAGCAGCCAAAGCCAGTGGTCAGTTTTCAGGTCATTTTCTGCCTTCTTGGAAGCATCTGACAATGGTGTTCACCCCTTCCTTCTTGAAAACTTGTCCTGCATGAGCGCCCAAGACTCCAGCCTCTTAGCTGTCCACCAGCATTCCTTACTTTCCTATCTGTTTTTCAGTCGGTTCCTTTTCTACTCATCTCTTAAATACTGCAGCTCTTCCCAGTTCCCTTTTTCCTTCTCACATACTCCCTGGTCGATTTCACCCACTGTCATAGGCTCCAATGATGTAGATCATCAGACAGTGACGACCTACTGTTCTTTCGTCTTCAGGCTAGTTATTTTTCCTGAACTCCAGATTCTTAGAACCAATTATCTAGTGGACAATCCTATGTGGAAGTTTCACTGAGCATCTCAAACTCAAATAAAGCTAAAAGCCTTATCTTCTTTATGAAACCTGTTCCTCCAACATTTCCTATATCAGTAAAACACACTACCTACCTCTCCACGATCATGCTAGAGGCCTCGGAGTCTTCCTTGAACGAAACTCCTCCATCCCTCAACAACCAATCAATCTCAAGTTCTATTGGTTTAATTCCTCAATATCTCTTACTCTGTACATGTCTTCTTCAATCCCATTCACATCATTATTACCCACCAAGATCACTTGATACCTCCCTGTTTTTCCCTCATCCAATCATGCCCTTCCTCCAGTCCTTTCTCTCTACTGTAGACCTAGAGTAATTAAGGCTGCCCACATATCAGGGAGCTTTAAATATATATGCATACACATGTAAGCCACATACTCTGGTCATAATGATTCAGTGGTTTAGAGTGAGATTCAGGTACTCATGTTATTAAAAGTTCCACTAAGTGGTTCTGATGTACAGCCAGGATTAAAAATCAATCAATGTAATTTTTGCCCAGCACATCTCTGATCATAATTGACAAGACCCTTCATGGTCAAGAGTTTTCCTCTTTTTCTCATATATGCTGTGTTTCCTCTCAACCTAGGGCTATAAAAACCACAGTTTTCTGGTTTAACTCTTCCCCTACCAAATTCTACCTCTTTGCCATTTCTTTCATCCAGGAGGCCTTCACTGGCACCCTTTGTTCTGGATTAAGTTCCCTCACACTCTTCCTTACTCCCCTCATCACAGCACGTACTATGATTGCTTGTTCATCTGTGTATTGCTCCACTGGACAGACTATAAGCTCCAGGAAAGTATACACCTCTTGAATTCACAGCTGTTTCCCAAGAACCTACCATGGTGCCAAATAAAAAGTAGGTGCTTAATAAAGGAATTATTAAGGACTTCCCTGTAGCTCAAATGGTAAAGAATCTGCCTGCAAAGCAGGAGTCCAGGGTCAATTCCTGGGTCGGGAAGATCCTCTGGAGAAGGGAATGGCAAGCCACTCCAGTATTCTTGCTGGAGAATCCCATGGACAGAGGAGGCAGGCAGGTTACAGTCTGTGGAGTTGCAAAGAGTTGGACATGACTAAGTAACTAACACACACACAATAAGGGAATTAGCAGTTGATAATATTCAAGAAACAGACTTACAACTATTTTGTTTAAAAGATGAAGAATTCAATGCTAAAAAGGTTAACACAGTACTACGATGGGAAGAAAACAGTAATAAGAGATAGAAAAGCTCTACCTTCATGAAACATGGAAGATGTCACTAAAAAGACTTTATTGCTGAATCCTGAATATTGAGTAGAGGATCCCCAGAGGAAAGGGGACATTTCACATGAAGGAAACCAAATGTGCAAATGCAGAAATGTACTGGCTCCCAAACTGTATCAAGTATGTCTCTGGCAAGCATCCTTTTCAAACCTACAATTATTCCCTAATTCAGGCCTTCTATACCCATCATTGAACTACTGCAAAACCTTCCTGCCCACCTCCAATTCCCTCTACCTACAGCTGCCTAAAGTACAGACTAATTATTCTGTTCTCTCTGCTATGAATAAATAATGCTGTTCTTTAGTTGCTAAGTCATGTCTGACTCTATAATCCCATGGACTATAGCCCGCCAGGCTCCTCTGTCCATGGGACTTCCCAGGCAAGAATCCTGGAGTGGGTGGCCATTTCTCTATCCAAGGGATCTTCCCAACTCAGGGATCAAATCTGAGTCTCCCATATCTCCTGAATTAGCAGGTGGATTCTTTACCTCTGCGCCACCAGGGAAGCCCCAAAATAAATAATACATACATACATAAAACTCAATATGTCAGCAAATTTGGAAAACTCAGCAGTGGCCATAGGACTGGAAAAGGTCAGTTTTCATTCCAATCACAAAGAAGGGCAATGCCAAAGAATGTTCAAACTGCCACACAACTGAGCTCATTTCACATGCTAGCAAGTTCATGCTCAAAATCCTCCAAGCTAAGTTTCAACAGCACGTGAATCGACAACTTCCAGCTGTACAAGCTGGATTTAGAAAAGGCAGAGGAAACAGAGATCAAATTGCCAACATCCACTCAATCACAGAAAAAGCAAGAGAATACCAGAAAAACATCTACTTCTGCTTCACTGACTATGCTAAATAAAGCCTTTGACTTTGTGGATCACAACAAACTGGATAATTCTGAGAGAGATAGGAATACCAGACCACTTTACCTGCCTCCTGAGAAATCTGTATGCAGATCAAGAAGAAACAGTTAGAACTGAACATGGAATGACTGACTAGTTCAAAATTGGGAAAGGAGTACATTAAGGCTGTATATTGTCACCCTGTTTATTTAACTTATATACAGAGTATATCATGAAAAATATCATGAAGCACAAGCTGGAATCAAGACTGAAGGAGAAATGTCAATAGCCTCAGATATGCAGATGACACCACCCTTATGGCAGAAAGCGAAGAGGAATTAAAGAGCCTCTTAATGAAGATGAAAGAGGACAGTGAAAAAGCTGGCTTAACATTCATAAAACTAAGATCATGGCATCTGGTCCCATCACTTTATGGCATAAAGATGGGGAAACAATGGAAACAGTGAAAGACTTTATTTTCTTGGGCTCCAAAATCACTATGGACAGTGACTCCAGCCAGGAAATTAAAAGACGCTTGCTCCTTGGAAGAAAAGCTATGACCAACCTAGACAGCATATTAAAAAGCAGAGACATTACTTTACTGACAAAGGTCTGAGTAGTCTAAGCAATTGTTTTTTCCAGTAGTCACACATGGATGTGAGAGTTGGACCATAAAGAAGGCTGAGCACCAAAGAACTGATGCTTACGAACTGTGGTGTTGGAGAAGACTATTGAAAGCTCCTTGGACTGCAAAGAAGTCAAACCAGCCAATCCTAAAGGAAATCAATGATGAATATTCATTGAAAGAACTGGTGCTGAAGCTGAAGCTCCAATACTTTGGCCATCTGATGGGAAGAGCCAATTCACTGGAAAAGACCCTGATACTGGGAGAGATAGAAGGCAGGAGAAGGAGGAGACGACAGAGGATGAGATGGTTGGATGGCATGACCGACTCAATGGACATGAGTTTGAGCAAGCTCCAGGAGTGGGTGAAGGACAGAGAAGCGTGGCGTACTGCAGTTCGTGGGGTCACAAAGAGCTAGACATGACTGAGCAACTGAACAACAACATAAAATTTCTCCCAGCTCTTCCTTGTCCATGAATAATCATGTTCACATTTCACACCAAGGCACCTAAAGTCTCCAGGGATACAACCCCAAACCAAGGTTTTCAGTCTTGCATGTCCCTCACACTAACCCATTCTACTACAAACGCATTCTTCATGCTTTCACTACTTCAGACCACTTGTTATTATCCAGTTCTACCTCCCATTTTCACGCGTCCATGTCTTCACTCATTGTATTCGCTACCTAGTTCCCAATAATACTACATAACAACCACGAATCTCAGTGGCAAACAACAATAAGCATTTATTCCTCACGTACCTGGGGTCACCATCTAGGTAGTTCTGCTGATCTTGGATGGACACCCTCATAAGTCTAGGGCACTGGTTCTCAATCAGGGGTAGTTTTCTCTCCTAGGGGGATATCTGGAATGTCTGGAGACTTTTTTGTTTGTCACAACTGGAGGGAGGTGGGTGTTACCAGCATCCAGTGGGTAGAGGCCCGGGAGGATGCTAAACATCCTAAAATGGACATCCCCCGACAAAAAAGAATTAGCCAGCTCCAAATGTCAACAGTGCCGCTGTTGAGGAACCCTGCTAGAGGTACTGGCTGTTTGCTGACCGAGGATATAGCCACTTCTGGGACAACTGGGGCAACTTGGCTGTGTCCACGGTCATTCATCTTGCAGGCTGTCTCAGGCATCTAGTCACAGCAATGGCAGAGGAGCAAGAGCAAGAGCCTCAAGGCATTTTATAGCTAAGCTTGGAACTGACACATCATCACTTCTGCCACATTTTATTCCCCAAAGCAAGTCAAAGGCCTTCCCCAGTCCACAGGGTAGGGAAATAGACTCCACCTCTTTAGTAAGAAGAACTGCACTCACTTGGCAAAGGGTGCATATTGGACAGGACAAAGGTGGGTGCAACCAACCATACTCATTCTCTTTCCTCTGAGGGAAATCGGAATTTGGAATTATAAAAGGGTTCTATTCTCTCTGCTCCCTCTTGTTTACATTTGTCTTCGGGTATTTAAAGTATTTGGAGAAGGAAATGGCAACCCACTCCAGTGTTCTTGCCTGGAGAATCCCAGGGACGGGGGAGCCTGGTGGGCTGCTGTCTATGGGGTAGCACAGAGTCAGACACGACTGAAGCGACGCAGCAGCATTTAAAGTATTACAGGCTTCCCTAATGGCCTGGATGGTAAAGAATCTACCTGTACTGCAGGAGACTGAGGTTCGTTCCCTGGCTCGGGAAGATCCCCTGGAGAAGGGAATGGCTACCCACTCCAGTATTCTTACCTGGAGAATCCCACGGACAGAGAAGCCTGGAGGGCTACAGTCCATAGCGTTACAAAGAGTCAGACATGACCAGGTGACTTTCACTTTTATTTAAAATATTATACTTTCTGTTACCTATATTCAGGGCAGCCAGGAGGCACTGAAGCAACTATCTATGACTGGCATCACTGTATCAGGGCTGTTCTGACTGGTTGGTGCTATGCTGTTTTAGAAACTTTTCTTACCTTTGTTTCCTCTTATTTGCAGACTTGCATATTTCCTACACTGAGAGGAAGGGTCACTCATTTGAAGCAAAAATGTATGTCTTATTCTTCCTTGGTCATTCAGTACCTGGCACACTGTAGGTGCTCAAGATTTTTTATTAATGAATGTATTCACATAAAGAAGACTATAATATGAGCTTACACTCTGGGACATCTGTGTTTTGATGCAGAAAAGACAAAGATTCTCCTAAAAAAAACTGTTGTCAAATGTGCTCGGGTACCTGGAATTTCATACTCTTCTTTAGAATCCACCATGAAATACTGATTATTTTATTCCATCACATGAACTAGGAATGATGTTGTTGGCAGAAACTATAACTATATTCCCCGGATGCACATCCCTTCACACACCCCCACAGAAATAATGATTAAAATATGCTTGAAATCTTACATCTGCCAATATTGCCCTGTGCAACCGATTCTTGCTTGTTTTGTCATCTGCTAGGTTCTCCACCCCTGGCTGCACACTGGAGTTACTCGGGGGAAACTTTTATGAAATAACAGTGCCCAGGCCCTGATCCAGATCATTTTAAATCAAAAGCTCCCAAGTGATTCCAATGTGCAGCCAGAGCTGAGAACTGCTGAGTTCAAGCTCTCTGCTAACAGGGAGGCAGTAATTATTATTGCATGCTGATTTAAAAAAAAATAAAATTTTAGAAAACCGAAAATCTCTGGAAGATTTTGTTGGAACAAAAAGCTTCACATCAAGCAAAATTTTGAGCAACATGGGTTTAGTTATAAATGGTCCATATCATGAGTAATCAACTGTAAAAGGTGAGAGTCTTGGCTCAGAGGCTCTTTAATCCCTGTATTGTTTATTGTTGCTATTGCTTACACTTTTATAGTTTAAAAGACTTGATCCATTTTGGAAAATATATCTAGAGAGACCATCTTATACTCACCGCTTATCCAAATAGACTGGATTAGGTTAAATGATTATGTGTCATAATACCTCCTACTGAATTCCTTGTATATAAATCATGATGCATGATCAATCACAGAAGTACATGTCGATTCTATAGCAACTTACAGTGGTTAAGTATTCTTTGATGCTCCTCCCTTCAAAAAGTGAAGCCTAATTCCCCTCCTTTTGAGTGTGGGTTACACTTAGTGACTCACTCCTAAGGAATACAATTTGGCAGATATGGAAACCTGTGAAGTCTGTGGCCCGGTCACAATATGGCATCACCCTGACTCTCTTAAATCGCTCACTCAGGGAGGATGTGAGTTGTCACAAGGACACTCAAGCGGCCCTACAGAGAGGCCTGCCTGGCAAGGAACTAAGACCTCCTCCCAGCAGCCAGCAAAGACCTAAAGCTCCTGCTCACATAAATGGACTGTCTTAGAAGAGAATCTTTGGGGCTCTCCTGGTGGTCCAGTGGTTAAGATTTCACCTTCCAATGCAAGGGGAGCAGGTTCGATCCCTGGTCAGGGAACTAAGGTCCCACAGGCCCCAGGGTTAAAAAAAACCCAAAATATTAAAAAAAAAAAAAAAAAACAGAAGCAATATTTTAGCAAACTCAATAAAGACTTAAGGAAAAAAAAAGAAGAGGATCTTCTAGCCCCAGGCAAACCTTCAGATGATTACACCCCAAGCCAACATCTGGTTTGTAACCTCAAAAGAGACCCTGAGACAGAACCACCCACCTAACCTTCCTAAGTTTCTGACTCACAGACACTGGAGAAATAAATATTTGTTGACTTAAACTGCTAAGTTTGGAGTTAATTTGTTATGCAGCAATAAATAGCTAATGCATCATCACAAAAGTTTTAACAGTTTTCTTGACAAGTATCTAGAAGTGTCTTTTCTCCTACCTACGTCTCATCTAAATTCCCTTCCTCTATGTCTCTGGAATCTTGTCTTCTCAGTCATTCCTTCTCACTGTGATATAATCAATATCTCCCCTCCACCTCTCTCAACGTCATTTAATATGTTCAAGTCTCTCCCATCTTCACGTACAGAACAAAGCAAATCCTACTATAATCCTGTATGTCCCTCCCCGTGCTGTTAACCGCTGTCTCCTTTCTTCACTGTCAAGCACCACAAAATTACCATCTACACTCCCTCTCCCAGCTTTTATACCTCTCACTAAGCCTTAAATCACTGCAGTCACATAAAATAATTCACACTATCCTCTTATAACCAAAGAACACTGTTCCTTAGACCTTCTTGACTATCTTATAGGCTCCTCCAGTGATGCATTAAAACTCGAGCTCATCCTCTTTCTCCTCACACCAGTCTTCTTCCTGTGTTCCCCGTCTACCATCCAGCTGATCCAGCCATAAATTTCGGAGTTGCTCTCAAGTTCTCCGTTTCTCTCATCTCGCCCATCTATTCACTCATTAAATCTCATCCATGTTATATCCTTAAAGTCTCTCATATTCACACCCACTTTGCTGCCATGATCACTTATTTATAGTCCTGCAACAACCCTCTGGCTTCCCTGCTTCAGTACCAATCACCGTGATCATTCCCTTCCTTGCCACCAAAATTATTCTCCACTCGCTCAGAACTATCCGACTCTTTTGCAACCCCATGAACTATAGCCTACCAGGCTCCTCTGTCCAGGAATTTTCCAGGAAAGGATACGAGAGTGGGTTGCCATTCCCTTTCCCACGTGATCTTTCCAACCCAGGGATCAAATCTGGGTCTCTTGCATTGCAGGCAGATTCTTTACCATCTGAGCCACCAGGTGTCTGTTCCTCACTGTTGGTTATTCCTCCTTGCTTACAGACAAAATCTAAACTCTACTTTAAAATACTAATAGCTTTCAACATCTATTAAGCACTTGATTAAATGTCAAGCACTTCTGCAGGTGCTTATGTGTTAACTTTTTAATCCTAACAGTTCACGAGGCAGGCAATGAAAACAGCCTTTACCATTTTACAGATGATGAACTAAAGCACAGAGATGCTAAGTAAGTTCCGCACAGTCACAGAGCTAGCAAAATGGAATGGCCAAGTTTTTAACTCAGGCTGTGATTCCAGAGTCCAGCCCTTTTAATTCCAGCACCAAACCCTTAGGCAAGGCACACAGGGCTTCGTGGGTGGGACCCAGTATTTTCTCCCAGCAGTCCTTTCCAAATGCTGTTCTCTGGGGCCCTGCGGCTTCCTGGACATACCCTGCTCCTGCAAACCTCCATGCCTCTGCTCAAACTGTTCTCGTGATCTAAAAGACCCTTCTCCATCCCTTGCTCTCATCTCTCCTCACCCTTACCTTCCCCATCCAGTTGACAGCACAGGCTCACATCAAAACTCAACCCGATGCTCATCTTCTCAAAGACACTGATCCTGATCCAGGGAGAAATGTTCTCTTCTTTTGCAGCTACCACAAACACTTCATGACAGACTGGAGTATTGCCTGAAGAATATTCCCTTCCCTCCCTTCCCTTCCTCTCGCCTCCCCTCCCTTCCTCTCGCCTCCCCTTGTGGGAAGAATGCCTTGCCCTGTCCCACTGCCTTGGCCACATCACTCGCTTTGGCAGTGGAATGTGAGTAGATGTGATGCAGGTGGAGACTTTAAATCTGCTGCATGATCTGGCTGCGCCCTGGTGCACCTGTCACTCATTTGCCATGGAGGCATCTCCCGGGCGGTCTCTGGGCCAAGGAGAACGAACAAACACACGTGAAGCAGATCTGAACCCAGTCCACAGGCTCGACTCAAGTGTAGTCAACCCAGAGCTTGAAGCAAAGCTGCTCCAGTAGACCCTTGGGTCCATGAGCAGGAAAAAATAAAAACTACCGCTCTCTGCCTCTGTGAGTTTTGGTGAGTGATTGATATGTCACACCGCACTATTGTACCAAGAGTCAACTAATATATTTCATGTGTCTTTTTACATGTCTTGAGGACTGGGAACATTATGAGCTCTTAATAGATTTAACATAAAACTCTCTCTTTTAATGTATGTATAGTGTATAATTCAGAATGTTTTTTAGTATTTCCACTAAGTATTATAAATAAATGGTCAATCATCACTACCATCTAATTCTAGAATATTTCTATCACTCCTAAAAGATACTCATAGGCATTATTAGTCTCTTAGATTTTAAAATAATTATTAACTTAATAAATGATATGTAAGAAAATTCTTAGAACTCTTATTCCAAACTAGCATCATGATATAAACACTGCCAAAATTAAAAAAAAATTTTTTTGAAATATGTCTCTATTAGGGTATGAGATTATTTTTTAATTTTATTTTAAAAATAATTTATACTCACATTCTCCATGTATTTTAAATATCAATATTTAATACTCTTATATATTGCATTACAAAGCAATGCTCATTGGGGGATTTAACTTTCAATCTATAGATCACAGAGAGATGCTTACATAAAGAAACAAAGCATTCAGGAGAGAAAAAAATGTCACACAGTTCAAAGCTATCAGTAACTGATGAAAGTGTGACATAGAAACTGCTTCTACACTTTAAAAAAATCATCTTGGTCAAATGCCAAAAATAAAAAACTCAAAATTTCCACTAATGAGGTCCAGAGCTTCAAAAATTAGCAAATCCACACTTTAAAATAGAAATGTCAAAATCCAAAAAAGTGACAGGATTGAAAGATTATTCTCACTGAATAATTGACACCATATGTAAACACTGTTACTCTTTATAACAAAGAAAATCATGTGTAAAACAAAACCCTACATGACAAGCTCATTTCACTCAATTATCAAAGAGGGAAAGACAGAGGTCTTATTTCAGAGAGAAATTCCATAAAAGAGATGCCTTTGGAAATAAGGTTTATTAAAGACTTGAATGTTCTTAGTCACTCAGTCATGCCCAACTCTTTGCGACCCCATGGACAACAGCCCGCCAGGCTCCTCTGTCTATGGAATTGTCCAGGCAAGAATACTGGAGTGGGTTGCCATGCCCTCCTCCAGGGGATCTTCCCAACCCAGGAATCAAACCCACATCTCCCATACTGCAGGCAGATTCTTTACTGTCTGAGCCACCAGGGAAGTAGGATAAATAAAAATCTCATGTTACAGGTAAGATATTCTAAACTCAAAAAATGTATTTTCTACATATAGAAAAAGCATCTTAGACTGTGTTTTGCTTGCTATACGAAACTATTTTACTATTTAAGAAACCTAGAAAACCATCCCTGCGACCACTGCTATTCCTCAAAGAAAAAAAAAACAAAAAAAGTGGAAATCTAACCAAGGCGGAGCAAAGTAACCAGTGAGCTTCAAGCATCCTGACTCCACCTACACTGCCCGAGTGGTTTTTATTTTTACCCTCCTCTTTCCCGTACAGGCTCTGCCCGGGATCCAGTTGCGCTGTGCCAATCCGGGTCACTCAGCCAGAGGATCAGTGGGCGACAGCCGCCAGACCCGCTTTTAGAAGCCCACATGCCTGGGGAGTGCGTGCGCAGGCACAGGCGAGCATTCTCCGGCAAGCAGCAACTGTGTGGTTTTGCTATTTCTAGGCTTCAGGCTCCACAGAATACAGCCTTACCTGAGGAATATGAAATTGAGATCAGCTTATGCTGTTGGATGATCTCATTTCTAAAATTTGTTAAAAGCGCCTCTTTTATATAATTCAGTAAAATAGTCAATGTATACTGAATGGAAAGGAGAACTGAAGGACCCAGGTTGGACCATTTTATGTAATTTTTTTCAGCTTTCTTAAGGCATAATTGACAAAATGACAAGATATTTTAAATGTCTGTCATGATGATCTAATACATATATATAAGAGGATTCCATCTAGTCAATTAACACATTCTGTCACCTCATATATATTTATATATATATGTTTATATATATTATATATATGGGATTTTCTTCTGGTGAGAACATTAAGTTCTCTCTTAGCAAATCTTAACAACGCAGTATTATCAACTACAGTCACCATGTTCAGTTCAGTCCAGTCACTCAGTCGTGTCCGACTCTTTGCAACCCCATGAATCGCAGCACGCCAGGCCTCCCTGTCCATCACCATCTCAAGGAGTTCACTCAGACTCGCGTCCATCAAGTCAGTGATGCCATCCAGCCATCTCATCCTCTGTCGTCCCCTTCTCCTCCTGCCCCCAATCCCTCCTAGCATCAGAGTCTTTTCCAATGAGTCAACTCTTCGCATGAGGTGGCCAAAGTACTGGAGTTTCAGCTTTAGCATCATTCCTTCCAAAGAACACCCAGGACTGATCTCCTTCAGAATGGACTGGTTGGATCTCCTTGCAGTCCAAGGGACTCTCAAGAGTCTTCTCCAACACCACAGTTCAAAAGCATCAATTCTTCGGCGCTCAGCCTTCTTCACAGTCCAACTCTCACATCCATACATGACTACTGGAAAAACCATAGCCTTGACTAGACGGACCTTTGTTAGTCACCATGTTACACATTAGATATTCATTTTACACCTGAAAGTTTGTGCCCTTTTATCAACCTCTCCATATTTCCCCCACCCTCAACCCCTGACGACCACTTTTCTAGTCCCCATTTTTATCAGTTCAACTTTTTTTTTTAAGATGCCACATATAAGTTAGATCATACAATATTTGTCTGTCTCTGTCTGACTTATTTCACTTAGCATAATACCTGCAAGGTTCCTTCATGGTTGACACAAATGGAGAGATTTTCTTCTTTTTTTATGGCTGATTAGAATTCATTGTGTGTGTGCGTGTGTGTGCGTGTGTCTGTGTGTGTGTGTATAGATCACATCTTTTTTATTCATTCATCTCTTGACAGACACTTATTAATAGGTTGTTTCCATATCTTAGCCACTGTAAATAATGCTGTAATGAACATACAGGTGTATATATCTTTTTGAATTGGTGTTCTTATTTTCTTTGGAAAAGTTCCCGGAAGTGGAATTGCTAAATCATATGGTAGCTCTATGTTTAATTTTTTGAGGAAGCTCCATGCTGTTTTCCATAGTTGCTGCACCAATGTACATGCCCACCCCCAGTGCATAAGGGATACCTTTTCTCTATGTCCTCACCAACACTTGTTCTTTACCATCTTTTTGAGGATAGCCATCTAACAAGTGTGAGGTGATGTCTTATTGTGGTTTTGACACGTTTCCCTAACGGTGAGGGATGCTGAGCACCTTTGCATGTACTTGTTGGCCATCTCTATGTCCTCTTTAGAAAAATGGAATAAACGTCTATTCAGTTCCTCTGCCCATTTTTTAATCAGATTGTTTGTGGTTTTACTATTGAGTTGCATGAGTTACATTACTTTTTAATCAACACTTCAAAACCAGTGTTTCATTCAATCACATCTTTACACCTCATAGAACCAACTAGGTGCTTAGTTGGGCACCTGACACTCAATGATATCTCTAAAACTGACCCTAATCTAGTCTTCTAAACAATGTGTTAATGACTTTTTTAACCAATGTAGATTATAATCCTAAACTCAGCTCCAAGAAGGAGCCACTGTTCTGAGTTTTTTTTTTAACTATTTCCTTGCTTTTCTCCTACAGTCTTGCTCCCATGAATGTACTTCTATATACTACTGAATTTTCACTAAAATGTTGGTAACATTTGTTGGCTTCCCTGTCCTTCACTATCTCCCAGACCTTGCTCAAACTCACATCTACCATCTGATCATCTATTTCCCCCAGATTTTAGGGAATTCACCACTTCACTGCTGGGTAGCAGCCAGTGGTGGGGATGTAAATACCATCCCTTAGTAGCGATGGGCCAAGGTGGACCCTGATTGGCTTAAGCTAAGCAATTTTATCTATTCCCCAGGTGATTATGAAAGAGGGACGTGTCTCCGTTCTTTGCCCAGAGGGTGTAAATAGAACAGGAGGACTGGAATTGCTCTTGCCCAGCCAAGCCTGCAAGGAGAAAAACCTGGACTTTCTGGGATGGAGGAGGGCAGGCACAGATACTCACACAAAGCCTGAGCATAAAGCCACGCAATGTACAGCACAGCGGGAAGGCCGAGAGAATGCTTGTCCTTACTGCTACCACAGAGCCACTGAAGCAGCCTCGTCTGAAGTAGGAGTCTACCTCCAGGCTGTCAGTTGGTCAATAAACCATCTTTTTTTCTCCCTAAAGCCACTTTAGGTTGGATTTCTGTTGGTTGCAACAGAACAGTTAAGTTTAATTTTGCGAACTAAAACACACAAAAGAATGTTTGAATGAAAAAAATTACTAAACACACTCATAAAAAGAACACATGAATAAGAAAAAATTTTGACACGTTACACAATTCACAGCTCCCGGTGGAAGTTAAATGTCAGTGGTTTATCAGAGTCCATCAGGCCACCTAGGAGCCAAGACCACAAAAAAATACATTAGAATGTAGGGTTGAGGAGATGCCTGAGGCCTCATCTGGATAAAATAACTCTCCCTTCCAGGTGGCAGCAACTATCAGGCAGTATATTGGAAGAAGAGATTCACTTGGGGAGTTTCTTTAAAATTACTGAAAACATGTTCAAA
Organism: Budorcas taxicolor; assembly: GCF_023091745.1. Classification (NCBI taxonomy): domain Eukaryota; kingdom Metazoa; phylum Chordata; class Mammalia; order Artiodactyla; family Bovidae; genus Budorcas; species Budorcas taxicolor. The sequence continues at coordinate 60,681,993 of NC_068915.1, read as the reverse complement.
GCCAACACAGGCCTCCAGCATCGAGTCATCATCCACACTCCCACTTGCCCCACCTCTTCACTACTGTCCCCGACCACCAATATCCCCTAAGGTTGCCCTTGGTGAAGAGACTGGATCACAGCCCATTGCGTGGTGGTTACAAGTCCAGATAAAGCAGTCAGACTGCCTGGGTTTGAAGATCAGCCTCACCATCTAATGACTGTGTGATCTTCAACAATTTACTTATTTCTCTATAAAATAAGAGGAAAAAGAGTTTGCACCTAGCTTACAGGATGGTTGAGAAGCTAAATGCTTAGAATAGGGCCAGTCAGCAGTAAGTATAAATTACTGTCATGAACCATGATAATCTGAGGATGTTTACAGAAAATCTGATCTCTGGCCTCCAAGAGAGAGCCAGCAGCCCTGAGGAGCCCACCTTCTGAGCCAGGCTGAGCGGCCCTCCCCCCACAGCCATCATCCTACACCTCCCCAGCCCTGGCTCCCCACACTCCCACCTCCCAGGGCTCTTTCTTTGGAGTCTTCGTCCATCCCCCAGCCTCCACCTGGAACACAGTCTCCTGCGCCTTTTTGTCTGGTCAGTCCCTACTTATCCTTTAGGTCTCAGCTTAGCAGCACTTCCTCACAGAAGCAGCCCGAGGTCCCATACACTGAAGGAGGCCCAGCCCTCTCTATGCCACACGACCTCCTATTCCTTGTCTGAACACACACCACACACACACACACTCCAGGGGATCTTCTCGATTCGGGGATCGAACCCACATCTCCCACATTGGCAGGTGGATTCTTTACCAGTGAGCCACCTGGGAAGGCACTCAAAGTACTACGAACACACAAACTCTCAAAGAAAGATGCCTCGGGGGAAAAAAACTGCACTATTTCACCCCTTCTCCAAAAACAGGAGGAGCTTCTCTGGGGAATGTTGTCTAAGGTCTTCTGATGGTAGGTAGGAAATGTAAAATCCCTTTAAAAGTTTCCTTATGACCCAAGATTCTAAATTCCAGCATCAGGAATCGTCCAGCTGTTGTTTTACACATCTCTGTCTCTGATCTGAGCATGTGAGTAGAGAAAGTAAGGCTGCACAAAACATTAAAATCCAAGTATTTCCACTATAAAACAAAGTAATTCCTGAAAATGAATGAATAATGTCCCAAAGTAAGACAAACAACCAAAAACCTCATATATTGCAAAATCACACACTAAAAAATAACAAGGCTGATGGAAAATTTAGAGTTGGGGCAGAAGGCTCCAGTCCCATTCAACTTTGTAACCAGACTAACAAAAACAATAAGAAACTGAGAATTACTAGCACATATAAAAAGATGTTTTCTACTTCCCGTTATAGAATAAATGTGGGACTTTGTACCAGAAAGGAGGATGGGGTCAAGAGGCAGGATGGAAAGGGTGTGAGCAAAGACTGAAGCTACTGCCTTATGAAGATAAGATAAAACACAGAAAGGTCTGGGAAAATCAAGCGTTTTAATAAATGCAAAGCCAAATGGAGCCCAGAGCGAGAACAAGGTGCCATTGCCTCCCTGGTTTACTTAACACTAGTCTTCTTTGCTTTCAATTACTGCTAACAGGTAATGCCAAATACTACGGTGCTAGGAAAATCTCACATGAACCGTTGCAACTTCCATCTTGTAAGCATCACTCCCTATTTCCCAATTGCATATGCAATAATTCACACTACAGAAACATAAACTATAGCACAGTCAACTGTATTTGCTCAGAACACCAGGGCCCCATGCCGGGTAAGAGGGCTGAGAGTGGAGCTGCACCCAGGAAATACAAAAAGGCTGGGCCAAGAGAAGTACCACTGCAAGGGGCATTGTTTGAGGGCCGTGGAGCCACATCAGATCAGAGTCCTGACCCATCTGCCTGCCAGCCTTGACATTAATGAAACATACTGGAATAGTCACAGCAGACACCCTTGAACTGAGTCAGTGGGCAATGGCTATCTGTTACCCAAGGACTAAATACAATGACAAATATAGAACACCCAGCACAATGCCTGGCAGAGATACATACTAGCCACACATGCTTTTCTTCCTCCTGTTAATAATAGTTTCTGGTCTAGGACCACTGAATATAGACAGGGAGCCAGATCTCCACCAAGGGAAAAGAGACTGGTAAAGAGAAAGGAAGTAAAAATAGTTCCACCCATCAGACATGGTTTATTCTGCTTCTGTAATGGTTTTTCATCACAGTCCTAACCACTCTACTGCCAAAATTTATCTTTTTAAAAGCAATGAAAGGGCTCCAGTTTCACAGAATGCGCTTGGGAATCACAGAGGTAGAACTGTTTCCTAGCAACCAACAGTATGATGCACAGAGAAGATGCTCACTAAACAGCTGCCAAGGGAATGAGGAAGACAGGGGAGGGCAGGTCATCTGCTTGCTTAGATGGTTGGGATCTAAGCAAGCAGATGGTTGCTTTTACTTCTAAAGCATAGCAGTCACCAGCCCAAGCTCAAGCTCTGGAACGAAACTGCCTGGGCTCAAATCCCAGCTCTGCCACTTATTAACTACGTGACTTCAGGCAAATCAGTAACATGCCTGTGTTCCAGTTTTCCTATCAAGTAAAATGGGCATAAAATGGTGCTAACCTGAGAAGCCCCTTATGTGCCAGGCACAGTGCTAGGTTATATGTTATATTACATTATGCTATATTATATTACATTATATATTATAACCCAACCACCTAGATGAGCACTGCCCTATGATGTGCTCTACAAGTGTGTTATGTTAACTATCATATTCATTTGGCACCAAACTACCTACTTTATCGCTTTACATTATCACATTCCGTCAACTCTTGCAACATGGTGAATCAGGCCTCTACTTGTCACCCACCCCTCCGATTTATGACATCTTGCAAGGTTCCTGAGGAAACAGGCGGCAACCACATCTGTTGGTTGATAACATTCAGCTCCACAAGCACCTTTTTCCACTTTCTGTAGAAAAGGCAGAGAGGATGCCATTTCTCAGTGTTTCCACTGGGCCATGACAATGAACGCTCACAGTCATAGCCACTGATTAATGTCAGCTGCTGGTCATTCGTTTTTGTGGGGGGCATGCTCTATTTAAAATACCTATCCAATAGGAACTTACCCAGATGGCCACTATCATAAAATCCCTCCATGCTATTTCTTTACCTAGATCCTACAACAGGGGAGAGAGAGGAGGCTGCCTGACTGGTTGAGGTGGGGACAGAATGCTGGGAAGCAAGCATGTTTATCTGAAGAAAGGAGATGGTCATTTGCTCTCCAGCCCCGCTGACAGGAACGCCAAGCACAGTGAGCACAGCCCTGCCCTGGTCCAACCTGAGGGGAAGGGTGGCCTCCTAAATAATTCCTTCAACTGATATCACCTACCTAGGAGCCAAGAGTGGAATCATTTTTCCAAGTGTCCAATCACTGACTGTCTCCAGGCAACTATTGGGTAAACGGCTTTTTTTAATCAGTCTTTTGAAAAAAAAAAAAAAAACACTTTGCTTCCCGTTAGGGCAGCAACAGAGTCTATTTTCTCTGCCACAGCAGAGTCCAAGTGCCAATCAGGCAATCATAGCTGGGCAGACTCACTGAGGAATCTCGCGGGCAGTGGGGAATGTGGCTCTGGGGCCCTATCAGGGAGCAGAGCAAACAAACCAAGGAGGGATGGGATGGTCACCAAGACCCACAGCATGGCCACAAGAGCTCTGGGGTTTAGCAAAGTAGGCAGACCCCCAAGCAACAAGATATTTGTTACAGTGAAATACGACAACGTTTCTAACAGAGGTGAATTCTAAATGTCAGGTATGCGCAGAGGATTAGTGCGCTTAGAGGAATCAGGGAGTCTGTCTCAGAAGCAGTCATAGTTAAGCCCTGTCTTAAAAGGATTTGTCCCTGGAGAAGTGGAGAAGGGGCATTCCAGGGTACCCCTACCTGAACCACCATTCTCCCCTTTCTCCTGAGGAACAGAACCCAGATTATTACCTGGGAATACCCACCTTCCCCTGCAATCAAGAGAGGTCATATTACTGAAATCCCAGGCAATAAAATGGAAGTAGAAGTGTCAGAAAGAGTTGTCTGAAAGGCATCTTATACGTGAAGGATGCACTCTTCATTTTCCCTTTCTCCACACTGCTTCCTGGAAAGGTGATATGATGGTGAAAATCTCCAGCAGCCATGTTGGACCATATGGAAGGAGGAGGGGCAGGGTCTGGAGATGATGGGTTTGACTGTTAAAAGAAATCTAAGTCACAGGGTTTACAACTAATGGGGCTCCCAGATGACATGCAACTTTATTCACTATAAAGCACCTTCTTTTAGAGGAATCTGGGGGACACGTTCCCAAATCAGAGGACATCTGTGAGTCACCGCCCAAAGTCTCACGCAGAATCGCTTTGCTTACTCACCAAAAAGTAGGCAGGTTCCCTGCAGTCCCTTCTCGCCTCAGGGCTGCTGCTGCTGCTGCTGAGTCGCTTCAGTCGTGTCCGACTCTGTGCGACCCCACAGACGGCAGCCCACCAGGCTCCCCCGACCCACGGATTCTCCAGGCAAGAACACTGGAGTGGGTTGCCACTTCCTTCTCCAGCAGAGTGCAGGTTCTTCTGTGGAAGAATTTTAATCCCAGAGTCCAGGTGCAAATGTAAATTCCAAAGCTCTCTCTGCCATTTCTTCTAGAAGAGGGTCTTTGATTTACTGTGCCTTGATCCTAAGCACTCCAGTCGACCATCATGCAAACCCTGCTCTGAGTGGCCTGCAAGAATATTTAAGCACTTCTGACTCAGCTCCCTTCTCCACCTGCTCTCCTACACACATGCCTTCAACACACTTAGAGAACTGTAAGAGCGTAAAAGCATGTAAGCCCTTATCTCAATATATTAGCATCAATCTAATTCTCCTCTCAGCACCTGTCGATGGTCGTAGCTTAAACATTACTTTCACTATGAGCCCTTGCCTGTCTAAAGTTATTTTCTCTTAAGTCCCTCATTCTTTGTTGTCATAGCAACTATCCCAATTTGCTGTTATGAATTTATTGTTTAAGCTCAATGCCCACGACTTCTACTACAATGTGTATTTCCTGTGGACAGGAATCATGCTTACTTTGTTCACCATCTAACCTTGGTTCTCAGCATGATGCCTGCTACATGGTTAAAGCTTAGCTGATACTTTTCAGGAAATGAATTTTAAAATCCGCTTAAAACACTTTCACACATTAATGCTTATCTTCACCATTAATGCTTATTTTTAGTATTCACACTGAAGCGAACTTACAAGTGAAGGGCTTCCCTGGTGACTGAGTGGTAAAGTGTCCACCTGCCAATGCAGGTGACTCGGGTTCAATCCCTGGGTCGGGAAGATCCCCTGGAGAAGGAAATAGCAACCCACTCCAGTATTCTTGCCTGGGAAATCCCATGGAGAGAGGAGCCTGGAGGGCTACAATCCTTGGGGGGGGTCTCAAAAAGTTGTACACGACTGAGCTCACATGCACCAACTTATGAGTGACAACCAAGTATCCCAAATAATTATGTTCATATTTTAAATCATCTGACTGAACCTATCCCAGCCTTCATTCAGTTTCCTATTAGAATAAAATAATTGTTTGACTACTATTTTTAAAAATACTTCTTAGGAGAGGAAAAGAGAGCCATCTACTCCACAGTAAATAAATTCAATTCCTCACTTAGTGTCCCACTAAGTAAAAAATAAGGCTGAGGCCTTTTTTATAACAGGATCGGGATGTAAAAATAAAAAAGCCACAAGCCCGTCTGCCCTTGACCTTTATTAAAAAGAAAAACAAGTGCAGGTCTATTCTTGCATGGCCTCCTAATGGGCTATTTAGGGATAGATGGGTGGGGTACATCCCTAACTGCTAAGGTTGACCAGGAGACTGAGTTGCCTCCGACAATGGCTGTAAATGTCACAGTCAGAATGCAGAGCTATGGAAACATGGAGCTTTGTCAGTCTAACCAATATTTTATCGTTAAGGTCCCAGCATAGATAAAAGGATAGAGTTTTGTTGATAGTATAAGTTTAGTGTGAAAAGGTATCAGCCAAGATACTCCTTAGGTGCATGTCGTATGGCTACTTCCCCTTGGTTTTTCCCCTTATGCCAAACATAATTCTCCAAGATTCTATGGCCACACCATCAGGGTTAGCTAGCTGCATGAGGACATCTCTTTGGGAGTGTTGTTTTCAACACTGCAAACATGGAATTTTACCACAGCAGAACTGAACTCCATGACATCATTCTGCCTTGCAGAGAGAGATATAACATCTCCCAGCGTCCAGGCAGAAGTCTTTCCAATGTTTCATCATTTTTTTTTAGGAACTATTTTTTTTCCTGTATCATCTAGTAACCCTCTAATTGAGGCTATTTTTATATTTCTGAATTACTTAAAAACAAAGTTCTATTATCCTTTCCTCATTTGACTGTCCTGAAGTCATCCTTCTTCCCTCTTATCCTCCCCCCACCAAAAGACCCTGATACCTTTCATTTGCTTCAAAAGTAAACACACACACACACACATACACACACATACTTAGGAACAGATGCAGGGAAGTACTATAAATTGTATTGCATGGTTTTCTAAATCACAAAAGAGTGAACTGACCTTCAAAAAAAAATCTAGGTCCAATGAGAGTAGTTTAGTCAAAAATCAACCACTGTTAAGTGATCCAGTCCTCAATCAGGAAAATAAAGGCCAAAATGACCTGGGTTAGACTGGAATGTAGGTGACAAGCCAAGACGCCCAGAAGTCACAGAACTGCTTACTCAGACCCTTCAGTTCCTGAGAATGGTCTGGGACAGCTGCAGGAGAGGCTGCCACGCTCCTCTCTTGGAAGCTCCTGCCTCTTGGCTGAACTCAACAACAAAACTCCTCCCAGGTGAGCGCCTGTCCAGATGGGAGAACTCTCAGGTGAGAGTGAAGGAGCTTGGTAAAGCCTCAGACAGATACACCAACAGTGCTTCAACACATCAGCATGGGGAACAGAGAGCCCTTTCTGCCCGTGTTTGGAGCACAGAACAGATCGCGTGGGTATCAGGTCTTTACTCAAACTCTCTGGGGAAGGGAAAGTATGGAATAATGCACCTGCTCACTGCTCCATTAGAACACGCTAAAGCACACGTAAGCTATGCATTCATCGCCAGATGGAACAGCCATTGGAGGTAAAGACCATAACAAGACAGCCACGGTCCCTAACATCATGTTGCTGTTCAGCCACTCAGTCGTGTCCGACTCTTTGCAACTCCAGGGACTGGAGTACACCAGGCTTCCCCATCCTTCACTATCTCCCGGAGTTTGTGCGAACTCATTTCCATTGAGTCAGTGGTGCCATCCAACCATCTCATCCCCTGTCGCCCCCGTCTCTTCTTGCTCTCAATCTTCCCCAGCATCAGGGTCTTTTCCAATAAGTCTATTCTAGAATATCCATCCTCTTAAGAAATCACATGTTAATGAATCAGCAAGCTTTTTAAAAAAAATTTTAATGAATCACTTACCCATTAGCCATTTGCCCTAATAAAAGTTCAATGGAGCGCCTGGGGGCTGTAACAACAGGGGACAGAAACCAGTGTCTAGCAGCCGTGCGTTGCAGACAATTCCAACGCCCCTTTCCACCTTAGCAAAGTGAGGCAGAAGGCAGCCAGCACAGGCATGGAGCCTGATTCCTCTTGCCTGAGGGCTGTGGCAGCACCACCGACTTGATTTCCCACCCCTCCTTCACCCAACCTAAGGCCTGTCCCGGCAAGGACAGCCCCTCAGTCCTGGTAGTGGAAAGGTGTGAACAATGAAGATAAACAAACTAGGGAGCTGCAGCTTCTGAAAGCCACATCATGACTCAAAAAAAAAAAAAAACCACACAACAGGGGTGAGGGGACCTCTGCACAGTCAGAGGAACAGGAACTCAGTCCTTACAGGAATTTTCACACATGGTCCTAAACGTAGAAAGCAATATAAAGGATATGAGCCTACAATCCCACTCCTGGGCATCTACCTAGAGAAAAACATACTTTGAAAAGATACTTGCATCCTCAGTGTTCACAGCAGTACTATTTATAACAGGCAAGACACGGAAACAACCAAAGTGTCCATCGACAGAGGAGTGGACAAATAATGTGTGTGCGTATGTGTGTATATATGAATACACACACACATACATACACATGGTGGACTATTAGTCAGTCATAAAAAAGAATGAAATAATGCCACTCCCAGCAACATGGACGGACCTAGAAATCATCATACTAAGTGGAGTAAGCTAAATAAGACAAACACCATATATCACTTATATGTAGAAGAATCTAAGCTTTTGAACTGTGGTGTTGGAGAAGACACTTGAGAGTCCCTTGGACTGCAAGGAGATCCAACCAGTCCATTCTGAAGGAGACCAGTCCTGGGCATTCATTGGAAGGACTGATGTTGAAGCTGAAACTCCAATACTTTGGCCACCTCATGCCAAGAGTTGACTCATTGGAAAAGACCCTGATGCTGGGAGGGATTGGGGGCAGGAGGAGAAGGGGACGACAGAGGATGAGATGGCTGGATGCCATCACCGACTCGATGGACATGAGTTTAGGTAAACTCCAGGGGTTGGTGATGGACAGGGAGGCCTGGCGTGCTGCGATTCATGAGGTCGCAAAGAGTCGGACATGACTGAGCGACTGAACTGAGCTGAACTGAAAGAAAGGGTACAAATGAAATTATTTACTAAACAGAAATAGACTCACAGAAACAGAAAACAAACTTACGGTTATCAAAGTGGGAGAGAGAGGTAAATTAGGAGTTTGGGATTAAAATATATACATTGTGTGTGTGTGTGTGAGTGTGTGCGTGAAGTCGCTCAGTCGTGTCCGACTCTTTGCGACCCTGTGGACTGCAGCCTGCCAGGCTCCTCCGTCCATGGGATTCTCCAGGCAAGAGTACTGGAGTGTAGGCTCATATCCTTTATATTGCTTTCTACGTTTAGGACCATGTGTGAAAATTCCTGTAAGGACTGAGTTTCCTGTTCCTCTGACTGTGCAGAGGTCCCCTCACCCCTGTCGGGGTTTTTTTTTTGTTTTTTGCCATTTCCTTCTCCAGGGGAATATATACACTGCTATATATAAAATAGATAACCAACAAGGACCTGTACAGCACAGGGAACTATTCTCAATATCTTGTAATAACCAATAATAGAAGAGAATGTAAAAAAAAGAACATGAATATGTATAATTGAATCATGTTACTGTACAACTGAAAGTAACACAACACTGTAAATCAATCATATTTCAATTAATAATATTTTAGAAAGATAATAAGGACTACAATGTCAGACAGCCTGAGTTTTGAATCCTAACTCTAACCAGAACTTCCTGAAGATGTGAACCTAGGCTAGACTCCTAGTTCCTGGAAGCCTCAATGTCTTCAACTGCAGATTTTGGGTATCTGGGTGCATATACTTGTAGATATGAAAAAAAGTTGCTTCAATTAAAGTTCTAGTTTTGCCACTTACTTATAACTTTGGGCAAGATATTTTCTCACCTGTAAGTGGGAATAATAACAGTACTTACTTAGAAGGGACTAATGCCTACCTTGACCTTTTCACCCTGTCCCTGACATAGAGTAAGCACTCAAAAAATATCAACTTTTATCATCATGAGCATCGGTTTCACCACCATCATTATCATGTTAGCCCTAGCTATGATATTTTTAAGTTTCAGAATAGTCCAAAGCAAAAAAAGAAGCTGTCAGGCCAATGTCCAGGGGCTGCCTGGCCCCACCTGGCACTGACTGCCCCAGAATCACTGGCCAGATGTCTGCATCATGGTTCCATTGTCAGACATCAGTAGAGAGCTGGGGGCCCGGAGAACCAGTTCCTGGGGACACAGGCCCCATCCTACCCCTTCCTGGTGGCCAGAGCTCAGCCTGCTCATTTGGAGCTTGCCTGATGCAAACTTGGTTTCCAGGGAGATGCTGGGGCCAGAAGAGCCAGCTCCGCCTCCCACTCCACTTCCCCTTTCCCAAATCTGTGGGACCTCACTGTTCTCCTGCCATGTGACAGACTGTGTCATAGCAGCCCTTGTATACAAACAAGCCAGACTATTTAAATGTCATTGTGAGAATGATGCTGCCTGTTCTCATTTCCATATCAATTCAGACCACTACTCTTTTCCTGATCTAGCCAGGAAAGTTTTCCTTCCACTTCCCTAGCTCTCTGGGCCAAGTAGAGAACCATATGCCATGTTAAATCTTTGTTGTAGTAAAAGGATGTAAGAGTCATCAAGTCCCAACAGAGAAGGAGAATTAGAATGACTGTATAACTTATGACATATGTTCATTGGTCATTACATCCCAAATGTCATGTTACTGGCCTCCAAACGCTACATTTTCTCAAAGGCTACACATAAATTCTCCCACTGCCAAGCAACACAACAGCTTTCAGTCTTGGAGAGCTAAGGTACCCTCAGTGCTTTTAATCTTCAAAATCAGGGGCAAGTTGAATCAGAAAACAATTCTGTATCAGCAGTAGGAAATGACCCAAAATGAAGAACTGATCCCTTCCAGCCCTAGTTCCTACTTACATGAAATATGGATTAGGTCACAAATGAGATTATATTCAGCACCAAGCCCCACAGGCATGTCATGATTAAAGTTAAAGGAGTCCAGAAACATCTCAAGTTGAGAAGTAAGGCTGAGTTGAGTAGAAATTGCCCCTCCTTAAAGGCCTGGCAACTTGTTTCAGATCACAACTGAAACCAAGCTGAAGCGACATCTGTTTCTCCAGTAAGTATTTGGCATTGCAGAGAATAACTACAGATTAGAACAGATAAATATTGTTGTGGGCGGAGAGGCAAAAAGGTCAGGAGGGGAACTAAGAAAATTCAAATCATCTACCTGCTAACAAAGTCCTGTAACTTAACAAATACCATCATGGGTGTTGGGGGTGGGGGGCAGCGGGAGAAAGAGGAAAAAGAAGTGAAGAAGCAGGAAGGAAAATAAATGAGGGACTTCTTCTTTTTCTAGAGGGCGTTGACACAACTTCAATGAACAAAACACTGCTATACTGGAGATGACTATTCAGACAACTACCATTTGTATAACGATTTGATGTTGGATTATCTTCAAGAGGAGGAGAACTGAGCATCCTGCTTGGAGTCTAATAACAAAGACTTCAAAGGCATTAAACTTAAAGAGACAACATAACATTGAGGAATAATTTTCTAAGCCTCATTGGACTATCAGGGTCATCTTATCAGTAGATGTTACTGGTTCTCCTCTGAAGCCTCAATCTCTCTTAGCACAAGTTAGAATAACACACAGCACCTACTTAACTTTGAGACCAGGTATCTGGCGTTCATAAGGTAAGACAATAGAATGAGATGGGTAGATAACTAAATTCTATTTTTTACACTAAAAACTCAGGGTTCTCAAGATTTTCTTTCAAACTCAACTGCAGTTGTTGCTGACAATAGGAACAACAGTAATAGTATAGCATTAATAAAGGTAGCAGTGGTGATGGTAGTAGTATTCTCATAGTAATGATAGTACTGATATTAATAGCAGTAGTGATATCATGGCAATAATAATAATAATAACTTTTACTTATGCAGCGCTTCCTAAAAGCTGCGAACTAGTCTAACCATCTTTAATGTTATTAACTTACTTCATTCTCACAGCATTCCTTTCAGATAGGTAATCTATTATTAGTACCCCTGTTTTACAGCTGCTTTCAACAACATCTCTGTTATTTTTCCAGAGCTGGCTTTCAAAGAAACGATTTAGAACCAAAAGGAGAGGAAACGCAGCCTTGTCCAATGTCACACAGCTAGAAGGCAGTACACCTAGGATGCTAACCTAGGCTGCCCAGCCCCAAAGCCCGACCTCTAACCACTGTGCTGCACTTGCTCCCGCTTTGCTTAGGAAGCTCTGCTAGAAAAGGAATGTGCAAGGAATTTAAACCCCTGCCTGCTGGTAGCCAGAGCTAATGCTTAAAGTTTGCTGTTTCCTTCAGGAGTCTCCCCGATGCCACAATAAGACACGTAGCCTGCTCCGACAGCTATAAAAAGTCACTGGAAGTGTTAGGGAACTATTCCTACTTCCCACCACCCCACCCCCACCCCACCCCACCCCTCCCCTGGGCCTATGACCTCCATTGAGGCCTTCACCTTTGCCAGCCAAGGCAGAGGCTAGGGGTGGGGTAAGGTTGGGGCATGGTTCCCAGGCCACCGTTTCCTGCCCAGTAACACAGCCCTCAAATAGCCAAGGCTGCAGGCCGAGAAATTCCTCACTAACAAGTTATCTCCTGGAGCTTGTTCCCTGAGCCTTTATTAAGAATGAACAGTTTTCAAGCCAATCCTTACTTAAGGAAGACCAGGGACTGAAGAGAAGAGACAAGCTGCAAAGTTTGTTTATTAACCTGCTACACCCAAGGGAACATTTTTTTGAAAAGGTGAAATTCCTGACTACTCAAAAGGAAAAAAAAAAAAAAAAAGCCTGTGGGAAATTTAATCACCAGCTGAACAAAAGTGAAAAACAAAGCCCTACCAATGAGGGTGTTGCCAAAAACAATGGGGCCCCTAAAGGAGATGCAATTGTCTCGAGATAACAGTCCTCCTGGGAATTCAGCTCACACTAAGTACTACATTATTGCTATATTAGCTGAGGAATCTTTGTTCACCGGGCAACTGGGCGCAGAACCATCTGTTACTGCCGCTGGGTTCCCCCGCTTTGCAGACAGGGCATTTACATTTCAAGAGGAACCTCGGGGAAGGAAGAAGGGCGGTCTCTACCTCTCTGGACCAAACACCTTTTTATACAGCCTGGGAGGGGAAGCTCTCCTTTCCTTGAAACCCAACTCCGCGATTGAAAGGAGATAGGCTGCTTCAATAATGCACATGCCCAGAGAGAGCCACGGCTGCTTCATCCTAAAGCCACGCACTGCCCGCTGTGGCTTTCACATTCTTGAGTTGGTTGATCTGGTAAAGCATCAAGAACAATGCCCAACTGTCTATAGGGCCCAATGGGGCTCAGCTTTCTTAAGGAAGCCCTTCTTATTTTAAAAAATCTATGGAACCAGGACAAAAGCAGATATTCCGCACTGCATATTTAGCTTGCAATATACCACCACTTAAAAACAGACTGTGACCTGGACGGAAAATGTTTTAGATCATGACCTAGGTGAGGGGCTATAGTGCTATATGGGCTTCCCTGGTGGTTCGGTGGTAAAGAATCCACCTGCCAACACAGCACAGGTTCGATCCCTGGGTCAGGAAGATTCCCTGGAGAAGGAAATGACAACCCACTCCAGTATTCCTGCCTGGGAAATCCCATGGACAGAGGAGCCTGGCGGCCTAGAGGGTTGCAAAGAGATGGACATGACTGAGCAATTAAACAACATAGTACTACTATATACCTAGGTCAAAATTCACGGAGGTGTGCACTTAAGAAATATACACTCTCCTGTGTGTAACTATACCAAAATACATTTTTTTTCAAGTACAGCATGTCCGTGTTACAATTAAGGAAATTGGGAATAAACCACTTGCCTTCAAGAATTGTAAAGTGTTCTGCTCCTATCCCTCCCTTTATCACCATCCACATCAAAAATCTCTCCTGAGAATTTTAAAGTTCAAGAACAAGAAAAACACAATTCTCCAACTCTCAACCAAGCCAGTGACTACAAATGCTTCCTGGATGTCCTATGAACCCAAGTATGAAGCACAGAGGAAGCACCTGTCACAGGCCAAGCCGTGCCAGCCACATATCACAGACAAAAGTCTCATCTCGTCATGAGCCATCAAATTATGAGAGACATGATTGGGGCTTATAGCAACAGAGCTTTGAGTTTATTCTTCTGTTTTTGTTTGTTTGTTTTAACCCTATTTTTAAATAGATCTTTCTAAACTCTGACTGAAGCGACTTAGCAGCAGCAGCAGCACACTCTGCCTAACACTCTTGCTTCCTTAAAGCAGGTTAACCTGGTAAGGTGCAGGCCTCTGGCTGGAGCATTAGAGCAGCATTAAGTAGTTTCCCCAGGCAGTTCAGCAGATTTCAATCTGTACAACAGCATCGAGACGTGCGGTGCCACAGGGGGGTGTCTCTAAGTGACCGTCTGAGTAATAACAGGCTTCACCATTACCGGATCATGACTTAGCGGTACATTTCTTTCTTTGAACTACCAGGGAGGGTGAGCTGCCCGTCCCTGAGGAAAACAGGGTCAAATTAGCCTCCCACTAAGCTTCAGGAAAGGCTGCCTGCCGAAACAGGTTCACTGCATGGATCATAGGGGGTCACCTTTACCCCCTCGCGCCCTCCAAGCGTCCTAAGCCCCGCAGACATGGCATCTCGGGAGCGCGGGGCCACCACGCTGCGTCTACAGATAGACATCGAGAATCAGGATCGCCCAGTGAGCGCTTCCTGGACTGAGCCAGCCGAGAGCTCCAGTGATTTCCCTGGCCTGCCACCGAGCCATTTAAGAAGTGAAATATGCCAACGGGGGCAGGAACCGGCACCTCTGGGATGGAGAGGGGACTGCCAGTAGATGGGCAACGTCTATGCAGATGGTGCATTCGCAGGTGGGTCTTGCAGGCTCCCGGGCCCACTGTGCTGTGCCAGCCTCACACCTGACCCGGTGCCAGGAATACAACCAGAGGCTCCGGTGGGTGTGCGATTCCGTGAGACATTAACAACTCCGCTACGGAAGAACGGGGATGGGGGCTCGGGGCGGATGTAGGACGGGGAGCAGGACTCCCGAAATGCGACGTCCACAAGGACTCCGGGGGCTCCCGCTTGATGCGCCTCTGCGGCGCTTCTGCTCGCACTGCGCTTCCCCGGGCAGCGCCTGGAAGCGGCAAGAGCTGAGATTTGCGCGACTGGCGGGCAGAAAGGATGGAAGGGCAGGGTACCGCTTCCCGCCCTCGACACGCACAGCTAGACCGCAGTGTCCTCCCTACGCGCCCACCCTCGCGCCTCACCGTCGCGCCAAAGCGTCCGGGGGTCGCAGCTCGCTCCAGGCCCTGCCGGCTGATCCGGAGCAGCCGGCAAAAGAAAGCGGGGGGTGGGGGAGGCGAGACCAGACCTGTCGTCCTGGTGTGTGCGGGTCGGCGGCTCCGGGCTGCCCCTGCCAGGCCGCCCGCCCGCCCGCCCGCCGCGGGGTACCTACCTCGATCCACTTCTGCGCCTCGGAGAAGGCAGGCTCGGGGGGCGGCTCGGGCTGCAGGGGCTGGAGAGCTTCCAGACCGAGAACGGGACAAGCCATTTGCGAAGCCCCGCGTCCACTCGAGCGCCGGGCCGCCGGGATGAGGACGGCCGCCGCCGCCGCCGCCGCAGGAGCGCGCTCCCCGCCCCTTCCCGCCCGCCCGCTCTCCTCCCCGGCCCGCCCCGCCCCCGCGCGGCGCAGGTCCCGGAGGAGCGCCGCGCTGCCGCCGACCACGCCGCCGCAGCTGTTCCCCGCGCCGCCCGGCTCGGCCGCGCTGTGTGTCCCCGCGGGAGCGAGCGCCCAGGCGCCGGGAGCTCCCTCTCCACCCCACCCCACCCCCACCTTCTCTGCGGACTCCGCACCACCCCCTCCCGGGCTGGGGTGTCAGCCACCGACTAAAAATAACCGAGAGTGAGCGCTGAGTGTATCCCTGCCCTGCCCGCAACGCGACCCGGAGAGGGATTCGGCCAGCCTCCCCGCACGTCCCCGCGCCCCGCCGGCTGCGGAGGGCCCAGCAAGTCGGGCGGCACCTGGCAGACGCGCGGGCAGCGCGGCGCACGCGTCCCGGGGGAGCCCCCGCTGCCGCAGCCGGGCAGGGACCGCCCTCACCTGCCGCACCCCGCGCCAACCTTAGCTACGGAAGTTGGGGGAAAGAGGGGCAGCCCTCTGACCCCGTGCCAGGGATGTTCAGTCGCCTGATCTTTCTGTAAGATAAAGAAGATAAACGACCCTTTATAAACCTTTGTCTCTCCAGGCAAGCTACCTGTGTTGATTGATTTAACTCATCTTTATTGTGCACCTACTATGTGTTGGGACCACAAAGATGAAAAAAGAGAAGGGAAGAGAGGGGAGAGGTGGGGAGAGGAAGAACTGGGAAGTCTTGGCGCTCAAAATAATTACGTTCTAGAGGAAATGGGATAAAAAAGAAGATAATGGTGGAGAGTAATACATGCTAAACAGATAAAAGAGGAGAAGATAAACTATGACCTGGGAAGAGGATATTGCTAACTTCAGATTGCCTCTCCACCTTCACCAGGAAGGCTGACCTATGGGTCCAGGCTCTGATAATGGAAGGGAGGGCAGGAGGTCAGCAGGCTGGAGGAGAGGGCCTGGGGATGTTTTAGGTACCTCTTACTGCAGAAGGCTAGGGGATTGGCTGCTCTGCTCCACTCTGAGGAAGGTTGCAAGGCTGGGGCCCCTCCTTGAGTTCTCTGACGGTCCTCTGTCTCCTCTTGTTGCACCCCACTTCTCCATCTCATTCTGGTGTCTGGCCTGCCCACTCCCTGATAATCGTCTCTTTTACTTATTTAGCTGCATGGAGGTCTTAGTTCCAGCAGGCAAGATCTTCCATCTTTTTCATGAGCTCTTTAGTTGCAGTATATGGGATCTAGTTCCCTGACCAGGGATGGAACCTTGGCCCCTTGCATTTGGAGCACAAACTCTTAGCCACTGGACCACCAGGGAAGTCCCAAATGGTCTCAATAAACTCCTCTCAGCCACCTTTATTTGAGCATGCCTTCTGTTTTGCATGAGAACGCGACTGATGACAAAGGAAGGTTTTTCTGTCAAGTTGACATGATGAGGTGACATGAATGAGAAAGATGTTAGCCATGCAAAAAACTGGAGAAGCCATTCCAGATAGGCGCAAAGGCCTTCAGATGGAAATAAGTTTGGTGGAGGTCATAGGGCCACAGAAGACCAGTGTGACTGGAGTGTGTTAAGGAAAGAATCAGGTGGGAAAAAACAGCATGAGAGAGACAGGTGAGAAGCAGGTGTCAGACCACAGCGGACAGAGCAAGAAGTCCACGGGTGTCTCAGCAGCTAAGTGTCTTCCCTGTTCAGAGTCCAAGTTTCTCTTTGTCCAATTCTGCTGTTGTAATAGGGGGATGAAACAAAAAAGCAGCCCTGAAATTCCACTGTTACTGGCTTTGGAGTCAGACAGGCTTCAGTTTATTTACTTTTAGAACACTTATATGGTGCTTGAATTGTGCCAGGCACTGTTTTAAGTGTATTACAAATAATTGACTAATTCATTCCCTATTCCAACCCTGTGAGATAGGCTATTACCATTCCTAGGAAAAAAACCAGGGGACAGAGAAGGGTGCCACACAGCTGGTGAGCAGTGAAGCCCTGATTCAAGCCCAGACAGCCTGGCGCCAGATCTACTCTTAACTGCACACCAAGCTGCCTTACCAGGCCCAGTCCAGGCCCTGCCACTTACAGTACGTGCCTCAGTTTCCTCATCTCAAATGAGGTTGACATGGCAACATTTCAGCAAATCATTGTGAGGAGCAAACAGGAGTTCTGAATGTGAAAGAACCAAAACCGTGGCCGGCATATAATTAGTGCTCAGCACAAGCCAGCTGACCAGAAAGAACGGGAGGGAGGAAAAATTATGAAAAAGAGTGAAGACGGCAAGCGGAGGAAAAGGGTTAGTAAAATACAGTCAGAAGGTGACCTAGTCTCCGTGAAGAAACATGGTGAAGTGAATAATTGAGAAAATGATCCAACACACTGATACAAAATGCCACTTTAGGCAGATGCCACGGCACGGAGTGACTAGGAGTTGGGAGAGCCCGTTGACCCAAATGACATAGCTGAATCCGTGGAAAACAAGCATTAGGAGTAAATCCACCATATCTCTGAAGTATCTGCTATCAAAATTGGTATGCAAACTAAAGCATATTTTTTTTCTTTCAGTGAAAATACTTTTTAAGTCTTTTAAGGTTTATTATCACAAAGTAACATTTGTTTTTCCTGAACTCTATTACCAATAACAAAGTCATATAAATTACCAAAGGATTTTAAGGACTTAAAACTATAATAGAATTCAAACCTAGTTCCATTATCAATAATACTTACAAATCATTGCTAAGCACCTACTATGTGTAAGAGATTGTACTAGCATCAAATGAATCCACAAAGGGATTTCATTTCTGTATAGTCTGTTTTTCATATGTAAAAGTAATATGCGCCAGTTGGAAAAAAAATCTGAAAAATATAATGAAGAAAACCAATCTGGAAGAAACCCTACAATTCAGAAATCATTGCCACTATTTTGGGGATGTGAAGCAACATTTGATCAGGAAAAAAAAAAAAACAACTGTAAGTCAATATACTGTATAATAAATGCCAAATGAGGGATATAAGGTATTTGAAAAGCATGGATTTTGGTGGGGGAACAGATTTCTTAAAGTATCATTCATGTACCGTACAATCCACCCACTTAGAGTGTATAGTTCAATGTTTTGTAGGTATATTCACAGAGTTGTGCAACCATCACCACATTAATTTTGGAGCATTTTAATCTCTCCTAAAAGAAACTGCATACCCTTTAGCAGTCATATCCCTAAACCCCCATGTTCCCAAGAGGTGGCAACCACTAATCCACCTTCTTTCCTTATAATATTGATTATTCTGGAAATTTCAAATAAATAGAATTGTACAATATGTGGTCCTTTGTGTGTGGCTTCTTTCACTTGGCAGAATGTTTTCAGGGTTCATCCATGTGGCAGCATGTATCAGTACTTCATTCCTTTATATGGACAAATATTAGGTTGATGAAAAAGTAATTGGGGTTTCAGACCATGAATTTTAAATCATCATAACTAGGTTCAAACACACCTTTATTAATCTAAATAGGAAGGATTACAATCAACACATTTTTGCCAATGAGAAATAAGTTGTTTTATTTCCGTAGCATAAAAAGTTCGTGATTCAGGATTCCACATATTCTTAGAAAGCATTTTCTGCCGCCTGTTGGTTGTGGAAGCATTTTCCATGCAAAACGTTGCTGAGATGCTTGAAGTAGTGATAGTCAGTTAACAAGAAGTCAGATGAATATGGCAGATGAGGCAGAACTTCATCGCCCAATTCGTTCAACTTTTGAAGCATTGGTTGTGCGACATGCGGTTAGTCGTTGTCATGGAAAAGAATAGAGCTCTTTCTGTTGACCAATAGTGGCTGCAAGCATTGCAGTTTTGGTGCTTTTCAATGTGCTAAGCATACTTCTCAGATGTAATGGTTTCTCCAGGATTCAGAAAGCTGGAGAGGATCAGATGGGTAGTAGACCACCAGTGACCTTGACCTTTTTTTGGTGCAAGTTTGGCTTTGGGAAGTGCTTTGGAGCTTCTTCTTGGTCCAACCACTAAGCTGGTGGTCACCAGTTGCATAAAATACACTTTTTGTCACACATCACAATCTGATGATTAAATGGTTTGTTGTTGTTGCATAGAATAAGAGAAGACGACACTTCAAAACTGATATTTTTTGATTTGCAGTCAGCTCATGAGGCACCCACTTATCAAGCTTTTTCACCTTTCCAGCTTACTTCAAATGCCAGACAACCATGGAATGGTCAATGCTGAGTTCTTCGACAACTCTTCATGTAGTTGCAAGAGGACCAGTTTGGATGATCAGCTCGGATGATCATCTCAATTAATTGGTCATTGTCAACTTCCCATGGCTGACCACCGCACTCCTCACCTTCAAGGCTCTCATCTCCTTGGCAAGACTTCTGGAACCACCACTGCACTATATGTTTGTTACCAGTTGCTGGGCCAAATGTATTGTTGATGTTGCAAGTTGTATCCGCTGCTTTATGACCTATTTCAAAATTGAATGAAAAGATCACTCAAATTTGGTTTTTGTCTAACATCCTATCCATAGTCTAAAATAAATATAAAATAAAGAGCAAGTAATGTCATTAGCAAAAAAAAAACCCATAATGCGTGAAAGTGAAAGTTGCTCAGTCGTGTCTGACTCTTTGGGACCCCATGGTCTATACAGTCCATAGAATTCTCCAGGCCAGAATACTGGAGTGGGTGGCCTTTCCCTTCTCCAGGGGATCTTCCCAAGGGATCTTCTCAGGGATCAAACCCAGGTCTCCCACATTGCAGGTGGAGTCTTTACCAGCTGAGCCACAAGGGAAGCCCATAATGCAAGAAATGCACATTAAAATTATGTATAACATAATCACATTTAGTTAAGAAAGTATTACAATGTCAAACGGCAAAGTTCAACAATGCAAAACTGCAATTACTTTTGCACCAACCTAATACTATGCCATTCTATGGCTATACCATATTTTGTATATCCATTCATCAGTTGATAGGCCCTTGGGTTGTTTCCATGTTTTGGTTATTATGAATAATGCTTCTATAAAAATTCATGTACATTTGTGTGGACATATGTTTTCATTTCTCTTGGGCATACGCCAGGAAGCAGAATTGCTGGGTTATTTGATAACTCTGTGTTTAAACTTTTTGGTAAACTACTGACTGTTTTCCAAAGTAGCTGCACCATTTTACATTCCCACCAGAAGTGTAAAAAAGGGTTGCACTTTTTCTACCTCCTTGCTAACACTTGTCATTTTCCAACTTTTTGATTACAGAGACTCTAGAGGGTGTGAAGTGGTATCTCACTGTGGTTTTAATTTGCGTTTCCCTGATGACTAATTCACAACCAAGATAATCACGATGGTGTAATCACTCACCTAGAGCTAGACATCCTGGAATGTGAAGTCAAGTGGGTCTTAGAAAGCATCACTACGAACAAAGCTAGTGGAGGTGATGGAATTCCAGTGGAGCTATTTCAAACCCTGAAAGATGATGCTGTGAAAGTGCTGCACTCAATATGCCAGCAAATTTGGAACACTCAGCAGTGGCCACAGGACTGGAAAAGGTCAGTTTTCATTCCAATCCCAAAGAAAGGCAATGCCAAAGAATGCTCAAACTACTGCACAATTGTATTCATCTCACACGCTAGGAAACTCATGCTCAAAATTCTCCAAGCCAGGCTTTAGCAATATGTGGACCGTGAACTTCCAGATGTTCAAGCTGGTTTTAGAAAAGGCAGAGGAACCAGATATCAAATTGCCAACATCCACTGGATCATCGAAAAAGCAAGAGAGTTCCAGAAAAACATCTATTTTTGCTTTATTGACTATGCCAAAGCCTTTGACTGTGTGGATCACAGTAAACTGTGGAAAATTCTGAAAGAGATGGGAATACCAGGCCACCTGACCTGCCTCTTGAGAAACCTATATGCAGGTCAGGAAGCAACAGTTAGAACTGGACATGGAACAACAGACTGGTTCCAAATAGGGAAAGGAGTTCCTCAAGGCTGTATATTGTCACCCTGCTTATTTAACTTATATGCAGAGTACATCATGAGAAACGCTGGACTGGAAGAAACACAAGCTGGAATCAAGATTGCTGGGAGAAATATCAATAACCTCAGATATGCAGATGACACCACTCTTATGGCAGAAAGTGAAGAGGAACTAAAAAGCCTCTTGATGACAGTGAAAGAGGAGAGTGAAAAAGTTGGCTTCAAGCTCAACATTCAGAAAACAAAGATCATGGCATCTGGTCCCATGACTTCATGGCAAATAGATGGGGAAACAGTGGAAACAGTGTCAGACTTTATTTTTTTGGGCTCCAAAATCACTGCAGATGGTGACTGCAGCCATGAAATTGAAAGACGCTTACTCCTTGGAAGAAAAGTTATGACCAACCTAGTTAGCATATTCCAAAGCAGAGACATTACTTTGCCAACAAAGGTGCATCTAGTCAAGGCTATGGTTTTTCCAGTGGTCATGTATGGATGTGAGAGTTGGACTGTGAAGAAGGCTGAGCGCTGAAGAATTGATGCTTTTGAAGTGTGGTGTTGGAGAAGACTCTTGAGAGTCCCTTGGACTGCAAGGAGATCCAACCAGTCCATTCTAAAGGAGATCGGTCCTGGGTGTTCTTTGGAAGGACTGATGCTGAAGCTGAAACTCCAATACTTTGGCTACCTCATGCGAAGAATTGACTCATTGGAAAAGACTCTGATGCTAGGAGGAACTGGGGGCAAGAGGAGAAGGGAATGACAGAAGATGAGATGGCTGGATGGCATCACCAACTCGATGGACATGAGTTTGGGTGAACTCCAGGAGTTGGTGATGGACAGGGAGGCCTGGCATGCTGCGGTTCATGGGGTTGCAAAGAGTTGGACGCAACTGAGCAACTGAACTGAACTGATGACTAATGATGTTAAGCATCTTGTCTTGTACATAATGGCCATTTGGACATCTTCTCAGAAGAAATGTCTATTCAGATCTTTGTCCTTTTGTAAATTGAGTCATTTCTCTTTTTACTATTGAGTTATGAGCTCTTTATATATTTTAAGTAGGAGCCCCTTATTAGCTATATGATTTGCAAATATTTCCTTCCATTCTGTGTGTTAATATTTCACTTTCCTGAAGCTGTCCTTGAAAGCACAAATTTCTTTAATTTTGACAAAGGCCAATGCATCTATTTTTTCTCTTTGGTTGTTTGTGCTTTTAGTGTCATATCTGAGAAGCATTGCCTAATCCAAGGTCACAAAGATTTATGCCTGTGTTTCCTTCTAATAGCTTTATAGTCGTCATTCTTACATTTAGATACTTAATCCATTTCTAGTTACTCTTTGTAAGAGCGTGTGTTTTGAGGTTGAACTTAGTATGACAGTCTGGGTCTTCTGAGAAGCAGACACTAAGATGGAATTAAAAGTGCAAGAATTTTATTAGGGAAATGACTGTGAGAGAAAATGATAGAAAAGCAGCCAGAGCACGATACAAGTCTGACCTGAGAGAAGAGAGGGAAAGGAAGGCCAGGTAGAAGCATTGTCATAGCTGCCTTTCAGTGAGGCCATCAGAAGATCCATGAACCAAAGTCAGCTTCCAAAAGAGTCATGGGTGTCCCAGAACAAGCCTGCCTTAGAGTCCCTGCTGTATCCCTGCTGAATTTAGTAACTGGCTGGGGGCAGCCCAGTGGGAAGTGCTGTTCAATGCTAATGTGGCAGTGGACTTCGGAGCACAGCAACTGGGGCCCTTGGTCAGTTTAGCTCCCTAAAGGGCACATTTCATAGATGCCACATGTTATGTAAGTGAAAATGCTATTTAACTTCCTGGAGTCTCAGTTTTCTTGATAAAGCATCTGTTTCTTTGCTTAGCACTTAGTAACTAGGGGTTAATAATAGCTTTGATAATACTATGTATTAAAAAATATACCTATAAATACAAGTGCATTTGCATACTCAGTCACTTCAGCCATGTTCAACTCTTTGTGGCCCTATGGACTGTAGCCTGCCAGACTCCTCTGTCCATGGGATCCTCCACGCAAGTATACAGGAGTGGGTTGCCATTTCCTATTCCTTATTAATATATACAATATGGTCAATAAATCGGACAAAGACTAACTCTAAATTTCATTGTGAATAACACTTTGAACTATGGTTGGTGGTAAATAAATGTACTAAACATCTCATCCTCCAAGATCTGACTTAAGTTTCATCTTTTTGATGACTTTCTTAGCCACCACATCAAAACAAGTTATCTCTTCTTCTGTGTTCCCATAATGTAGTGATTCTCAATGTAACAAAGTAGATATGAGAATCTTTTATGAAGGATTTGAAAAATAGTCCAAATTCATCATAGTTTGATTTTGAAAGCCATTTCAAAATAATGTGAATAACAATTTTAATTTTCCAGATTATGACAGGCTAACTTTCTCACTCATTATAACACTCATATAAATGCCACAAAAAATATATTTTTTAATTTTTTACATGAATGGTTGAGCTCAAAAGAAATTCTCAGGGATGCAAAATGGAGAAGAAATGGAAAACTAGAGCAGTGAGCTTGTGAATTAGCTCTCAACTGTTCTGTGGAGAGACCTAGTAACTGTGGTTTCCAGCAGTTGCTAGACTAGTCTAGTGGGTTGCTAGACTCAGAATCCTAGGGCTGGGGTTTTACTCCTCTATTTCCAGGCCCTGGATCTATGCTATGTAAAAAAAAAAGAAACTGAGCAGCAACACACACGTTCACACACACACACACACACACACACACACACACGTGAAATACTCCTGCAGAGAAAACACAGACCAGAAAATATTCCACTATCACCATCGCCATAGAAGGAAACAATAAGGAAGCTCCTTTTTCTTGACTTCGTCTCCGGGTGGGAGGTTGGTGAACCCCCCCCTGAGAATGTGTAAACAAAGACTTGATCCACTTTTTGGACAACTTACACATGATCTGTGACCTCCCATGCTTAGAGATTAACTTAGAATTAGGTCTAGGACCTCTTGGGTACCTAGAAGATGCAAATGTAAAATCCTTTCAGAAGATATGCCCTCTTTCCACGGCTCACAGGATCCCCCAGACAAACTCTGCTGAAATGGAGCTTACCATCTAATAGTACAAAATGCATGCAAAAACCAGGCAATCTAAACAAAACTCAAGAGACTCAACAAAGAACTGATTAGGCTCTAGAAAAATAAAGCTGTAAATGTAAAACTCAAAAGATGTGATACAGTACAGATTAGACACAGTGAAAAGAGAATTTGTGAACTAGAATGCAGATCTTTAAGGGAATTCCCTGGTGGTCCAGCAGTTTAGACTCTGTGCTTCAAATGCAGGGGACACAGATTCAGTCCCTGGTTGGGGAACTAAATCCCACATGCCTTGAGGCAGCTTAGCCAAAAAAAAAAAGTGTAGAAGAAGAATCTTTAAAAATTACATGGAACGAAACATAGGAAAATAGGAAAAGGTGCTAAGAGAATATGAATATTCCATAAAACAGTTCCTAGAACAGGATGGAGGAGAGCCAAAAAAGAATGGCTAGAATCTTATAGAATTAATGAAGGACATGAATCATCAGACCCAGCAAGTATAATGTGTCCAGGATAAAGTAGTATATTTCTTTTAAAAATACATTATTTAATAATGATGGAAAAACACTGAAATAGCTGCTTCTTTACATCTCTGCATAGCTCTACTCATATAATATTGTCCTGTGGTTAGATGTATTGTAGGAATCAGCTCTTTGAAACTGGCACTGTTGTGGCTTAGTATCAAGTGAGTGCTAAAAAAATGAATGAATGACAATGGATAAATGTAATCTAGGACAAATAGTTTAAACCAATCCACAGTGAAGTCAAATACTTTTCTAACATATTTTTTAAAATTTTTCAGGTGCATTTGTTTCACAAAATTTTAAGGGGATGTCATAAGAGAAATGTGAGTTTAAAAAAAGTGCTAATCACCTAGCACTTCTGAACTATTGATTTTCTAGGTACTGGATAACTCTCTAAAATCTGGGGTCATGACATCCTTCAAATCTAAGCTTTTTCATTTCTTTTAAAGTTTCTTCCCTTCCATTTTCTTCTTCGAGGACTTTTGTTGGAGTTGTTTCTCTTAGTGGTCCTCCATGCCTCATCTTTTCTCTTGTATTTTCCATCTCTTTGTCTTCGTGACTGATGTCCTGGGTCACTTCCTACCTTTTTTCTCGTCTTTTTATTGAATTTTTAATTTTAGTAGAGATAATTTTATCACTAAGAGTTTACTTGTGTTGAACACTGCTTTCTTTTCACAAAATATTCTTGTTTGTAGCTATATTAATGTCTTAAACATGAATATATTAGAAATTAAATTTTTCTTCTGGGGTGATGGAAATGTTTTGCATCTTCATGGGTGGTGGTTATAAAGTTATATAAACAGAAGTGAATGAGCTAAACACTTCAGACTTGTGCATTCTACTCTGTAAATTTTGCCTTTAAAAATAAAATGGCTTAAATACTCTTCCAACTGACAGTTCTTGTTAACAATTTTCCCATCAACATTCCTGTGGTAGTTATGTATTGAGTTTTATATTACATTTGTCATCAGCTAGAAATGTCATCCATGTTAATTCAGCTGGAAATGTTAATCATAGAGATTCTGATAATGCTATATTTGAAATGATAACCAACAAGGACCTACTATATAGCACATGGAACTCTTCTCAATGTTATGGGGCAGCCTGATGGGAGAGGAATTTGAGGGGAAATAGATACATGTATATGTATGGCAGAGTCCCTTCACTGCTCACCTGAAACTATCACAACATGGTTAATCGGCTGTACCCCAATACAAAATAAAAAAGGTTTGTTTTTTTTTTTAAGAATAAGGGTATGGAAGGCTCTGTTCTCACAAAAAAGAAAAATGTACAGTGTAGGGACGTCCCCAGTGGCTCATTGGTAAAGAATCCATCTGCCAGTGCAGGAGACATGGGTTTGATCCCTGATCCAGGAGAATCCCACATGGCAGGGAGCAACTAAGCCCAAGAGCCACAACTGCTGAGCCTGTGCTCTAAAGCCCACAAGCCACAGCTACTGAAGCCCTTGCATCCTAGAGCCCGTGCTCCACAGAAGCCACGGCAACGAGAAGCCTGAGCACCACAACTAGAGAGCAGCCCCCCTTGCTGCAACCAGGTAAAAGCCCACACAGCAACGAAGACCAGCACAGCCACGAGTAAGAAATAACAACCCTTTAAACAAATGTGCACTGTGCTTATAACTGTACACGCTGCGTTAGCAGAACTATTTCTGATAGGTTAGAACGTCCAGTTGGACTAGAAGTCATTGCGAACCAAATCCTCCATCTGTAACTTTATGAGTCTGATGATGGAAAGAATTTTCTACAGACTAACTCCTGGCTCCATTTCCATCTTGTTTCTCCCCCACACCCACATCCCAGGGTGCCAGGCACCATGGGACGTGTCATCTCTCTCTCAATCCCTTTGTATCACAATGCTGAGTGATTGGCAGAGTGGGCAGCGGAAATATTACTAGGAGTTGTCCCTATATCAGAACAACTGCCCACCCACATAAACATATCCCACTAAATCCATATTTAGTGTATCCCCAACTCAATTGCTCCTTACCCAGATCCCCAAATACCTGCAGCCATTTCCTTAGCACTCAATGGAGGGGAAGTCTCTGTGAAAAGTGACACAAGCCCTAACTTTTGCAGTTAAAATCTCTTTTATAAATGTTACAAAAATACACGACCATGTAAACATTCTGAAGGCTAACCTCAGGGTCTTGGAAGAAGCCAGTGTGAAAGAGGGAACACAAAGCTTAAAATCCCTCAGCCTCCCAGTTAATCCACCTCTAGATGTGAGACAGACGGAAGTGAAATGAACTCTCTTCAGTCATTAATTCCAAAATGCATAGTACTCTTCAGAGTTACTTATTCCTCACATATTAATTGAGCACCTGGAAGTTCAGACAAAATACGTATTAATGATATCTTTTATCCCTAAAAGAAAACATTGACAGAAAAATCACATTGATTTGAATATCTATTCTTTATAGGAAATGAAGATGGAAACAGTGATTTCTGCTTGTGATGGGCTCACTTAGTAAAGAGTATAGTTTTTGTGCTGTATGGGCTCACTTAGTAAAGAGTATAGTTTTTGTGCTGGAGAATGCTAAAGCTTATTAATGATTTTCAGATTTCAGCAGTTAAATCCTTACACTGTCTTTCTCATATCTGATACTCACAGACATTTAAGTGTATCTAAGCATGTACCTGAGTATCATTTATAATCCTGTTATTAACTAAAGTTAAAGCACTTTAGGAGGGAATACTAAACATCTCTGCAGAGAATGGTAGAATAGTACAGTCCTTTTTAAAACTGTGTTGATGGGGAGCCTGTTTCCTATTCAGTTCAAATGCCAGGCAGTATGGCTGCTTCCTCTGTTCCCATGGAAACCTCAGCCTTGCTGAAGTTCAAGTTAATTTCTTACTGCCATCTGCCTGTTGAGCTATGGGGCTTTCTCTAGCTAATATCATGCAGAGGCCTGTTAGGAGAATGAAGTTTACTTAGGAACTCCCTGGGCTGTTCCAACAGGAGGTCAAGATTGAAAACAGATCCAGCTGAACCTCCACGCAGCATTCGCTAAAGGACGAAAGGAGTTAAAATATACTGTGTGAGGTTTTATTTAAAAATCAACCTATGTTTAATACCAATTGACTAGATGGGACATTAAAGAGTTCATTTTACATTGGACCAAGTTTGTGTCATTTTTCATCCCTTTAAACTCTAAAATTGCCACATTTCTATGTGTTTCTTGAAAATGTTGATGATATCTCAAATCAAAGGTTACAGACTGGTGACCGGTGATTCAGCTCTGGCCTGCAGACATGGTTTTTTGGCTCACACAGTGTTTTAAAACAATGCTTGAATTAGTTGCCAAATTCTAGAAATTAGGGAGCCCCATGAGAGGGGAAAAAAAAACGTGCTCTGGATTTCCAACTTCTCTTTTAAAAACTTATAAGATGTGGCTGACTCTGCATTCCTGCACGGTCAAAGCCAAAGCGCAGTAATGGCTGCCCCTGGGAGGGGCGTGGCTCTCCCATTGGCCACAGTCCCTGTGACTCCTTTCCCCTTTCACACCTGCCTGTTTCATTCATTGGTAGTAGCTGTGTGGCCTCTACGACATTTGCATTCACAAGTCCTCCCTTAAATTCATGTAGTGCTCACTTCCTAACACAATCATGTACTGGTTCACAGAATACAGTATTTTTATCAGCCTAACACATAGCGTGGGCTTCCCCGGAGGCTCAGTGGTAAAAAACCTGCCTGTCAATGCAGGACACCCAGGCTCGATCCCTAGATCTGGAAGGTCCCTGGATTGGGAAGATCCCTTGAAGAAGGAAATGGCAACCATTCCAGTATTCTTGCCTGGGAAATTCCATGGACAGAGGAACCTGGCAGGCTACAGTCCATGGGTCAGAAAGAGTCAGACATGACTCAGTGACTAAACAACAACACATAGGGTATCAAATAATCAATCCTTTTCACTCATCAATAATATCAGTCCCTTTTGTTTGCTTCTCTAGCTTAATTCTCTAGCAGAAATTACTTGATTTAAATAGTTTGCAATGCTGCCCATCAAGTATCAAGCAGAAGACTGTTCTCTACCGAAGAATGGTTATGGGTAATAATCAGCTGTATTTGTTGTTTGCTTACTAAGTGGCATCACTGTACTTTATAGCAACTCCATACAGAGTCATTATAATGTTCTGTTTTACAGATGAGAGAACTGAGCTTTAGAAGGATCAATAATTTGCCCAAAGTCATAACAGCTAATAGATAATAAATTCCAGCTTCACTCAGTTCTTTCTGATTCTAGAGTCTGCACATTAAACCACTATGGTTTATTTATCCTCATTGTAGGTAAGTGTATTCACCAAGAGTTTCAATTATTCCTGTATTTCTAAATCTGTTTTTAGAATATGCTCAGAATGGGAAAAAAAAAAATTCTGTGACACAATCCTTTTCTTCTAGGAATATAGAATTTCGAAGAGAAGCATCATTGTTTTAGCAGGTTTTATTGCCTACACTCCTGGAGAGGGGCATGGCAGCCCACTCCAGTGTTCTTGCCTAGAGAGTCCCCTTCGGCAGAGGAGCCTGGCAGGCTGCAATCCATGGGGTCACAAATAGTCAGACACGACTGAGCGACTAAGCACATTGCCTACACTGCCCACAAACAAATAGATATGCAATAATAAATGCTATTTATTATTATATGGTAAACATATAGCACATGTGTTTAACAGTGTATGTTAAACAGATAGCATATGTACAGTGTACATATATGTAAATATATGTTAAACATGTGTACATATATGTTAAACACATAGCATAATATATGTTTCTTAGAGGGAAATAGAAAGACCTATGATAATGCATATCACTGAAACAAGGAATAGTCGGAAGAAAAAGTATGCACAAAGAGATTTGGAAGTACATGAGAGTATGGTGCTTTGGGAAAGTTGAAAGGAATTGGCCTGAGCAAAGAATAAGAAGAGGAATTTCACAAAAGGGTGAGTACAACTGGACAATAACATAATGGGATAACACTCTGAAATATTACCAGGTGTTTTTTAAATTTTTTAAATTTTATATTGGAGTATAGCCAATTAATAATGTTGTGATAGTTTCAGATGGACAGCAAAGGGACTCAGCCATACTTAGCCATGTATCTATTCTCCCTCAAACTCCCCTCCCATCCAGGTTGCCACACAACATTAAGCAGAGTTCCCTGAGCTGTACATTAGGTTCTTGTTGATTATCCATTTTAAATATAGCAGTGTGCACTTGTCCATCTCAAACTCCTTAACTTTCCCTTCCCCTCATCTTTCTCCCCCTGGTAATCATAAGTTCTTTCTCTAAGTCTGTGAGTCTGTTTCTGTCTTATAAATAAGTTAATTTGTTTCATTTCTTTTCAGATTCCCCATATAAGGGATAGCATATGATGTCTGTCTCTGTCTAGCAGGTGTTTTTAAATGGGCATTTTACTTTCTCCCTTTCCCCTTCCTTCCCAGCATCTCAGCAGCTCAGAGTTCCATACTGACGGCCTCAGGGAAGTGGTGGTGTGACTAGGCAGGCAGGTGGAGCCTTCCAAGAGCTTCATGATCCCTCTCACATGCCAGCTTGTCACAGGGCAGCAAATGCCTGTGTCCCAAAAGGGGCCTCAGAAATGGTGAAGTGGTGTCAAAACTGAAATCTCCTCCTACATGGGAGTAAGGGAGACCTCGACATCTTTTTGTCTGATCCCACAGGGACTGATGATCCAAGACTAAGTAGAAGGATAGCAATCTCATCCCAATAGATACTAGAGAGGCGAAGTGGCATCCCCAGTCAGCAGATACCCCAAACTCACGCCAACACTCATACCTAACATGTGATGATGTTCAACTGTGATCCCAGGGAAAAGTGTGTGAACTAAGTTCCCATCTGCCCAGTGGAATGAGGCCCCAGAGACTGAGAAAATAGGCTGAGCACAGAAAAATAAAGAAGCAGTGCCTTCTGCACACCTGAACTGAGAAACAAGGGTCATAACATTTTTTAGAAATCAGAAATTATCACAGAAATACATATTATAATAAAATTCCACTTGCTTTGCCTATCAGATTGACAAGTGCTAAATAGGCTGATAGTTACTTTTGTCAGATTGTAGGGGGACAGACATTCTCCCTGGTGAGAGAGTAAAACCAATATAAACACTCTTGACATACCCATTTCAGCACCACGGAACCATTGTAAGGAAATCATTGGACATGCGCTCAGGGCATAAAGAAGACTCATTTCAGTGTTGCTTGCGATAGTGCATAATTGTGACATACCCAATGAAAGTAGAGTTATTAAGTAAATTATAATAAATTATTAAAGTGGGACAACACATAGCCATTAATATAATTGAGATCATTCTCTACTTACTGACATGTCCGATGCTTATAATATATAGTTAGAAAAGCAAGTTATTAAATAATGTGTATATTATGATCAAATTCTTGAAACTATAGACTTTTGCTTGCATAGGAAAAAATCTATGAGGATACACACCAATGTGTTAACGATGACAATCTTTGATTGGGGTGATTATGAGTCATTTAAATTTTGTTTCCATTTGACTTCTCTGTGTCTTCTAATTGTTTTGAAATGGATATGAATTACTCATGATACTATTTTTTTAATGCTTATTTTAAAAAAGAAAGTACCTGAGGATGATGATCACAGATAAAATATAAGGGTGAGAAATGGAGAGGCGCCCAGGGATCAGATCAAGAGATCAAAACCCGGCATTTGTTCTGCCTTATACATCACATAGACATTTTTTTCCCAACATCTCAGTAAACAACACAAATATAAAAATGGCTGAGCCATTTCTCTCAACAGGCACTGAGAGACCTTGATAATTAATACTAGAGCCAATATCTTAACATTTTTATTATGGAAACAGTTAAATATGGATAATTTATTTTCCCTTGCCTATGTTGCCTAGGCAACAAAATAGAGAGTGGCATGTCTTTAAGGTGCCATCCAATACACCACAATTATTATTTGTACTTCTGGTTCTCCTACTTTTATTCAGAGCCAGCCCAATAGGGCCCCATGGACTCCCAACAAAAAGGTAGTGATTTTTCAAGTAGCACCTGCTCCCCTGCTGGTCCTCTCCCCCCTGGAAAGAAGGTGCGTTACACCTCCTCCAGGTAATTCAAATATGTCTCCCCCAGCTGCTCAGTCCAATCTGTACTATTCTGTTGTAACTTGTCACCTCCTTTTTCTTGGTTTAACATTTGCCCTGGTTTCCTAGGGCTGCTGCAGCAAATTACCACAAATGTGGGGCCTTGCAACAATGAGAATTTATTCTTTCACAATTCCGGAGGCCGGAAGCCCAAAACCAAGGTATCAGGAAGGCACTCTCCCTCTGAGGGCCTAGGCGAGACTCTTCTCTTGTCTCCACCTTCTTAGGGGTTCCTATTGTTCCTTGGTTGGGGGTAGCACAACTCCAGCCTCTGCTTCATCTTCACTTGCCTCTCTCTCTCTTATTTATCTTAACTGAACATCTATCAGCGGATTTAAGACCCACCCTGAATCCAGCATGCTCTCACCAACACTTCATTGCCTCTGTGAATAACCTTTTTCTTAAGAAGGCCATATTCACAGGTACTAAAGGGTAGGATTTGGACATACTTGGCGAGGGGGTAAGGGGACGGGGGTGGTGGTGGCGCACAATGCAACCTAGTGGGCTTCCCAGGTGGCCCTAGTGGTAAAAAAAAAAAAAAAAAAAAATGTGCCAGCCAATGCAGAAGACATAAGAGACGTGGGTTTGATTCCTGGGTCAGGAAGGTGCCCTGGAAGAGGGCATGGCAATCCACTCCAGCATTCTTGCCTGGAGAATCCCATTGTCAGAGGAGCCTGGTGGGCTATAGTCCATGGGGTCTCAAAGAGTCCGTGGAGTTGGAAAGAGCTGGACATGGCTGTAGTGACTTAGCGCACACATAGGCAATGCAACCCAGTATGATGTCACACCTATATATACTCTTCTTTTTAGATAAGGAGCTAACTATCATTACAGCTAACATTTACTGAGAACTTATTCAAGCATTATGTTTAGCATTTTACCAACATTATCTCAGTTCAGTTCAGTTCAGTCACTCAGTCATGTCCGACTCTTGTGACCCCATGAATCGCAACACGCCAGGCCTCCTTGTCCATCACCAACTCCCGGAGTTCATTCAAACTCACGTCCATCGAGTCAGTGATGCCATCCAGCCATCTCATCCTCGGTTGTCCCCTTCTCCTCCTGCCCCCAATCCCTCCCAGCATCAGAGTCTTTTCCAGTGAGTCAACTCTTCACATGAGGAGGCCAAAGTACTGGAGTTTAGCATCAGTCCCTCCAAAGAAATCCCAGGGCTGATCTCCTTCAGAATGGACTGGTTGGATCTCCTTGCAGTCCAAGGGACTCTCAAGAGTCTTCTCCAACACCACACTTCAAAAGCCTCAATTCTTCAGCGCTCAGCCTTCTTCACAGTCCAACTCTCACATCCATACATGACTACTGGAAAAACCATAGCCTTGACTAGATGGACCTTAGTCACCAAAGTAATGTCTGCTTTTGAATATGCTATCTAGGTTGGTCATAACTTTTCTTCCAAGGAGTAAGCGTCTTTCAATTTCATGGCTGCAGTCACCATCTGCAGTGATTTTGGAGCCCAAAAAAATAAAGTCTGACACTGTTTCCACTGTTTCCCCATCTATTTGCCATGAAGTCATGGGACCAGATGCCATGATCTTCGTTTTCTGAATGTTGAGCTTGAAGCCAACTTTTTCACTCTCCTCTTTCACTGTCATCAAGAGGCTTTTTAGTTCCTCTTCACTTTCTGCCATAAGAGTGGTGTCATCTGCATATCTGAGGTTATTGATATTTCTCCCAGCAATCTTGATTCCAGCTTGTGTTTCTTCCAGTCCAGCGTTTCTCATGATGTACTCTGCATATAAGTTAAATAAGCAGGGTGACAATATACAGCCTTGAGGAACTCCTTTCCCTATTTGGAACCAGTCTGTTGTTCCATGTCCAGTTCTAACTGTTGCTTCCTGACCTGCATATAGGTTTCTCAAGAGGCAGGTCAGGTGGCCTGGTATTCCCATCTCTTTCAGAATTTTCCACAGTTTACTGTGATCCACACAGTCAAAGGCTTTGGCATAGTCAATAAAGCAAAAATAGATGTTTTTCTGGAACTCTCTTGCTTTTTCGATGATCCAGTGGATGTTGGCAATTTGATATCTGGTTCCTCTGCCTTTTCTAAAACCAGCTTGAACATCTGGAAGTTCACGGTCCACATATTGCTAAAGCCTGGCTTGGAGAATTTTGAGCATGAGTTTCCTAGCGTGTGAGATGAATACAATTGTGCAGTAGTTTGAGCATTCTTTGGCATTGCCTTTCTTTGGGATTGGAATGAAAACTGACCTTTTCCAGTCCTGTGGCCACTGCTGAGTGTTCCAAATTTGCTGGCATATTGAGTGCAGCACTTTCACAGCATCATCTTTCAGGATTTGAAATAGCTCCACTGGAATTCCATCACCTCCACTAGCTTTGTTCATAGTGATGCGTTCTAAGGCCCACTTGACTTCACATTCCAGGATGTCTGGCTCTAGGTGAGTGATCACACCATCATGATTATCCGGGTCGTGAAGATCTTTTTCGTACAGTTCTTCTGTGTATTCTTGCCACCTCTTCTTAATATCTTCTGCTTCTTTTAGGTCCATACCATTTCTGTCCTTTACTGAGCCCATCTTTGCATGAAATCGATTAAGTTACAAAATATTTTATCCCCCATCCCACTCCTCCAATCCCCATATACAACACAAACTCCAGTTTCCATTACTTTGCCTTCTGGTAAGGAGAGTCACATTTCAAAATTCCTGCCAAGGAATAAAGCAACAGCTTTCACAGGAGAGGAAGAATGGCTGCTCCTGGGCAATCACCAGTGTGACCCGTTTGGCCACTTTCTGAAGCTGTGCAACTAGACTTACCCATGATTCTAATGCCAATGTGATCTGCAA
This sequence comes from Budorcas taxicolor, assembly GCF_023091745.1. NCBI lineage: Eukaryota > Metazoa > Chordata > Mammalia > Artiodactyla > Bovidae > Budorcas > Budorcas taxicolor. Next base: position 60,647,123 of record NC_068915.1, on the reverse strand, counting down.
AACTTAATACCTGATACTAGGCTGAAGAATTGATGCTTTTGAACTATGGAGTTGGAGAAGACTCTTGAGAGTCCCTTGGACTGCAAGGAGATCCAACAAGTCCATCCTAAAGAAATCAGTCCTGAATATTCTTTGGAAGGACTGATGCTGAAGCTGAAACTCCAACACTTTGGCCACCTGATACGAAGAGCTCACTCATTTCAAAAGACCCTGATGCTTGGAAACATTGAGGGCAGGAGGAGAAGGGGACGACAGAGGATGAGGTGGTTGGATGGCATCACCAACTCAATGGACATGAGTTTGAGTAAACTCCGGGAGTTGGTGATGGACAGGGAGCCCTGGCGAGCTGCAGTCCATGGGGTTACAGAGAGTGGAACATGACTGAGTGATTGAACTGAACTGAACTGAATGGAGGCTCTTTTTAGGACTATAATTTCTATCTGTTTCTCAATATATTTCAAGTGCGTGTGTCAAACTACAACATCATAATGCATACTGTTTCTTTTTTCCAAAATTTTGTTTTGAAAAATTTCAAACACACACCAGAATTGAAAGAATTTTACAACACCCGTATGCTCACTACCTAAAAGATACACTGACATTTTACTTTTCTTGCTTTGTTCTGTAATTAGGCAACCATCTATCTGACCTATGAATCCGTCTTATTTTTTCTCCCCAGTACTTCAGCATGCATATCATTGAATCAGAGCAGAACACAGGTTCTTCAATTGCAGGCAGATCCCTTAAAAAAAGACAAAGGTAAGAGGTTAAGCTGAGCATACCCAGTTTCTTCTTCCAGCGAACCAGTGAAGTTGCTCAGTTGAGTCCTACTCTTTGCAACCCATGGACTATAGCCTATCAGGCTCCTCCATCCATGGAATTTCCAAGCAAGAATACTGGAGTGGGTTGCCATTTCCTTCTCCAGGGGATCTTCCTGACCCAGGGATTGAACTCAAGTCTCCTGCATTACAGGCAGTCGCTTTACAGTCTGAGCCACCAGGGAAGCCCCAGTTTCTTCTTCCACACTGCCAATTAAACCAGGTCCTTCTTTTGCCGTCGGCAACAGTAAGAAGTGGCAAGAGAGGCCAAGGCTGTGATCGTAGGAATTTCTCTCCACAAGAAACAGAAGGAATGGAAATAAATTCCCTTACAAAGAGTGCGCTCAGTGATTTAGTGGATGGACATCTTCAGTAGCATCCAAATAATAAACACATCAGCCTTCCTTTTTTTGTTACCTTCTTATTTTCCACAATGGCTTAGAAGTAAAGAATCTGCCTGCAGTGCAGGAGATGCAGGTTTGATTCCTGTAGGGAAGATCGCCTGGAGAAGGAAATGGCAACCCACTCCAGTATTCTTGCCTGGAGAATCTCATAGACAGAGGAGCCTGGAGGGCTCCATAATGTCCGTAAGGTTGCAAGAGTCGGACCTGACTGAGGGACTAAGCATACACGCACCCAATAGCTGATTAACAATGTCGTGATAGTTTCTGGTGAACAGTGAAGGGATTCAGCCACACATATACATGTATTCATTCTCCCCCAAACTCCCCTCCCATCCAAGCTGCCACATAACATTGAGTAGAGTTTCCTGTGCTATACAGTAGGACCTTGTTGGTTATCCATTTTAAATATAACAGTGTGTACATTCCAAACTCCCTAACTATCCCTTCCCCCAACCCTGCCCTCCAAAACCATAAGTTCATTCTCTGTCTATGAGCCTATTTCTGTTTTGTAAATAAGTTCATTGGTCTCATTTCTTTTTTAGATTCCGAATATAAAGGATATATGATGTTTCTATTTCTCAACACAACAGTCTTCTGGTATTCCTAACCCTCATACCTTGCAGCAAGTTGGACTTCAGTAACTCTAGTGTCTCCCATTTTTCACAGTTCTGCTGTGACTACAACTATTTCTGTTTCTTCCATTTTTATTTGCCGGTCACTCTCATTCTCACACACTCCAAGAGCTCTCCAGACAAAGAGGTTTATGGCAGCCCATGGTGATGGACTTTACATCCCAGAAGAATCATTTATTTTTAGCTCCAAGCTAAAAAATTTCAGGAAAGGGCTGAAACTGGTCCAGATTGGATCACATGTCTATTTTGGACCAGGCACTGGGGCCAAGAGGTTGTGTGTCAACCCCTGTGTTCAAAGGGATAAAGTCTACTACAGAAAGAAGTTAAGGATGCTGGGCCTCACTAGAAACACAAAGGAATTCCAACATCCTAGCTCTAATTTAACTCTTTTACCCCAGTGGTCACTCTGTCCATAAACTTTATTAAAAGTTGAAACTCCTGTGATGTTATAGTGAGAAAATCTCTTTAGCAAACATTTTTTACATTGTGACTTTGGTAGGGGGGCAGTGATTGTTTTTAAGGATTTGTTTCAATTGAGTGATCAATGAAAAATTAATATGCTTTCATATCAAAGAATATTAATAGTTTCTATTCAGATCAATGTTGAAATTTTTTATTCTTAAAATTTTCATTGAGTAAAATTAAAAACTTTAAGGAAGAATTCAAATGTCTAAAGAGCTTGGTATGAAGGGGAGAATAAACTGTTTAACCTCTGTTTAACCTTCTCTAGAATGTTTATTTAAACGTTCTGCCAATGTTGATATGATTCCCCCAAGAATGTGACTCAGGTTATGTACAGTTAGATATAATTTATTTACAGATCTGGAGAATTTTGGTTACATCTATAACAAACTTTCAGAAAATAAACTGAATGTTCAACTGCTTTAATCATATAGGGTCAACATGTAAAAGTAAGAACAAAACTGATACAGTTCCAAACTCAACTTTGTTTTTCCAGCTCAGAGATTTGACCAGTAGCCAAACAAAGAGATATCAGAACAAATAACACAAGCCTAGTGTCTCATATCAAAATCTCACCCATTTCTCTAACTTTAATATCAATAATCTATTCTATCAAAATCAAACCAACCAAAAAACCCATTTTTGGAGGTGGGGGAGGGAGGCTCAAGAAAAAGAGGATATATACATACTTATGGCTAATTCATGTTGTTGTATAGCAGAAACCAACACAACACTGTCAAGCAATTATCCTCCAATTTTAAAAAATAAATAAATAATAAAATAAAACTTTCTCTTTCCCGAGGAGGGGATAAAACATTTTCTTTTGCAAAATCTACAATCTTCTTTTATGAAGTGTTAACAGAACTAAAATTTTAGGACTCCTTATCTCCCAGCACATGGGTTTTAAAACCTCAAATACTCTTTTGTACCTTTTTTTCAAAGCACAAGGATTCAAGGACAAGGACTCAAAGACACAAGGAATTAGAACTTGGGTAAAAATGTACTCTAAAATTCAACCAAAGAAAGAAATGAACTATCAAATGGCTCCCCTGTAAGATAGCTTCAGATATTCAGTTTAGAGTTATTTCAGAGATGCTGAGTAAATTCTGACTTGATTCTAAACCAAACGCTGGGACTTCCCTGGTAGTCAGTGGTCAAGAATTCACACTTCCACTGCAATGAGCACGAGTTTGATCCCTGGTTGTCCCAAGGAACTAAGATCCCACATGCCCCACAGCATGTCCAATAAATAAATAAGTTTTAAAAAAAAGTAAAATAATAGGAAACCCTTCTTTCTTTTTTTTCTTTTTTTAAATGCACTGGGGACTCCCCAGTTGATTTCCAGAGTCCCCTGTAGCACGGTGACTAGACCCTTCCTTGGACTCTTCCCATGCGTGCTCTGCTCCCGCTTTGCAGACCGCCTATCTGCCAGGGGAAACTCTGCCTATCAGTCCAAAAGACCTGGATGGGGTTTCACCACAACTGAGCGAGACTGCTTCTATGGCTCCTTTAGAAGAGAAGATAGATGCATTGAACAGCTGAAACATAACAGGAAAGCAGTTTCTCCAGGTTCCTGTACCAGGAAATAGCTTCTAGTGCCAGGACTCTAACTCCAATGCCAAGACCACAAGCATATGGAGGTTGACATTCTGTGTTTAATTCCACTGCTACTTAAGAAATAATGCTTTGCAAAAAGCCATGATGTCTACAGGGCATCCTGTTCGGCATAGAGCCTTGAGCAAATACAGAAGCCTTTGTCCCTGCTTCTACCAAATGGTAGACAAAGTCTACCAGTCTTAATTCTCTTCCCCTTCTCATCTTCTCAATAAATCCTTTTTTAAAAAATGGAAAATTAAAAGTAACACATTAGAACATTGGAACCACGGCACCAGACTAGAGGGCAAGCCATTCAGGCCAATATTTTGTTTTTTTAAGAGTGAAGATTGATTATTTTAAGGAATAGTGTTGTTGCCCTTCATGATCTAAGCCCCCAAAGTATTGCTATGTCTCAGATATCTCTGCTACTGCTGCTGCTGCTAGGTCGCTTCAGTCATGTCCGACTCTGTGTGACCCCATAGATAGCAGCCCACCAGGCTCCCTGGTCCCTGGGATTCTCCAGGCAAGTAGTGGGTTGCCATTTCCTTCTCCTCAAATATCTCTAATTGCCCTTAATTATAGCCTACAAATCTTCATAGACCTAATTCAGGCATATAACACTTACACATTTGACCCAAACAGATTATCATGGATCACACATAGTCATCACACAGCATTCGAAGAGCTAACTCCTGAAGTTTCTGCTTCTTTTACTTCCTCCTCTTCAATTCTCCCTGAACAGCCTTCAGGTTTTTTTTTTTTTTTTTTTTGGCTTAACCTTTTCTTGGACTGATGATTGCCTCTTCTGGTTTCTAATCCAAAGTTCTATTTCTTGCTTTGGGAACACTTACATCCCTCAGACAGTTCTTTATCACAGACTTGATGTTGGGAGCCATGTTATATATTTACATCACCACTTCACCCAGGCAAGTCACACAGAGTATGACTGCCTGCCTTCAACACATACTCTTTGGTGGGTAAGGCATTCCCCGTGGTAGGTGCCCCTCGCCTTTATACTGTAGCACTTTTCCTTATTCACAGCAAAACAAGCATCTAAGCCTATAGTTTCCAGTGTGCATATTAGAATCAAGGGAGACAGTTAAAAGACCTGCCTGTGAAAGGGGAGAGTGAAAAAGTTGGCCTAAAGCTCAACATTCAGAAAACGAAGATCATGGCATCCGGTCCCATCACTTCACGGCAAATAGATGGGGAAACAGTGGAAACAGTACCAGACTTTATTTTGGGGGGCTCCAAAATCACTGCAGATAGTGATTGCAGCCATGAAATTAAAAGATGCTTACTCCTTGGAAGAAGTTATGACCAACCTAGATAGCATATTCAAAAGTAGAGACATTACTTTGCTGACTAAGGTCCATCTAGTCAAGGCTATGGTTTTTCCTGTGGTCATGTATGGATGTGAGAGTTGGACTGTGAAGAAGGCTGAGTGCTGAAGAATTGATGCTTTTGAACTGTGGTGTTGGAGAAGACTCTTGAGAGTCCCTTGGACTGCAAGGAGATCCAACCAGTCCATTCTGAAGGAGACCAGCCCTGGGATTTCTTTGGAAGGAATGATGCTAAAGCTGAAACTCCAGTACTTGGCCACCTCATGCAAAGAGTTGACTCATTGGAAAAGACTCTGATGCTGGGAGGGATTGGGGGCAGGAGGAGAAGGGGACGACCGAGGATGAGATAGCTGGATGGCAACACTGACTCGATGGACGTGAGTCTGAGTGAACTCCGGGAGATGGTGATGGACAGGGAGGCCTGGCGTGCTGTGATTCATGGGGTCGCAAAGAGTCGGACACGACTGAGTGACTGAACTGAACTGAACTGAACTGAATACCTGTGTCTCACCCCCAGAGTCTAGCTTAATGAATGCAGGTTGCAACAGGGATTCTTCAAAGGTTCCAAAGTTGAGAATTCTTAGATGTGGAGCATACATTTCAGTTCAAGGTAACTTAACCTTCTCCACATCTGTCTTTACTGACTGAAAAATTTAAATCTTTTTAGTATGACTTCTTACAGAATTCTTCTATCCTCTTGATTATTTTAACTGCTGCTCTCATGTCACTAAAGTTTGGGATGTTAATTTGGACAGGTGAAAAGAATAACTGATACCACCTGCAAGTCACAGCAGCTAGAAGCCAAGCGGATGGAAGCAATCATATTGTAAGCTTCTCAAAGAAAGGGACATGCCTTATCCATCTTTGTATTTCCACAGCATCCACCACATACTTTGATCAAAGTACATGCCTAATACATATTTAGAAGGGAAAGCAGGATAACCTGTATATAGGATCTGCTTCCAATTTTTGAAATATCTGTAATGTGTATGGTGTGCATATAGTTGGAGAACACATCATTTGGTGGGGAGCAACCAGAATATTTTCAATTGGCTCACTTTTTTAGCAGATATATTGGGGTATAAATCACATACCTTACAACTGACCCTTTTAAAGTGTACAATTCAATGATTTATCGTATATTCAGAAGGTTATGTAACTAACACCGCAATCAATTTTAAAACATTCATCACCTTCAAAACAAACCCCAGCCCTATTAGCAGCCCCATTCCTCTCCAATCCCTTCCCCTCAGACCTAGACAACCACTAATATACTTTATGTCTCTATAGATTTTCCTGTTCTGGACATGCATATACATGGAATCAGACAATCCTTGGTTTTATATGTCAAGTTTTTTCACTTCGTATAATGCTTCCAAGTTTTATTCATGTTGCAGCAAGTACCAGCACACCATTTATTTTTGTTGCTACATAATATTCTGTTGTATGAATATAAAGTATTTTATTTATCCATTCATCAGCTGATGGCATTTTTTATTTTCACTACTGGCTATTACGAATAATGCTGGTATGAACATTTATTTTTGTATGGACCTACATTTTTACTTCTCTTGGGTGCACACACAGGAGAATTGCTGGGTCACATGGTAACTCTACATTTAACCTTTTGAGAAACTGCAAAATTGTTTTTCAGATTGGCTGCACCATTTCACATGGTCACAGTCTGTGTCCCTCCTCCTCCCCTCCATTCAAGCAGTTAGGCCTTTCTTCTCCCATTGCTTCAGGGGAAGGATGTGACTAGCAGAAAGGAAAACCAAAGGAGTGTTCCTGACTTTCCTTTGCAAAAGCATACACGCTTAGGGACCAGTAAAGACCAGCAGGACAGACGAAAGGATGAGAGAGAGGACTTCCGTCACTCCACTCCACCCCATCCTCAGTAGGAAGAAGTTTCCTCCAGGATGACACCACACCACCCTTATGGTAGAAAGCGAAGAGGAACTAAAGAGCCTCTTGGTGAAGGTGAAAGAGGAGAGTGAAAACGCTGGCTTAAAACTCAGCTCAAACAAATGAAGATCATGGCATCCAGTCCCATCACTTCATGGCAAATAGATGAGGAAACAATGGAAACAGTGACAAAGTTTATTTTTTGGGGCTCCAAAATCACTGCAGATGGTGACTGCAGCCATGAAATTAAAAGACATTTGCTCCTTGGAAGAAAACCTATGGCAAACCTAGACAGCATATTAAAAAGCAGAGACATTACCAACAAAGGTCAGTATAGTCAAAACTGTGGTTTTTCCAGTGGTCATGTATGGATGTGACAGTTGGACCATAAAGAAAACTGAGCACCTAAGAATTGATGCTTTTGAACTGTGGTGCTGGAGAAGACTCTTGAGAGTCCGTTGGACAGCAAGGAGATCAAACCAGTCAATCCTGAAGAAAATCAGTCCTGAATATTCATTGGAAGGACTGATGCTGAAGCTGAAGCTCCAGTACTTTGGCCACCTAATGAGAAGAGGTAACTCATTGGAAAAAACCCTGATGCTGGGAAAGATTGAGGGCAGGAGGAGAAGGGAGTGACAGAGGATGAGATGGTTGGATGGCATGACCGACTCAATGAACATGAGTTTGAGCAAGCTCCAGGAGTTGGTGATGGACAGGGAAAATACCAGGGTCAGTTGCCATTTCCTTGTCCAGGAGATCTTCCTGACCCAGGGATCAAACTCAGGTCTCCTGCAGTGCAGGCAGATTCTTTACTGTCTGATAAGAGAACCCCAAACTGAGCAAGACTCAGTTTCCAACAGTGTTGCTAAATACAAGTTCAAAGTTAAAATTCAGTTGTGTTTGGATAAAGTGAAGAAACTGTTTTTGAGTTAAACACTGAGATGAGTGGGCTTCCCAGGTGGCGCTAGTGGTGAAGAATCTGCCTGACAATGCAGGACATATAATAGATGTGGGTTTGATCCCTGGGTCAGGAAGATCTCCTGGACAAGGAAATGGCAACCTACTCTAGTATTCTTGTCTGGAGAATCCCATGGACAAAAGAACCTGGCAGGCTATAGTCTATAAGGTCGCAGAGTTGGACACAACTGAAGCGACTTAGCACACATATACACACTGAGATGAGTACCCACCACATAAGACTGAAAGAAAGATTGAAAAGTCAATGTCCAATAAATATAAGAAACAACTCACTGCTGACAATAGCCTGTGCAGCCAGGGTGTGGAACAGAAGGAATTCCTCTGTTCTGCTGGTAATAATCAATGGGAACTACCATTTTGGAGAGCAACTCAGCAGGAGTTAGTCAAATTGAACCCTGTAACCCAGCAATTGCTTTCCTCTGTTTGTAAACGAGAAATCTCTTGCACAGGTGTGCCAAAAGAGATGAAAAATACAAAAAAACGCTCACCATAACATTGTAATGGCTAAAACAGAAATTTACAGACAAGCTAAAAGTCCATCAACAGGAGACTAGATGAATGGATCGTGCCACGTGCATTCAAAGGAATACTATACCGTCCTTTCCCCAAATGTGATTCCTCACTAGTCTCATTGGCTCCACCTGAGAATTCCAGATCAACCCAACCAGAATCTGTATTTTAACAAGATCCCCTGGTGATTATTGTGCTTATTAAAGTGTGAGAAGTGCTGTTCTAGGCAGCTAAATGAATGAAGTAGGGCTGTTTGTGCCAGCCTGGATAACTCTTCAAAACATAATATTCAGAGAAAAAATATGCAAGTTGCCAACATGTAGCATAGTATGATGCCATTTAAATGAACTATGAAAGCATAAGTGGTAATGCTATATATTTTTATGAGTATATTCATATGTACTAGACATTAGGGCATGCAGAAAATTTTATAAACACCAAATCCTGGATGCTGGTTACCTCTGGAAGGAAAAGGAGAGGATCAGGAAGCTACAGAGGAGATGGCTTCAACTGCAATTATAATGATGACTTGTTCTTAAGCTCCTTGGCGAGTACCCTTGAGTTCCTTTCATCTATTTTTACAGGTCCCAAATTTTCATTTGAATAAGAAGTTTTTAAAGATAGTATTTATCTCTGAGTGGGTCATTTTTATTTTTTTCTGAATATTTAAATATTTTCCAAATATTTACAATGATTATGCATTGCTTATATGGTCTAAAAGTCTATATTGAAAGTAATGTTGAATTCTTTATTTTTGATGAACTAGGCATCTTTTTACTTGAAACATCAAGCGAATTGCCAGTATTATTGCTTTCTAGACACTTCCTCCAATCTCCTACATCACACCTTACTTTAAGACACAGATTGAGGTTCAGGAGTCCCTGATACCCAAAGATCTACCCAGAGTGGCTGACACATTGAGATGGAGGAGGATTCTGAATTGGAACTCTGGTGGTGGTTCTGCCTTTGTTACCTGAAGCAGCGTGGAATCTGGAAAAACATTTCATTTCTCGGGGCCTCTCTTTTATTTAAAGTGGGGATAATAATCATGCCTGGTTTATCTTACAGAAGAAAAAAGGAGCAGGAAAATAGTTTTGAGCTTTACAATGCTTTGGGAAAGTCAAGTTCTTCCTGAGCTGCTCAACTCCATGTATTAGTCACCAGTCCTGGACTGCCTGGAGATCACCATAGCAATTCCTTCCAAGAGGGCTTCTAGCCTTCATTCCATGCCTGGTTGGTTGGGTAGTCTATGGGGTTGCTCCCCAAATTTTCCTGGTTTCCCTCCTTTCTGGGCACATGGTAGGACTGCACTTTCCTGCCTTCTTGGAATTGGATATGGTCACATGGCTTGGTGTCTCCAGTAAACTTGGAGCACAAGTGATATATGTCCCTTCCAAGAAAAAAACTTGCAGAGTGGTTTAGGGGCTCACCATCTCACTTTCCAACTACAGGGTGATGTGGAAACACCTGATGATGTGGCCTCAGAGCTCTTGCACCTCTGACTAAGATGAGAAGATATATACATACCTAGAGTAGATTTGTAGCATGGGTGAAAAATAAACTTGTAACCGTAAGGACCTGAGATTTGGAAACTAAGTCTAGCCTGACAGATGTGATAGCCAAGGGGAAGTGCTGTATAACACAGGGGACTCAACACAGTACTCTGTGACAACCTGGAGGGCTGGGATGGGGTGGGAGGTTGGGAGGCAGTTCAAGAAGAAGGGGTCATATGCATACTTGTGGCTGATTCATGTTGCTGTATGGCCGAAGTCAATAACATTGTAAAGCAATTATCCTCCGATAAAAATAAATTTTTATAAAATAACCTAATAAATGGGAGAAAAAAAAAAGAATGGATGACAATGACACAAGTCTTCATCAGAAATAAAAGTAACAGGGGTGTAACAGGATGTGGATTCATGATTCCCCTTCAGTTACTCCCTCCATGACTCAGTAGAGCTGTTCTTTTGCATTTAAGACCAGGACAACAATTTTCAGGCTCTTTTTGACCCTTGCAATAAAGTGCTCCCATCTCTTTTAGAGAGGGTTTTACACCCAGTAATAAATGGCCAGGTCAAGGATTGGCATGACAGCTATTAAAGCTGTTTACCAAATATTTCTTGTTTTCCCCCTTTCCAGGAATATGGTAAAATTGTACCTCATTGGGTGGGGTCATGTAACTAACTGGGGGCAATGAGTTATGACCAATCAGTTACCAGTGTAAAACCATCCAGTTTTTCCCTCTGGTCTGGTGACCCACAGTGTTAGAGATGGCGGCTGCTCCATCAACAGGAGATTCTAGGTATGATGAGTCAAGCCTTCTTGCCCAGCCCAAACTGGACATGTAATATTACGTGAAAAGTTGTTTTAAGCCACTAAGATTGTGGGCTTCTTTGTTCGAAAAGCATAACCTAGCCTTTTCTGCTTGATACAGAGAGAAATCCTGAGATAAAGTTATTGCTTCCCTTGAAACTATGACAACCATCATGACTCGCAAATGAAGTTATGCATTCCTCTCCACAAACCAGTCAACTGAGCAAAAAACGAAACAGAAGTGAAGCAAAAAGAACACTAAGTCCTCTGAAGCTTCATTAATGGAACTGTAGTCCTCTGAGGGTGGAGTCCACCCCCCACCCATGTTCCTTCCGCAAGCTTTAGGTCTCTTCCTCAGGTGCCATCTCACCTGTGGCTTCATCACAGGGGCATCTCTGAAGCTGGGAACACAGAGCTCAAGAAAGGATGTTGCTCTTCCTCCAGCTTCCAGTTCCAAGGTTGAGTTCCCAGATGTGAGTTAGCAAGTGAATTTTTCTTATTCTTTTTTTTATTATTATTGAGATAGAGTTGACATTTAGCATATTAGTTCCGGGTATATACAACATCTTGATTCGATAGATGTGTTAATTGCTCAGTTGTGTCCAACTTTTTACGACCCCATGGACTATAGCCCACCAGGCTCTTTGTTCCATAGAATTCTCCAGGCAAGAACACTAGAGAGGGTTTGCCATTTCCTTCTCCAATGATTTGATATATGTATATTTATGAAGTGGTCACCACAATAAGGTCAATTAACATCTATTCCCAAGCATAGTTACAATTCTATGTGTGTGATAAAAACTTTTAAGACTTACTCTCTGAGCAATATGCTGTACAATATGGTTAACTGTAGCCATCATGCTGTATATTACATCCCATGACTTACTTATTTTATAACTGGCAGTTTTTACCCTTTGACCCCCTTCACCCATTTTGCTCACCCTTTATCCCTGACTGGCAACCACCAATCTGTTCTCTGTATCTATCAGGTGGGTTTTTGTTTGTTTGTTTGTTTGTTTAGATTCTACATGTAAGTAAGACTATACAGTATTTGTCTTTATCTATCTGACTATTTAACTTAGCATATTGCTTTCAAGGTCCTTCCATGTTGGATTCCCCTTTTTATGGCTGAATAAATATCCCATTGTCTATATCTACCACAGCTGTTTTATTCATTCATCCTTTAATGGTCACTCGGGGTGTGTCCATGTCTTGGCTATTATAAACAATGCTTCAGTGAACATGGGGGTGGACATATCTTTTCGAGTTAGGTTTTTCTTTGGATAAATACCTGGAAGTGGAATCGTTGGATCATATAGTCGTTCTATATTTAATTTTTTGAGGAATCACCGTCCTGTTTTCCCTGGTGGCTATACCAATTTACATTCCCACAACAGTGCATAAGGGTTCCCCTTTCTCCACAGCAAATGAATATTTAAGGTCTGTTAGTGCTCATGAGCTTTTCTGATCTTTTTCACAGTATTTACAACTTACTCATTATTTCCATACTTACATGTTTTCTTATAAAGGTGTTTGTTCTTCTGAGAAAAAGGAAAAAAAAAAATACACCTAATGGAGTCAGGTGATCTGTTGCAGGTGAATAACTGTTATAACTTTGACCTTGGAATCCCCTTAACAGACCTTTTTTTTTTTTTTTTTAGCTGCCTTGTGGAAAGTACTTTATTTCAAGTGCTTGGAAGAATACCTGAAGGATTACTCATCCCATCAACTAAGGCTTTCAACTCAACTTGAAACGCTTTTACCTCAGCCTTTATTTGGTTTTGTTTCTGAGACAACATCTCTGGAACTCTTGATTCATTGCCAAGCACATTCAAACTTTACTGATCCATGAATTCTTAAAAACATTTATTTATAAAGGTTTTCATCTGATTAAGGAGATAAAGAATGTTAATCACCAAAGAATATCCATCTGTAGCAGGAGAAATATTCTGAAATTGATGTTCAGATGTTGACACAAGAGGTAAAGGAAATTCTTTACAGATTTTTAGAAACATAACTGAATAGCTACATTGAGAGAAAAGAGAGGCCCCTCCAGATGAGGCTGTGGTGGGCATACTCAGTTGTCAGAAGAAGCTAGGCTATTGTAAAGCAATCGAGATATGGAATTCAAGTAGATTCACGGTTCTTTCTTCTGCCTTCCCTCCCTCCTTCAGCGACGTTACTCCACTCAACCTCCTCAGTTCAGTTCAGTCGCTCAATAGTGTCTGACTCTTTGCAACCCCGTGAATTGCAGCACACCAGGCCTCCCTGTCCATCACCAACTCCCGGAGTTCACTCAAACTCACATCCATTGAGTCGGTGATGCCATCCAGCCATCTCATCCTCTGTCGTTCCCTTCTCCTCCTGCCCCCAATCCCTCCCAGCATCAGAGTCTTTTCCAATGAGTCAACTCTTCGCAGCAGGTGGCCAAAGTATTGGAGTGAAATTTCAGCTTTAGCATCAGTCCTTCCAAAGAAATCCCAGGACTGATCTCCTTCAGAATGGACTGGTTGGATCTCCTTGCAGTCCAGGGGACTCTCAAGAGTCTTCTCCAACACCACAGTTCAAAAGCATCAATTCTTCAGCACTCAGCCTTCTTCACGGTCCAACTCTCACATCCATACATGACCACAGGAAAAACCACAGCCTTGACAAGACAGACCTTAGTCGGCAAAGTAATGTCTCTGCTTTTGAATATGCTATCTAGGTTGGTCATAACTTTTCTTCCAAGGAGTAAACGTCATTTAATTTCATGGCTGCAGTCACCATCTGCAGTGATTTTGGAGCCCAAAAAAATAAAGTCTGATACTGTTTCCACTGTTTCCCCATTGTTCCCTTAACAAACCAGCCCTGAATCCTAATAGGCAGGCCCTTCATACAGTCTCTTATAGAGCTCTGTATACATCCATCCTAACCACATAATGACCACTAAACAAGCATTCTATAACTGTTCACTAAGTCTCCTCCATTACATTATAAGCTCTGTGACAGCGGTGATCACCTATGTATTGTTTGCCACTATTCCAGTATACCAACTTAACAACTCAACAAATATTCATCAAGTGTCTTATGTGCCAGGTACTGTACTAGTTGCTTAAGATGCTTGGTGAACAAAACAAAGATTCCTGACCTGATTAAACTTACATTCAAGAGCAAGAAATCAAACAAAAGATGATTAACATAATAAAGTATATGATATATTAAAAGATGAAAAGCACCATGGAAAAAAGAGCAAGGTCAGGAAGGGAAGCTGCTTGCAGTGTTAAATAGGGTGGTCAGTCTATTGAGAAGGTGGGATTTGAGCAGGACTTGGAGGAGGGAAGGAAGTTGGCCAAGTGGATACCTGGTTAAGAGTGTTCCTGGCCCATTGTTGAGCAGAGTACATTCTCTAAGGCAGTGGGTGGTGCCTACTTTGTTCCAAGAACACCAATAGGCCAGTGGGACTGGAATGGAGAAAGCAAAAGGGACTTTTGCTTGGTGGTCCAGTGGCTAAGACCCCAAGCTCCCAATGCAGGAGGCCCAGGTTTGATCCCTGGTCAGGGAACAAGATCCCACATGCCACAACTAGGATTTTGCATGCCGCATCTAAAGATCTCTTGTGCCGCAAAAAGACCCAGCCAACCAAGACCTGATGCAGACAAATAAATAAAATAAAAGTAAACATTTACTTCTTTAAAAAAGAGAGAAAGCAAGAGAGCCAAAGGTAAGGCCAGAGATGCTCAGTAAATGTTTGTCAAGAAAATGAATGAAAAAGCAAACACTTGTTTTTAAAATGTGCTTCACAAGATTTTCATGTGCTTTACAGGATTTTTACATGCTTTGCATATTTTCCTATAGGTGAGAAAAGTCTCTAGATTCATCGAGTCCACAAACTATAATCTCAAGTCCATGCAGACTCAAGAAGGCACCATGTCCTTCTATTGCCAAAGAGGAAACATCTGGCTGTGTCAACAGACAGCCCTGCATCCTCTCAACCTTAAGTCCCTGAGGCTGGATTCACACAGCAGAGTCTGAAGCTGAGCAGATAAAGTTGATTCTATGGCTCCACTCAGAAGGATGTGGTGCTGACAGGCCACTCCACCTTCAAGGCTGACGTGATGGGAACCAAAGTGAGACAGAGGAACCACAAAGCATTCAAAGAGGCCAAGAAGTTTATCTCACTCAGCATGTTGAGTAGATGGAGGTAGAAAGGAAAATGGGCTCTTTGTGAACAAATGGCTTCCCCTCACTGAACATCCCTCTCTGGAAAGGTTCTGAAATCCACATACTTTAATGGGATTTATCAGTGGTTTCCAGGCACTACTGCAGGAGCTGTTGTGGAGGAGCCTGGCTCACTCTCTCAGAATCTCCTGGGCAGTTTTCTCACAGTATAGATCTTGGGAGACTATCTTTGGAAGATCTGAATCAGTGGGTCCAGGTGGAGTCAGAAATTAGCACTTTTAAGAGCTTCCTAAGATATTATCTTGGGCTTCCCAGGTGGCACTGGTGGTAAAGAATCCTCCTGCCAAGCAGGAGACGCAGGTTCGATCCCTGGGTCGGGAAGAGTCCCTGGAGAAGGAAATGGCAACCCACTCCAGTATTTTTGACTGGGAAATTCCATGGACAGAGGAGTCTGATGGGTTACGGTTCATGGGGTCACAAAGAATTGGACACAGCTGAGCACTTGGCAGCAGCAGCAGCAAGAAATTATCATGAATAGCCATGATTGAGCAACGCTGCTGTAGGACTCTGATCATGGACCTTCATCTGGCCAGAAAACAACTCTTCTAATGGTATAGGCATCTAGTGATGGAACTGCAGGCATCTGTGATCAAAAGAAGTCATTATGTTGCGGTAATAGGCATGAGAAGGCTACTAGAATTTCTGTAATCACAGGCTTGAAAGGCCATCTTCACTGAGCAAATGTCCCAAGGGACAGCAATGGCAGAATCCGTCCTTTTCCCACGTGTCTCCTCACCCCTGCCCTCAAGTTTTCCCAATGAGGTTATGGGTTTAAAAGGAGTTGAAGATTTTTGTGCTTATTGATAAAATTTTAACAGGAGAAATGGGAAGTTTGGGGATCTTAGAATTTCTACAAATATTCTAGTAAGAGGTGGTGAGGAAGATGGGCCAGGGCACCAGTCACCAAGATGCCCTCAAGGATTCGTAGCTCCTTGGGTAGTCTCATTTCCCTGTGCTAGGGTTAATCTGTAAGGACAATAGCATACAGCAGCAGTGATGGTGTATTACTTCTACATTTAGGTTATTAAAAAAAACAACCCTGTGGCTTTCATCTTGGACTTTCTTTCTCCCCAGCTCTCTCACTCTGGGGGAAGCTAGCTGCCATGTTGTCACGATACTCAGGCATCCTTTGGAAAGGGCCACTTTATGAGGAACTGAGAGTCCAGCCAATAGCTGATGAGGAAGTGGGGCCTGCCAATGAGGTGAATGAGGCGGGAAGTGGATCCTCCAGCCCCTGTCAAGCTTGCAGATGACTAAAGCCCCAGTCAACAGTTTGAGTGCAACCTCATGAGTCACTCAGAGCCAGAACTACCAGCTAACTCACCTCTGGCTTCTTGACCCTCAGAAACCATGTGAGATAATGTTTGTTGTTTTAAGCTACAAAGTTTTGGAATTATGGTTATATAGCAGTAGATAATATTATACAACAATGATTTCACAGCTCATCATAAAATTATTCATGTAATCCCAACTTTTTTCCAATTAAATCATATAGCATTTCAATAAACTTTTATTGGAAGTATATTTCCAGTGGTCATGTATGGATGTGAGAGTTGGACTGTGAAGAAAGCTGAGAGCCAAAGAATTGATGTTTTTGAAGTGCGGCATTGGAGAAGACTCTTGAGAGTCCCTTGGACTGCAAGGAGATCCAACCAGTCCATTCTGAAGGAGATCAGCCCTGGGATTTCTTTGGAGGGAAAGATGCTGAAGCTGAAATTCCAATACTTTGGCCACCTGCTGTGAAGAGTTGACTCATCGGAAAAGACTCTGATGCTGGGAGGGATTGGGGGCAGGGGGAGAAGGGCACGACAGAGGATGAAATGGCTGGATGGCATCACTGACTCGATGGACGTGAGTCTGAGTGAACTCTAGGAGTTGGTGAAGGACAGGGAGGCCTGGCGTGCTGCAATTCATGGGGTCGCAAAGAGTCGGACATGACTGAGTGACTGAACTGAACTGAACTGAATATTTATGTGTGTGTGTGTGTGTGTGTGTAAAAAAGCATACAAATCCTAAAAGAATGCATTCTTTTATGGAGACGCAGTTTTGATCTCTGGGTCAGGAAGATCCCCTGGAGGAGGGCATGGCAACCCACTCCAGTATTCTTGCCTGGAGAATCCCACAGACAGAGAAGCCTGGTGGACTATAATCCATGAAGTCACAAAGAGCAAGACACAACTGAAGTGACTTAGCACAATGCATGCATATCAGAAAATAAAATATTACCAGACCCCAGAAGCCTCTTCAGACCCTCTTCCAGTTACATAGTCACCTTAAAGGTAACCCAGCATAGCACACGGAATAGTTTGCCTGTTTTTGAACTTTATATGAATGAATTCATACAATATATACATTTTTGTCTGTCTTCTTGAGCTTACCATGTTAGTGAGATTCATCCACATTGCTTTGTGTATTGAAAGTATTTGTTGAATTGGCGTATTGATTCACAAGAGTTATATATTCTGGATGCTAGTCCTCTGTCAGATAAAGTACAGGATGTCTTCTCTCATGTTATGGTTCTTACATTCTCTCAATGGGATCCTCTAATGAAAGAAGTTCTTAGATTGAAGTAGTCCAATTATCACACAATTTGTGGTTTGTGCTTTTTGTGCCTTGTCTGAGAAATACTTGCCTACACAAATACTTGCCTACATAATTTTCTTCTCTGTGAATATCCAATTGATTCAGCACTATTTATTAAAGGCAATTCTTCCCTGGTGGCCCAGTTGGTAAAGAATCTGCCTGCAATGCAGGAGACCCAGGTTTGATCCCTGGGACAGGAAGATCCTCCAGTATTCTTGCCTGGGAAATCCCATGGACAGAAGAGCCTGGCAGGCTATAGTCCATGGAATCGCAAAAGGGTTGGACATGACTTAGCAACTAAACCTCCATAGGGCATTGGAAGAAGAACAACAACAACAACAAAAACTTGCATTTTATTGTCCCTTTGGCATAAATCTAGCGACTTTATAAGGTCTGTTTCTGAACTGTCTGTTCTGTTCCAGTCTCTGTCTACTTTTATACCGTCACTGTCTTAGTGATGGTAAGCCTTGATATCTGGTACAATCTCCTTCAGGACTGCCTTGACCACGTTAGTCTTTTGTACTTCCATATAAATTAGAATCATCAATTTCCTAGACACAAAATCTGCAAAAATATTGGGGGGATTCCATCTACTCTATAGATCATTTTAGGGAAAACTGATGTTTTTCAAATACGAAGCCTATCAATTCACAGATATGATGTGTTTCTCCATTTGTATCAGTCTTATTGATTTTGTTTCAGTAATAGCACTAGTTTACAGTGACTAGCACTTTGTTAATTTTTTTCTTTTTCTTTTGAAATAATTTTAGGCTGAAGAGATACAAAGATAGTACAGAGCTCCCACACACTCATCACTCAGCTTTGTCTAATGCTAACATTATAGTATATTGATCAAAACTAAGAAAATTTAACATTGCTAAATATTATTAACTTAAACTGCAGGCTTTACTTCAAGTCCCACCAGTTATCCCACTATCCTTTCTCTACTCCAAGATCCAATTCAAGTTATCACATAGCATTTAGGTGACCGGCATATTTAGAGAGCAGATTTCTATCTATGGTCAGCATTGCTTATCTCCCTTCATTCCCAGGCACTTCCATCACCTCTGGAGCTTTGACTCTTCTTCTACAGGGCTTCCCCACATTCCCAGAGTCTATCTAGCAGAAGGATGGTGGGTCAGATAAAAGTTACAGCTGATGATGCCCCACGGTGGTGAGAAAGTCTCTGCACAGAATTCTTCCAGAAAACTGCATACTTCACTCTGTCCCTCCGCTTGGGTCTCTGTTCAAATATCCTTCCTCAAGGACATCTTCCTTTAGATATCTTCCTTGACCATTCCATCTAAAGCAGCACGCATCACTCTCTAACATCTGACACTGTTGTTTAGTCACTAAGTCATGTCAGACTCTTTGTGACTCCATGGACCGTAGCTCCTCTGTCCATGGGAATCCCCAGGCAATAATACTGGAGTAGGTTGCCATTTCCTTTTCCAGGGGATCTTCCCAACCCAGAAATGGAACTGTGTCTCTCGCACTGCAGGACTCTACTGCTGAACCTCCAGGGAAGCCCTCTAATACCCTTGTGTGTGTTAGTCGCTCAGTCGTGTCCAGCTCTTGGCAACCCCATAGACTGTAGCCCGCCAGGCTCCTCTGTCCATGGAATTCTCCAGGCAAGAATACTGGAGTGGGTTACCATTCTCTTCTCCAGGAGATCTTCCTGATCCAGGGACTAAACCCTGGTCTCCTGCATTGCAGGCACATTCTTTACTATCTGAGCTACCAGGGAAGCCCTGTAATGCCCTTACCTGGCTGCATTTTTAGTTCATAGGGCTTATTACCCCCTGACATGACATATATATATGCATGTTTTCATGTTTATTGTCTGTCCTTCCCAATCTCTGAGTGTAAGCTCTCTGAGGACTAGGAAAGCTCTCTCTCTTGTTCTCTTTTGTATTCTCAGCATTTAAAACTATTCTTGGCATCTGCTAGGCACTCAATAATTTTTTCTTAAGTTACAGGATAAATGAATAAATGTGCAGCTTTATTTCCATGGAGAACCTTCAAAGAGGCTTCAAGGTTGGAAAAAGTGTTTGCAAAAGTACCTGTTGTAGATAGCCTTGTATTCTCCTGCAGAGGAAAGAACAAAGTATATGGAGTCCAAACTCACTTTATATCCTCTCACCAGCTTTTAGCTTTTTTTCTGGGTAAATTACTCTGAACTCAAATATTCTCACCTAGAAGATGGATCCAGGAATACCTACCCTGCAAGGTTGCTCTGAGAATTGAAGGCATTAATATACATGAACCAATGGTCACTTGTGCAAGCCTTAAAAAAATTACTGGTGAAGCAGTCTGTGTGCATGGCTGTATCATGGTAAGGTTTGGGGAGCACTTTGAGGTTAAATAACTGAAACAAGGCCAGTAACATGAAAACCAGGGGGTTCACATTTGCAAAGGGCTTTAATTGTTTGCATGAATGTCTCAAATGTGTAGCTCCATCCTCTGAATAGGGATTAAAAAGAAAAGGGGGGGGAAATCATCAAAAACTCAACAGAAACAGGGGAGCAAGTAAAACAGAAGCACTTGAGAACTGAGTGGCTGCGTGACAAGCTGGACGCTCTACCAGCTGTCTCAAGGTGATTCTGCAGCAAGATCAGGATAAGAATCCACGTATTCTTCTCCCCTACCAGCCAGTCTTTCTTCATTTCAGCGGACACTGTCTTCTCTTCATTCACGGTATGGTTAAGAAGCTGCAAGCCTGCTGAAATGTTAATTAACTCCTCATATCCACTGCACATTTGACAAACAGAAAGTAGATGTCTGAGTATGATAAACCAAGTGGCTCATTGAGAAAAAAAAAGTCCATGTGTTTTACTTGGAGCTTTAATCTCTTCTGGTCAAAAATGGCAGGATTCAAACCAGCTTAAAAAAAAAATGTACTACTTCCTGTAGCTGCAGAATCCAGGCACAGTTAGGATCTTGCGATTAAATCAGGACAAGTTTGTCTATTTCTTAGCTTTGTTTCCTCTGTGTTGATCCCCTTTGATTTTGAGTTCACACTCCACCCCACCCCACACCCTCACCATCAAACAATGGCTGCCAGTAGCTCCTGGAGTTACTTACTTCCGATTCACAACCACAGGAAAAAAGCAGGAAACTCCTTCTCTGAGAACTCAAGGAAAAGCCATGAATTGAGTCTGATTGTCTCTGATTGGCCTGACTTGAGCTGTTTATCTGTAAGCCAATCTCTGACGCCAGGTTGTGATTAGTTCATATCTAGGCTGCATGCCTTCCACTTCCAATCAGAAGTGCAGCCCCACCTGAAGAACAGGGCCTAAAGGTGGGAGGAGAGGGCGGGCCCCTTGGGAGGAATCAGGCTATTTGCCAGATGGTGAATGGATGGTGAAGAATGACAGGAAAAAATTCCCTTGTGGCTCAGCTCATAAAGAATCTGCCTGCAACTCTGGAGACCTGGGTTCGATCCCTAGGTTCAGGGGATCCCCTGGAGAAGGGAAAGACTACCCACTCCAGTATTCTGGCCTGGAGAATTCCATGGACTGTATACACCACAGGGTCGCAAAAGGTCAGACATGACTGAGAGACTTTAAGAAGACTGTGCCATGTCTTCAGACCCATAGTCTTTGTCCTTTTTCCACAGGACAGGCATTACTTTATAAGACTGAAGCCATTTTTTTCAATGTTAAGCCTACCTTGTTGGCTTTACTTCTGTAAAGCTCAAGTCTTTCGCAGATAGATCTATTCAGGTTCACAGAATCATTTAAGCATTCTTAAATAAATCTGTCCAGTTGTGCAAAAAAAAAAAAAAATCTGTAACTGAGAAGAAAGGAAACTATATAGGAGAAGACAGAAAGCAGAAAGAGAAACATAAATTGAAAATAGATGGAGAAAATGGCACGGGAACAAAGCCCATCAGAACCTCCAATGTCCATTTGAATATTTTCTCCCTGCTTCTTATGTTGGGTTTCCTAGTAACCATTCCCACTGAGGGAATGCTCTCAAGAGAAGAGGAGCAAGGGAAGCAGCAGGGCAGGGGGGACAGCTAAGCAAAGATACCATCTCTCTTGAGACTAGCTTGAGTCTGATCCCACAGGCAAACTCTAGAGCACGAACTGTACCATTTAACACCCGGAGGTCAGGAGCAGCCTTTTGCACGTGTGCCATTCAATCGTGCAGTGGGATAGAAGACAGCTCCTATTCAGCCAAGAGCAATTTTCCTGAGAAAGCCTGCTGTGAGTTGTTATCAGTTGACACTCACAGCAGCTAGGGAATGGAGGATTGGCAGATGAAAAGAATGGCGGAGGAAGTACCAACAGCATCCACTACACCTACAATCTGATTTTCACCACACTTTGCCTGCAACTCTCATCTGAGCTTTAATACAACATCCCATTATGTGACTAATTCTTATGTTGGCTAAATATCTGCTTCTCTTCACTCAGACCACTGATAATTGAGTTTGGCTTCTCATTGTCTCTTCCTTAATCTCTAAAAATAACCTCCTGGCTTTGTGGCCCCCCAAGAAACCATGCTTCCCCATAGTCACATCTTTGTGTTGTCTTCTCCTGCATGGCTTCAACCAGTCAACTGCAGTAGAAATGACATTATGCAACCTCCAAGGAAGGCCTTGAGAAGACTTGAAGCTTCAGGTTTGCCTTCTTGGAATATTCGCACTTCTGTGTAAGAAAACATGGCCTAGACATTAAATGATAACCAACCACTCATGATTCAGGAGAACACCATTGAGACCATGTGGATAAAGAGGTCTGTCCAGACCTCTGCTGACCTACCAGCTGATGCTGCCACGTGAGTGAGCCCAGGTGAGACTAGTGGAAAAGCCACCCAACTGATTCATGAAATTATGAGAAATAGATCATCACTGTTCTATTTACCCAGAGAAGGCAATGGCACCCCACTCCAGCACTCTTGCCTGGAAAATTCCATGGACGGAGGAGCCTGGTGGGCCGCAGCCCATGGTGTCGCTAAGAGTCGGACATGACTGAGCGACTTCACTTTCACTTTTCACTTTTATGCATTGGAGAAGGAAATGGCGACCCACTCCAGTGTTCTTGCCTGGAGAATCCCAGGGACGGGGGAGCCTGGTGGGCTGCCGTCTATGGGGTCGCACAGAGTCGGACACGACTGAAGTGACTTAGCAGCAGCAGCAGCAGTTCTATTTACCAAGTTTGGGGCCATTCACGATAAAGTGATTGATAGCTGAAACACTCACTTCTTGCTTTCATCCCCTCAAAGCCATCTTCCACAGAGATGATTCCCATGGTTATAGAGCCTATAACCATGTCTCTTCCCTATTTGAGAAAACCCTGATGGACTTCTCTTTATAGAATCAGGTCTCAACTCCTTAGCCTGGTGTGTGGCCTAGGCAGCCCTTCACAGTTTAGCCTCGCTTCCTGTTCCAGCATAGTCTTCAAACATGAAACGGGCCCTCTGGCCACCATGAGCTTCTCCCCTTACTCTGGTCACATCATGCTGTCACATGCCATCCCTTTCAGCCTCCTTCACCCCTCAACCCGGTTCCAAGGGTAAATTCTCCTCCAGCCCACCCCAGCTCCTTCAGATAGAGTCCACCACTCTGGTCTCTTTGTCCCTTCTTATCTCCTTTACAGTTCTTACCACATTTGGCTTGTGCCCACCTCCTGCTACTGACAAACCCCGTCATTGTAGGAGCCATGTTGTATTAATTTGCAAACCCCCCAAACCTAATTCAACGCCTGCATGTAGTTCAGCCATTGATGGTGGCTGACTGACTGTGGAGCATTGCCAACTACGTGCTTCTTGAGAGCAGGTGTTACTGAAACAGGTTCGTTTTGCCCACTGCTCAACAAGCCAAAATGCTGAGAGGAAAGATTTGCAGCAAAGAAAGGGTTTGCTTACAAGGCAACCAAGTAAGGAGCAGGGAGAACAAGTCTTAGATCTGCCTCCCCAGGCAAGGGACTTGGGGGTATATATGGCATAAAGAACCAAGAAGCAGGGTGGTCTGGAGGAGTGGGGAGCATGGGGGAAAGTGATTGGAAAAGGTGTAGTAATTGCCTTTCTGCACAGGTGTAACTATGCTTCAAGCCGCTGCATGTGAAAAAATGAAGGCACTTAGCATGATCTGAGAATGGATTTTTCTGTCCTCTGGCACCAAAAGGTCATTGAGCAGACACTCACACATGCCTAGTTGGAGGGCCAGTGGTCCTAGCCAGTCTTAACCAGGTCAGCTTGAACTAGACTCAGCTGACTCCAAGTTCCTGGAATACAAGTTGGGCAGACTTATTGTTTAGATTATATGCTGCTTGGAGGACATGCCAGTCTGTTATAGCAACAATTAAAACGACCCTAATTAGTGAAGGTAAGTGAAATGAACTTGACTAATGATTACCCACGATTTCACAGGCACTAAATCTTATTCATCTTATTGTGCTTGGTTCAGAGCCAGGAACATGATAGGTATTCACTGAGGATTTAATTGAATTGACTGATGGGAAATAGGAAAGTGAAGGACTGAGAAGGCCAATGGATAGAAAACAACAAGTTAGAAGGCAGCCAGGAGACAGAGTCTTCAGAAAGACAAAGTCAATAAAAGCTCTTGGGTGGGAGGAGCTCTTACATTCGCTAAGCACTTTGATTCTAGTTGGTTCTCAGTTTATCCCTCTATTTCTTTTTTTTTCCCTTTATTTTAATTTACAATACTGTATTGGTTTTGCCATACATTGACATGAATCCACCACGGGTGTACATGCGTTCCCAAACATGAACCGCCCACCCACCTCCCTCCCCATAACGTCTCTCCTCTATTTCTTTTTGAACCAAGTAGTAAGTTTTAATAGAGGGTGAAGAACCCTGTGATGTGGTCTGAGGGCCAGTATCACTGACTTTTCTCAGACACTTCCCCACAGAGGCTCTGGCACAGACCCTGCTCAGAGATTGGTTTGAGTGAGGCGGTGCCAAGATAGAGTCCAGGACGGCAGGAACCCACCATTCACACTTATTTCCATATGTTGTCTAATCTCCCACTATAAACTGGAGCCACTTCAGACAGGTCTAGAGCACGCACCTTCCTTTCCTGTTGGCCCAGGGGCAAGGAGATGAGAGATTTTCCCTGGGAGTTTTGCACTAGGCTTTATTGTTCAGAAAGCTCAAAGTGATTTCCACTTTCTATCATTTAAATCAGGGGTGAGGCATGGGTCTGCACTAATTATAGATCAGAAGAGTCCAAGATTGTGTCATTAGTGAGGAAGAAGATTGGACACGTGGATATATATAATTAAGTCCCTGGACCAGTTGTTCTCAAATGTTAGAATCACCTGTAAGGCTTGTTAAAACAGATCACTGGGCTCACCTCCAGAGTGTGATCACTGACCTTTCTAACAGGTTCCCAGGTGATGCCGAGCCTGCCAGCTCAAACACCACACTTTGAGCACTACTGCCTGGACCATGAACTTCTTGTACAGAAAGAACTGGCCTTTTATTTCTGGATGTGCAATGCCTAGCACGTAGGAAGTGTTCATGTATGCTTTTTTATTGGAATTACATAAAAGTTCATTACAATTGTCAGAAAAGTTATTCAAAAAGTCATTCTATCATGTATCTGTAATGGCATCTTTTTGTATCTCTGGATTAAGTAAAACAAATCTTCACAGAGCTTAGTTCTCCCATTTTATCTTCATCAGCAATTTCTAATGAGAAGAGTAACTCGGATAATAGTTTCTAGCAACCACAGTCTAGAGATACAAATCATTCAAGTACATGCAGGAAAAATAACTTTGCCTGGTGGTGACCATAAACTGTTCTTGATGTTGTATTTGCTTGGTTCCAAGTGATAGAAACACTTCTCTAAGCAACAGAGAGAGAAAGAAGAACTTACTGGTTTGCAGAACTCAAGAAGAGTTAAAACAACCAAACCCAGCAGGCATGTGGCTGAGCTCAAGACTGGAACCGGGGCCCTAAAACCAGCCAGTGGTCCTTTCTCTCTCTTGGTCGCTGTTCTAGTCTCCCTGTTTTGGCTCTGTGGGTTGTCACTGTAGACTGGTTTTCTTCATATGACAATAAATTCCAGGAAGACACCCAGCTAAGCTTAGATTGGGGTGTGGGTTCACAGAAGAAAATGATGCCTCCCACAGGGGCCACGTGGGTGAGGAAGGGCACCGGTTCTCATAGGATTGGGACTAGAGCTGTCAGTCACCAACATTTTGGCCAATGAAAACCTATGTAAGTGTTGAAAGGTCTTTTAGTAAATATTCTTCTAAACCTTCAGTACCAACCAGATGTAGTAACAGTCAAACACAAATACTAACAGATCACTGGAGAGCAGCTGAAGCCTGCAGCCAAGAGAGAAGACCACCCTGGAATTGAGATGTACTTGAGACATACTCCAAACTACCAATGGGATATTGCATCTTGATGCTTCTTTAAATCATACTCTCAAATGAGGGGATTATGAAATGCAAGGCAGAAGTTCTCTAATATATACCAGATCCTACTCACCAGCAAACCATGTTTTAAAGGATGTCAGCACGGCTTTCCTAGCTCTTTGCAAGAGAAGGTTCTTCTCTTCCATCTCCACATAGACCTGAAGACAAGACAAAATATTTCCTCTATCTTTGGCTAACCTGAACCTGCCTGAATTTTCCATACTGAAAAATCCTAGCACGTGAGGCAGATTCCCAAATAAAATGGCAGTCAATACAACCCATTGTCTTTTAGACATACATGAAAATCAGGTCATTCTTTCTACTCTCTGTTAGTTGTGAATGCTTCCTATTTTAAGTACAATAATGTCAGTTTTAGTTTAGATGGAGGCCCAGGAACAGAGATTCTTTAGGAAAAAAAAAAAAACTGAACTGTAGCAAACACTAGCTTGCTGCTATTAAGCACATAAAACACAAGTTCAAGCTTACTTTGAAAATGAGTAAGTTTTTTTTCCCCAAAGTGCTGACTCAGGTGCTAGGTTGGAAGGATACAACAGCATAATGGCTGTCTGCCAAAACAGGTCCCCAGTGCTGATTCCAGTGGGCACCAACACTTTCAGCTGGTGACTGCTGTGGGGGCTTCCGGTTGCATGTGGCAATCAGTGAGTCAAAAACCTCGGAGGTTTCCTATTGTGTTTTTAGGCTGAAATTTAATGTTTACTTTTCTCTGTGCTCCACCTTCATACTCTATTATTGTTGAAGATGGAAAGCTCGCAGGTAGATCAAAATGTGTTCATCTGAAGAGAAATCAGACTATGAATAAATAAAATTCAACAAATGAAAAATACGGGGGAAAACTTGACAATCACCAAAATAAAGTACATTATGAAACTGTGAATGTTTTTCTAATAGCAAAATGGAGAGTAGAACCAAAAATAATAAAAGATTAATTAAGTCATGTGAAGCAGATCTTAATAATTAACAACAGGAGTAGAGGTAGAAAGTGTTTATTTGATGATGGCAAGACCACTGGAACATACTTTGCAAGATGCAGATATATACACATCAAAATGCCTTGATTATTATCTGTGCAGCTGTTTATATTCCTCTTATAAATTTAGACTTACATCATTTTGGTATTTCCAAAGAGACATGGTCTATTCCAATCATTAATTATATCAACAATTATAAATCTCCATTCTATGCCAAGCCCTTGAGGTAACTGCTGGAGATAAAACAATAAATAAAGCTCCTGTCTCCAGAAGTTCTCCATCTAGCCAGGAGACAGACACATAAATAAGGAATTTGAAGGGAGATTACTAATCCTTACCATATAATTGTCTCCTTCACAGCTAAGCACATTCAATAACCACTGAACTGTTGAACCCTACCTGACCACGGTACCAAGACTCTAGGGACCAGAACAGGCAAGCCATTAATAGACAGGTGACACTGATGTGGGTTACTGCTCTGGCTGGACTTCTCTTTGTCTGGATCTGGAATGTATTTGATCTGAGGACTGTTCAAGGTGCTGTGGGACAACAGGCCATGCCTGTGTCTCTTTCCTTCTACACATCCAACGTAAGAGTATCTGGGGAATTCCCTGGCTGTCAAGTGGGTAGGATTTGGGACTTTCACTGCCATGGCCTGGGTTCAATCACTGGTCAGGAAACAATGGAATATTATTCAGCCTTAAAAAATAAGGAAATCCTCTCATTTCTGACAACATGACACAATCTGGCGGACATATGCCATGTGAAGTAAGCCAAACGAAGACAAATATAGCATGATATCACTTATATGAGGGGGAAAGGTCAAACTCCTGGAAACAGAGTAGAAAAGTGGTTGTCAGAGGCTCTGAGGTGGGGAAAACAGAGGGAGACTGGTTAAAAAAAAAAGTACCAATTTTTAGTTATAAGAAAAATAAGGTCAGAGGATCTAATGTATAACATAGTAATTATATTTTTTTAACACTGTATATGTAATTGAAATTTACTAAAAGAGTAAAACTTAAATGTTCTCTCCAAAAAAGGTGAATAGGTGAGATAATGGAGAATAATATGTTAATTAACTCGAGGGGAGGGGTCCTTTTACAATGCATACATGTACCAAATCACCACATTGTACACATTGCACCACATCTGAATACCTTGTAATTTTGTCAGTTATACCTCAATAAAACTGGGGGAAGGGAGGAAATAGGGAAGCAGAAAGACAAAACGATGTCCGCAATAATAATTCACCCTGGTTATTCCTCATACACAGAGGTAGTACCTTAAAGGACAGAAAGCTGTTGATGTTTAGACCCTACCCCAGAACTGGCACCTTTGGGAGAAGGAAATTTGATTCTTTTTTAAGCCTTCAGAAATTTTGTAGAAGAGCCAACCAATATCAAGAACTGAACTAGAGAGTGCTTCTTAAATTTGCCTGCTTCAAAGAATCAGCTGGGTAGCTTAAACCTGCTGAGTCCCATCTTTATTCTGGAGACTCTGGAGACTCTCTGATGTTAGTTCCAGAATCGAGCTTAAGAGAGCCCCAAGAGTTTTTTTAGATTGAGCAACCTTGGAAAGCACTAAACTAGACTGGATTTCCCAAACTTCTCTTGCAATAAGAATCACCTGGGGCTCTAGTTGGAAAGAAAATTTCTTTGCTCCCAACAAGACCAACAGAATGGAAATTTCTGGCTCAGCATTCTGGCAGCCTAATTATTTAATAAAGACCTCCACTTGACTCTTATTATCTAAGAAATTGTAATAAAGACTCACTGATTCCCAAGTTTGACTTCTCATTAAAATCACCTGGGAACTGTTTGCGTTTGTGTGTGTGCATGTGTGTGTGCATGCACGTGTGTGTGTGTACACACATCCAGACAAGCATGTGGGTGATTGCACGTGTCTGTATTAAAATATACAAATGTGAAATTTACACATAAGTGTCACATTTGTGACATTTAATACATTCACAATGTCATGCCATCTTAGCTCCAGAACATTTTCATCACTCATCAAGGGATTTAAAAAAAAAACAGATGCCTAGTCTGTACCCCAATCAAATGAATCAGACTCCCCAGGGTGGGACTCAAGCTTCAGTGCTCTTTAAAGCATTCCAGCTGATTACAATGCGAAGTCAAGTTTGGCACCACTTGGGATTCCTACACTCCAAAAGCCTTTGTTAATTAGTCCCACCAGGTTCTCTCATCCTGGTCCTCTGCTCTCTAAGTATATCCTCACTTTGCTTTATGTCATTCTCTTTTTAATACATTTGATTCTTATGCCTCATCCAGACCCTTAAATTCTTATGTCCTTCTCAGAATGATGACCAGGTTTCCTATTGCTTTTGACCCCTCCCAGGGGCCTAGTCACGGGCATGATTTCAAAGATTCACATTCAGTCGAATGAGTTTATTTAGAATAACCTTATAATGATATTTATAGGAAGGAATTGGTTTTAACTAATTTGGTTAACATAGATGGAGTACCAATTATGTGGCAGGCATTGTGCTAGCCCAGGCCCTACTCTCACGGTGGGAACTGAGAAAAAAGGCAGATATAGGACAAGATGGCCTATGCTGTGACATTCCATCACAGCAACATGAAACTGGGAATCCATCAACAGAGGTATCTAAACCAGGATCCAGAGACTTTTTCTGTCAAGGGCCAAGAACAGGTTTCTTTGCTTTTGGGGTCATATATAATAGTCACATCTATTCAGTCCTACCATCACCACTTTGTACAAAAGCAGCCACAGACAATACACAGGTGACTGGGCATGGCAATGCTACTCATCAAGTGGTGGGCTGGATCTGTCCTCAGGGCTGACATTTGCCATCTCCTGATCTTATGCATACTGGAAAGGGAGGAAGGTGTTTCAGGAAAATAGAACTGTTAAATGATAAATTGAGACATGTTAAATTTTTTAATTATTTATCTGAGTTAAAATCTATTTGAATTGGGCAGCATCAAACCTGATGTGGTTAGGAGGGCTCTGCAGACAGGACACGGGGTTAGACTTTACAGAGAAGATGCAGAAGAAAAGCAAGGAGATGATTTGATTGGCTATAGCTTACTCGGTTGCCTTCTTTAAGGGAAAGCCAAGTTGGCTGTTTGTGATTGGATGCCCTTAGATGCTGGTTTACCATCTGAGCCAGCTTCCCCGGTGGCTCAGACGGTAAAGCATCTGCCTACAATGCAGGAGACCTGGGTTCAATCCCTGGGTCGGGAACATCTCCTGGAGAAGGAAATGGCAACCCGCTCCAGTATTCTTGCCTGGAAATCCCATAGATGGAGGAACCTGGTAGGTTACAGTCCATGGGGTCACAAAGAGTCGGACATGACTTAGCGACTTCACACAGATGTTGGTTTACCCTTGTGGTCTGCTAAGGCATCAGAACACTTAGTCTAATGACCTCCTTCTTTAACTAATTTAACAATATCAGAAGAGTTGAAGTACTATTTGAAGTTTACTAGCAGAGATGGGGGAGAAAGATTCCAGGCAGAGTGAGACTGTCCTGCCAAACTTTCAGTTCATTGTAGCCAAGTCTGGGAATCTTGTGAAGAAGTGGGGGCAGATGAGGCTGGAGAAGACAGGAACCAGATTATTAGGGCTATGTGTAGATTGTATATGGAAGCATAAACAGAGTTTTAAATATTTATGAATGATCACCCTGATCAGTGGAAGAGAATGGATTAGGTGGGTCAAGGTAAAGCAAGTCTATCATTTAAGAGGTTGTAGTGTTGTTGGGAAAATATATCCACACACAGAAGGATTTACCTAAACCATATATAAAAATGAATTCAAAATCGATCAAAAACTCAAAAGTAAGAGGTAAAGCCATACTCTTAGAAGAAAATATAGGGGAAAAGCCTCATGATAATTGGATTTGGTAATGATTTCTTGTATGTGACAGCTAAAGCACAGATGACAAAATAAAAAGCAGATAATTAGGTAACATCAACAATGTTAAATTCTGGGGCTTCCCTGGCAGTCCAATGGTTAGGACTTCATGCCTCCATTGCAGGGAGCATGGGTTCGATCCCTGGTTAGGGAACTAAGATCCGCATGCTACATGCTGCTGCCAAAAAAAAAAAATTAATTCTCCTCATAAAGGACACAATTGACAGAGTAAAAAGGCAATCTCCACAAGCCTCAGGGAGATTTTAATTGGGGAGAATAGGTAATTTTCAAGATACAAGTAGAGAGTGAGAGTGATATAGGAGAAATGAAAGAGGGCAATGTGGTGATGATGGTGATACCGGTCATCAAAGTGATAGCCGAGTTGTGTCTTGAATGATGAGGAAAAGTCTGTTTCTCAAAGATATGGAGGAAGAGTATATCAGATGCAGGTAACTTTACACACAAGAACTGGAGGCATGGATGATCTCAGCTGGTTTCAAGAATAGGAAAAACATAAACAAAAAAATGCCAATGGGGCTGCAGTCTTTGGACTTGTTATGTTCGAGATTTTTGATTAGCCATCTCTATTCGAATTCATCCTCAGAATATGTCAGGGAGGCAGTTGGAGACATTATTAAAAAATGCATCAAGGGGGCAGAGGGAGTATTGGTGGATCACAGAGAATTTTTACAGCAATGAAACTACTCTGTGTGATACTATGATGGTAGATACATATCATTATATGTTTGTGCAAACTCTTAGAATGTATGATATTGACTGAACTCTAATGTAAACTATGGATTTGGGGTGATTATGAATGTGTCAGTGTAGGTCTTTCAATTATAACAAAGGTACCACTCTGGTGGCGGGGTGTTGATAATGGAGGGGGCTGTGCATAGGGGTTGGGCAGGGGGGAATATGAGAATCTCTGTATTTCCTTACAATTCTGCTGTGAACCTCAAACTGTTCTTTTTAAAATATAGTCCTTTTTAAAGCAGGTTGGTAAAAAGGGATTTAAGAGACATAATTTTTAAGACAAAATGATAGCGTCTAGAGACGCACGCTTTGGTGACAAGAGGCAAGAATGTGATTATCTTTAAAGTTAGGATAATGGTTACTTTTTGGGGAAGGCAGAAAGCTGCGACTGAGATGGGGCACACAGAGGACTTTTGGGTGACTAGCAAAGTTCTATTTCTTCACCTGGCTGGTGATTTCAGATGTGCTTGCTTTATAATAATGCATCAATAATCAATCAAGGACCAATTCTACCTTCAGGGGCTTAGGACTTTTGGGACAACAAAAGATCCCTGCTTTTTGATGGAGAGCTGAAAGCTGTGTAAGACATGGGTATCATCTGGCATTGCATTTAATAGAAAATCAAGGACTCTGATAGTTGGTATCCCAAAATATCCATTTCAATGCAAACAAGAAGACATTAAAAAATATTTGATCTGGTCAAGAGAGAAAAAGCAACCCCAGGTTCAGCAGCTAGACAGCTGCCCTTTAGGAATAAGCGTGGAAACGATCACATGTATGATGTTCTAAGGATGCCTGAACTTACTGTCCACCCCTGATGCCTGGAGAGTTATGGAACTTGATCACAGACCATCTCACTCACAGGTAACAGTAAGAGAAGGACCACGGGAAAGGAAAGAAAAGCCATCCAAAATATTTGGTACATTTCAATTTTACCTTGAACCAGTGTTGAGCCAGGTAAATAACATGTTAGAAGGGCAGATTTGCTGTAAGAAATAAAAGATTAGGAAACCACTCATTATTTACAAATATTTGTCATCAAGTTGGACCATTATGTTATAGATCTTTCTTTGTTATATACTATAATTTAAAAGGTTTAAACAATAAAGTATATTCTAATTTTTTAAGTGTATTACCAGCACTTTCTCTTTGAATCTTCATAACAACCCACTAGTTTAAGTATTCTCCCATTTAGATAATGATCCTGAGACATTAAGTTGCTTGACCAAGGAAATGTATATACTTGATGTCAGAAACAAAATTCAAGTCCAAGTCTTCTAAATGCGAAGTTCTTACTGACCTGCTCTGTCTCTCACTGTAAATTCCAAACAAAAATAGAGAGCATTCTAAAACAGGGTCTTCTAGATTCCGTATATATGTGTGTTAATATATGATATTTGTTTTTTCTCTTTCTGACATTCTCTGTAGGATAATCCCTAGGTCCACTTACGTGTCTACAAATGATCCAATTTTGTTCCTTTTAATGGCTGAGTAATATTCTATTGTATGTATATACCACATCCATCCTTCTACTGATGGATATTTACTGCTTCCATGTCCTGGCTATTGTGAATAGTGCTGTAATGAACATTAGGTTGAATGTGTCTTTTGGCATTATGGTTTTCTCTGGGTATAGGTAACTAATGAGAACCTTCTGTATAGCTCAGGGAACTCTATTCAATGCTCTCTGGTGACCTAAATGGGAAGGAAATCCAAAACAGAGAGGATATATGTATACATAAGATCTCCTGGAGGAGGAAATGGCAACCCGTTCCAGTATTCTTGCCTGGTAAATCCTACGGACAGAGGAGCCTAGAGGGCTACAGTCCTTGGGTTCACGAAGAGTCGGACACGACTTGACTTAGCAACTAAGCTCACCTGCACTGCAGACTCAAGGCTGAGAATGCGGAGAGTCTTACGCTCAGTGTCAGCCCTGGGGTGAGATTAGAGCTGGGGTGGGGTGGGGGTCCCAGGGCCATGAACGAGAGTAGCTGTAAATACTGTATTGTCTTCCCACTGGAGAGAGATATGGATGATCCTCAGGCACCTAAGGCAGTAAGTACACCTCCCCACGATGCAGTTAACATGACATCCATGCCTTGTGCAGAGGCAAGGATGACTCTTCTATTAACGTGGCTTTGGCCCTGCTACCCCTTTAAACGATTTTTTACATCTTGTTGTCTGTTTACTGAGCTCCAGGCATAATCCTTGGTGTTGGGAACACAGTATCAATACAGGGCACTATTTGCTGCTCTGTCACAGTCTAGCAAACAGAAGGCAAGAAATGTTGGCCTTGCACTTTTGCAGCAATATAGAGTCTGCTGTTATGCATGAAGGAGATTTACCTCTTTCTTGCCCTGCCGAGCCTGGCTTGCATTACTGGAGAAACCACCCAGCTGTAAACGCTCGCAGTAAAGGGCAGTGGCGCCAGCGCCCATTAAAAGAATTTGATTCCAAGTCGCCCCTGATGGAAAAGGGAGGGGCTGCCACCTCTGTGCGGATCACAGGTTCCATGGAAAACCATCTGGGCTCATTCCTCTGCTTAAAGCTCACAGCTCCCCTCTGCCTAGAGACAGAAGCCAAGGTCTTTAGCGTGGCCTCCCAGACCCTGGCGTTCCCACCGCAGTGCCCTCCCCTGGGCCAGCCCCCTGCGCAAGTGCCTGCAGTCTCTGAATCAGAACAGCACGACTTCCCTCTCCCCTGTGCCTGGGACTCCGCTCTGCCTGGCCCATCACCAGTTTCTCCACTACCAGGTTTTGCTGATATTCTCCTTCTCCTCAAGGCTTACCTCAGCCCCCAGGCACTTGTGAGGGCCCACTGCTCCCTCGGTCCCCACCCCCACAGAGTTAGAGACTTCACTCTCGCGTTACAAAGCACCCATCCCTGCAGAGACCTGTGAGCAGTCGGGTCAAGTCACCACTGAGCTCTTACTTGCCTCTCTTTCCCTCCCTCAGGGACTGTGAGCTGCTATTTCTGTGTCTCCAGAATGAGCACCATGTCCGTGCATGACTTTACTGAAGATAAGAAAGTTGGAAAAAGGAGGATGGGCTCCTGATCACAATCCCAACCACACTACCACCCCTATCTGCTGGGGTGTGTGTCTACTGGAATGTGTGTGTGTTGGGGTGCATCTGTGTGTTGGCAGAAGGGCAAGGAAAAGAAACAGATGTGAGAGGGAAGGTAGGCAATGACAGTACTGTAACCTACCCACGCTCATATCATTCAAACCTGGATAGTATTCACTTTGTAACTCTGTTCTCTGTTTCTCTCTCATTTCTCTCTGGAGAAGGAAATGGCAGCCCACTCCAGTATTCTTGCCTGGAGAACTCCATGGATAGAGGAGCCTGGTGGGCTACAGTCCATGGGGTCACAAAGAGTCGGACACGACTGAGTTGGACATTCCTCTGTAGTTCATTTTCCACTGGGCAACCAGGGGGATTGTTTCACACCAAGAGTGTACCATGTCACCTCTTAGCTTGAAATCCTGAAATGGCTTCCCAACAATCACACAGAATAAAACCAGAGTCCTCACAGCAGCCCTCGAGGTCTCCTGTGACCTGACCCGCCCGTGACCTCTCTGCTCTCGGCTCACATCTCTCCCCTTCACTCACTAGTACCCCGCTGGCCTCTCAGCAACAGCTCTTCCCTCACTGCAGAATCTTCTTTCCCAGATGCTTTGGTTTTGCTCATTTTGTCAATGAGATCAACCTTGACTGCGTCAATTCAACACATTTCAAAACCGACCTTGGCCTTTCTATTCAACCATGTGCCTCTCCCCCACCTCCTTACCAAGCTCTGCTGTTTAATTTCCTCTTTTTTTCCCATACCTTTCATCACCTTCTGGGCTTCCCAGGTGGCGTTAGTGATAAAGAGTCCGCCTGCCAATGCAAGAGATGCAAGAGACTCGGGTTGGATCCCAGGATTGGGAAGCTCCCCGGGAGGAGAGCAAGGCAGCCCACTCCAATATTCTTGCCTGGAGAATCCCATGGACACAGGAGCCTGGTGAGCTACAGTCCATGGGGTCGCAGAGCCCGACGTGGCTGAAGCGACTTAGCATGCTCACATTCACCTTCTATCATACCAGATACTTTACTCACTTCTTTATTGTTTACTGTCTCCTGCCTGCACCAACTGCCCCCCTCCAGATATTTTCGTCTGTTTTGTGGTTATGTAGCTATTTGTTAAGTCTTTCCCCTAGTCAGTTACATTGCTTCCTTTTTCACTATAATATTGTTAAGAAGAATATTTTACTACATAAATCTTCACATAGACCTTTGATTATTTCTAAGAATTTGAGTCACTTGATCAGATGTTACATACTTATAAGACTTTTGATGCCTATTACAAACTTGATTTCCCGTCATGCTTTTTGTATAATATATGCTTGTTGAAAAGCAATGTTTTCCTGTTGGGGGCAGCGTATAAACTTAAATATGTGTCCCAGCAATTCCACCCTAGGAGTCTACCCACAAGAAATGAAAACACATCCACACAAACACATGTATATGACTGTTCAGAGCGGCGTTCATCATAGTCCCCAAATGGAAATAATGGATAAACAAGAGGAGGTATTTTCGTACCATGGAATACTACTCAGCAATAAAAAGGGCGGAACAATTGGTTCATGCTACCATAAGAAAGTGCTCGTGCTGAGTGAAAGAAGCCAGATACAAGCAACTACATCTGCACACTTCTGTTTACATGAAGTGTCCAGAAAACGCACATTGGAGGAGACAAAAAGCAGGTAAGTCGTTACCTTGGGCTGGGGTAGGAGCAGGGATTCAATGTAAACAGACACAAGAAACATTTGGGGATGGTGGAAATGTTCTAAAACTGGATTTGTGGGGATGGTTTTACAACTCTACACAAAAATAACAGAACTGCATACTTACAACGGGTTAATTTTATGGCACATAAAACTACACCTTAATCAAGTCATTAAGGGAATTGGGAATAAATGTAACCAGAGGGAAAGATTGGGAAGAAAGCTCATATAAAATGCGTGCTGTGATTTTAACAGTTTGAGGAAAAAAGAGTATAGCATAAGAGAAAGAAAGGAAGAAGGGAGGGAGGGAGGAGAGAAAGAGAAGGAAAGAAGAAGCGAGGAAAAGGGAGGGAGAGAAATATCGTGCATATACTACAGGGCCCCTTTTGTGGTGGCTCAAGACTATTAGAAGAGACCCCACGGAAAATCCAGGAAGTGAGTCGACTTTGCACAAATAATAACGAACTTACAGCCTCTATACTGTCAGGAAGTGTCTTTAAAGAAGAGGTACATGGGCCCACAGTGTCCCACAGAAACAGGTGAAGTCACAGAGGTAAAAAACACACACACGGTAGGCCTGGTTTCCTAGCCACTATTATTCTTTATTTCAAAGAATTTATGGGTCTAAATGTTAAAACAATAATTATTATTAAGCTCTTGGGGGGCAGGAGTGGGAGGTGGGTGCGGAGGATTCGAGGAGGAGCTACAGATGAAATCGTGCCAGAGAGAAGCAGACAGCAGGTCATACTGGAAGGCCTGGAATTCTTCATTACACACAAAATGAGAATTTTCAGTACCATGTTTTATTTTTGTTTTTTTGGCTACAAGACACATGTTGGAGGATCTCAGTTCTCCAACCAGGGATTAAACCCAGGGCACTGCAGTGAAAAGACTGAATTCTAACCACTAGACCACCCTGAAACTCCCAAGTACTGTGCATTTTAAGGACATCATTTTTTAAAATTATATTCATACAGTTTGGATTTTTGTGACCTTCTATAGCAATGAGTAAAATGTGCAGGTCAGATTTCAGTAAGTGATTAAGGTTGCACATCACCTTACCTGTTTGCCTGAGTCTCAATCATGTCTGACTCTTCAAGATCCCATGGACTATAGCCCCGAAGGCTCTTCTGTCCACGG
The DNA here is from genome assembly GCF_023091745.1 of Budorcas taxicolor. NCBI lineage: Eukaryota > Metazoa > Chordata > Mammalia > Artiodactyla > Bovidae > Budorcas > Budorcas taxicolor. Next base: position 60,609,412 of record NC_068915.1, on the reverse strand, counting down.
GGATCTCCAGGCAGGAATACTGGAGCAAGTTGTCAATTCCTTCAGGGGATCTTCTCTTACCTCTTTACGTTTCACCAAACTGGTCCCTCCTGACGACAAGTACAGGCAGAGCTAGCCGTGTGTTCCTGGGGCAAACTTGGGCTACGGGCTGAGCCAGGGAACCGACTGACCACACACCCCCGGGGAGGATGCAGAATATAAGGGAGGGCTGTTAAGTTCCTGGAACAACAGCGGATTCTTCACACCCTCGTGCTCAGAGATGTGAGGAGGGCAAGGAAATGAGAAGAACCAATGTGATTTCTTCCTGGGGTGGGGCACACACAGGGGTCAGTGGTGGGGACCACAAAGAGGTGGTTTAGAGAGGACAATCAGGGCAGGCCACAGGCTCGCAAATGTGTTGCATCACTTTGTTAAGTTATACCTAGGTTTCCTTCTGTTGTTCAGCCACTAAGTTGTGTCCGATTCTGCGACCCTATGAACTGCGGCACACTGGGCTTCCCTGTCCTTCACTATGTTCCAGAGTCTGCTCAAACTCATATCCTTTGAGTCGATTATGACATCCAACCATCTCATCTTCTGTCACCCCCTTCTCCTCCTGCCCTCAATCTTTCCCAACATCAGGGTCTTTTCCAATGAGTCAGCTCCTCAAATCAGGTGGCCAAGGAGCTTCAGCATCCAATGAATTGGGTTGATTTCCTTTAGGATTGACAGCTTTGATCTCCTTGCTGTCCAAGGGACTCTCAAGAGTCTTCTCCAGCACCACAGTTCAAAAGTATCCATTCTTCAGCACTCAATCTTCTTTATGGTCCAGCTTTCACACCCATACATGACTACTAGGAAAACCAGAATTTTGAGTATATAGACCTTTGTCGACAGAGTGATGTATCTGCTTTTTAATACACTGTCTAGGTTTGTCATAGCATTTCTTCCAAGGAGCAAGAGTTTCCTTCTGCTGCATAACTAACTATACAAACTTAGATGCTTGAATCAACACCCATTTCTTAGCTCAGGGTTCTGTAAACCAGAAGTCCAGCATGGCCTGGCTGGGTGTTAAGATCCAGACATCTTACAAGGCTGAAGTGAAGGTAAGGTCTTACAAGGTCGGCTTGTTTCTTTCTGGAAACTCTGGGAAAGAATCTGCATTCAGGCTCCTTCAGGCTCTAGAACTTAGATCCTCACTACCCTACTGCCAGCTTAGAGGCACTCCTACCTCCCAGAGACTGCCCACATTCCTTTGCCAGGAAAAGCTTAGTCCTTTTTAAGGACTAGGTCAGGCCAACTGAGGATAATCTATCTTAATGCCAATTAATTTGGGACCTTAATTACATCTGCAACTCCCTTCAAACAGCACCTAGATTAGTGTTTGATTGAGTGCCCGGGAGAAGGTGTTTACACACCAGGGCCTGGGAGGCTTGGGGGCCACTCTAGGATTTTGCCTGCAGAGAGTTACTTAGGGAAGCTGCTCTGTGTAGCTAAGTGATCCTCAAAGCAGGTGGTACCAAGCCCTAACGAATGTTTCGGAAATTCCCATGCAAATATTTTGTTGCGGTAACAGGGGATAGGTTCCACCAGCATTTAGTGCTCTGGGCCAGGTTGTGAGAAAACAGCCTCACACAATGAGGAATTAGGCTGCATGTTACTCAGCTTTTTTCCTGAAGCTGGGAATGGCCAACAGGGTGAATGGTGGGGCATGTGGTATGTAAGCTCTGAGAGGTGGAAGGGACTTCTGTGAGCTTTGAGTCGATTTAATTACTTTATTTTAAAAAAGAGGAAACTAAGGTCAGAAAAGGGAATTAGTTAATGTCACCCAACTACTTAATGTTAATGCTAGCCTAGACCCAGTTCTCTTAATGAAAAGGTCAAATCCATCTACATGAAACTACTTGAAAGGGAATTTCCTGGTGGTCCAGTGGTTAGGACTTGGAGCTTTCACATCCAGGTTCAATTCCTGGTTAGGGAACTAAGATTCAGCAAGCTGCCCCACATGGTTCCAAAAAAAAAAAAAAAAAGGAGAGAAGCTACTTGAAAATAAAATTAACATTCCATAACTGAAGTATTGAGAAAAATATTTTCCTAAAGATCTGTTATAACAACTTAATATTATACAATTAAATCCATTTTTTTGGTTAAAATGTTGAAAGCCAGATTCTACTAGATATAGAGTTAATTATAGAACTGATTATATCAAATCATAACTTTTCTTCCAAGGAGTAAGCGTCTTTTAATTTCATGGCTGCAATCATCATCTGCAGTAATTTTGGAGCCCCAAAAAATAAAGTCTGAAAAGCAGAGACATTACTTTGCCAACAAAGGTCCGTCTAGTCAAGGCTATGGTTTTTCCAGTGGTCATGTATGGATGTGAGAGTTGGACTGTGAAGAAGGCTGAGTGCTGAAGAATTGATGCTTTTGAACTGTGGTGTTGGAGAAGACTCTTGAGAGTCCCTTGGACTGCAAGGAGATCCAACCAGTCCATTCTGAAGGAGATCAGCCCTGGGATTTCTTTGGAAGGAATGATGCTAAAGCTGAAACTCCAGCGAAGAGTTGACTCACTGGAAAAGACACTGATGCTGAGAGGGATTGGAGGCAGAAGGAGAAGGGCACAACAGAGGATGAGATGGCTGGATGGCATCACTGACTCGATGGACGTGAGTATGAGTGAACTCCGGGAGTTGGTGATGGACAGGGAGGCCTGGCGTGCTGCGATTCATGGGGTTGCAGAAAGTCAGACACGACTGAGCGACTGAAATGAACTGAACTGAACTGATATCAAATCAATTGTATTTGGGATACTATTTAACTCAATATGAGCAGAGGAAGCATTTATTTATCTAATGAACTTGTGACTTGAAATTATTCCTGCTAATTTCTATTTAATTTTCTGATACAGGTTGATTTTGGCCAATCTATACCAAGACTGGTTAGATGAGTTCAAAACACTGGGTAAAAATGAGGCCAAATCACTATCATACTTCATCTTTCCCAGAGGGCCAGTCACCAAAAGCAACTGGTTTTTCTTTCCCCACTGGACAACGCTGGACATTATATAAACCTACATAACTCAGTTGGTAAAGAATCTGCCTGCAATGCAGGAGACCTGGGTTCAATTCCTGGGTAAGGAAGATTCCCCTGGGAAAGGAAATGGCAACCCACTCCAGTGTTCTT